>NC_090809.1:18030966-18690133 GCF_036512215.1 Solanum lycopersicum | reverse complement strand
AAACAACAATTTATTATCAATTGAGAGGTGTTAGTTTATTATTAATATTAGTACCATAATCGAGCTTCTCAACTTGAAGGGTTTATTTAGAGCTGCAACGGCTGATGATCTCAATTAGCACTTAATGAAATTATGGGCACTTTATAGTCTCTTGAGACACCTACAATTAATCAACCTACAACCCTAATGAGGGTTTTCCTATGGTCACATTCTAGAGAAATAAATTTATGGTTATAACACCTCATAACTCTACTCTTAGATTCAGAATCATTCACCATGAATATATGATATGAAACTAGTGATTGTCCTACTTGATAATATATTCTAAGGACCTTTAAAAAGTGTATCTAGGGTATTAGACGCGATTTTAGGTCACAAGGGACCTCTAACACAAAGCAAGGTTCAAAACATTTTCATCGACTAAATTTTTTCAAGAGTCCTCATAATGGTCAACTTCAATTCACCATATCTCTTAGAATTTGAAGATTAAGTGACCCAGAACCTATCAAATAAAAATTTTAAGAGTTTTTTTTCCAACTCCACCATGTATACATCAATCTTAGTTTGGAATAAAACTTTATGGCTTATTCACTAGAGACGCTTTAACTAGGTTGAAGCTTCATAATGGCTCCGTAATATAGAGTGAATGCGGATCTCATTGTCTGTTGTAAAAATTTTTTACTTTCAGGTCTTATCAATTATTTTCTTAAGAGTATATTTATCCGAAAAACCTTTAGGGATTTATCTAAATGGCTCTAAACATGTAAAAAATAAATTTTTCCTAAATAAATCTCTCTTATTCATACACTAAAAAATACCATGGCTAGGGTTCATTTTTAGAGGTATTATTTCAAGATTCAGAACCAACGTATGTAATGCTTCAACATGAGTGTTCATTTCTCTCTCATGCCTATAGTATTTTTAGTTCTCGATAAAATCTTCAAGTCTTTTTGATGTGAAGCTAGGGTTCCTATGAAATTATTATTTACCATCACGAACTCATGTTTTCATTATTTCACATTGATTTTAAAAAACCATTTGCACTAATTCATCATTATTTCAATGGTGTCTTATGCATTTTTTACTTTTAAGCATTATATGATTTACAAATTAAATAGAGGTTATTTTTAAGGCCTTAATATTGAGTTAATATTGAGTTTACATGCAAATGTGGTATGAATCATAAGAGATTTATATGCCTATGAGCAATAAATAGACACATGTTGTTTTAGGAGAACTATTTAGTACAAAGAGAATGCATGTTTTAAAAACAAAAGTCTGATAACTATGTGCTAATGTAGGTTTATATTTCACAACTTTGACGATTGACCTTTAGATCTTTGTGGTTCATGTTATTGGATCCACATAATATAAGATAAGATGAGATTCGATACCCTGGAAATGTATAGGACGACCTATCAAACTTGAATTATATGTTGGGCTTCATGAGCTCAAATGATGTATGTCAGTTACAAGATACTTCCTAGTTTATGCATTTTTTATGATATTTTAGTTAGGATATTTCATTCTATGATAATGCAATACTGCTAATTTACACTCATCTTTATGCATATATTTTTGAAAAAAAAGTATTCAAACTAATATTTTTAAATAAATTCCAATAATTTCTTTAAGTTCATATAACGATTATGAATTTACATTTTGTAAACATTATTCCATTGTTTCTTACATATGTAATTTTACATGAGTATGTTGTTTTCCTTACATTCTCATTACATTACAGGTACTAACACATATGTCTCTCTGTATTGCATCCCTTTATGAGGTAGCTTTTGGTGGTTGTACTCTATGTTGTGGCTAGTAAGGTTGTAACATTAACGCTTAACACTTGGTGAGCCTTCCAAGGTTGAAAACTAGAAAACAACCATCAAACATGATCATCGATTGAGTTTATAAATACTTGACGCATGGATCCAGTAGAAGCGGAGCTGAATGAGCTTGGTGAGTGCGACTAACGTCGCCAAACGAGTAGCTTATTGGATTTTGGGATGAATAGGAAACTATAATTTCAGGCCTCAAGCCTGAACCTTGGATGTATCTGATACTCGAGAATCATTGTTGGTTACCAAGTAAACCCTTGGATTAGTTGAATACTTAATGGACAACTTATTCAAGCGATAATAGGCTTAAAACAAAAATCGATCTGAAATAAAAAAATCTATAAAAATGCCCGCAAGTACTCATTGAAATAATAATAATAATAATTTGTAAAACATCCTTAAAGGAAAGATTTTACTTATAGATATTTATGAAGATTCTAATGTTTAAGATAGGTGTCAGGACAATATCCACAACACCTCCAAACAACAGGATTAAAAGTAAATGTGAAGTCCTGCTGAATCCAAGGAGGCTCAACAATATTTTCTGTAGTGTAGATTAATCTCAATGGAGCATATGTTGATTATCCTAAACACATGTATCTGTATTATAGAAGATGCAGGTTTAATGCCATTCGTACATTTGAATGTAAGAGAATGTAATATAGCCAAGGAAAAATAACTAAATGAGAGGATAACAATAATATAAATTTGAATGTTAAGAAATAAAGAATTTAAATTATTTAAAACTTTACAAAATACTTTCTCTTTTTTTAAATCAACATAATAAGTGATACAGAAAAATATATTGTAACTATAGGTACACTTGACAACAATCAGTATGAGCTACACATGATACAACGTATGTTTCATGCTGGCAGAACTTAAATATATCGTGTCGGGATGATTAGGAGCCTCTCAACTAAGTGGATCCACTAAGAAATAAGGGTTCATCTAAAATATATGATATTTTATCCTTATTTGCAAGACATGGCTTTGAGTTTTCTAAATTTCCACATACTGGTACTCAATACTACTCCCTATAATATATGTTCTCTTTCTCAAATGTAAAAAAAATACTCTCTCTGGTTTGAAATAATCTCTCAAACTATCATCTTAAAAAAGCTAATTGCTCTGAAATATTTCTTGAACTTATTACTCATTTAGAAAACATGTTTTTTCTTTGCTCAATGCAAAAATACATTACATGTTGAGATAATTTCTACAAAAGGGTCTCTCTAGAAACGTAATTTTGACCGAATTTAAGTTTAACACCAATTCTTAGAGCATAAATAATTTTATCAATTTAAATTAAATATATTTTGACTTTTTTATTTATTTAGTATTTTGATTAAGTTTATTTAAAAGATATAAGAATAAACAACATAAACATAATATTTATTAGATAAGTTTATGTTGATTGTTAAAAAAAGATATATATATATATATATATATATATATATGTATGTATGTATGTATGTATGTATGTATGTATGTATATACATATATATTACATATATTATTTAAATAAACTAATATTTCTTAATTATTTTTTTTGCTTTAATTACCCATTTAGCTTTATTTATTTATTTACTCAAAACAATTAATAATTATATAATTATCATTTTTATATATATATATATATTCAATATTTTAAAAAAAAGAAAAAAGAAAAAAGAAAAAAGGACCCACGACCCCACTCCCCATTACCCCCACTTTACCTATCTTCCCCCCACGATATGCACACACATGCACTATTATATTACAAAAACACAGGAGACGAAAAAAACACATCAGAAAGGTAAAAAAAAAGGGAGGAGAAATCAAGAAAAAGGAAGGCAACACATAGTAGAAAATATTATTTTCATCTTTTTACTTTTTAAAAAAATCACAAGCAAAGGTTGAGTTTTGAGGTTCACTTTCGTGGTTTCAAGTTCGTGGTTCCTTGTTAGGATTATATAATTTCCTTGAATTTGATTTTCGCAAAAGGTATTATTCAATATTCATTTATAATATTATATTCATGATTATGTGGTATTTATTTTTCATGTTATGAATTTAATAAAGTTCTAGGTTGGTTCAACCCTTTCATTATAATATTGAAATATGGTAAATATGTGTATATTGTTAAAATTTGAACAAATTATGTATAGTATCGTATTTTAATCTTTATGGCTAGTATCTGGTGAAATCGTTCTTGCTCCTTTTTAATCATAGTAATTAATATTTATTTATTTTTTAAAAAAAACTTATTTTTATATATTTGTTAAATTGAAGCATGAGAAAAATTATTTAAATGATTGTATGTTCCATATAATCTATAAAGTTAATTCTGACAATACGCCTCATATTTATTTATTTCCCCTTATAATTTTTAGTATGTATACTTTATTGTGAATATGAATTTAATTGTTTAAAACCTAATCTCTTTGTTTGTGCCTAAATATACTAGATTAGTAAAATAGTTTATGATAATATTGAATGAGAAAATTTGTGAGATAGAGTTGATTTGCAATTTATTTAATGCTAATGTTAATAATCATCTAAAGAAGACTATTGAATATTATATTAAAAAATAATTATTGAATTGTTATAATATGCTTACTATTTTTTCTTTCAAATAATAAGAAATGAAAAATAAAACAAAAACAATGTAAACATTACCTACCTACATATATGTATTGATGACCAAAAAGAGAAAGATGGGAAAAAATAAGAAAAGAAAAGAAAAGTAGTGAAGAAGGAACTTTCGAATTAGAAAAAGAATAATAAAATAAAAAATTGTAACGACCTGTTTAGTCGTTTTGAGCAGCAGATTTTATTTCTGGAAAAACAGGCTGAGGCGACGGACTTCACGATGAACCGTCATGGGCACGACGGACCGTCGCATGGTCTCGTTTCAAAACACTTAGAAAATCTGAAATTGGGTACTGAAAATCGACTCTCTGAACTTCGTGACGGAATGGCAGGACGGACCGTCACGGGCGTGACGGACCGTCACGGAGACTTCAGTGAAAATCCATTCTCTGAACTTTGCGATGACCTGCAGGACGGACCGTCGCAGGCACGACGGTCCGTCACAGGTTACGCAAATCCCAGGCAGAATCGAATTTCCTTACACGTTTTAAGGGGCGTTTTTGGACTATTCTTTCCTTAATTATAGATTTCGTGGGTTTATATTAATAAGTCAAATTCTTGGGGGTTAAAAGAGGTAACCCTAAGTTAATTAGTGGGGTATTATTTCCATCTTTTATTCTTAATTATATACTAATTAGGGTAAAAGAAAGAGGGTTTGAATAAGAAAAATAAGAAAGAACAAAAAGAGACAGAAAAAGAAAGAGAACGAGTAGAAAGAGAGAGAAACGAAGAGGATAGCAAGGATTCTGAGAAGATAGCTTGTTGATTTCAATTCTTCGGTGGAGGTAGTTATGGTTATTTCATGCTATTCGTAGTAAACTCCTAATAGCGAATGATATGTGTTAGTAGTATTGTAAACCTTCTATATGCTTAATTGTATACTTTGATAATGATGATGCTTTGGTATGAAAGAAGGCTTGATGAATAAAAGTAATGAGATTAGGGGATCGGGTGCCACGTTCCGGTACAAGGATATTATATGAGGATCGGAGTGTCACATTTCGACACCAGGATAGAATATGGATCGGGTGCCACGTTCCGGTACCAAGATAGAATATATAGATCGGGTGTCACGTTCCGACACCAGGATAGAATATGGATCGGGTGCCACGTTCCGGTACCAGGATAGTATATGAGGATCGGAGTGTCACGTTCCGACACCAGGATAGAATATGGATCGGGTGCCTCGTTCCGGTACCAGGATAGAATATGGATCGGAGTGTCACGTTCCGACACCAGGATAGTATATTGAGGAGCGGAGTGTCACGTACCGATACGAGGGGAATAAAGATAATGAATCTTGAAATATGATAATATATCCAATCTAATGACCTAAATTCCCAAATGAGTATGATGAGGAGGTGTGAGTCCTCATTGATGTGCTTGGTGTTGTAACCAAGGGTTATGGTAACTATAAATGCTGCATGTTAAGGATTTTAGTTGATTTTATGATATTGCTTAATACATACTGTTCCCTATTTTGAGTTGGCCGAAGATATCTACTCAGTACCCGTGGTTTGTACTGACCCCTACTTTTATGTTTTTCTTCTTGTTATTTGTGGAGTGCAGCAAACGTGCCGTCATCTTCGACTCAACAGTAACTCAAGCCAGTCTTCGTCACACCGGATCTTCAGGGTGAGCTAACGCGTCTAGCTTGGACTGGATCTCCTTCTTCAAGTCTTGATGCCTTGAACTTCCGGCATGGACTAGCTTTTATGTATTTTTAGTTCTTGGACATTCTTAGTTTAGTAAGTTGAAATAGATGTTCTTGTGATGATGACTTCCAGATTTTGGGGATAATGATAAGTTTGAGTTATAGAAGTTTATTATTGATTTTACTTATGAGTTTAAGTCTTCCACATTATTTTCTGTTGATATATGTTGAAATGATAAGGTTTACATTTGGTTGGTTCACTCACATAGGAGGGTAAATGTGAGTGCCAGTCGCGGCTCGGTTTTGGGTCGTGACAAACTTGGTATCAGAGCATTAGGTTCGTTGGTCTCATCACACAAGAATAGGTCTAGTAGAGTCTTAAGGAACGGTAGGGGGACGCCTTTACTTTTCCTTGAGAGGCTATAAGACTTTAGGAAAATTTTACTCTTTCATTCTTTCTTTCGTGCTACTACTTGAGTCCAATTGGTATCTAGGCGATACGAATTGGTATCTGACCATCTTCACTCTCTTTCGCTGATGGTTAGAACTAGAGCAACGACTACGCCAACACCAACACCAGCACCGGCGAGAAAGGGTGCGTTTGAGCCAGCCACTGGGGCTGTAGCTCGAGGAAGAGCAGCGGCAAGGGGCCGTGGTAGAGGTCGTGGGAGGACGTCCTCTAGGGGGAGAGGACGAGCACCTAGCCCATCTGATACTAGGGCAGTGACTCCTCCACCGATTGAGGAGGTAATAAGAGAAGGTGAGGGTGGGGAAACTGAACAAGTGCAAAATGAGGAAATGCCACCCCAACCTACCCCAGAGATGATCAATCAGGTTCTCGCCTATCTCAGTGGGTTGTCTGATCAAGGTCTAGCACCTCCAGTGTTTTCTGCGCGAACACCTCCAGTTTTAGAAGTACAACATGCAGCCACTAGGGCTCCTCGTATGGATGCCTCATTGGACATAGGCACATTTCCACGTCTGACTACTGGGCCTATAATGACAAATGATCAGCATGAACTTTTCAGTAAGTTCTTGAAATTGAAACCTCCGGTCTTCAAGGGTGCTGAATCGGAGGATGCTTATGATTTTCTGGTTGACTGTCATGAGCTACTACACAAGATGGGTATAGTAGAACGGTTTGGTGTTGAGTTCGTGAGTTATCAGTTTCAAGGGAACGCCAAATTGTGGTGGCGGTCACATATTGAGTGTCAACCAACAGAGGCACCACCTATGACTTGGGCCTCATTCTCTAGCTTGTTTATGGAGAAGTATATCCCCCGAACTTTGAGGGATAGGAAAAGGGATGAGTTCTTGAGCCTAGAGCAAGGTAGGATGTCGGTAAATGCTTATGAGGCTAGGTTTTGCGCACTATCCAGATATGCCACTCAATTATGTTTCAGTCCCCAAGAGCGAATTCGCCGGTTTGTGAAGGGGTTGAGGTCAGAACTGCGGATTTCGGCCTTACAGATAGCGGCAACGGCAAAATCCTTCCAAGAGGTGGTAGACTTTCTGATAGAAGTGGAAGGAGTGAAGCCAGACGACTTCACTACGACATCGACATCAAAAAGGTTTCGAAAGGGAGGTGAGTTTAACGGTACTTACACTAGAGGACAGGTTTGGGAAGTTACTCAGTCCGACCAATTCAGTCTTCACTACAGACTGTAGTTGGGTGTCCACCTCCGACCGGTCAACACTTCTCTGAGAGACCTATGCATGAACCCAGAGAGTGCTATGGATGTGGGGAGATTGGACATATTAAGAGATATTGTCAAAAACAGAGTTACAGACCTCCAAATGTTAGAGGTAGAGGTGGTCATGGCAGAGGCCGTTATTTTGGAGGACGTGGTGGTCGAGGTAATGGTGGTCACCAGAACGGCCGAGGTGATGGGCAACCTGGAGCCACTACATTACAACATGGTAGGGGCAATGGACAGACGAACGATAGGGCCCATTGTTACGCTTTCCCTGGGCGGTCTGAAGCGGAGGCATCTGATGCTGTCATCACAGGTAATCTTCTGGTTTGTGATTGCATGGCTTCTGTGTTGTTTGATCCTGGATCAACGTTTTCTTATGTATCTTCCTCATTTGCTAATGGTCTAAATTTACATTGTGAATTATTTGATATGCCTATTCGTGTCTCTACTCCGGTGGGTGAGTCTGTGGTAGTTGAAAAGGTATATAGGTCTTGTTTGGTAAACTTCGTGGGGAGCAACACTTATGTAGATTTGGTTATCTTAGAAATGGATGATTTTGATGTGATTCTAGGTATGACTTGGCTTTCTCCGCAATTTGCAATCTTGGATTGTAATGCTAAAACGGCGACGTTAGCCAATCCTGGGACAGACCCGTTAGTGTGGGAGGGTGACTACACTTCCAATCCGGTCCGCATCATCTCCTTTCTTCGTACTAAGAAAATGATTAGTAAAGGGTGTTTAGCTTTCTTGGCACATCTCAAGGATGACACTACCCAAGTACCTTCGATTGAGTCGGTTTCAGTGGTTCGTGAGTTTCTGGATGTGTTCCCTGCAGATCTTCCTGGTATGCCACCGGATAGGGATATTGACTGCTGTATTGATCTCGAACCGAGCACACGCCCCATTTCTATACCCCCTTATAGAATGGCTCCCGCCGAGTTAAGAGAGTTAATAGCACAACTTCAAGAGCTATTGAACAAAGGCTTTATTAGACCAAGTGCATCTCCTTGGGGTGCTCCGGTTTTGTTTGTAAAGAAGAAGGATGGGAGTTTTCGAATGTGTATAGACTACAGACAACTAAACAAGGTAACCATAAAGAACAAGTATCCTCTTCCCCGCATTGATGACTTGTTCGATCAGTTACAAGGTGCTTGTGTCTTCTCTAAGATTGATTTGAGATCCGGTTATCATCAATTGAAAATACGGGCAACGGATGTGCCAAAAACTGCTTTTCGAACGAGGTATGAGCATTACGAATTTGTAGTGATGTCTTTTGGTCTAACGAATGCCCCTGCTGCGTTCATGAGCTTGATGAACGGGATTTTAAAGCCATATTTGGACCTCTTCATGATCGTATTTATTGATGATATATTAGTATACTCAAAGAGCAAGAAGGAACATGAAGAGCATTTAAGAATGGTATTGGAAATGTTGAGGGAGAAAAAGCTTTATGCCAAGTTCTTTAAGTGTGAGTTTTGGCTAGATGCAGTGTCCTTCTTGGGGCACGTGGTTTCTAAGAAAGGAGTGATGGTGGATCCTTCTAAGATTGAAACAGTGAAGAATTCGGTAAGACCCACTAATGTGTCAGAAATAAGGAGCTTTGTTGGATTAGCTAGCTACTACCGTCGATTTGTCAAGGGATTCTCTTCTATTGCTTCCCAATTGACGAACTTGACTAAGCAGAATGTTCCATTTGTATGGTCGGACGAATGTGAGGAAAGCTTTCAGAAGCTCAAGACTTTGTTGACTACCGCACCTATCCTTACCTTGCCAGTAGAGGGTAAGAACTTCATTGTTTATTGTGATGCATCCTATTCTGGTTTGGGTGTAGTACTAATGCAAGAGAAGAGTGTGATTGCTTATGCTTCAAGGAAATTAAAGGTGCATGAACGTAACTATCTAACTCATGATTTGGAATTGGCTGCGGTAGTGTTTGCATTAAAGCAATGGAGACACTATTTATATGGGGTTAAGTGTGAGGTCTACACGGATCATCGTAGCCTTTAGTATATCTTTACTCAGAAAGATTTGAGCTTGAGGCAGAGGAGGTGGATGGAACTGCTGAAGGACTACGACATCACTATTTTGTATCATCCGGGGAAGACGAATGTTGTAGCAGATGCTTTAAGTAGAAAGGCGGGAAGCATGGGAAGTCTAGCTCACTTGCAAGCTTCTAGACGCCCTTTGGCTAGAGAGGTTCATACTCTAGCTAATGACTTGATGAGATTAGAAGTAAATGAGAAGGGAGGATTGTTGGCTTGTGTGGAGTCAAGATCTTCTTTTCTTGAAAAAATTAAGGGAAAACAGTTTGATGATGAGAAACTAAGAAGAATCCAAGATAAAGTATTGCGAGGGGAGGCTAAGGAAGCACAAATCGATGAGGAAGGTGTTTTGAGAATCAAGGGAAGGGTATGTGTACCCCGCGTCGATGATTTGATCAACACTATTCTGAGAGAGGCTCATAGTTCAAGGTATTCTATACATCTGGGTGCAACCAAGATGTATCGTGACCTAAAACAACACTTTTGGTGGAGTAGAAGGAAGCGTGATATTGTTGACTTTATTGCTAAGTGTCCAAACTGTCAACAAGTAAAGTATGAACACCAAAGGCTCGGAGGAACACTTCAGAGAATGCCCATTCCGGAATGGAAATGGGAGAGGATCGCAATGGACTTCGTGGTTGGTCTTCCCAAGACATTGGGAAAGTTTGATTCTATTTGGGTGATTGTTGATAGATTAACTAAATCTGCTCATTTCATTCCGGTCAAAGTGACTTACAATGCAGAGAAGTTAGCCAAACTTTACATCTCGGAAGTGGTGCGATTGCATGGGGTTCCACTATCCATCATATCAGATAGAGGTACCTAGTTTACTTCTAAGTTTTGGAAAACATTGCATGTGGAATTGGGTACTAGGTTGGACCTTAGTACTGCGTTCCATCCTCAGACCGACGGTCAGTCTGAGCGAACAATTCAAGTGTTGGAGGATATGCTTCGTGCATGTGTGATAGAGTTTGGTGGCCATTGGGATAGTTTCCTACCTTTAGCGGAGTTTTCATACAATAATAGCTATCACTCGAGTATTGATATGGCCCCATTTGAAGCATTGTATGGGAAGAGATGTAGGTCTCCCATTGGTTGGTTTGATGCATTCGAGGTTAGACCTTGGGGTACTGACCTTTTGAGGGATTCGATAGAGAAAGTGAAGTCTATTCAAGAAAAGCTTCTAGC
This sequence comes from Solanum lycopersicum, assembly GCF_036512215.1. Lineage (NCBI taxonomy): Eukaryota > Viridiplantae > Streptophyta > Magnoliopsida > Solanales > Solanaceae > Solanum > Solanum lycopersicum. The sequence goes on along the minus strand of NC_090809.1, from coordinate 18,679,077 downwards.
GGCGCAAAGTAGACAAAAAAAATATGCAGATCGAAAGGTTAGAGACTTAGAGTTCATGGAAGGTGAACAAGTCTTGTTAAAGGTTTCGCCAATGAAAGGGGTGATGCGATTTGGTAAGCGAGGTAAACTTAGCCCAAGGTATATTGGTCCATTTGAAGTACTTAAGCGAGTAGGGGAGGTGGCTTATGAGTTAGCCTTGCCTCCAGGGCTGTCCGGAGTGCATCCGGTATTCCATGTGTCTATGTTGAAAAGATATCATGGGGATGGAAATTACATTATCCGTTGGGATTCACTTTTGCTTGATGAGAACTTGTCTTATGAGGAGGAGCCTGTTGCTATTTTAGATAGAGAAGTTCGCAAGTTGAGGTCAAGAGAGATTGCATCCATCAAGGTGCAATGGAAGAATCGACCGATTGAAGAAGCCACTTGGGAGAAGGAGGCGGATATGCGAGAAAAATACCCACATCTGTTTACAGATTCAGGTACTCCTTTTCGCCCTTGTTTTCCTGCTTGTGATCGTTCGGGGACGAACGATGGGTTAATTGGTATCTAATGTAACGACCTGTTTAGTCATTTTGAGCAGCAGATTTTATTTCTAGAAAAATAGGCTGAGGCGACGGACTCCACGACGGACCGTCATGGGCACGACGGACCGTCGCAGGGTCTCGTTTCAAAACACTTAGAAAATCTGAAATTGGGTACTGAAAATCGACTCTTTGAACTTCGTGACGGAATGGCAGGACGGACCGTCACGGGCGTGACGGACCGTCACGGAGACTTCAGTGAAAATCCATTCTCTGAACTTTGCGACGACCTGCAGGACGGACCGTCGCAGGCACGACGGCCCGTCACAGGTTGCGCAAATCCCAGGCAGAATCGGATTTCCTTACACGTTTTAAGGGGCGTTTTTGGACTATTCTTTCCTTAATTATAGATTTCGTGGGTTTATATTAATAACTCAAATTCTTGGGGGTTAAAAGAGGTAACCCTAAGTTAATTAGTGGGGTATTATTGCCATCTTTTATTCTTAATTATATACTAATTAGGGTAAAAGAAAGAGGGTTTGAATAAGAAAAATAAGAAAGAACAAAAAGAGACAGAAAAAGAAAAAGAACGGGTAGAAAGAGAGAGAAACGAAGAGGATAGCAAGGATTCTGAGAAGATAGCTTGTTGATTTCAATTCTTAGGTGGAGGTAGGTTATGGTTATTTCATGCTATTAATAGTAAACTCCTAATAGCGAATGATATGTGTTAGTAGTATTGTAAACCTTCTATATGCTTAATTGTATGCTTGCATTAATTATGTGATTATGTAATTGTGAATAAATAAGCATGATGAAGCTATTGAATCCCAAATCTTGAAAAGAAACCCTAATCTACTTTGATAATGATGATGCCTTGGTATGAAAGAAGGCTTGATGAATGAAAATAGTGAGATTAGGGGATCGGGTGCCATGTTCTGGTGCCAGGATAGTATATGAGGATCGGAGTGTCACGTTCCGACACCAGGATAGAATATGGATCGGGTGCCATGTTCCGGTACCAGGATAGATTATATGGATCGGGTGTCACGTTTCGACACCATGATAGAATATGGATCGGGTGCCACGTTCCGGTACCAGGATAGTATATGAGGATCGGACTGTCACGTTCCGACACCAGGATAGAATATGGATCAGGTGCCACGTTCCGGTACCAGGATAGAATATAGATCGGAGTGTCACGTTCCGACACCAAGATAGTATATTGAGGAGCGGAGTGTCACGTACCGACACGAGGGGAATAAAGATAATAAATCTTGAAATATGATAATATATCCAATCTAATGAACTAAATTTCCAAATGAGTATGATGAGGAGGTGTGAGTCCTCATTGATGTGCTTGGTGTTGTAACCAAGGGTTATGGTAACTATAAATGCTGCATGTTAAGGATATTAGTTGATTTTATGATATTGCTTAATACATACTGTTCCCTATTTTAAGTTGGCCGAAGATATCTACTCAGTACCCGTGGTTTGTACTGACCCCTACTTTTATGTTTTTCTTCTTGTTATTTGTGGAGTGCAGCAAACGTGCCGTCATCTTCGACTCAACAGTAACTCAAGCCAGTCTTCGTAACACCGGGTCTTCAGGGTGAGTTAACGCGTCTAGCTTGGACTGGATCTCCTTCTTCAAGTCTTGATGCCTTGAACTTCCGACATGGACTAGCTTTTATTTATTTTTAGTTCTTGGACATTCTTAGTTTAGTAAGTTGAAATAGATGTTCTTGTGATGATGACTTCCAGATTTTGGGGATAATGATAAGTTTGAGTTATAGAAGTTTATTATTGATTTTACTTATGAGTTTAAGTCTTCCGCATTATTTTCTGTTGATATATGTTGAAATGATAAGGTTTAGATTTGGTTGGTTCGCTCACAAAGGAGGGTAAATGTGAGTGCCAGTCGCGGCTCGGTTTTGGGTCGTGACAAAAATATATATATTTATATAAAAAGAATGTAAAATATGTACACGAAAAAGTAAAAAAAATACTTTAAAAATGAAAAGATACAAAAAGTATAGTGTTAAAAATATATAAAATATTTTATTATTATCATTAAAAAAACAAAACTATTAAAAAGGGTATGAGAAGAAAAAGAAGAAAATCAATGTTAAAAAAAAATGAGGGAAGTTAAAAAGAAAAAAAACGTGAAAGATTAGTATAAAAAGAAATAAAATAGAGAAATTAAGAAGAAGGCAAATGTTGAAAGCATGAAAAATAAATACACAATTAATAAAAATGTGTAAAAACTTCACATGTTTATAAAATAGTGCAGTTTTAAATATGTTAATGTAAATCAAAGAATGAGGGTAAATACATTTGTCTTAATAATATAATTTTCAAAAATTAGTTAAAGTCATAAAAGTCCATAAAGTGACCGTGCTAGAACCATGGGACTCGAGGGATGCCTAATACCTTTCCCTCGGTCTATAGAATTCCTTACCCGAACTGGTTTGCAGACCAAATAAAGAGTCATTTCCTTTTGAATAGGGATTACACAAAAAAAAGGTGACTTGGAACACCGTAACTCAATTCCAAGTGGCAACTCTGAAAATAATAAAATAATCCCCTAATTAATAACGTCACTTAAATTGGAAAAACCCTTATGCCGCTGCGCGAAAAAGGGGTGTGACATCTCTGGCGACTCCACTGGGGACCTATAATTCGAGCTTGTAAACATGGACTTTTACATGGCTTTATTATGTATTTACGTACTTATCAATTTGTGAATATTGTGTTTAATTGCATAATATGTTATTTGCTTGCTTATTACCCTTTTGATAATATGTTAACTATTATATATCTATCTTTCCTCGCGCATCCATCTGAGTCTTCTGAGATACTTTATTAAGAGATGCGATTATGCTCCATAGCCATGAGATACCAGAGATGAGGCAACGCTCCTGGGAAGGATTCTATAGTTACACATGTCTTAGGATAGGAAGGACTAACAGTGAGGCCAGAACACCCTGCTACTATTAAGTTGTCCCTTCTCGACTCGAGTACTCCGCTTGTTTTATGGCCAGTCTAGATGCCTTCCCTATTAGATTGTTTACCTAGTAAAACAAACCTCAAAAATGACTATCCCTAATTAGATTCGATTTATCTGCATCATGCATAATATTGAATTAATGGGGAGCTCGACACAAGGGTCGAGCCTGTCTAGGAGAAGTATCCCTACTTGAGACTATCATGTACATTATTTGTATTATTTGTTGCATTATTGGAAAGGCTATACAAATGTTGATCGGCTTTATATGAATGAATTATAATGAAAAAATAATTATAACGAAAAATATCAAATTAAAGTTTTAACTTAATCCTTTTATTGAACACAGTTTTTCTATCAAAATTCATATTTCTTTTACAAATAGAAAAATCTATTATTACCATCAAAGTTTTTCTATATAAAAAAAATTAAAAATTTAATCAACAAAAAATAAAATACAATCGAATATATTAATATTTTTAGTTTTGGAAAAATTTTAAGGGCTATTTATATATATATTATTTATTATTTATTTTCTCATTCTTCCTCTAATAACAATTTTTTTTAAAAAAAATGGTTTTTTTTGAGTGTGTATGTGTATGATCTTTTTATTAAAAAAATAATATTAAAAAATATTTATTTCTTTTGTGTATGATTTTTACGTTATTCTTCTTTTTTAAAAAAATAAAATTTATTAATAATAATAATAAAAAAAAATTACTTGTTTTGTGTGTATGATTTTTCCGTTATTCTTGTTTAAAAAATATATATTTTTACTAAGTCTAGTTTTTCACTATCATAATATAGGGAAATATGAATCCATATGGAAAGGGAGATAAGAGACAAAGAGAGGACCAATCACCTCGATTCATGATATTGGATAAGGCCCCAACACTCTTGAAGACATGGTATGAAAATATGACAAACCATGGACGAGGAATGGTGTTCAAACGCTTGGGATTTCTACGAAGCCTTTTGTATGTTGAGCCACAACGGGATTTGATAGAAGCACTAGTGCATTTTTTGGACCCGTTAAGGAATGTATTCCGTTTTTCTGGTTGTGAACTCACCCCCACCCTTGATGAGATAGGGGCATTCATTGGAAAGGGTAAACATTTTCACAAAGAAGAGCCTATGATACCAAAACATATTAATGGGAGGAGGTTTCTAGAATTACTGCATATAAATGAGAATGATATAGGTGGTTGTCTCGATAATGGATGGGTTCCGTTAGAATTTTAGTACAAAAGATATGGCAAAAGTGATGGATTCGAAGTGTATGCAAAGAAACTCCATAATAATGGGTGTCGTCTGACCTTAGAAGCACAACGTTATGATGCCTTCGTGGTGGCTTTTTTGGGGATCATGGTATTTCCAAAAAAGGGAGGAATGATTAGCATGAACTTAGCTGCAGTCATTACAACTTTTGAGAAAAATCCTAATATCACCCTCGTACCAATGATTCTGGCAAACATCCATCGTGCTTTAACTATTTGCAAGGATGGAAAAGACTACTTTGAGGGATGCAATATGTTATTACAACTACGGATGATTGAACACATTCATCATCACCCTTATGCAGTGGACTTTAAAGTAGAATGGAATGATTATATTGGAGGACACAAAGAAAGAATCAAAGATCATAGTTTTCCGAAGGGTATTGAAACTTGGAAGCAACACCTCAATACTCTCACTGCTGACAAGATTGTGTAGAATTATCACTGGTTTCTATCGGCCGAGGTGATATACATGTTTACTTTTCGATCGTTCATTGTCCTAATGGGTCTTCGAGGTGTCTAACCTTACATGCCACTTAGAGTCATGCGACAACTTGGGCGACGCCAGTTTCTACCACTTAATGAAGATATGCGTGAATTCATGTATGAGTTTCATCCCAAGATACCTTTAAGGCAATCAGAGATATTTAGGATTTGGGGGGGATGCATACTCTCAAGTCCTCACGATATGGTGAAGGATCGCACTATAGGCGAGGTGGACCAAACATACTTAGACTGGGTTCATGATCATCCCCTTCCTAAGGTTATGCCAGAAGGTTCAATAAAAAGACCTATAGATCGAGAAGCAGAAATTGAGGTTAAGATTAAGCAAGCTCGCCTCAAAGTCGAAAGAAGCTACAAATCTACTCTGGATATCCTAAGTAATGACCTGAAAAACGCTAAAGGGGAGTTGGCCCAATGTGATGCGATACTTGAAGTTAGAGTTAGAAAACACCACTCTACCATTCTAACCTTACAAGAAGACTTGGGCATTACCACAGGCGCTATGGAGCAACAAGAAGAGGAGTATAAGAAAGAAAAGGTCTAGCTTATCTGCGCCAGTCTAGACTCCAAACTTAAGTTAAAGCCTCTATGGAACGGGAGAGAGAAATAGCAAGGCGTTTCAGTGCTTACCAGGCAGACTGTGAGATTGAGAGAGGTCAAAGGATAGCCGAGCGAGATGCACTCCACCTTCAAATTGAAGAACTCCAAGAACAAAGGGAAAATTTGACGCATGAAGTCAATACTGCTCACCACTAGTTACAGAATTGTTATGACAATATGGATGAAGCCAGAGACCGAATACTCCAACTCAGGGATGAACTCAACAATGTTTATGCTAGATATTTATACCAGAACGATGAGAGGTTGGGCCAACGGGCCCGTGCTTTGTCTCCATATCTACCGAAAGCGTTGGCGAAGATTTATAAGGGCCTTCGAGATGATTTAGATTCGAGGATTCAGTTTCTTTTAGAGTCTATTTTCTTAGTAGTGATTATTTCATTTTATTATTATTTTTAGTTTTTTCTCTTTCTTTTCGTTTTGTTATTGTATTTAATTTAGAGTCTTTCTAAGTCCTAGGTATTTCTGTTTTCTTTTGTTTGTTTTATTCAAATCATTGTTTCAAATATTTGAAAATGAATGAAAAAGATTTGGTTTCGGTCACCTTATGTGCATATGTCATGCAAAAAAAATAAAATATATATATATATATATATATATATGCACACACACACACACACACACACACACACACACACACATATATATATATATAAATATATATATATATATATATATAAATTAGTTAATATCTTTCTCGAACTACGGAAGATCGGATTCATGGGACAAACATGATACGTAGGCAACCCAGGGGGATCCAAATTATTATTATTATTATTATTATTATTATTATTATTTTCTTTTCTTTTTTCTGTCTTCTTTCTCTTAATAAATGATAATCATAGTGATAATAAATAAATAAACAAATAATAATAATAAAATATTAAAAACTAATGAAGAGAAGAATGCCTAGGTAAGCAGGGATGAAACATGAGGTCCTCTGTTGACACCCAATTTTGACCGACCTTTGACCATGTTTAGGAATACTACTCAATTAAATACGTATTTTAAATTTTAGAATTTTTAGCCGACTTTGCTTGAAAATTATATATTTTTATATGTTTTACTTTATAAAATTATCGTAACTATTATTAAAATATTTTAAAATTATTAATGAATTCCAAATATTTTAAAATTTAAATGATTTTTAATTATATAAAAATATTCTAATATATGTAGTATTTTAATTAAATAGTAATTCCTACACTTTCTTTAAATTTTAAATTCTAGCCTATTCTATCATAATTTCTTTCAATTCTAGCCACTCTAATTCAATTTTTATTTCAATCATAGAACCTCTTTCATTAGAATTTTAGCCATTCCAATTTGATTTCAAGACTCCATCTTTTAATCTCAACCATCCATCCTTTAAGTTAAATCCTAGATTAAATTCTAACCACTCATCTAAACTAGTTCTACGGTAAAGATTTAATCTCTTATTCTTCCTATTTTCTAATACCCCAAAAGAGCCTAATCCCAAAAAAATGTCATTCTCTTCTCCCTCCCCTCTCCTTGGCAGCTGCCTGAACCCCCCTCTCTCTCCGGCGACCCCTCTTCTTTCTTCCCCGGCCAGCCAGCAGCTGTTGGCCGCCTCGTTCCCTTCTCTTCCCCCTTATCTCCTTCTCGCTTCTCTCCCCTTCCCTCTCCTTCGTTTCCCCCTCATCCCTTCTCTCTTCTCCCTCTCGCCCCTCTTCTCTTCTCCTTCTTCTTTTGCAGGCCGGCGACAGCCACCACGCAGCAGAAGCCAGGCGAGGCAACCAGCGGCGACAGCCACCACGCAGCAGCAGCCAGGCAAGGCAACCAGCGGCTCCAGCAACTCCACGCAGCAGCAGCCGACAACAACTCCCACTAGCAGCTCCGGACAGCGAGACAACGAGCTCGATGAATTTGAAAACGGTTAAAGGCGGATTTTTTTTACAAATCCGTCCAGGTCCATTCTTTTTTGATTAAAATCACTTTTATTTTTAATTTAATTTTGGTGTGGCTGATTTTTTCAATGTTTTGCTTGTCACATGTTAAAAATTATACAAAATCACTATCTTGAACAAATTATATTGTTAATGATCTGTGAATTCTTTTTATTTCTTTGATCCATAAATATGCCATTGTGTTATATGCTTTAGTTTTTAGTATCCTTTGAGATTTTTCTACTGATTTGAAATTTTTAGTTTTTGACTCAATATTTGGCTTTCATAATTTTTCCGCAATATGTTTACCCCCTTCTCTCCATGATTCTTAAAATTGGTTAATAAATCTTGATAAAAATTCAATTTGTTTGCATCTATTTTAATTAATGGATTAAATAAGTTATTGATCATGCTTAAATCTATGAATCTTTGCAATATCCATGCTCACAAATGATTGGAGTCATTGATGATTTTGTTTGATTTTGGTTTAATTTGATTAATTTGTTTTTCATCCTATGGTAATTTTGACATGTTAATCGTTTCCTATTATTAAATATAGACAAGATTTTATATTATTTAATATATGAGCAAGTCCAAATGTAATTTCTTCTACCCTTTAATATTTATGTCTAGTTTATATGATTAAATTAATTCAATGTGTAAAATATTCTTTCCTAGTTCATTTTACATAATGTATTATGGTAAATTGAAATTGTTTATCTTAAGTTTGACATATTTCTTACTTGTTTTTATATTTGAAAATAATTATAAAATAATTATGTTTTGGCTCTTATTTGATTAAGGAAAAAGAATATTGTCTTCCTTACTTTATTCTTACTCATCTCTTTTTAGTAATGAAATATTATTTTTTTTAAAAAAATCTGATTTGTCTCTCCTTAAAAATAAATAAAAAATAAATAATAATAATATTTATCTTCCTAATTTATTCTTGCTTATATTTGGAAGTGATATATTTTTATTTTTGGCTGATTTGAACCTCCTTTAAAATAAGGAAAACAATATATTTGATTGATTCCTTAAAAATATTTCTTTTCCTTATTTGCTTCCCCCCCTCTTTGCTATATAAATAAGACCCCTCCATTCATTATTTCATCGACTCATATACTCATTCACACACTCATCCACTTACTCTTACAAGTTCTCTAACTCATCAACTCATACAATCATTCACTCTCAATCCAAGCTCTCTCATCACTCTTCATTCTCCCATTGCTCTCTTGCTACTCTAAATATATTAAGATTTCGATAGACATTCAAGTGCTCTTCTTCGCTACATTGCTTTTTGTCTTTGTTCGAGTAAAGGTTGGATCAACTTGCTTTTCATTGCTACCATTCCTAATCTACTCAACCATTATTTGACTGCTTTAACAGGTTTCAAACTTGAAGTTCAAGTTGAAGATTGTCACGACCAAAATGCGTCGTGAGTGGCACCCATATTTATCCTCCTATGTGAGCGAACCAACCAATCTAAACCCACATGTTTTAACCATAATAAACAGAATACAATGCGGAAGACTTAAAACTCATTAATGAAATCAATAAATAACTTCTAAAACTCAATACTTATTATTCCCCAAATCTGGAAGTCATCATCACAAGAACATCTATCCTCAAATTACTAATCTAAGAGTATCTAAGAAGCTAAAATAAGCAAAAAGCTAGTCCATGCCGGAAGTTCAAGGCATCAAGACATGAAGAGGAAGATCAAGTCCAAGCTAGAAGCATTAGCTCACCCTGAAATCCGGTGTAATGAAGACTGGCTAGAGTTGTGGTTGAGTTGAAGGCGACGACACGTTTGCTGCACTCCACAAATAATCAAGAGAACAAATACAAGTAGGGGTCAGTACAAGGCATAAGTACTGAGTAGGTATCATCGGCCAACTCAAAATAGAAAATAGTATATATCAGATAATAACATAAAATCAACCATATTCATTAACAGGTGAAAGCAACAAGTTCACAAATCATGTGTAACCACATCAAACACACCTATGAGAACTCAAGTCTCCACACCATACTCATTTGGGATATAGGTTCTTTTCATTCGAATTTATTAACATAATTTCAAGATTCATTATCTTTATTCCTCTTGTATCGGTACGTGACACTCAGATCCCCTAATTCTACATGTCGGTTTGTGACACCCGATCCCTTAATTCTACGTGTCAGTTCGTGACACCCGATCCCCTAATTTCTACGTATCGGTTCGTGACACCCGATCCCCTAATTATACGTGTCGGTTCATGACACCCGATCCCCTAATTCTACGTATCGGTTCGTGACACCCGATCCCTTAATTTTACGTGTCGGTTCGTTACACCCACTCCACTAATCTCATTCTATTAATTCATCAAGCCTTCTTTTATACCAAGGCATCATCAACCTCATTACTTTAGTTCATCAAGCCTTCTCTTATACCAAGGCATCATCGACCTCATTACTTTAGTTCATCAAGCCTTCTTTTATACCAAGGCATCATCATTAACAAGGTAAATTTAGGATTAGAGATTTAATAGACTCATCATGCTTATTCATCACAATTAGATAATCACATCATGTAAGCACACAATTAAGCATATAGAAGGTTTTATAATACTACCCAACACATATCATTCGCTATTAAGAGTCTACTACGAATAGCATAAAAACCATAACCTACCTCCACCGAAGATTCGTAATCAAGCAAGCAATTTTCCAAAGCTTTGTTTCCTCTTCGTTACCCTCTTCTCTCGATCGTTCTCTTTCCCTCTCCTTGTTATTTCTATTTTTCTTATCCAAACCCTCTTTATTTTACCCTAATTAGCATATAATTAAGTATAAAAGATGATAAATCAACCCATTAATTAATTCAAGGTTATCCCCATTAATCCTCAAGTAGTTAAGTTATTAACATTAACCCACTAAATTTATAATTATAGCAGAAATAGTCCAAAAAGCCCCTTAAAACATTTAACAGAAATCCTACCCAGCCTAGGATTACGCAGTCTATGACGGGCCGTCGTGCCTGCGACGGTCCGTCCTGCTGAGTCGTCACAGAGTTCAGAGACTCAAATTTTACTAAAGGATCTTTGACGGCCCGTCATGCTTGTGACGGTCCGTCCTGCCACTTCGTCACGAAGTTCAGAGAGTCTATTTCAGTACCCAAGTTTCAGAATTTAAGTGTTTTAGAACGAGACCCCCTCGACGGTCCGTTGTGCCCATGACGGTCCGTCGTGGGATCCGTCGACCAAAACAGTTTTTCCTGAATAAAATCTGCTGCTCAAAATGACTAAACAGGTCGTTACAATAGATACCAATTTACCCATCGTTCGTCCTCCAACGATCATAAGAAGAAAAGCAAGAGTGAAAAGGAGTTCCTGAATCTGTAAACAGGTGTGGGTATCTTTATTGCATATCTACCTCCTTCTCCCAAGTGGCTTCTTCGACTGGTCGATTCTTCCATTGAACTTTGATGGATGCAATCTCCCTTGACCTCAGCTTGCGGACTTCTCTATCTAAAATAGCAACAGGCTCCTCCAAGTCTCTAACCTTTCGATCTGCATATTCCTTTTGCCTGCTTTGAGCCGCTAAAAGCTTTTCTTGAATAGATTTCACTTTCTCTAGTGAATCCCTCAAAAGATCAGTACCCCAAGGTCTAACCTCAAATGCATCAAACCAACCAATGGGAGACCTACATCTCCTCCCATACAATGCTTCGAAAGGAGCCATATCAATACTTGAGTGATAGCTATTATTGTATGAAAACTCCGCTAAGGGTAAGAAGTTATCCCAATAACCCCCAAATTCTATCACACATGCACGAAGCATATCTTCCAACACCTGAATTGTTCGCTCAGACTGACCATCGGTCTGAGGGTGAAATGCAGTACTAAGGTCCATCCTAGTACCTAATTCAGCATGCAATGTTCTCCAAAACTTAGAAGTAAACTGCGTACCTCTATCTGATATGATGGAAAGTGGAACTCCATGCAATCGAACAATTTCTGAGATGTAGAGTCTAGCTAACTTCTCTGCATTATAGGTCGCCTTGACCGGGATGAAGTGAGCAGACTTAGTTAATCTGTCCACAATTACCCAAATAGAGTCAAACTTCCCCAATGTCTTCGGAAGTCCAACCACGAAGTCCATTGCAATTCTCTCCCACTTCCATTCAGGAATGGGCATTCTCTGAAGTGTTCCTCCAGGCCTCTGGTGTTCATACTTTACTTGCTGACAATTTGGACATTTGGCAACAAAATCAACAATATCGCGCTTCATTCTACTCCACCAAAAGTGTTGCTTTAGGTCACGGTACATCTTGGTTGCACCAGGATGTATAGAATATCCGGAACTATGAGCCTCTGTGAGAATAGTGTGGATCAAATCATCAACACGGGGCACACATACCCTTCCCTTAATTATCAAAACACCTTTCTCATCGATCGTTGCTTTCTTAGCCTCTCCTCGCAACACCTTATCTCGAATCCGGATCATCTTCTCATCGGTAGACTGCTTTCCCTTAATCTTATCAAGAAAAGAAGATCTTGCCTCCACACTGGCCAAAAATCCTCCCTCCTCATTTACTTCTAGCCTCATAAAGTTATTAGCCAGAGTCTAAACTTCTCTAGCCAATGGGCGTCTAGAAACTTACAAGTGAGCTAGACTTCCCATGCTTCCTGCCCTTCTACTTAAGGCGTCTACCACAACATTAGCCTTTCCCGGATGATACAAGATAGTGATGTCGTAGTCCTTCAGTAGTTCCATCCATCTCCTCTGTCTCAAGTTCAAATCTTTTTGGGTAAAACATATTGTAGGCTACTATGATCCGTGTAGACTTCACACTTAACCCCATATAAATAATGTCTCCATTGCTTTAATGCAAACACTACCGCAGCCAATTCCAAATCATGGGCCGGATAATTACGTTCATGCACCTTTAATTGCCTCGAAGAATAAGCAATTACATTCTTCTCTTGCATTAGCACTGCACCCAACCCAGAATAGGATACATCACAATAAACAATGAAGTTCTTACCTTCCACTGGCAAGGTGAGAATGGGTGCAGTAGTCAACAAAGTCTTGAGCTTCTGAAAGCTTTCTTCGCACTCGTTCGACCAAATGAATTGAACATTCTGTTTAGTCAAGCTTCTCAATTGGGAAGCAATAGAAGAGAACCCCTTGACAAATCGGCGGTAGTAGCTGGCTAAACCAACAAAGCTCCTTACTTCTGACACATTAGTAGGTCTCTCCCAATTCTTCACTGCCTCAATCTTAGATGGATCCACCATCACTCCATCCTTAAAAACCACGTGTCCCAAGAAGGACACTGAATATAGCCAAAACTCACACTTGGAGAATTTGGCATAAAGCTTTTTCTCCCTCAACATTTCCAATACAATTCTCAAGTGCTCCTCATGTTCCTTCTTTCTCTTTCAGTATACCAATATATCATCAATAAATACGATCACAAAGTGATCCAGATATGGCTTAAAAATCCCGTTCATCAAGCTCATGAAAGCAGCAGGGGCATTCGTAAGACCAAAAGACATCACTACAAATTCGTAATGCCCATACTTGGTCCGAAAAGCAGTCTTTGGCACATCCGTTGCCCGTATTTTAAATTGATGATAACCGGATCTCAAGTCAATCTTAGATAAGACACAAGCACCTTGTAACTGATCAAACAAGTCATCAATGTGAGGAATGGGATACTTGTTCTTAATAGTTACCTTGTTCAACTGCCGGTAGTCTATGCACATCCGAAAACTCCCATCCTTCTTCTTCACAAATAACACCGGAGCACCCCTAGGAGATGCACTTGGTCTAATGAAGCCTTTGCTCAACAACTCTTGAAGATGGGCCTTTAACTCTCTTAACTCCGCGGGAGCCATTTTATAAGGGGGTATAGAAATGGGGCGAGTACCCAGTTCCAGATCGATGCAAAAATCAATATCTCTATCCGGTGGCATACCAGGAAGATCTGCAGGGAACACATCCAGAAACTCATGGACTACCGAAACGGACTCAATTGAAGGTACTTGGGTAGTGTCATCCCTGAGATGTGCCAAAAAAGCTAAACACCCCTTACTAACCATTCTCTTAGCACGAAGAAAGGAGATGATACGAACCGGAGTGGAAGTGTAGTCGCCCTCCCACAATAACGGATCTGTCCCAGGCTTGGCTAACGTCACAGTTTTAGCATTACAATCCAAGATCGCAAAATTCAGAGAAAGCCAAGTCATACCCAGAATTACATCAAAATCAACCGTTTCTAAGATAACCAAGTCTACAAAAGTATTGCTCCCCACAAAAGTCACCAAACAAGACCTATATACTTTTTCAACTATCACAGACTCACCCACCGGAGTAGACACACGAATAGGTATGTCAAGCAATTCAAAATGTAAATTAAGACCAGTAGCAAATGCGGAAGATACATATGAAAATGTGGAGCCGGGATCAAATAATACAGAAGCCATACAATCACAAACCAAAAGATTACCTGTGATAACAGCATCTGATGTCTCCACTTCCGACCGCCCAGGAAAAGCGTAACAATGGGCCCTATAACCTATTTGCCCGTCGCCCCTACCATGTTGCGCTGCAGTAGTTCCTATTTGTCCGTCACCCCGGCCGTTTTGGTGACCACCATTACCTCGGCCACTACGTCCTACAGTATAACGGCCTCTACCATGACCACTTCTACCTCTAGCTATTGGGGGTCTATAACTCTATTTTTGACAATTCCTCCTAATATGTCTTGTCTCCCCACATCCATAACACTCTCTGGAGTCAAGCATAGGTCTCTCAGAGAAGTGTTGACCGGTCTCAGGTGGACCCCCAACTACAGTGTGTAGTGAAGACTAAATTGGTCGGACTGAGTAACCTCTTGAACCCTGTCCTCTAGAGTAAGAACCATTAAACTCACCTCCCTTTCAAAACCTTTTTGATGTCGGTGCCATGGTGAAGTCATCTGGCTTCACTCCTTCCACCTCTATCACGAAGTATACCACTTCTTGAAAGGATTTTGCCGTAGCCGCTACCTGTAAGGCTGAAATCCACAATTCTGACCTCAACCCCTTCACAAAACGGCAAATCCACTCTTGTGGAGTGAAACAAAGTTGGGTGGCATACCTGGATAATGCACGAAACATAGCCTCATATGCAGTAACCGACATCCTACCTTGCTCTAGGCTCAAGAACTCATCTCTTTTCCTATCCCTCAAAGTCCGGGGGATATACTTCTCTATAAATAAGCTAGAGAATGATGCCCAAGTCATAGGTGGTGCCTCTGTTGGTTGACACTCAACATGTGACCGCCACCACATTTTGACATTTCCTTGAAACTGATAAGTCACAAACTCAACACCAAACCATTCTACTATACCCATCTTGTGTAGTAGCTCATGACAGTCAACCAGAAAATCGTAGGCATCCTCAGATTCCGCACCCTTGAAGACTGGAGGATTCAATTTCAAGAACTTACTGAAAAGTTCATGCTGATCATTTATCATTATAGGCCTTGTAGTCAGACGAGGAAACGTGCTTATTTCCAATGAGGCATCCATGCGGGGAGCCACAGTAGATACATGTTGTACCTCCGGAACCGGAGGTGTTGGTGCAGAAAACACTGGAGGTGTCTGGCCCTGATCAGATAACCCACTAAGATAAGCAAGAACCTAATTGATCATCTCTGGGGTAGGTTGGGGTGACAATTCCTCATTCTGCACTTGTTCATTCTCCCCATCCTCACCCTCTCTTACCACTTCCTCAGTTGATGGAGGAGTCAGCACCCTATTACCAGATGGGTTAGGTGCTCGTCCTCTTCCTCTAGAGGGCGTCCTCCCACGACCTCTTCCACGGCCTCTTGTCACTACTCCTCTTCGAGCTACAGCCCCAGTGACTGGCTCAGACGCTTCTTGTCTTGCCGATGTTGGTGTTGGCAAAGTCGTTGTTGTAGTTCTAACCATCTGTGAAATAGAGTGAAGATGGTCAGATACCTATTTGTATCACCTAGATACCAATTGGATCCAAGTAATAGCACGAAAGAAAGAAAGATTGGAATTTTCCTAAAGTGTTATAGTCTCTCAAGGAAAAGTAAAGGCGTCCCCCTACCGTTCCTTAAGACTCTACTAGACTCGTTCTTGTGTGATGAGACCAACGAACCTAATGCTCTGATACCAAGTTTGTCATGACCCAAAACGCGTCGTGAGTGGCACCCACATTTATCCTGCTATGTGAGCGAACCAACCAATCTAAACCCCAATGTTTTAACCATAATAAACATAATACAATGCGGAAGACCTAAAACTCATTAACGAAATCAATAAATAACTTGTAAAACTCAATACTTATTATTACCAAAATCTGGAAGTCATCATCACAAGAACATCTATCCTCAAATTACTAATCTAAGAGTATCTAAGAAGCTAAAATAATTAAAAAGCTAGTCCATGCCGGAAGTTCAAGGCATCAAGACATGAAGAGGAAGATCCAGTCCAAGCTAGAAGCATTAGCTCACCCTGAAATTCGGTGTAATGAAGACTTGCTAGAAATGCGGTTGAGTTGAAGGTGATGACACGTTTGCTGCACTCCACAAATAATCAAGAGAACAAATACAAGTAGGGGTCAGTACAAGGCATAAGTACTGAGTAGGTATCATCGGCCAACTCAAAATAGAAAACAGTATATATCAGATAATAACATAAAATCAACCATATTCATTAACAGGTGAAAGCAACAAGTTCACAAATCATGTGTAACCACATCAAATACACCTATGAGAACTCAAGTCTCCACACCATACTCATTTGGGATATAGGTTCTTTTCATTCGAATTTATTAACATAATTTCAAGATTCATTATCTTTATTCCTCTTGTGTCGGTACGTGACACTCCAATCCCCTAATTATAAGTGTCGATTCGTGACACCCGATCCCCTAATTCTACGTGTCGGTTCGTGACACCCGATCCCCTAATTTCTACCTGTTGGTTCGTGACACCCGATCCCCTAATTCTACGTGTCGGTTCGTGACACCCAATCCCTTAATTCTACGTGTCGGTTCGTGACACCCGATCCCCTAATTTCTACGTGTCGGTTCGTGACACCCGATCCACTAATCTTATTCTATTAATTCATCAAGCCTTCTTTTATACCAAGGCATCATCAACCTCATTACTTTAGTTCATCAAGCCTTCTCTTATACCAAGGCATCATCAACCTCATTACGTTAGTTCATCAAGCCTTCTTTTATGCCAAGATATCATCATTAACAAGGTAAATTTAGGATTAGAGATTTAATAGACTCATCATGCTTATTCATCACAATGATATAATCAAATCATGTAAGCGCACAATTAAGCATATAGAAGGTTTTATAATACTACCCAACATATACCATTCGCTATTAAGAGTCTACTACGAATAGCATAAAAACCATAACCTACCTCCACCGAAGATTCATGATCAAGCAAGCAATTTCCCAAAGCTTTGTTTCCTCTTCGTTTCCCTCTTCTCTCGATCGTTCTCTTTCCCTCTCCTTGTTCTTTCTATTTTTCTTATTCAAACCCTCTTTCTTTTACCCTAATTAGCATATAATTAAGTATAAAAGATGATGAATTAACCCATTAATTGATTCAAGGTTATCTCTTTTAACCCTTAGGAAATTGAATTATTAATAATTAACCACTAACTTTATAATTATAAGCAGGAATAGTCCAAAACGCCCCTTAAAACATTTAATAGAAATCCGACCCAGCCTGGGATTACGCAGTCTGTGACGGGCCATCGTGCCTACGACGGTCCGTCCTGCTGAGTCGTCACAGAGTTCAGAGACTCAATTTTTACTAAAGGATCTGTGGCGGCCCGTCATGCCTGTGACGGTCCGTCCTGCCACATCGTCACGAAGTTCAGAGAGTCGATTTCAGTACCCAAATTTCAGAATTTTAAGTGTTTTGGAACGAGACCCCCTCGACGATCCGTCGTGCCCATGACGGTCTTTCATGGGATCCGTCGACCAAGACAGTTTTTCCAGAATAAAATCTGCTGCTCAAAACGACTAAACAGGTCATTACAAAGATCAACCATGAAGAAAGATTTATTTGTTTATTTGAATCTATATTTTTTTTCTTTTTTATTTTATTTATTCGAATGTTGTAACATTTGTAACTCTAAAGATCCTATATAAATTTATTTGGGGATCGTCTAGGGGAGGGGGATTTACATGCTTACTTGTTTATTTTATTTTATTTTTTAAAAAAAAAAATTAGAAATCATGCCTATAGGTTTATCTTTAACCACCTAGATTTATTGTTTGTAGGTGTTATATCAATTTTCAATTTGCTTGATGCTTTGTTAATATGTCTTAAATAAATAATAACTAGATTCCATTAATTTTTGAATGTTAAAATCAAATCATAATAATTTAGTAGGTTGATTAGTGTTATAATTTAGCATTGTGTTGTCATGTAGAAACCATGCCTAAGGAATAAACTGTTCATATCATTTAGATTTACAAAAATCATGCATATATGTTTTTTTTCATTTTTTTAAACACCTAAAAATCATGTCTATAGGCTTGTAAATAAACTTTTAGCATATTCATAATAAAAAAAAATTGTTGTGCATATTTGTCCTGTTGAAAATTTCTGCATTTATAATGCAATATGTTTTTTTTCTTAAAATAATAGTGATAATACTAAAATCATTTCATGCATTTAACAATTACTTGGCTTTTAAAAATATTTCATATCAAAACCTTGCAACATAATTTTCTTAAAAAGTCATTATTCAATCTTCCTTTAAAACTTTGGATTGATTATGACATTGTTTATAAATCATAAGCACTATCTCCTAACATATCGTTAGTGGGAAAGTCAAAGGAACTACGAGGTGTAGTTCCAATTTTTAAACCCGACGCGCCCCCAAAATTACCACTTACCCATGAATTTCAAAAGGAATTATGTATATTTATGTGTAAATATTTATGTGTCTACATGTAAACTAAATCTTTTAAATCATTTTAAAAAACATAAACTATTGTTAGACCGACCTCAAATAAAAATTGTTTCTATGGTGGAGGAGCGCGATCAACAATATCGTGGCATCTTCCCTATAAAGAAATAAATATTTTTTTAAAATAAAAATTTCATATTCAAAACTTACTCAATTATTAAAACGTTACATTCTCACATATTAATTGCTTAATATTACAAACTTTGTTTATAACATAGTCTCACATGCTTAAATAAAAATAAAACTTGATTGTTTATTTATTGCTATCATCTAGCCTTGCATGCTCAAATTAATGAAAATAGTATTAATTGTTTTATATTTGTTATCACTTAGACAGATTAAATAAATTAATAAATGAAGTGACCTTGATTGCTAATTGTAACCCCCACATAGATTGCATGAGATACGGCCAGGACCCACACTTGTGGACCTCGAGGGATGTCGAACACCTTACCCTCGAGGTAATTTGAACCCTTACCCTAATCTCTGGCTTGTTGACCTTAGTTAGACTTAGTTATGTTAGATAGGTGCCCTAACGCACCTTAATTCGTTAGGTGGCGACTCCAAACTCGAAAATCCCAAAAGAGTTGTTAGGTTGTGTACAAAACCCATTTTCTGTGAAAATGGGGCACCACAGAATGACGACTCTGCTGGGGATATTAGGTTCTTACCATTACGTGTTTCATGCTTATTTATGTGGGGTTTACTTTATATTATTTATTTCATTATTTGCTAGGTGTTCATCATATTTAGCTATCATTTTGTTGCCTTGTTTGCTATGTTCTTTTCATGTTCCACCCCTTTTCTCCATTCTTATTTGTTTATTACCATGTTTCACATTCCCCCGTTTTCCTTATTTGTTAACTACATTAAATCCCATATCCTCTTTCCTTATTTGTGTGATTTTTTTACACCTTTATATGTTTAAATTCCTTTTATTTATTTATGCTTATTTATTTATTGTTTTATCAAATGCTTATATGTTACAACTTTCCAATTTAAATGCTAAGTGTTTATTGTTTTGATAAGTGACATTCCGCTCATATTTCCCCCAATTGGGACCCTCTCCTTTTTTTCTATTTTTCGTGATGTTGTGCCTTTGCACCTCTCACAACTACTCCAATTCTATTCAAATACCCATTATAGAGAGTCGGCATATGCGTGGACGTAACAAATAGTTTTACTACCGCGAAACCACGAGCCTCTCGCATAGAATCCCTTTCAAGTCTGCATCAAGACAGCTCTTAGAAGTCCTTGTTAGGTCATACATGCTGCATAAACCCTAGGTGGTTTGATCCTTGGCGTCAATCCATATAATTATTAGCCACCCTATTGTCTAAAGGGCCCCAACACCCTTTAGACAAATTTCATATTTATGTGTCAATTTGATCATCATAGTTTAAATCAAGTCATTATGTCAAAATGGAGTTAAAATCTTTCTTTGACTCTAAACTTCAAATTGGCAAAGTATAACTTGAATCAATTATGTGCCTTATTCTATTAACTGTTATAATTGTACCACTTTGAGTTTATTGTGTCATTCATTTGATATTATAATTTGGCTCACTATATAATAACTCGATTTGTGTTTGATTGACTAAAGGTTATCTAGTATTTGGATATTGGCTCGACTAAGATTCTGCAATATGACAAATATGTTCAACCTTCGAAAAAATCACCCATATTCTCGTCCAACACAAAGTACCTTTTGGACCATCTCTCATCATCCTATTCCTACTCACACTCTCTCTCAACAAAGGTCTCCAACACGCCTCAATTTTGATGCTTCACAATATGAGGGAATAGATGACAAAATAGAGAAGTCTAAGCTAGATGCACTACAGCGAAAAATGCATGACTTGGATAAAAAGGTGAATGGAGGATTGAATTCAATACCTACTCATGACCTAAGGTATAAAAATTTATGTCTACACCCAGGAGTTTAATTACCGTCAGGATTTAAAATTCCAAAATTCAACATGTTCGACGGACGTGGGGATCCAATAGCACATATCAAAGATTTTTGCAGCAGGCTAGTTGGCTTAGAAAACAATGAACCTCTCCTAATGAGATTATTTATTCAAAGCTTATCAGGAATAGCCTTCACTTGGTATGTCAAACAAGACTTCGACAAATGGCTCGCATGGGAAGACATGGCTCGAGACTTTATGGAAAGTTTAATAAGAAGGTTGACCCTACAATGTTAAATTTGCTCAAATTGAAGAAATTAAGTCATGAATCTTTTGAGGAATATGTCATACGGTGGAGAATGGAAGCCTCCAAGATACGTCAATTACCACATGAAGAGAAGTTGGTACAAACTCTCATCAGATCACTTGAGGGTATATACTACAAAACCCTGTTCTTCGCTGGTATTCAAAGTTTCGACAATCTAATTCGAATTGGAAAAGAGTTAGAATATGGCATTCAGTCTGGAAGAATTGCTAATACACAAATTCCTTTTCAAGTCCTGAAAGACACATTAGATGAAAGGAACAAAGATGCATCAACCTATATACCTCTGAAACAAAGAAATCAGAATATCGAGAAAATTCATGCTATTCTTTAGCCTTCCAACCCTCTGGTATCTCAAGATAAGGTGAGGAAACCTCGTGTCTTCACTCCCTTAAGGGAAACTTTGACCGATATTTTTTAGAGATTATGGGCTAAAGGACTTCTAAGACTAATAAATGGATGGATTCCCAAGCACTCTACTTCAAACTTTGATCTATCCAAAAATTGTGCCTATCATTCAAACATTCAAGGTCATGACACTGAAGAATGTGCAGCATTGAGAAATAAGATTCAGAATATGATTGAAAAAGGAAAAATTATAGTGCAACAAGGACCACAAAACAACAATTGCAATCCTTCTATGGAGAATACATTCATCATTCAAGGAGACCCTACAAAGATGTATGTTAGGCACTTAACAAGGAAGTGTAAATCACATCAGAGAAATTGATATGGAGAAGATTCTTATGAACAAAGTTGGCTTTATTGTTCTCAGACCTTATGCCCAGAACTTTCCTCATTCCTTTCATTTTTCCTTGTAATTCTGAACTACGTTTGACCTGATTTCCTTTTTGGATACGTAGGCAACCCTTGATGGGTTCGGTCTCTATCAAATAAATTTTCTTTCTTTCCCATGGTCATTCAAAACATTCATTTATAAATTCAAATCTAGGCTAATTGACAATCCATGAACATAATTGGCACTTGAATTCGTAGTCGAGCCTTAATGTCCAAATACAAGGCAATCACTTTCTTTGGGACTTACAATTTTTCTTTGAGTAAAGCAGGATAAAAAATTCCCTACTAATAAACTGGGGCAAAATTTTTGAGGAAACCTCAAAAATTTTCATAGAGATATTTTTTTAAAAAAAGTGAGTATATATCTTATACTCTAAACTGGGGCAGAAATTTTTGAGAAATCCTCAAAAAAATTTCATCACAAGGGAATGCAACTCTAAAGGCAAAACAAGCAAAGGTATGACCATCTCTCGCCTATTGAATTTACGAATTTTCTCTGGATGCAGGAATAAGTTATATATGAGCGTACTGTCATATTTAGGAGCTACTATGTAAGTCATACTATCCTCAGATTATTTTTTGAAGAGGCTATTATCAACTTTCTTCTACGACTAACTGAATATATATTTAAGCTCTCCCACCTTTATAATACGACATTTAGGCTCTTCCGCCTTACAATAAGATATTTAGGCTCTTCCGCCTTACAATACGATATTTAGGCTCGTCTGGCTCACAATACGACATTTAGGCTCGTCTTCCTCACACGACATTTAGGCTCGTCTGCCTTACAATACGACATTTAGGATCGTCTACCTTACAATACGACATTTAGGCTCTTCTGCCTTACAATAGGATGTTTAGGCTCGTCTGCCTTACAATATGACATTTAGGCTCGTCTGCCTTACAATACAACACTTAGGCTCGTCTGCCTTACAATACGACATTTAGGCTCTTCTGCCTTACAATAGGATGTTTAGTCTCTTCCACCTTACAATAGGATGTTTAGGCTTTTCCGCCTTAAAATAGGATGTTTAGGCTCGTCTGCCTTACAATACGACATTTAGGCTCGTCTGCCTTACAATACAACACTTAGGCTTGTCTGCCTTACAATACGACGTTTAGGCTCTTCCGCCTTACAATAGGATGTTTAGGCTCTTCTGCCTTACAATAGGATGTTTAGGCTTTTCCGCCTTACAATAGGATGTTTAGGCTTTTTCTCCTTAAAATATGATGTTTATGCTCGTCTGCCTTACAATATGACGTGTAGACTCTCCTTACAACCAGATATTTTCGTCTATATTGTTATATCTTTATAGTATCAAATCTATTGGAGTTTGACGTTATTCTTCAGAGATGGATTTCAATTCCTCAAGAAGTTAAAGACTATCAAGGCTTGTACTACGTCTCAAACAGATACGCTCCTTATCACCTCTTGTCATTTATCTAGAACTCATATTTTATTACTATTGGTCACACTTTATCTATTTATGAGCTAACGCTTTATCTAGAATTTGCAGATTTGGTCAATTGCCCTTGATTACAATTATCATGATATCATCTATCACAACAAAGACTCTATCAATTCGTTGCTACTCATACTCTGAATCATGCTCAAAGGCTGATGACCTTATTCTATCATGCTCTTCTCGCTTCTCTGTCATGCCCTTTTAGCCACTCTATCTCTCTTTTCTCGCTACTCTAGTCTTATCTATTCAAGCCGATATCTTGCCTTTCAAATACCTTAGCACTCTTTCCACTTTTAAGAGTTTCATTTGCTCTTGAATCTAGAACTAAACACGACCTGAATCTCGTATAACCAGAGATATGTAGGCGACTTAAAACCAAAGTCTCGGTCGAACCCTTTTCAACTCTATATCGTTTCAATCGATCCAACTGACATCTTTCGTCGGTCGGACAAAATCGGCTACTAAGTCAACGTTGGTTGCCTGACAATTCATTCTTCATTCTCAATCAACCAAGGGGCAGCTTAAATTTCCTTAAATTTTAAATTCTAGCCTATTCTATCATAATTTCTTTCAATACTAGCCACTCTAATTCAATTTTTATTTCAATCATAGCCCCTCTTTCATTAGAATTTTAGCCATTCCAATTTGATTTCAAGACTCCATCTTTTAATCTCAACCATTCATCCTTTAAGTTAAATCCTAGATTAAATTCAAACAACTCATCTACACTAGTTTTACAGTCAAGATTTAATCTCTTATTCTTCCTATTTTCTAATACCCCAAAAGAGCCTAATCCCTAAAAAATGTCATTCTCTTCTCCCTCCCCTCTCCTTGGCAGCTGCCTGAACCTCCCTCTCTCTCCGGCGACCCCTCTTCTTTCTTCCCCGGCCAGCCAGCAGCTGCTGGCCTCCTCGTTCCCTTCTCTTCCCCCCTTATCTCTTTCTCGCTTCTCTCCCCTTCCCTCTCCTTCGTTTCCCCCTCATCCCTTCTCTCTTCTCCCTCTCGCCCCTCTTCTCTTCTCCTTCTTCTTTTGCAGGCCGGCGACAGCCATGATGCAGCAGCAGCAAGGTGAGGCAACCAGCGGCGACAGCTACCACGCAGCAGCAGCCAGGTGAGGCAACCAACGACTCCAGCAACTCCACGCAGCAACAGCCGACAACAACTCCCACTAGCAGCTCCGGACAGCGAGACAACGAGCTCGATGAATTTGAAAACGGTTAAAGACGGATTTTTTTTACAAATCCGTCCAGGTCCGTTCTCTTTTGATTAAAATCGCTTTTATTTTTAATTTAATTTTTGTGTGGCTGATTTTTTCAATGCTTTGCTTGTCACATGTTAAAAATTATACAAAATCACTATCTTGAACAAATTATATTGTTAATGATCTGTGAATTCTTTTTATTTCTTTGATCCATAAATATGCCATTGTGTTATATGCTTTAGTTTTTAGTATCCTTTGAGGTTTTTCTACTGATTTGAAATTTTTAGTTTTTGACTCAATATTTGGCTTTCATAATTTGTCTGCAATATGTTTACCCCCTCCTCTCCATGATTCTTAAAATTGGTTAATATATCTTGATAAAAATTCAATTTGTTTGCATCTATTTTAATTAATGGATTAAATAAGTTATTGATCATGCTTAAATCTATGAATCTTTGCAATATCCATGCTCACAAATGATTGGAGTCATTGATGATTTTGTTTGATTTTGGTTTAATTTGATTAATTTGTTTTTCATCCTATGGTAATTTTGACATGTTAATCGTTTCCTATTATTAAATATAGACAAGATTTTATATTAATTAATATATGAGCAAGTCCAAATGGAATTTCTTCTACCCTTTAATATTTATGTCTAGTTTATATGATTGAATTAATTCAATGTCTAAAATATTCTTTCCTAGTTCATTTTACATGATCTATTATGGTAAATTAAAATTGCTTATCTTAAGTTTGACATATTTCTTACTTGTTTTTATATTTGAAAATAATTGTAAAATAATTATGTTTTGGCTCTTATTTGTTTAAGGAAAAATAATATTGTCTTCCTTACTTTATTCTTACTCATCTTTTTTTTAGTAATGAAATATTCTTTTTTTTAAAAAAAAAAATCTGATTTGTCTCTTCTTAAAAAAATAAAATAAATAAATAATAATAATATTTCTCTTCCTAATTTATTCTTACTTATATTTGGAAGTGATATATTTTTATTTTTGGCTGATTTGAACCTCCTTTAAAATAAGGAAAACAATATATTTGATTGATTCCTTAAAAATATTTCTTTTCCCTATTTGTTTCCCCCCTCTTTGCTATATAGATAAGACCCCTCCCTTCCTTATTTCATCGACTCACACACTCATTCACACACTCATCCACTAACTCTTACAAGTTCTCTAACTCATCAACTCATACAATCATTCACTCTCAATCACAAGCTCTCTCATCACTCTTCATTCTCCCATTGCTCTCTTGATACTCTAAATATATTAAGATTTCGATAGACATTCAAGTGCTCTTCTTCGCTACCTTGCTTTTTGACTTTGTTCGAGTAAAGGTTGGATCAACTTGCTTTTCATTGCTACCATTCCTAATCTACTCAACCGTTATTTTACTGCTTTAACAGGTTTCAAACTTGAAGTTCAAGTTGAAGATCAACCATGAAGAAAGATTTATTTGTTTATTTGAATCTATATATTTTTTTCTTTCTTATTTTATTTATTCGAATGTTGTAACATTTGTAACTCTAAGGATCCTATATAAATTATTTTCGGATCGTCTAGGGGAGGGGAATTTACATGCTTACTTGTTTATTTCATTTTATTTTTTATTAAAATAAATTAGAAATCATGCCTATAGGTTTATCTTTAACCACCTAGATTTATTGTTTGTAGGTGTTATATCAATTTTCAATTTGCTTGACGCTTTGTTAATAAGTCTTATAGAAATAATAACTAGATTCCATTAATTTTTGAATGTTAAAATCAAATCATAATAATTTAGTAGGTTAATTAGGTGTTATAATTTAGCATTGTCTTGTCATGTAGAAACCATGCCTAAGGAATAAACAATTCATATCATTTAGATTTACAAAAATCATGCATATATGTGTTTCTCCATTTTTTTAAACACCTAAAAATCATGTCTATAGGCTTGTAAATAAACTTTTAGCATATTCATGATAAAAAATAAAATTTGTTGTGCATATTTGTCCTCTTGAAAATTTCTGCATTTATAATGCAATATGTTGTTTTCTTAAAATAATAGTGATAATACTAAAATCATTTCATGCATTTAACAAATTACTTGGCTTTTAAAAATATTTCATATCAAAACCTTACAACATAATTTTCTTAAAAAGTCATTATTCAATCTTCCTTTAAAACTTTGGATTGATTATGACATTGTTTATAAATCATAAGCACTATCTCCTACCCTATCGTTAGTGCAAAAGTCAAAGGAACTACGAGGTCTAGTTCCAATTTTTAAACCCGACGCGCCCCAAAAAGTACCACTTACCCATGAATTTCAAAAGGAATTATGTGTATTTATGTGTAAATATTTATGTGCCTACATGTAAACTAAATCTTTTAAATCATTTTCAAAAACATAAACTATTTTTAGACCGACCTCAAATCAAAATTGTTTCTATGGTGGAGGAGCGCGATCAACAATATCGTGGCATCTTCCCTATAAAGAAACAAACATTTTTTTTAAAATAAAAATTTCATATTCAAAACTTGCTCAATTTTCAAAACTTTACTTTCTCACATATCAATTGCTTAATATTACAAACTTTGTTTATAAAATAGTCTCACATGCTTAAATAATAATAAAACTTTATTGTTTATTTATGGCTATCACCTAGCCTTGCATGCTCAAATTAATGAAAATAGTATTAATTGTTTTATATTTGTTATCACTTAGCAAGATTAAATAAATTAATAAATGAAGTGACCTTGATTGCTAATTGTAACCCCCACATAGATTGCATGAGATACGGCCACGACCCACACTTGTGGACCTCGAGGGATGCCTAACACCTTCCCCTCGAGGTAATTTGAACCCTTACCCTAATCTCTGGCTCGTTGACCTTAGTTAGACTTAGTTAGGTTAGATAGGTGCCCTAACGCGCCTTAATTCGTTAGGTGGCAACTCCAGACTCGAAAATTCCAAAAGAGTTGTTAGGTCGTGCACAAAACCCGTTTTCTATGAAAATGGGGCGCGACATCCTCCATATTAGAAGTATGTATGTGGATACAATGTGCACAATTTCTTAACACTAATCGGTTTGTTACTCTATTCAGAGAGAGAGAGAGAGAGAGAAATAGAGAGAGAAAGAGAGAGAGACATACTAGCTTAAAGGTAGTTAGTTTGTGGTTAAAATGGCATCACATCCTTACAACACAAGATTGAAAGAGAAATAGAAAATGGCCCCCAAAGACGGAAATGAATCGGATAATGATGAGGAGATCCAAAACCAGATGACTTCACTAGAAATAGGGACAACAGAAGAGATAAGGGCGTTAAAACAACAAATGGAAGAGATGTACGGGGCTTGGATGAGTGGACAACCTCCACCGTCTACAATCCGAGACTATTTTAATACAAATATGTCTCACCCAATCCAGGTGTCGACAAGCGATCCGATATATCCCCCTGGATTCAGCCCCTACGCTAACACATCCAATGTCGCTGGAACTTCTATGATGCGCCCTTCGAATACGCCTGTGATAAGTAATCCACTATTTGTGTCAATTGCCCCGACTAACAGCATCCTGCAGCCAACGATGGTGCCCAAATCCAATAGCGATACTCCGCCCAAAGTTTGGCGTGATCAGAGTTACACTCTTGAAGAGGACATTAAAATTTCAAGCTCTCATCCCCACATTCATCAATATAGTTCCCCTGTAGAAATTGAGAAGATGGTCAAGAATGAGGAACATGAAGAAATGACTAAGAAAATGAAGAGTTTGGAACAGAGTATAAGAGATATGAAAGGACTAGGAGGCCACAAAGGCATCTTATTCAGTGACTTGTGTATGTTTCCTCATGTCCACTTGCGTGCTGGTTTTAAATATCCAAAGGTTGAAAAATATGATGGTCACGGAGACCCCATAGTTCATCTAAAGAGATATTGCAACCAATTGAGGGGTGCAGAGGGCAAAGAAGAGTTACTTATGGCCTATTTTGGGGAAAGCTTAATAGGGATTGCATCTGAATGGTTCATAGATCAGGATATCACCAACTGGCACAAATGGGATGATTTGGCTCAATGTTTTGTACAACAATTTCAATATAATATTGACATTGTTCCAAATCGCTCCTCGTTAGCCAACATGAGGAAAAAGACCACGGAAAATTTTCGTGAATATGCTATCAGATTGAGGGAACAAGCTGCTAGGGTTAAACCATCGATGAAGGAGTCAGAGATGATTGACATTTTTCTCCAGGCGCAAGCACCTGATTACTTTCACTATCTACTTTCTGCCGTAGGGAATACATTCACTGAAGTTATTAAGGTAGGGGAAATGGTGGAAAATGGCATAAAGTCTAGAAAGATTGTAAGTCAAGCTGCCTTAAAAGACACAACACAAGTGCTTCATAATGGTTCTGGAAATACTGGAGGGAAGAAGAGAAGGGAGGATGTGGCCGCTATTGTATCAGCGCCTAGGACTCATGTCCAAGGTAATTCCTCACAACACTATTTTCCTTCCCAAGCTCCGCAATATTTTGTCCCATACACTCCATATCATGTTTTTAATGCACAGCCAATTGCACCCCCTTCTTATCTACAATGGCGTGCACCAACTCCACAAAATCATCCACCACCCCCACAAGTTCATCAAAATACTGCTAGAATTCCTTTTCGTCCTAGACCACAATACAAAAAAGAAAATGGAGTTAAAGATGACTTCACTCCTATTGGAGAGTCGTATGCTTGCTTGTTCCAAAAATTAAGGAGGTTGAATGTTTTGATTCCTATTGAGAGAAAGATGTCGAATCCTCCCCCGAGAAATTTGGATTATTCTCACCATTGCACATATTGTTATAATTCCCCAGGGAACAACATAGAGAGATGTTGGTATTTGAAAAGGGCCATTCAGGATTTGATCAACTCTAATCGAATTATAGTTGAAAGTCCGAGTGGACCCAACATCAATCAAAATCCATTGCCGAGGCATACTGCAATAAACATGCTAGAAATGATGAAGGGTCATGAAGAGTTTGCATCTCCGTATAAGACAATCCTTAGTGTTGGACCTGGCATTGAAGAAGTCAGCAAATGTTGTTGATTTAACAAAAATGATGCCTTTAGGGGCGGAAAGTGTGTTAGAAAATTTGAGTCCATCAAACACACCTATCTTAACTGTGAAAGGAGCCCTTAAAGTTGTTTGGGACAGTTTGAGTTAGGCAAAATCGTTTGTTCCAAAAAGTCCAAACGAACCTATCTTGATCGTGCAAGGGGTCCATATTCCTCCTGTGATTATCAGGCCAGCATCCCAGCTCCCAATGACTAACCCCAAAGCTGTTCCCTGGAATTATGAACCTACTGTCGTGACATACAAGGGAAAAGAAGTTGCAGAAGAAATAGATGAAGTGGGAGGAATACCCTGTTCAGGAAGATGTTATGTCTCGATAGAATTAAGGAAAACTTAAAATGAGCAAATACAAATAAAGAGCCTGGTCACTGAAGGAGAGGTAGAGGAATTCCTAAGGAAAATGAAACTATCAGACTACTCCGTGGTGGAACAGTTAAGAAAAACTCCAGCCCAAATATCTTTGTTGTCTTTGCTAATACATTCTGACGAACATCGTAAGGCTGTAATGAAAATTTTGAATGAAGCACATGTTCCTAGTAAAGTTATAGTGAGTCAGTTAGAGAAGATTGCTGGGAGAATTTTTGAGGTAAACAGCATCACCTTTTCAGATGATGAACTACCCAAATAAGGTACAAGACATAACCAAGGCCTACATATCACTGTAAAATGTGAGTTTTCATATGTCACTTGATTTCTAATTGATGGAGGATCTGGAGCAAATATTTGTCCTTTATCAACTCTACAGAAATTGAATGTTAGTGCTGAAAGGGTCCGACCTAACAATGTATGTGTTAGAGCTTTTAATGGGTCAAAAAACAGATGTTATTGGTGAGATAGAGCTCGTACTAACCATAGGTCCTGTGGATTTTGCTGTGAATTTTCAAGTGTTGGATATCAACGCGTCCTACAATCTATTGTTGGGGAGGCCATGGGTGCATAGGGCTGGAGTAGTCCCCTCAACGTTGCATCGAATGATTAAGTTTGAATACGACCGACAAGAGGTAATTGTTCATGGTGAGGGGGATTTTTCAATCTACAAAGACTCTTCCTTCCCTTTTATCAAGGCGGATAATGAGAATGAGGCACTAGTTTATCATATTTCTGAGGTAGTGGTTATTGAGTATGTCCCCGAGGGGAGTGTCATTTCAAAACACAATATTCCCATCGCGTCTGTAATGGTGGTGAATGAATTGCTGAAACATGGGTTTGAGCCGGGTAAAAGCTTAGAAATCTGCTTGTAAGGAAGAGCTTATCTCGTGAGTCTATGAAAGAGCACCCGTACTTTTGGCTTAGGCTACCAACCTAGAGTCGAGGACAAAATGAAGGAAAAGAAGCAGAAGAGAGATGTATGGTCACATACCAAGCCTATACAACCAATCTACAAATCCTTCATCAAAGCCCGCGCAATAGAATCTTATCAAACCTCTTTTTTTCCATAGCCAGTGATGAAAGCTAGCGAAGAAATCATCAACTATTTTCAAGATTTATTTGTCGAGGTTGATATGGTGGAACTCGGAGAAGGCACTAGCGATAGAGATGTGCAATTCATTGGTCCTGATGTCAATCTAAACAATTGGGAGGCCACCCCTCTCCCTGTTAAAGACGAGTCTTGGTAGTTTGTCTTTTTTTTTCTTTTGTCGTCCAATTAATTCAAGATTGTAATTCGGATTTTATCTTGTCATTTTATTTCAAAAATTCTATTCCCCTTTTCAATAGGATGTAATTGCATCTTTATTTCAGTCTAATATATTTGTTCGTTTTCCTTTATACAATTCTTTTTATGCTAATTCTAGTGATATGACTTTCATGCTGAATTTTTCGCCAGATCTTGATATCCAATCTAATCTTCGACCTAATATTGAAATAATAAGTCAAGAAATCGAATATGATGAAGACAGAGTATTTGAAGAAGTAAGGATGGATTCCAATCATTTTGAAAATAATTCAAATCCAAACATGAGTGAAACTAAGACGATAAACATGGGGGATCAGGAAATTATTAAAGAGACTAAGATAAGTGTACATGTTCGCCATCAAAAGAACGATATAATCAAGCCCTGTTTGATTACAAAGATGTTTTTGCGTCATCTTATGATGACATGCCTGGATTAAGCACGAACATGGTTGTTCATAAGTTGCCAATTGATCCTAATTTTCCTCCGATAAAGCAGAAGTTGAGAAAACTCAAAACCGACATGAGTGTGATAACTAAAGAGGAGATCACAAAACAACTTGAGGCCAAAGTCATTAGAGTCTCTCAATATCCTTCTTGGTTAGGCAATATT
Organism: Solanum lycopersicum; assembly: GCF_036512215.1. Taxonomy (NCBI): domain Eukaryota; kingdom Viridiplantae; phylum Streptophyta; class Magnoliopsida; order Solanales; family Solanaceae; genus Solanum; species Solanum lycopersicum. Next base: position 18,647,123 of record NC_090809.1, on the reverse strand, counting down.
GTACCCATCCCTAAGAAAGACGGCAAAGTTCGAATGTGTGTTGATTATCATGATTTGAGTAAGGCAAGTCCAAAAGATGATTTTCCTTTGCCTAACATCCATATTTTATTGGATAATTGTGCTAAACATGAGGTTGCATCTTTTGTGCATTGTTATGCGGGCTACCATCAGATTATTATGGATGATGAAGATGCAGAAAAAACATCTTTTATCACTCCATGGGGTACATATTGTTATCGTGTTATTTCTTTTGGATTAAAAAATGCAGGGGCAACTTATATGAGAGCAATGACAACCATGTTTCACGATATGATGCATAGAGAAATTGAAGTTTATGTCGATGATGTTATCATTAAATCTAAAAAATAGTTAGATCATGTGAAAGACATAAGGAGATTCTTCGAAAGGCTCCGCGGGTATAATCTCAAGCTTAATCCTGCAAAATGTGTATTTGGAATACCATCGGGGAAGCTTTTGGGGTTTATAGTTAGTCGAAGAGGTATCGAGTTGGATCCTTCAAAATAAAAGCAATTCAAGAATTGCCACCTCCAAAGAACAAAACTGAGGTTATGAGCCTTCTAGGAAGGTTAAACTACATCACCAGATTCATTGCTCAACTCACAACAACTTGTGAGCCTATCTTTAAGTTGTTGAAAAAGAATGCCATAGTCGAGTGGACCGAAGAATATCGAGAAGCTTTTGAAAGAATTAAGAATTACCTGTCGAATCCCCCTGTGTTGGTTCCCCCCGAGCCGGGTGACCTTTGATATTGTATATGTCAGTACTGGATAATTCTTTTGGTGGTGTACTCGGTCAGCATGATGACACTGGGAAGAAAAAGCAGGCCATTTATTACCTCAGCAAGAAGTTTACCATTTACAAAGCAAAGTACACCCTTCTTGCTAACTTGGGTAGCACAGAAGTTGAAACATCATCTTTCATCTGATACTACTTATCTCATCTTTTGTATGGATTCGTTGAAATATATTTTTCAAAAGCCCATGCCTATAGGCAGGCTTGCGAAATGGAAAATATTGCTCACAGAGTTTAACATTATCTATATAACACGGATCGCAATGAAAGCTCAAGCATTGGCAAAGAACCCTATTGATCAAGAATATGAACCACTTAAAACCTATTTTCCAGATGAAGAGATATCTTGTATCGATGAAGTTATTCACGATAACGATCAAGGTTGGATGTTATTCTTTGATGGTGCCTCTAACAGGAAAGGAATTGGAATAGGAGCTGTTCTTATGTCTGAATCAGGGAAATATTACCCTTTATCAGGCCAACTTAGATTTCATTGTACTAATAATATGTCTGAGTACGAAGCGTGCATTTTTGGTCTGAGGTTAGCTGTTGACATGGGCATCCAAAAATTGTTAGTGTTAGGAGACTCAGACTTACTAATTCATCAAATTTAAGGAGAATGGAAAACTCGAGACCCAAAGCTCATACCATATCAACATTGTTTACAAGGTCTTTGTCAATGATTCATGTCAATAAAGTTTAGACACATTCCTAAAATGCACAATGAGATTGCATATGCATTGGCCACTTTATCTTCGATGCTCCAACACCCTGATGACACCCTTATTGACCCTTTATACATACAAATTCGTGATCAACATGCCTATTGCAACATGATCGAGGAGGAATTTGATGGTAAGACTTGGTTTCATGATATCAAAACTTATCTTCAGTCTAGAGAATGTGCGTCAGATGTAACTAGTAATCAAAAAAGGACTATTTGACGACTAGAAAGGGGTTTTGTCTTAAGCGGAGGCATACTGTACAAGCAGACACCCGATTTAGGTCTTCTAAGGTGTGTAAATGCTCAAGAAGCTTCCACAATCATTATTGAAGTACACTCAGGAGTTTGTGGACCCCATATGAATGGATATGTTCAAGCTAAAAAGATACTTTGAGCAGGATATCATTGGCTCACTATGGAGCGGGATTCCATACGATTTGTTTGTAAATGTCATGAATGTCAAATACATGGTAATTTGATACATTTTCCCCCTTCTGAGTTGCATGAAATGTCCGCTCCATGGCCTTTCGTAGCATGGGGAATGTATGTGATAGGACTGATAGAACCAAAAGCATCGAATGGTCACAGGTTCATCTTGGTGGCTATTGATTATTTTACAAAGTGGGTGGAAGCAGTAACTTTCAAGTCAGTGACGAAGAAGGTCGTGGTGGATTTCATCCATTTCAACATCATCTGTCGATTTGGTATTCCAAAGGTGATTATAACTGATAACGTCGCAAATCTCAACAGCCACTTAATCCAAGAGGTATGCTACCAATTTAAGATTGAGCATCGAAATTCGACTCCGTATCGCCCAAAGGACTATGGGGCTGTAGAAGCTTCTAAAAAAAATATGAAAAAGATACTTCGTAAGATGGTGCAAAGTTCTCGACAATGGCATGAAAAGTTGCCTTTTGCTTTGTTGGGTTATCGCACTATAGTTCGTACGTCAGTGGGCGCTACTCCATATTCACTGGTATACGGGACTGAGACAGTTATACCTATAGAGATTGAGATCTCATCTTTACGGATCGTTGTGGAGGCTGAAATTGATGATGATGAGTGGATCAAAACTCGGTTAGAGCAATTAGGTTTGATTGATGAAGCGTCTGACAGCAGTATGTCATGGACAATTATATCATAAAAAAATGGCACGGGCGTACAACAAAAAGGTGCGTCCCAAACATTTTGAAGAGGGTCAATTAGTGTTGAGACGTATTTTGCCACATCATGCTAAAACCAAAGCCAAATTTTCTCCAAATTGGAGAGGACCATTCGTTGTTAAAAGGGTATTACCAAATAGTGCTCTTTACTTAGCAGATATAGAAGGCAAAGTGACAGAAACAATCGTCAATGTTGATGTTGTGAAAAGATATTACATATGATTTGAGTTTCGACATTAGAAACCCTTATGTTTGGGCTCGACGTCTGATTCAATGGAATCTCTTGGTTATGTTGTTTCCTTGACATAAAAAAAACAATTGAAAAAAAACAAAACAAATTGCCTGAACACCGTTTGACCTGATTCTTGTTTCGGCAAGATACGTAGGCAGCCCTATTATTGGGTTCGGTTCAACCAAATACAGATCCAAAAATTCATATTGTAGTATACTGGGAAAAAGTCATTTGTTTATTCATACGGTCTCTCATCTCAAAGCTCAAAATCAACCCCATCATCTAAAGTAAAAAAAAAAAGTCTTTGCGTCAACCCTTTATATGTCGAAAATAAGTTGGTTAAGGGTAGGTAAAAATCCTGAATAGGCATCACAAGACAAATGTGAGTAAAAAGAAATAAAAATGAGAGAGTCTTATTGGTGAAAACCCTAAGTGGGCACCGTAAGGCGAAAAGGAGTTGAATATATGAGAGTCTTACTGGTGAAAATTCTGACATGCACCATAAGGCAAACGTTAGCTGGAGCAATTAACATGATTGAGTTTTAGCGGCAAAGACCTTCGTGAATATCACAAAGTCTATAGGGTTCAGATTATTTATGGCTTCATTTAGTGTTGGGATTCCACATCAAGATTGAATAATCAATAATGGTTGATGAATAGATTGGATAGCCAAGTCTGGAAATCAATTCAAATTGCATGGCATGATCAGTAGACTCGGCTCCCACACTCAGATAAGTTTTTCTTTCTTCTTCTTACAAAAGAAAGAGTCTTCATCGAATTTTTTCTTTTATTCTCATATAGTTCATAATTTTCTTATACTTTTTTTCGTCACTTTTTTGGTATGTATTTGAGTCGAGTCTTTGTCAAAAAAAACTAGGAAGGAATTTCAAGACTAGCTACCAAGTCTCTAAATGTTACTAGGCAAAGCATCAGGCTACTAAGTTAATCTGTCTTCAAGTGTTGAATTCGAAAATTCCCTGATCCTATGAAGTCTAAACAATGAGTGTTGTGAGATAAAGACATTGGATTTAGGTCCCAAAATAAGCAAATTTGGATGAAAGTACAATCAATCAATAAGAAGTATTGACCGTTGGAAACAACCAAAGCGTCATAAGTGTTTGAGCCGCCCTTGTCGAAAGATGGAACCACAAACCAACCACCACCTTTTCAAACACACGAATTTTCTTTGTTGAAGCAGGGACAAGTTGTTTCAAGATTGAGGATTCGAGGAACCTAGATGTTCAACCTAGTCTGCAGCGAGCGAAATGAAAACCCTACAATAAAGACTTGTGGAATATTATATGAAAGTTGGCTAATATATATCAAAATAGCAATTACTTGAATATTGGAATATTTATTTTATTTATTACTATTATTATTATTTTTCTGCAACGACCTGTTAGTCGTTTTGAGCAGTAAAGTTTATTTTCTGGTAATAGCTGTCTGAGTCGACGAATCTCACGACGGACCGTCATGGGCACGACAGACCGTCGAGGGTGTCTCGTTCCAAAAAACTTAGAATTCTGAAAAATTGGGTACTGAGAACAACCCTCTGAACTTCGCGACGACATGGCAGGACGGACCGTCGTGGGCACGACGGACCGTCACAGGACCTTTAGTGAAAAGTGAGTCTCTGAACCTTGTGACGGAAGCAGCAGGACGGACCGTCGCAGGCATGACGGGCCTTCACAGACTGCGTAACCCTGACTGGGTCGGATTTCTATTAAATGTTTTAAGGGGCGTTTTGGACTATTCCTGCTTATAATTATAAAGTTAGTGGTTGAATGTTAATAATTCAATTACTTGGGTGTTAAAGGAGATAACCTTGAATTAATTGGTGGGGTACTTTGGTCATCTTTTATACTTAATTATATGGAAATTAGGGTAAAATAAAAAGAGTTTGAATAAGGAAAAATCAGAAAAAGAGAAAGAGAGGGACGAACGAACGAGAGAGGAAGAAAGGAAGAAGAAAGCAAAGCATTGGAAAAGTAGATTTCTTGACTTCAATTCTTCGGTTGAGGTAGGTTATGGTTTATGCTATTCTTAGTAAACTCTTAATAGCGAATGATATGTATTGGGTAGTGTTGTAAACCCTTCTATATGCTTAATTGTATGCTTGCATGAATGTGATTATATAATTGTGATAAAATAAGCATCATGAAGCTATTTAATCCTAAATCTTGAAAACTCTAATCTACTTTGTTAATGATGATGCCTTGGTATAAAAGAAGGCTTGATGAACGAAAGTAGTGAGATTATGGGATTCGGTGTCACGTTCCGGCACCAGGATAGTATATGGATCGGGTGCCACGTTCCGATACCAGGATAGTATATGGATCGGAGTGCCACACTCTGTCACCAGTATAGAATATTGATCGGGTGTCACGTTCCGACACCAGGATAGTATATGGATCGGGTGCCACATTTCGGTACCAGGATAGTATATAGATAAGAGTGCCACGTTCCGGCACCAGGATAGAATATGGATCGGGTGTCACGTTCCGACACCAGAATAGTATGATGAGGATCGGAGTGTCACGTTCCGACACCAAGATAGTATGCAGCAGAGTGTCACGTACCGACACGAGAGAAATAAAGATAATGAATCTTGAAAGATGTTAATATACTCAATTTGATGAACCTAATTCCCAAATGAGTATGATGGGGAGGCGTGAGTCCTCATTGATGTTCTTGGTGTTGTGACCAAGGATTATGGTAATTGTAAATGCCGCATGTTGAGTATTGTAGTTGATTTTATGATATTATCTGATATATGTTGCTTTCTATTTTGAGTTGGCCGATGATATCTACTCAGTACTTGTGTTTTGTACTGACCCCTACTTGTATGTTTTCTTTTTGTTAATTGTGGAGTGCAGCAAACGTACCGTCGTCTTCAACTCAACCGCAACTCTAGCCAGTCTTCATCACGTCAGATTTCAGGGTGAGCTATTGCTTCTAGCTTGGATTGGATCTACTTCTTCACGTCTTGATGCCTTGAAGTTCTGGCATGGACTAGTTATTTAGTTATTTTAGCTTCTTAGATACTCTTAGATTTAGTAAGTTGAAGATAGATGTTCTTGTGATGATGACTTCCAGATTTTGGGGATAATGAAAAGATTTGAGATTTAGAAGTTGATTATTGATTTTGTTAATGAGTTTTAAGTCTTCCGTATTGTTTTCTATTTATTATATTTGAAATGTTGGGGATCATATTGGTTGGTTCGCTCACATAGTAGGATAAGTGTGGGTGCCACTCACGACACGTTTTGGGTCATGACAAACTTGGTATAAGAGCATTAGGTTCGGTTGTCTAATCACAGAAGAACGAGTCTAGTAGAGTCTTGAGGAACAGTAGGGGAACGCCTTTACTTTTCTTTAGGAGGCTATAAGACCTTAGGAAAACTCCTTTCTTTCATTCTTTTGTGCTATTACTCGGGTCCAATTGGTATCTAGGTGATACAAATTGGTATCTGACCATCTTCACTCTATTTCGCAGATGGTTAGAACTAGAGCAACAACTACGCCGAAACCAACACCGGCAAGACAAGATGCGTTTGAAACAGCCACTGAGGCTGTAGCTCGAAGAGGGGCAGTGACAAGAGGCCGTGGTAGAGGTCGCGAGAGGACGTCCTCTAGAAGAAGAGGACAAACACCTTGCCCATCTAGTACTAGGGTGGTGACTCCTCCACCGACTGAGGAAGTAGTAAGAGAGGGGGAGGAAGGGGAGAATGAGCAAGTACAAAATGAGGAATTACCACCCCAACCTACCTCAGAGACGATTAATCAAGTCCTTGCTTATCTTAGCGGGTTATCTGATCAGGGCCAGACACCTCCAGTGTTTTCTACACCAGCACCTCATGTTCCAGGAGTACAACATGCAGCTGTTGTGGCTCCCCGTATGGATGCCTCATTGGAAATAGGCACGTTTCCTCGGTTAACTACAAGGCCTATAATGACAAGTGATCAGCACAAACTTTTAAGTAACTTCTTGAAATTGAAACCTCCAGTCTTCAAGGGTGCTGAATCTGAGGATGCCTATGATTTTCTAGTTGACTGTCATGAGTTATTACATAAAATGGGCATAGTGGAACGATTTGGTGTTGAATTTGTAACCTATCAGTTTCAGGGAAATGCCAAAATGTGGTGGCGGTCACATGTTGAGTGTCAACCCGCACAGGCACCACCTATGACTTGGGCATCATTCTCTAGCTTATTTATGGAGAAGTATATCCCCCGGACCTTGACGGATAAGAGGAGAGATGATTTCTTGAGCCTAGAGCAAGGTAGGATGTCGGTTACTGCGTACGAGGCTATGTTTTGTGCACTATCCAGGTATGCCACCCAGCTTTGTTTCAGTTCACAAGAGCAGATTCGCCGTTTTGTGAAGGGGTTGAGGTCAGAGTTGTGGATTTCAGCCCTACAGGTAGCGGCTACAGCAAAATCCTTTCAGGAAGTGGTAGACTTCGTGGTAGAGGTGGAGGGAGTAAAGCCAGATGACTTCACCATGGCATCGACATCAAAAAGGTTTCGTAAGGGAGGTGAGTTTAATGGTTCTTAATCCAGAGGACAGGGTTCAGGAGGTTACCCAGTCCGACCAATTAAGTCCTCACTATAGGCTGTAGCTGGGGGTCCACTACAGACCGGTCAACATTTCTCTGAGTTTCGTAGTTATCCCTAGACTTCATCATTCTCACAGAGACCTATGCTTGAATCCACAGAGTGTTATGAATGTGGGGAGACTGGACACATTAAGAGGTATTGTCCAAAATAGAGTTACAGACCTCCAATAGTCAGAGGTAGAGGTGGTCATGGAAGAGGCCGTTATTCGGGAGGACGTGGTGGCCGAGGTAATGGTGATCATCAAAATGGCTAGGGTGACGGGCAAACTGGGACTTCTGCAGCAACATGGTAGGGGCAACGGGCAGACAGGTGATAGAGCCCATTGTTATTCTTTCCCTGGAAGATCTGAAGCGGAGACATCTGATGCTGTCATCACAGGTAATCTTTTGGTTTGCGATTGCATGACTTCTGTATTATTTGATCCTGGATCTACATTTTCATATGTATCTTCCTCATTTGCTACTGGTCTTAACTTACATTGTGAATTGCTTGACATGCCTATTCGTTTTTCTACCCCGGTGGGTGAGTCTGTGATAGTTGAAAAGGTATATAGGTCTTGTCTTGTAACTTTTGTGGGGAGCAATACTCATGTAGACTTGGTTATCTTAGAAATGGTTGATTTCGATGTAATTCTGGGTATGACTTGGCTTTCTCCAAACTTTGCAATCTTAGATTGTAATGCCAAAAACTGTGACATTGGCCAAGCCTGGGACAGATTCGTTAGTGTGGGAGGGTGACTACACTTGGTTAGTAAGGGTTGTTTAGCGTTCTTGGCACATCTCAAGGATGATACTACCCAAGTACCTTCAATTGAGTCGGTTTTGATAGTCCGTGAGTTTCTGGATGTGTTTCCTGCAGACCTTCCTGGTATGCCACCGGATAGGGATATTGAATTTTGCATTGATCTGGAGCCGGGTACTCTCCCCATTTCTATACCCCCTTATAGAATGTCTCCCACTGAGTTAAGAGAGTTAAAGGCCCAACTTCAAGAATTGTTAGTAAAAGGCTTTATTAGACCAAGTGCATCCCCTTGGGGTGCTCCCGTTTTGTTTGTGAAGAAGAAGGATGGAAGTTTTCGGATGTGCATAGACTACTGGCAACTAAATAAAGTAACTTTTAAGAACAAGTATCCTCTTCCTCACATTGATGATTTGTTCGATCTGTTACAAGGTGCTTGTACCTTCTCAAAAATCGATTTGAGATTTGGTTATCATCAATTGAAAATATGGGCAATGGATGTGCCCAAGACTGCTTTCCGGACCAGGTATGGGCATTATGAGTTCTTAGTAATGTCTTTTGGCTTACGAATTCCCCTGCTGCTTTCATGAGCTTGATGGATGGGATTTTTAAGCCATATTTGGATCTCTTTGTCATTGTATTCATCGATGATATACTGGTATACTCAAAGAGCAGGAAAGAACATGAGGAGCATTTCAGAATTGTATTGGAAATGTTGAGGGAGAAAAAACTTTATGCCAAATTCTCTAAGTGTGAGTTTTGGCTAGATTCAGTGTCCTTCTTGGGGCATGTGGTTTCTAAGGATGGAGTGATGGTGGATCCTTCAAAGATCGAAGCAGTGAAGAATTGGGTAAGACCCACTAATGTTACAGAGGTAAGGAGCTTTGTTGGTTTAGCTAGCTACTACCGTCGGTTTGTCAAGGTATTTTCTTCTATTGCTTCCCAATTGACAAACTTGACTAAGCAGAGTGTTCCATTTGTATGGTCGGACGAGTGTGAAGAAAGCTTTCAGAAGCTCAAGACTTTGTTGACTACTGCACCAATCCTCACCTTGCCAGTGGAAGGTAAGAACTTCATTGTTTATTGTGATGCATCTTATTCTTGTTCGGGTGCAGTGCTAATGCAAGAGAAGAATGTAATTGCTTATGCTTCAGGGCAATTAAAGGTGAATGAACGTAATTATCCGACCCATGATTTGGAGTTGGCTGCGGTAGTGTTTGCATTAAATCAATGGAGGCACTATCTATATGGGGTTAAGTGTGAAGTTTATACAGATCACCGTAGTTTACAGTATGTCTTTACTCAGAAGGATTTGAATTTAAGACAGAGGAGGTGGATGGAACTACTGAAAGACTATGACATCACTATCTTGTATCATCCAGGAAAAGCTAACGTTGTGGCAGATGCTTTAAGTAGAAAGGCAGGGAGCATGAGAAGTCTAGCTCACTTGCAGGTTTCTAGAAGCCCATTGGCTAGAGAAGTTCAGACTCTGGCTAATAACTTTATGAGGCTAGAAGTAAATGAGAAGGGAGGATTTTTGGCTTGTGTGGAGGCAAGATCTTCCTTTCTTGACAAGATTAAGGGAAAGCAATTTAATGATGAGAAAGTGTTCCGGATCCGAGATAAGGTGTTGCGAGAAGAGGCTAAAGAAGCAAAAATCGATGAGGAAGGTTTTTTGAGAATTAAGGGAAGGGTATTTGTACCCCGCGTCGATGATTTGATCCACGCTATTCTTACAGAGGCTCATAGTTCAAGGTATTCGATACATCCTGGTGCAACCAAGATGTATCGTGACCTAAAGCAATATTTTTGGTGGAGTAGAATGAAGCGTGACAATGTTGACTTTGTTGCTCAATGACCGAATTGTCAGCAAGTAAAGTATGAACACCAGAGGCCTGGAGGGACCCTTCAGAGAATGCCCATTTCGGAATGGAAGTGGGAGAGAATTGCAATAGACTTCGTGGTTGGTCTTCCCAAGACAATGGGTAAGTATGACTCCATTTGGGTGATTGTTGATAGGTTAACTAAGTCTGCTCACTTCATTCCAGTCAAGGTGACTTACAATGCAGAGAAGTTAGCCAAAATTTACATCTCAGAAATCGTTCGATTGCATGGAATTCCACTCTCCATCATATCAGATAGAGGTACGCAGTTTACTTCTAAGTTGTGGAAAACATTGCATGCTGAATTAGGTACTAGATTGGATCTTAGTACTGCATTTCACCCTCAGAACAATGATCAGTCTGAGCGAACGAGTCAGGTTTTGGAGGGTATGCTGCGTGCATGTGTGATAGAGTTTAGTGGTCATTGGGATAACTTCTTACCCTTAGCAGAGTTCTCATACAACAATAGCTATCACTCAAGCATTGATATGGCCCCATTTGAGGCATTGTATGGGAGAAGATGTAGGTCTCCCATTGGGTGGTTGGATGCATTTGAGGTTAGACCTTGGGGTACTGATCTTCTGAGGGAATCGTTAGATAAAGTGAAATGCATTCAAGAAAAGCTTTTAGCGGCTCAAAGTAGGCAGAAAGAATATGCAGATTGAAAGGTTAGAGAAATGGAGTTTATGGAGGGCGATCAAGTTTTACCAAAAGGTTTCACCCATGAAATGGGTGATGCGGTTTGATAAGCGAGGTAATCTTAGCCCAAGGTATATTGGTCCATTTGAAGTTCTGAAGCGCGTGGGGGAGGTAGCTTATAAATTAGCCTTACCCCCAGGACTGTCAGGAGTGCATCCGGTATTTCATGTGTCTATGTTGAAAAGATACCATGGGGATGGAAACTACATCATTCGTTGGGATTCTGTTCTTGATGAGAATTTGCCTTATGAGGTGGATCCTGTTGCCATCATAGATAGAGAAGTCCGCAAGTTGAGATCAAGGGAGATGGCATCCATCAAAGTTCAATGGAAGAATCGACCAGTTGAAGAGTCCACTTGGGAGAAGGAGGCCGATATGCAAGAAAGATACCCACACCTGTTTACTGATTCAGGTACTCCTTTTCCTCCTTGTTTTTCTTCTTGTAATCATTCGGGGACGAACGATGGGTAAATTGGTATCTATTGTAACGATCTGTTAGTCGTTTTGAGCAGTAAAGTTTATTTTCTGGTAATAACTATCTGGGTCGACGGATCCCACGACGGACCATCATGGGCACGACAGACCGTCGAGGGTGTATCGTTCCAAAACACTTAAAATTCTGAAAAATTGGGTACTGAGAACAACCCTCTGAACTTCGCAACGACATGGAAGGACGGACCATCGTGGGCACGACGGACCGTCACAGGCCCTTTAGTCAAAAGTGAGTCTTTGAACCTTGTGACGGAAGCAGCAGGACGGACCGTCGCAGGCATGATGGGCTGTCACAGACTACATAACCCTGACTGGGTCGGATTTCAGTTAAAAGTTTTAAGGGGCGTTTTGGACTATTCCTACATATAATTATAAAGTTAGTGGTTGAATGTTAATAATTCAATTACTTGGGGGTTAAAGGAGATAACCTTGAAATAATTGGTGGGGTACTTTGGTCATCTTTTATACATAATTATATGGTAATTAGGGTAAAAGAAAAAAGTTTGAATAAGGAAAAATCAGAAAAAGACAAAGAGAGGGACGAACGAACGAGAAAGGGAGAAACGAAGAAGAAAGCAAAGCATTGGAAAAGTAGATTTCTTTACTTCAATTCTTCGGTGGAGGTAGGTTATGATTTATGCTATTCGTAGTAAACTAATAGCGAATGATATGTATTGGGTAGTGTTGTAAACCCTTCTATATGCTTAATTGTATGCTTTCATGAATGTGATAATATAATTGTGATAAAATAAGCATGATGAAGCTATTGAATCCTAAATCTTTAAAACCCCAATCTACTTTGTTAATGATGATGCCTTGGTATAAAAAAAGGCTTGATGAACGAAAGTAGTGATATTAGGGGATCGGGTGTCACATTCCGGCACCAGGATAGTATATGGATCGGGTTCCACGTTCCGGTACCAGGATAGTATATGGATCGGAGTGCCACGCTCCGGCACCAGGATAGAATATGGATCGGGTGTCACGTTCCGACACCAGGATAGTATATGGATCGGGTGCCACGTTTCGGTACCAGGATAGTATATGGATCGGAGTGCCACGTTCCGGCACCAGGATAGAATATGGATCGAGTGGCACGTTCCGACACCAAGATAGTATGATGAGGATTGGAGTGTCACGTTCCGACACCAGGATAGTATATGGAGTGGAGTGTCACGTACCGACACGAGAGAAATAAAGATAATGAATCTTGAAAGATGTTAATATACTCAATTTAATGAACCTAATTCCCAAATGAGTATGATGGAGAGGCGTGAGTCCTCATTGATGTGCTTGGTGTTGTGACCAAGGGTTATGGTAATTGTAAATGTCGCATGTTGAGTATTCTAGTTGATTTTATGATATTATCTGATATATCTTGCTTTCTATTTTGACTTGGCCGATGATATCTACTCAGTACTTGTGTTTTGTACTGGCCCCTACTTGTATATTTTCTTTTTGTTAATTGTGGAGTGCAGCAAACGTACCGTCATCTTCAAATCAACCGCAACTCTAGCCAGTCTTCATCACGTCTGATTTCAGGGTGAGCTATTGTTTCTAGATTGGACTGGATCTACTTCTTCACGTCTTCATGCCTTGAAGTTCTGGTATGGAGTAGCTGTTTAGTTATTTTAGCTTCTTAGATACTCTTAGATTTAGTAAGTTGAAGATAGATGTTCTTGTGATGATGACTTCCAGATTTTGGGGATAATGATAAGTTTTGAGATTTAGAAGTTGATTATTGATTTTGTTAGTGAGTTTTAAGTCTTCCGCATTGTTTTCTATTTATTATGTTTGAAAAGTTGGGGTTCAGATTGGTTGGTTCGCTCAAATAGTAGGATAAGTGTGGGTGCCACTCACGACACGTTTTGGGTCGTGACATTTTCTCCTTGAAGGAACTTCCAAATAATGAAGATAGCATTCACAATGTTTTGTTGGTATTATTAGTTTATTGAAAACTTTATTAGCAGGACCCTCCGGGTAATGGGACTAGCAGGACCCTCCTGGATAATGGGATTAGCAGGACCCTCCTGGATAATGGGATTAGCAGGACCCTCCTAGATAATGGGAATAGCAGGACCCTCCTGGATAATGGGATTAGCAGGACCCTTCTGGATAATGGGACTAGCAGGACCCTCCTAGATAATGGGAATAGCAGGACCCTCCGTGATAATGGGATTAGCTTGACCCTCCTAGATAATGGGACTAGCGGGACCCTCCTGAATAATGGGAATAGCATGACCCTCCTGGATAATGGGAATAGAAGGTTTCTCCTGGATAATGGGATTAGCAGGACCCTCCTGGATAATGGGACTAGAAGGACCCTCCTGGATAATGGGACTAGCAGGACCCTCCTGGATAATGGGACTAGCAGGACCCTCCTGGATAATGGGACTAGCAGGACCCTCCTGAATAATGGGACTAGCAGGACCCTCCTGGATAATAGGATTAGCAAGACCCTCCTGGATAATGGGATTAGATGGACCCTCCTGAATAATGGGACTAGCAGGACCCTCCTGGATAATGGGACTTGCAGGCCCCTTCTGAATTTCGGGATTAGATTACTTTCTCATAGGATTAACACTTCCTAGTCTAGATTTTAGTTTTATTTTCTCCTGAAATAAACACTTTCTAGACGAAGTTTATGTTTTATATTTATATTTGCTAGTTACTCACAAAAAAATTTCCCAGTGAGAACTGGGGTAAAAATTTTATTTATTTGTTTTTGTTTGATTGTGGTGGTTCTCATATTTTCTCAAGCGAGACTGGAATTTGAAATTCAAGAACAAAGTTTCAAATTTTTTAGAATAATCAATTCCATGATGGTTAGAATTAGCTTCTTCAATGCATGTAGCAGCTTGATTTCCACACATCTTTACTAGTTAACTTTTGATCAAGAAAACACGCATTCATTCAAGAGCATTTTTCAAGTTGTCATTTTGAAGAATGTCAAAAGTTTCGTCTAAAAGGCAAGTTCAGCCTTCATTCCAATTCTAAGTTAAGATATTCACTCAAAACTCAAGGTGATATCTTAAAGTAAAAATTCAAGTGAAGATTCAAGAAAAACTGCGTGGATAGAAGTTTGTACATTTGTTTTTCTTCTGACTAATAGTTTTCAATTTTTATGTAAGGATAAGAGCCACAATCTGGAGCCTCCATGGAACCTCACTTAACTTCCAACTCATCACTTTATCTCCTCGAACTACTTGAGGCCTGATTCCCTTATCACCCGGGATATGTAGGATGTCCGAAACAAGAACTGGGTCGCACAAATTTTGATCTTTCAAATTAAAGTTTGGTAAAATCTTGTCACTTTGTCTACTTTGTCTGAAAAACTCTTCGTGTTTCCAGTCAAAGAGGGGCAAACTGTAGACATGTAATTTTGACCGAATTTAAGTTTAACACCAATTTTTAGAGCATAAATAATTTTTTCAATCTAAATTAAATATATTTTGACTTTTTTATTTATTTATTATTTTCATTAAGTTTATTTAAAAGATATAAGAGTAAACACTATAAACATAATTTTTATTAGATAAGTTTATGTTGATTTTTAAAAAAGAAGAAGATATATATATATATATATATATATATATATATATATATATATATATATTACATATATTATTTAAATAAACTAATATTTCTTAATTATGTCTTTTTTGTTTTAATTACCCATTTAGCTTTATTTATTTATTTACTCAAAACAATTAATAATTATATATACATACATACATACATACATATATATATATATATATATATATATATATATATATATATATATATATATATATATATATATATATATATATATATATATATATATATATTAATGACCAAAAAGAGAAAGATGGGAAAAAATAAGAAAAGAAAAGAAAAGTAGTGAAGAAGGAACGTTCGAATTAGAAAAAGAATAATAAAATAATATATATATATATATATATATATATATATATATATATATATATAAAAGAATGTAAAAAATGTACACAAAAAAGTAAAAAAAATATACTTTAAAAATGAAAAGATACAAAAAGTATAGTGTTAAAAATATATAAAATATTTTATTATTATCATAAAAAAAATAAAAATATTAAAAAAGGGTAAGAAAAGAAAAAAAAGAAAATCAATGTAAAAAAACATAAGGAAAGTTAAACAAGAAAAAAAACGTGAAAGATTAGTATAAAAAGAAATAGAAGAGAGAAATTAAGAAACAGACAAATGTTGAAAGCATGAAAAATAAATAAACAATTAATAAAAATGTGTAAAAACTTCACATGTTTATAAAATAGTGCAATTTTAAATATGTTAATATAAATCAAAGAATGAGGGTAAATACATTTGCCTTAATAATATAATATTCAAAAATTAGTTTAAGTCATAAAAGTCCATAAAGTGACCGTGCTAGAACCACGGGACTCGAGGGATGTCTAATACCTTCCCCTCGGTCAATAGGATTCCTTACCCGAACTAGTTCGCAGACCAAATAAAGAGTCATTTCCTTTTGGTTAGGGATTAAACAAAAAAAAGGTGACTTGTAACACCGTAACTCAATTCCAAGTGGAGACTCTGAAAATATTAAAATAATCCCCTAATTAATAACGTCACTTAAATTGGAAAAACCCTTACGCCGCCGCGCGAAAAAGGGGTGCGACTGTCTCTTTAAGAGGTAACTGCTATTTACTCATCCTTTATGAAAACTCTTTTAGCTTTTCTTAAAATAATATTATCTTTCTTCATGTGAAAATGAAACATTTGGGAAATACTTAGTTCTCCTATACTCTTGCTTAAATATTGGTTAATCTCTTTCTCAAACTCCTCTTTACTTTCTCAAAGCTCAATTTAAATAATTACGCTTTGTTTAAAAGATTCACAATAAGAAATCAATTAATACTTAAAAAATTTATTCATTCTTAAAACTATACGTAAACAATCAACCTAAGAATATCAATTAAAGATATAAGAACTCAATAATAATAATAGAATTCAATAATAAGTAACTCAAGAACTCAGAATTCAATATCAACTTATCCCAAGAATACTCAAATCTAACGATAGAACCCTAGATTACCCTTTTATCAATTTAAAAGTAGATATAAGGCATGATGATGAAATTTTCAAACACAATGATAGTCTTACATTACCTGGAAGTTCAAAGTCTTGAAGAGGTTTGAAGAAAAACATGATGGAAAGACTTGAAACCTAACTTTTGTCTTTTCGTTACTTTATTGGAGATGAAGGGCGGAGAATAACATTGGATTTAAAACCAAAATATTCATAAATAGAATCTTGAACTCGGGTACTTTACATCTTGAGAAATTAAAGAAATATCTTTTCTAGAATTCTTAATTATTTGGCAGAATTTGAATTAGGGATTTTTAGAGATTTTATACGTTAATGATGTTATTAGGTTGTAATATGGACTTAGGGAAGTTTATTTATAGTAAAAGGTCAAATACACTTCTAAAACATAAGAATCCATAAAAATCAAAAGCAACCTTTTGATGAATCCATTGGCCAAATCGGCGATCTGGAGGGCTCTGATATACTGTAGTTTCATGGTATTTTTAATGCTTTTTCCTTAAGTTTAATATGTGTCCAAAAGCCTTTTTGTATTGATTTTTATTTAAGTTTCTCTTTATTTGCCGGAAACCTGTCTAAAGATGAACACATAAGTTTTTGAGCAAGAACGGCAGAAAAGTTACCACCTACAGAGCTTGTGATGGTTTTTCGAGCTTGTGACGGTCCATAGGTGGCATTGTGGTGAAGCTGCTGAAGAAAGATGAGGAAGTATGACCTAAGTGTGGGATTACAAATTTCATGACCGACTGTCATAGCCACGACGGTCCGTCCTGCTGGTTCATCATGATGATCAGAGAGTAGTCCAGTACCCAAATTTCAAGAAGTTTAAGTGTTATGGAATGGAGACCCTCGACGGACCTTCGTGCTTGGAACGGTCCGTCATACCTGTTTGTCGAGGGTAATGAAGAAAGCAGCAGAAGGATTTGTAAAGTATAGGATGACAGAGGTCATGACGGCCTGTCATGACCACGACGGCTCATCGCGATGTCCGTCGACTCAGACGCGTTTTGACAGATTTCCAACAATTAGAGTCCTTCTTTTATTAGGTTTTTATTTTTTTATAAATAGTCGGAAAAACTTCGTTTTCGGGGTTAGAATATTGGTTATTTTAGATTTTTTTTGTTAGTAGACACTTTTATGTGAAACTTTTGATTGATAGAATATCTTAGCATTTGTTACACTTTTTCTGGAATTGATTGTTGGTGATTTTGTTGATTAATCAAGTGAATTTTTGGATTTTGTTCTTTCTCATCAAAGTAAGTACATGAATTCTTATATTAAATATATGAATATTGTGATTATTATTATGGTAACTAAACTCCATAACTAGGGTTGTGGGAACCATGGGTGAATAATGAGGTAAAACCTAACTAAAATAACAATTCTAGAATAGTGTCTTGCATGTATTGATAATTCTTTCGTTTAGAAGTCTTTTGAACGAATGGCCAACGTTAGAACTCACCTTAGTGCTACTTGATGGACCAAGGAGGTAGATAATAGAAAAAGAATTATCAACATAGATTTAGTGTATACTATCTAATAGGCTAGTATTGATTGGTACGAGGTAACAACATAGTCAAATATCGAATACAATGCTTTATATGAGTTAAAGGTAAGGGTTAGTATAGAAACGCACGTAGCCGAACCAAGGTGCGGATTGAAATTTTCTAGATGTCGGACCAAGGATTTAGAAATTCATAATTTATAATTTTACATGCAAGATGCTAGGAAAGAATTTTTATAGTTAGAATTATCAAGTTAGGAACCTATGGGGAACACTTAAACCCTAGTTAGTTTTATTAATTGATTAAACTCTGAGATTTGAAGCTGTTAGTTGTTTACTTTAATTTAGCTAATTATTTTCATTCATTTAGATATAAAAACCCCCTTTATTGTCTTTTGTGTTCTAAGGAACTAATTGACTAAATAATAGTTATAATAGATTAAAAGTCTGAACTATTTTCCTCGTGGGAACGATCCCAACCTCATTAGTTGGGTTCTTTACTTGATACGATCGCTTTACTTCTTATTTGAGAAGTAAGTTTGAGCGTATCAGGCTCCTTGCAAAAAATTACTCGTCAGATGACCTATTGAGACTTTAGATCCCAAAAATGGACATAATCTTAAAGTTTTAGGGAACTAGCTAATTCTGCGATTTCCAAATTCATTCGACGGATCGTCGATTGAGTCACGTAAGTTTGCCAAATTTCCTTCCCCGGGTAATCCCAGTAAAACAAACGTATTTTTTTACTCCATAACACAGAATAAAACAAATATTGTGGCATTGGAAAAAAGAGTTATAAGTCATTAATTTGGCAGGTCCTAAGCCACCTAATTTAATTATATTATAAGAGATATGAGATTTTGACTTTGACTTTTTTATGAACTCGTGTGATCTTAGACTATAGGAATGCTTTGAACTAGAATTGGTGTTGAGGTCCCTTATTACCATAGATCAGTTTAGATACTCTTGATTTACTTATAAAATCTTATAAAAATGAGAAATTAGAAAAAAAACGTGGTTCATGCTCATATACTTATGAAAAATAAGAAAATTTTAAGAGTAGAGTTGCGAGGGGTACAAAATTATTCCGGTTTTAGCTTAGAAACATTTGTGGTGTTACAATATCTCCCTATTTATATCATTCATCCTCAAATGATAGCAAATATGATACCCAAAAAAATATTTGTGCTAAGACTCGAATCATCCCTCGTTATGAGTATGATTTTACCGACGCATTTTAAATTTCTTAAGTTTTAAGGTCACTAGATATAATACCTTTAATTTAGAAAAGAATTAAAGGGAATTCGTTCAAGTCATTCCTAAGTTCTTTTAAGTTTTGGGTCAACTTCAAACAATTATATTCTTCAGTACAAGATTATTTAGGTGGCCCATAATATATTAAATGAAAGGTCTTGGAATTTTATTTCCAATGCCATAGAGTTTTCTAAGTCTTGAGTTCGAATGAGTGAGATATGCCCTTTTGAAGCCAGGCTGTGCAAATAAGGAAAGTTATTCGAAAATAGTAAGGGGTTTTTAGCATTTTCCTTACCCAATTAGATTTAAATCATTTTTAGTAAGTTTTTAGGGGTATAATATAATTAGGTTCAATTTTATAATCATAAACACCTACTGTTTTAGTTGAGAGTTCAAGAATAGAAAATAAGAGAAAAAAGGAGAGTATTCGTCGAGGCTCTTGATTTTTTTTGCAGATTTTGATGATGAGTTGAAAGTGAGTATTTTGAGTGTTTTTTAAAGTAAATTAGTGTTTTATTATGTTGGATAATTGAAATATAAGTAAAACATGAGAAAAGTAATCTATTACAAGTGATTTAGAATTATAAAATGAGGGACAACATTTATCAGATTTTTCTGTGGAAATGGTGGTGGGGCGCTACAGGTTAGATGATATGGTGCATAAACAATGCACCATGATGGTGTCTCTAAATTTTGGTATTGGTGTCCCATGCGAGGAATGTCCCTCATTTTGCTTGGATTGATGCAAGAAATTCGAGGAAAATGAAATTGACCAATCCAATTTTGACCGACCACAAATTAATCTAGGAAAGGGATTTTGGTATAGACTTAGGAATTATGGACGAACTCAGGAAGATGGCTTCCTGCATATCTCAGGCTATATGAGAATTCAGGCCACATGCAGTTCGATACGCTTAATTTAATGCACGATTTTGAAAGAAATTAAAAGCCACCTCGGTATCGAATTACGAAGGTACCAAAATGCCGGAGAATAAAATTTGGGGTCGAATGTTGGAATACAACCGATCTTTTAACTTGAGCTCGTCTACATATCCTTAACTGAAGGAATCAGACTGCTTGTAGTTCAATTCGATCGGTTGAAAAAGAAATCTATTATGCTAGATAACCTTTGGTTCTGGACAAGTGACAAATTAAGTCGAGTGTGAAAATGAGGCTTGTAACCTCTTATCCATGAACGTGGTTCATTTCACACCCATAATTCACACGGACATAATTTTCAAGGCTCTTGGCGCATTGTCACTTAGATTGGAAAATTTTCTTCCGGTAGATCGAAATTTCCGGATGCGAGACCAAAACTCATAAAACTTAAAGAAAACCTACATTCCTTCTAATAGGGGTGTGGTTTGATTGTGGTGAAATTCGCTCCTCTGCTCGCGTCCTAAGAGCTTGAAATTCCTCTTCGGACTATGTCCCAGTTCGCTGCTAAGAGAAGTTCCACGTTGTGCTGCATCCTTTTTGATGTCGTCTGCACATGTGGTTTATTTTTTTTGGAGAATACATACTTTTGGATGCTCTCGACAAAGACTGAGATAAAACTCATCAGCTTAAAAATGCAATTCAAATGGGAGACAATGTCTTTTACCATGTCGACACTTTCTTGTTCTCCTTCTTCATTTGACGTCAACTCGATCGTTCTGACATAAAAAAAATAAAGCTTATGTCTTGTGTTTACAATATAATCTTCAATGTACTCTTCATTTGATGTCAGAATATATAAAAACTAATGCAATGTTGATATTTTCTTTGTTGTGTTCGATGATTCTCCTTGCATTCGTTCTTGCCGAATAAAGATGCAGTTGATGTTGAGGGGTAAATATTTCCTTTGACATGCACGATTCCTTCTTTGTCAGTGAATGATTCTTTGCGGAGCGCGAATACCTTCCCGCGATGCATAAGTTTCTATTAGGTATGAAATCTTGTCGTGATGCATAAATTTCTGCGAATGAATATTTTCTCGCGATTCATGATTTCTGCGAGGTATGGAATCTTCTCGCAATGCATAATTTCAGTGAGGTATGAAATCATCTCGTGATGCCTAAGCTTCAACGAGGCATGGAATCTTCTTGATGCATAAATTTCTGCGAGGTATAAAATCATCTCGCTATGTATAAATTTATGCGACGCATGAAAACTTCCCGCGATACATAGCACTAATTGAAGCATAAATATTGACTCGCGATGCATGAATTTTGAATCGCGATGCATAAATATTGAATCATGATGCATGATCTTTCGCGAAGCTTGAATATTGACTCGTGATGCATGATCTTCAGCGATGCATGAATATTGACTTGCGATGCATGATCTTTCACGATGCATGAATATTGACTCGCGATGCATGATCTTCCGTGATGCATGAATATTTACCGCAATGTCATCCTCGGTACCAAATGAAGATATTTCTTCAATCGAGCAACATAGTGATCTTTTGGATGCTTTCTGGATAATCATATTGTCTCTGGTTATGATATCGGTAAAACGACTTCCAGATAGTATATCATCTTGATCGACAATAAAACAGCTGAACCCTCTGGGTAATGCATAATATCATATCTGACATTATGATGCAAATGACGTCCTTTACGGAAACCCATAAACTCTTCCTTGAGATTTTTGCTTCATTCACCTTCGAATCTAGCTGGACGTTCTTTATAAATTTCATGTTGTCAGAAATTAATCAAAATAAATAATTCATATTCCCAAGTCTCTGACATAAGCGATACAAAATTCACCCTCCTTCTAGAAAAACTATTGATTTTATGATAGTTTGCTCCTCCTTTGATTTCTCCATATTTATCATTCGAAAGAATTTGCTGATTTCAAAGCAAATCTATTAACATGCGTCCACAGAAAATTGTTAGTTTTATAAACAAAATGATTTGTGTCGATATCTTCAGTTGCCTGCTGTTTGTCCTGCTATCTTCCATTGATTTCCCGATCTCCCGACTCTTGATAGATGAGACAAAATATTTTATGCCAAAACAAATGAAACATAAAAGGGAAAATTTAAGAGAAATAAATTTCAAGAAATAGTATCTGAAAAAAGTCACTGTCAAGTCATGTCATATTAGGCTTTAAAAACTTCTTTGAGTCTAATGCTTGGAGGTCTATCTGATTATCGCTGTGGAGTATTCCGAGTCACTCAAAACTGTCGATAAACCAGGCTGAAATTTTGAGGCCATCCTCAAAATTTTGTCCCAGTTACAAGTTTTGGGTACCTTCAACTATCGGTAAGTAAATCATGGAATTTTTGGGATCCTCCCAAAAATTCTGTCCCAGTAGCAAATTTTGAAATATCTTCAGTCTTGATTTGTTGAGGAAGAATGTTCTTCTCAAGAATTTTTGAGTCCCTCTCAAAAATTATGTCCCAGTTTCTATTGTAAAGAGGTATAGAATTCTTAAGGGAGATATGACTGAACCCTTGTGGCACCTACGTATCCCGTTGAGGCAGGAATCAAGTAAACATAGTTCCTTCTCAAAGGTTAATAAAAATAAGAAAATTACAATGAAACCGGCCGAGGCCGACATAGGCCTCCAACGTATCTCATTCTTTAGAACTCAGGTCGAACGTAGTTCAACTACAAAGAAATAACCTAAAGGGATAAATGGGGTGACCGAGGCTGACATAGGCCGCCTACGCATCTCATTCTTGAGAATTCAGGTCAAAATGTAGTTCACTACAAAAGGGATAAGAATTTAAGCAAAACAAATACAAGAAAACAGAATAATTACAAGTGAATAACAGAATGTAAACCGCAGCTTCGCACGTAGTATCTCTTGACAGCATCTGAGTTGATCGGTTTCGGACATATGGTTCCATCCATTTCCGACAGGACCAAGGCACCTCCCAATAATACTTTACGAACCATGTACGGACCTTGCCAGTTTGGTGGGAACTTTCCTTTGTACTCATCTTGATGAGGAAAAATACGCTTAAGAACCAATTGACGAGCTTCAAAAATTCTAGCTCTTACCCTCTTGTGAAAGGCACGAATCACTCTCTGTCTATACAACTGACCATGACAAACGGCAATCACTCTCCTCTCATCGATCAAAGTTAGTTGATCAATCCGCTTACCGACCCATTCAGCATTACTTAACTCAGCTTCTTGGATGATTATCAAAGACGGTCTTTCGACTTTAGCATGTATAACTGCTTCTATTCCATACACTAGCAAGTATGGCGTAGCTCCTGTCGACGCTCTGACACTGGTTCGATAACCCAATAAAGCGTATGGTAACATCTTATGCCAACCTCGATGCTTGTCGATCATTTTCCTTAAAATATTTTTGATATTCTTATTGGCCGCCTCTACAGCTCCGTTCATTTGGGGACGATAAGTGGTTTGGTTTAGGTGAGTAATATTAAATTGTTCACATATATATCTCATCAAGTGGATGTTGAGATTTTTGATATTGTCGGTAATAATGGATTCAAGTACTCCAAACCTGCATATCAAATTATTGCGAACAAAATCAACTGCAAATCTCTTGGTTACCGACTTATATGGAGCTACTTCCACCCAGTTGGTGAAGTAATCAATGAAAACCAAAATGAATCTGTGTCCATTAGAAGCGGATGGCTCTATCGGACCTATGATATCCATACCCCAAGCTACAAATGGCCAAGGTGAACTCATAGCATTAAGCTCATGAGATGGCACTTGTATCAGATCACCATGCATTTGACACTTGTGGCATTTTCGCACAAACTTTCAACAATCATTCTCCATAGTCATACAGAAATATCCGGCTCGTAGGATGTTTCTTTCCAATGTGAGCCCATTCATATGCGTTCCACAAACTCCAGCATGTATTTGTTTAATAAGCTTCACAGCTTCAACAGCATCAATACATCTTAAAAGATCCAAATCTGGAGTCAACCTATAAATGACTTTTCCACTTAGAAAGAAATTGAGATCCATACGATGTATTGACTTCTTTTGATTGGACATAGTATCTTCGGGATAACTTCTACACTCCAAGTACTTCTTTATATCAAAATACCAAGTCAAACCGGCTGGTTTGGATTCAACATGGGAACAATGGACTGGATGTTCTTTCAACTCTATATTCAAAAAATCAATATAATTTGTATCTGAATGTTTAATCATCGAAGTAATGGTGGCAAGAGCATCAGACAACTCATTTTATATTCTGGGAGTGTGCCTAAATTCGATCTTATGAAACCTCTTGCACAACTTCTGCACATATTACACGTATGGTATAATCTTTGGGTTCTTCACAGCCCATTCTCCTTGAACCTGATGAATCAAAAGATTTGAGTCTCCAATAACCAACAACTCGTAAACATTCATGTCGATGGCCATCTTCAACCCAAGAATACAAGCTTCGTATTCATCCATGTTGTTCGTGCAATTAAATCGGAGCTTAGCTGCCATAGGGTAGTGCTGACTAGATTCTGACACTAGGACCGCTCCGATGCCTTGACCTTGATAATTTGCTGCTCCATCAAAGAATAATATCCAACCTGGATATGCTTCAAAAATATCCTCACCCACAAATGACACTTCTTCATCGTAAAAGTAAGTCTTAACTTGTTCATACTCTTCATCAACGGGATTTTTTCTACAAGATGATCAGCCAAAGCTTGTGCCTTTATTGTCTTCTGAGTCACATACATGATATCAAACTCACTCAACAGCATTTGCCATTTAGCTAACTTTTTGATCGGCATCGCTTTCTGGAAAATATACTTCAATGGATCCATTCTGTGAATGATATATGTAGTATACGAAAACAAATAGTGACTCAACTTCTGGGAAATCCATGTCACTGCACAAAAGTTCTCTCCAACAAGGTGTAACGAGACTCGTATGGAGTAAACTTCTTGCTTATATATTAGATAGCCCTTTCCTTCTTTCATGTCTCGTCGTATTTACCAAGTACGCATCTGAATGCACTATATGAGACAGAAAAGTACAATAATAAAGGACTCCCTTCTCTCGGAGGAATCAATACCGGTGGATTGAAGAAATAGTTCTTGATAGAATCAAAAGCAGTCTGACATTCTTCAGTCCACTTTGTCGGGGCGTCTTTCTTCAACAACTTGAAAATAGGCTCACATACCACGGTTGATTGAGCTATGAATCGACTGATGTAGTTTAACCTCCCCAAGAAACTCATCACCTCTTTTCTCGTCTTCGGCGGAGGTAACTCTTGAATTGCTTTAATATTAGAAGGGTCAAGCTCAATGCCCCTTCTGCTGACAATAAATCCCAACAACTTTCTAGCTGGAACTCCAAAAGCGCATTTGGCGGGATTTAAATTCAAGTTGTAACGACACAGGCGATCAAAAAATTTCCTTAGATGTGTCAAGTGATCCGAACTCTCACGGGATTTGATTATGACGTCATCCACATACACTTCAATATCCTTATGAACCATGTCGTGAAATATGGTCGTCATAGCTCTCATGTAATGATATACACCCCTAGGTGTAATGAAAGTCGTTTTTACTGCGTCTTCCTCATCAATCAGAATCTGATGATAACCTGTGTAACAATCCACAAATGACTGCATTTCATGCCTAGCACAATTGTCAATCAAAATATGAATATTTGGCAATGAAAAATTATCCTTCGGGCTAGCTTTGTTGAGATCTCTGTAGTCGACACAAATCCTGATATTTTCATCTTTTTGGCGATAGGAACACCATTGTCCAGCCAAGTTGGATACCGTGTCACTTCCACCAATCAGGACTCTATCTGCTTGGTAATCTCTTCCTTAATATTTAAGCTCAATCCAGGCTTGAATTTCCGAGTTTTCTTCTTCACTGGATCGAACCCCGGGTTAGTCGATAGCTTATGAGATACAACATCGGTACTCAACCCTTATATGTCACCGGCTTTTCAAACGAACACAGCAATACATTTAGCAAACAAATGAATTAGGCCCTCTTTCTGAGTTTCATTTAGGTGGATGTTGATCTTAACTTCTTGAAAACATCTCGGATCCCCCCAAATTTACCGTTTACATTTCCTCTAGATTTGGTTTATGCTGATTTTCGAACTGCCGAAATTCATCGGCGACATAATATGTTTCCTCACTTTCTTCTTCATAATCGTCAACCTCGTCATCACCTGCCTCATTTTCTTCATTAAGCTCATGACATGACATGACATTCGCAGGTGTAAAACTTATGTTACTGAAATGATAAATAGACAAAGTTAGGCAAGTAAAGTATAACAAACGACTAAATAAATAGAGTTAAAAAAACAAAGAGGCTTTCATTCAAATTTACAAAACAATATATACTTTGGCCATGGCATAGAGCCATGTTGCCTTCTTTGAACATCATAATGAAAATTTGAAAATTCGAACAGTTACGAAAAATGCAAAATGGTGGGTCTCGGGCCTCTTCCGCGCTACAATCGATTTTAATGTGCATGAAATCACGCCTTTCTACTGAAGAGTTCAGGGTATCAAGATGGGCGTGGGGGTCCAATTCCGCAGCACCTCCCCTGGCTTAGCATCACGGATACTAGCTAGCTCGACCTCCTCCTCAACAACAACATCGATCTCCTCGAAGAGGTCACAGATTCCTTCCCTAAGGCATTCATGCTCGGCGTACTCGCGGATTAGAAATGATTGATACAGATTTGGGATCGTCTTAGCCAATGTTTGATCATTTTTCTTCTTCATCTTCATGTCATCATCTGTGGGGATGTACCCCGAATCATATCTGGATCCCTTAACAAGGACCGAAACAGGCTCAATAATTCCTTGGGAATCTTTTCCCAATCCGAAACCAGGCTCAAAATCACTCTACATCATCACAGTGTCTATCATCTTGTACACTGCAGGCATGGGGTTCTGTGGGGCCAAGTAATCACCGGTGGCATTCACCATCTCCACCGTGTAAAAGTCTGTACCTCGCGATATCTCATCCATGATTGGCACTTGTCGCCAAGGTGACTCCCTTCTCCATGAATAACCAGCTCTTCATTCTTCCACATGAGCTTCATCATCTGATGGAGAGTAGAAAGGACGGATCCATCCATATGGATTAACGGCCTTCCCAGAAGAAGGTTGTAACTGGTATCGATATCCAATACTTGAAATTGCACGCTAAATTTTGCTGGGCCCATTTGAATGGTCAAATTCACCGCTCCCAACGTGTATCTCTAAACCCCATCAAAGTCTCTCAGGTTGACGTGGTTTTGCTCTTGTTTCCCAAGGTCAAACCTTAGCTGCCTCAATATCAACAACAGGCAGATATTCTGACCAGATCCATCATCTACTAAGACGCGGTTAACAACCCTTTCGTGGCATACCATAGTGATGTGCAACACCTTGTTGTGTGACCTCCCTTCAACGAGAAGCTCATTATCACAAAATCTAATTCGGTGTCCTCGAATAACCTGGTGAATCATGGCGGCCACGTTATTGCTGCTTGTGCCTGCGGGTATGTACGTATCATCTGGAGCTTTCATTAAGGCCTGCCTCTGGGATTGAAATCTCATCAGCAAGGTCCATACGGAGATCTGAGCTGGAGTTTTCTCCAAATGCCAGACAATTGAATAATCTTTAGGCTGCATTTTTCTCCAAAATTCCTCCGCTTCACCTTCTCTTATCGTCCTTTTTGCCTGATGCTTATTCCGTCCTTCGAGAGCAAGCTCATCAGGAGTGTAACATCTTCCAGACCTGGTTATGCCTTGAGAAAAAGTCTTTTCAATGACAAACTTAGGCTTGATGAGAGTTTCTGACGGCACCAAAGCTAAAACCTTTATAGGTGTAAAAATAACAAACTGTCTCCTCTTTGACTCTTAAAGAAGCGATATCCTTTTCCAAATCATTGTGAACGTGGGAGTAATCATCTTCCTTCCACACTAGTCTTCGTCTGTCTCAATCATATTGACATTGCCGCCTCCATGATTCGGCAATGGGTTGGTGTTGATATTTGGTGTCGACGGTTGGAGAG
Organism: Solanum lycopersicum; assembly: GCF_036512215.1. NCBI lineage: Eukaryota > Viridiplantae > Streptophyta > Magnoliopsida > Solanales > Solanaceae > Solanum > Solanum lycopersicum. The sequence continues at coordinate 18,618,951 of NC_090809.1, read as the reverse complement.
AGACTACCTCTTGATCACTCAAATCCTGAATTTTGTGCTTGATGTTGATACAATCTTCAGTATCATGCCCATCACTGTTTGAATGATAAGCACATCTCATGGTCGGGTCTATAGAATTTTTAATTGATGTCCACGGGTTTGGGCCCGACAGGGTGGACGCACCCTGTCGCAGCCAGTTGCTCATACTACTTTGTACGGCTTTCAGTGAGCGCAGTGAATTTCCTTGAAGGCTTCTTCTCAAATCTGGGTCGGGGATGGTCATAACTTCCTTGTTGAGGAGGAGGCACCTGTTGATAATTTTTGGTATTTTGACGGGGAGCTTGGCTTCTGGGATATGGATTTGTTTGGTAGTTTGGCGATGGAGCTTGGTAATTTGGGGGAGGGGGGAATTTTGGTATAGTGGAGCTTGGACTTGATAAACAGGAGGGGGTGCTCAGTAACTCGACTGTAATTATGGAATTTGATAAGGTGGAGGATGATTTGGGTAAAAGAGAGATGGACTTTGGTAATTTGGTGGTGAACTTTGGTATAGTGGATTTTGGACGTTCGGATAAATGGAGGTAGTAGCATTTTGATTATAGGGATGACTAGATTGCGTGTAGCAATATTGGTAGCACTTTGGGAAGGCCGAGAACGACCTTGGCAATATGATGAACTTCTGGGGGGGTTTTCCTTCCCACGAATGAAACAGCAGTGACTTCTTCTCTTTTCTTTTTCAATAGACCTGAAGATCCTGGCGATACGGCTACACGGGCTATCTTTCCTGATATTAAACTGTCCTCGTATAGTCTCACCAATCTTGACTATCTCAGCAAATTTTGCTCCAACGAGGAACATAATTCTATCATAATATTTCAGCTCTTCTCGCGCACGAATACTTCAATGATTTCTTTCTCAGACATGGGTGGTCTCACCCTCGACACCTCTTTTCTCCACCTATAGGCTAACTCCCTATATCTCTCGATTGATTTTTGCTTCATCTCCTCCAAAGAGTATCGGTCTGGAATAATTTCTACGTTGTAAGCAAATCGATCGATAAAATATTTGGCCAATGCATTCCAATTGGGCCATTATCTGGTTTCATGTGATGTGAACCATTTAAGAGCTTCTCCGCACAGGCTTCCACTGAAGAGCCTCATCAATAAAGCTTCGTCCCTTCCAACTCCCACGAGCTGGTCACAGTAGGCTTTCAGATGAGCCATAGGGTTGACCACTTCTCCAAAGGTGTCAAACATGGGGATCTTGAACCCTTCTGGAAGGTTCAAATTTTGATGAATACATAAGTCTTCATAACTAAGCCCAGTAATGTCAGGGACGCATCGAAGCTCTTTCATGGCTTTCTTGATCTCTTCTTTTATGTCGACCTTTACCTTTTCCTTTGCCCTTCACTCCTTTTCCTGTTCCTCGTAATGGTCTAACTCAGAACCGTGCACGTCGTGCTCAGAAGGGATAGGAATTTGGAAAGTGTCTCTCTTTGGTAAGGGTTGAACTACAGAGGGACCCTAAGAATTTTCAGCGGTTTGATAATTTTGTGGGTAAGTCTGAGCATTGGTATTCTTATTTAAGTGGTGGTGGGGTGTTTGGGGATTGAAATTATTTTGGTTTTTGTTTTGATTTTGGGGCAATGGAGCGGTTTGATGGTGGGTATTTTGAGGATGGGTGGCATTTGGGGGTGGTTGTTCTGAAGAGGAGGTGGAGTTTGGTAGGATGGCGAAGCATATTAGGGATTTTGGGTATTCATATCTACAACCGACGGATTCTGAACAGGTGTAGATTGCTGGTTCTAAGTTGGATCTATATTTGAGGAAGGGAAGTAGATTAGAGGCCTCCCATCTGCTGCGTTAGCAGTAAATCCTAGCGTAGGCGGATCCTTTCTCCTTTGCATTTCTACCCTCATCTCTGCAATCTGTTGCATCAGCTATAGAATCAACTCATTCTGGTCCTCTACGATGGGTTGAGCCACCACAACATCAGTAAGACTCACTTCTTCGTCATTATCCCCCGTAATAGTCTTTCCTTCGTCTGAGAATTGTCTAGGGAAGGAATCTGCGGGACCTTTTGATCTGGTAAAATAAGGATATCTACTAGATTTTGATCGACACAGATCAGTTTCAAACGTACTTAAGAAAGAAAATAACCCAAAGGCAAATTTGTCAGTGCAGATTCAAAGTACAAAATGCATAACAACACACAGAGAGCAGATAAACACACGAATTTCTTTGTTTGAGGATAGCTTCAACCCAAGAGTGAGAATGGAGACACATTTAACAAGCAGGAGTTTGCTTGTTTTAGTTTTTACAATGTCTCAGAAAATCACATTGAGCTACAACCTTCTTGCAACCGCTCTTAGACGTTTGTTGATCTGGTCTTCGTATCTTCATGAAGGGGAGAATGAAAATATTTCAAAGATAGGGGTCGGGCCTGGGAAGACTGCGTATGTATCTCACAAAGATAATTTAGGCCCATCGTAGTTCGAGTACAAATTATTTTTATTCATTTTTTCATTATGATTACAAGGAAATTGAAAGGCAACAATAGAGTTTTTACAAGAAGAAATAATGACGACACGTTAGTCATTTTGCCTTCTTGTTGCAGCATTAGCCTCCTCCTTTCAGGCGACCAGGGAATGGAGGCTTGTAGACGATTTCCTCATCGTCATCTTCCTCAGTTGCTTTAGTGTGAGCATTGTCGGGACCACTATTGGCTCCTCATTCATAGACAGGGTATTTTTTGCCCATTTTCCAAAGTTTATCAATCATGTTGCTATGGAAGTCTTTGTTCTTCTTCCTCAATGCGACTATACTTTCTCACATGGAGGCGAATTCTTCCATTTCCACTATCAGCTCCTTATCAAGTTACATGCTTTTTGCTTACAGAGTGGCGGTCTCCGATCCTATCCTTGCCTCCCTCGCTTCTCTTTCTTGCACTTTCAACCGAAGCATGTCCAACTTCTCTCGCAAGTCCTCTGTCTCCATCTCAACATATTTCTTTCTCTTCATCTGTGATGCCAGATCTTCATCCAGTGTCACGGTTGCTGCTTTGTAAATTGCGGTGTCCATGTCGACTCTGAGCCCTTCCTCCTCATTTTCTTGAATTTCCCGAGTGATCTGTTCGTTCTTTCTCTGTAGTTCTTCTCCAGTGAGTTCCATCTGGATGTTCTTACACTTTTTCACAGCAGTTATTTTACCTTTCCTGAGATAGTAGAACGGATGTTTTAGGATTTGTGGTATAGGGGATGTCTTTTGAGTGATAAACTTAAGACTTGGAAATTTTGGTCGGACCTTTTGTAATAGTGACTTCTGTATATTCTTTGGAAGTTTCTTGATAGGAGTGGGTTTACGGTATCCTCATTCATATCAACATAACACATAAGCAGTTAAACACACATATATCGCGTCCTAATCATGCATGTGACCCTTTGTTCCAAGGGTAGGCCTAGCGATCTGAAGGATGTATTATGTCGTTTAAACAAATAGTTGTATCCCCAATATAAACTTCACTAAAATCCATAGCGTTCATTACATAATTTTTATCAAACGGGGTACATTTAGGGAGGGGGTGTGATGAGAATACAGATAGAAAACAATCCCACGCAGGGGAGTTAAAAGGTTGATGGCTCGGCTCCTCTTCTAGCCTTCTCTACTTCTTCATGGATGATGCACTTGCTGGTGAACACATACGGCTCGGTGAACACACCTTTGGAAGATGTTGGTAATGCTCGTAAAGTTTTCATCTGCTCGTCCAGGGTTGTGTCCAAACGCATCAGGCAAGCCCTTGTATCGTCTATCTCTTGTGACGTCACAGGTAAAACCCTCTGACTTTCTAACTCTTGGAAATTGTACTCTCGCTCCCTTTGTTGAAATTCTTGCTCTCTCTTCTGAAATTTTTGCTCCTTCTGCTGAAAAATTTGCTCCCTTCAGTCCCATTCTTGCTTAAAATGGTAGGCATGGATCTGCAGCCTTGTCTGTACATCTTCAATTTCTTGACTTGTGCATGGTATCATATTCACTACACCATGTAGATCATTCTGCAACCATGTCTTGTATCCGTCGGCATACCCAGCTTCATATCTGTTCTCGGTCATATCCCATTTTATGTTGAAATGTTCGGCCCATTCCTGGAGGATGATAAGCGAAAGGTATTTTTCCGTTTCCGTTGTAATCGACAACAAAAGAGCTAGCATCCCCTAAGACGGGTATGATTTGTGTTCTACCAAATTGTCGCATAAATCTTGCTGGGTTGTAAGGCCGCAATCCTCTGATGCTTGGAAGGACTAAAAATGGAAGTTTGGCCCCTTGTGCTACTATCCTCTCGCACTTGAAATTCGGTAACGTCCACTGTATATCTCCTTCCCTCAAATCATAAAATACCCTCGCCCACGCCTCCCTGGTGGTATGAATTGGGAATCTGTGCACACTTAGATAGAATTTATAATTATCAAGGGGACTCATTTGGCTTGGTTAGTCCAACTCCTGTGGCTGGGAGCCATCCCTTTTACAAAGGTGCTCAATCAACCACCATTGAAGTAGAATGTTGCAATCTTGGAAAAACGGGAACCCATTTTTATGCAGACATAAAGATCAATAAATGTCGACGAAAATGACTGGGGCCAAACTAGAATACTTCCTTTTTTCTGGTTTTCTACCAATTCCTCTGAACATGGCGTCTACTACCATTACGACCCTAGTGTCGATTTCCTTTCCTTCATGTTTAGGGAACACAATAATTCCTAAAAGGCATGCAGAGAAAATGATAGTATGACTTTGTCTACAGGTACTGTGATTGTTGAATTTATTCGTAAATAGTCTGAAATAGCTTTCATTCCCCCTTCTCTCGAAAAATCTCATTATTGGTATATCGTGGGTTTTCAACCAGTTTACATTTACTAGTAACAATATTTTCTTCAATTCTTCACTAGTTGGCCTATCTGGAAGAAGGATATGTGATTTGGATATTTTTTCCTCTTGCCACACGTCCCGATAGAGTCGAGACAATCCTTAATTCCTCTAGCGTGGGTGTTATTTCGACATCTCCAAATCAAAAAACGTCTTCTTATCGTCCCATAATCGAGTGATAACCTCAATAAACGTCGGCCATACCTTGAAGTCCATTATTGAAGGTAAGTGACCCGGGTGAACCGAGATTTCTCTCTTTTGACAAGTTTTGAGGTTGTCCCACCATACGCGGAGAATGTGTGGCGTCTTGGTAACCATGTTGAAATGAAGGAACCGACTCGACATCTACAAAACATACAACCAGCAAATTGCCACCACTCACGATACAACAAACATTTAAACACCCAATACATCCTTCAGATTTATCACTCAGATATGTTCGTCCAATCAAGCCATGGGCTCTTAGCACTCAAGGCGGTCTTTCTAATGGGCCTAACACTCCTTGGGCATTGGGTTGTCTTAGGCTAATGCACTATTTTTGGGATTGAGATTCACTCTATCTTAGTTCAACTAGGACTTGGTTGTGTTTAAAGAAGAAAGTGTAACCCAAGCGGACTACTTGGGTTTGGACAGTTAACGACTGTTGACTATCAAGTAGCCAACTACACTCGTCAAGGTGCCCCGAGAAAATTTTTGGTTGATGAACAACTGCGAACCCGCATAATTTTCCTTTAGTGGGAATAAAAATAATTGTTGTTTAACGGAATATGTCATGCCATGAATGAAACAGTTCAATAAAGTAATAAATAGATAACAAACATACACATACCTAAATAATGTTAGTTTTAAAGCTAGAATCCTCTCAATATTCCCCACCAGAGTCGCCATTTCTGTTTTATCGAAAAGAAAGAAAAATATTTTTCATAGAGTTTTCGACCTTTTAGAGTCGTCACTTAATTTTGAAAGAAAATTAAGAAAACTATTGTTTTCAAAAAAAACTTAACAGAGAAGATTGTTTGAAAACGTGAAAGGGGTTCGGGATTCAAATCATGTTTTAGGAAGGTGTTAGGCACCTAAAACATCCGTCTAAAATGATTACCCCGCAACTAACTATTTGACTAATACTTGTTTAAAAATTTGAAATTCGCTTGAAAGAAGATGCATTGATTACTCGAATGAGCTTTACTATTTGCAAAATTATTCATCTTTTAGAATTTAATTGGGTTTATATTTTAAAGTCGATAAAACATTTACGGCGTTTGCTGGAATTTAGAATTTTTAACCTTAAAAACAACGACAACTACGACAGATAAGCGAAAAGTAAGAGAAAGCGAGGGCGAGAGAATTGGGTCCAAATCCAGGTTTGTTGTCTGCCAGGACCAGTTTTTGGACCTACTTGTTTTGTGTTTTTTTACCCAATTTTCTTTTGGGTTTCAACCCATTTTGTACCTATCCTAAACTAAGAAAATAATGATACAAAATAAATACATGAAAGTAAAAGAACGATTAGGTCTTAGGCCCATTACAAATATAATACAAAATAAAGATAAAAAGGGGTCTTCTAATCCAATTTCTTCTACTTTCTTCAATTCATGAAAACTTCGGATCTATTCATCAATCTTAATGGAGTGACCCGATGAGAAGATGAGAAACTTGATCCTCCAAGGCTCTTCCGAAATGCAAGGGAAAATGATGGGAGTTCGTGGTGAACTCGGGTGAAATTTTCACAGAAAACAAAGTAAACAAAGTTTAGTGTTTAAGCAAGGCAGCCGGAAACCATAACTACAAATAGCGAAGCTTACCAAGTTAGCAGAATAGCAAAATTCAAAGGAATATCACCTAATACATGTTTTTAAGCCATCTTGTCCAATAAAATTAAATTTGATAAGGTAGCAGACGATAATCATTATGCCAAACAAATCAAAGAGGGTCGCTATGCCTTAATTAGCGGACACAACAAAATGGACTGATATATATAGCATTTTATGGTTATCTAACAGCAAAGACAGAATAGAGGAAGATTCGAACAATTAAAAAGGGTAGTATTATCTCGAGTTTCTAACAGACAAAACAAAAGAAGAATAAACACCATTAGAATATTATGATTGACACACAGGTGAGCCAACACGATTTCATGAAAAACTCAAACGGAGATAAAACAGAGAGCTAGTGTCAAATTAGTTCACACTCTTTAAATTGTGCCTAAGATCATATCATGAGTTCACGTCACTTAGTCAAACGGGCTAACGTGGAAAATTCTAGGTATCATCATGCATGGTTCATGCTAAGCTTAGAACACATGACATTGACACTAAAGTCAAACAAGACTCTACACTTTCGAAAGCGAGCAATGTTCATTGGAAGAAACTCAAATTGACAATTGTCTAATCACAACAAAATGAAAAGAGTTCACATATTGTCTATGCAACTTCATTTGTCCTCATTGTAGCCTTACACTCATGTTCATTCGGTTGCAAAACCTATTCAAGTCATCGGTATTGATCAAACCGAGACTAAAATTTTCCTAAAAACAACCACATTTAAAGTACATAAAAGAGGTGGCAGAAAGAAGAAACATTTTCAAACTGGGTAAACAAATCTTTGCAATTAACTACAAAAAGGATACACAAGCTCAAACATTCGCACAAACCTTATAAAAAACAATGTGAAGCAAAAAAACCCAAAATATATACACAAACTCTAGTTATGAATAACACAAAAAATGTGAGTCTCACCTCACCACAATATAAAAATAATTTGATCATCTAATACAAATAATCAAATTATCCAAAATGTAAATGAAAGAAAGACAGAGAGGGAGGTAAAGAGGAGATCCTATATATGTGGTATCTTCATCTGTCGTGGCCTCAGTGCCCGGTACATAAATCTGAATCTAGGTACTACTAGTGCTTGAAGTTGCATCATGCTGCTTTTGGGTTTCAGCGACTTTCGCTTCTTTGGCTTCTGTAGCTATGTTATCTTCAATCATCTTGTCTATATTGTGAGCCGCTTTAAAATAATGGATTGAATTAATGAAACCTCGAGCCCGTGAGGGGACATTAGGTTCAATAGGGATTCTCCTACTTGAATTCCATTCCTTCTTCTCACTCTTTGCTTTCCTTGCACACTTCCTAAAATATTCTGCCCTTATGTGTATGGGTGGAATGTTTCTCCATGCTACCATTGAACTAGCCATATCTGCAAATCTTTGAGAAAAAGTTAGTAAGTATTCAAATAGAAGCATAGAAGTTCAAATAAGAATCACTTTGCCGAACCAGTCGGTGAGACGCGCAACCACCTAAGCAATTCGCTGAGTGTAGTGCTGAAAGGAAAATTTCAGGATCGGGAGCACCCCAAGAAGTAACGTGGAATACTTGACCTCTTGGAGGTCTTATACAAGCCCATAGTTATCATTCATCACATTGTCATACGTAAATTTAGCGAAAAATTTAAAACTTCCATAGCACATCATATACTAGAACATCGCTTCTATTATACATATAAAATATCATAATACATAGTTAAGAACTCTAACTCTCTTTGCAATCCTAGACTCAACATCAGTAGAGTATAATAGGGACCCAACCCTTATCAACATATAATCATAACTTAACTATTAAATGACTTGAATAAAATTTGACAAAAGAACATCCTTGAACTTAAGGATTCCTTTCTTGAGCTTGGGAAACACATATCAAGACCTTCACCTTAGAGACATCCTTTAAGCATACATAACCTACACTTTGTGTAAAAAAAGTACAAAAAAATGGTGTTATTACAAGAATGCACTAAGTATAACAACCATGTAAAAACATGCATTTAAAAGGGGACATTTTTAATTGAAACCATGCATTATACCTTTTTGTGAAAACGTCATAAAACTTGGATATCATAAGCATCATACAATTCACATACTTCATTTAGGAATATACAATAGTCACAACATCACATGAAACCACACATTGTCTTTAAGGCACATTTTGCATCACTTTACAATAATTACCCTTCCCTTTACAGTAAGCTCTCTTTTATTTCACAGTGACCCCTTTTTCTTCTTAACTTCTTAACTTACCAAGTAACCCTCTAGTGATACTTGGTGCAATGTATAGATAATGTCCCATTACAGTATCCACACTCAAGCATAACCTTAAGGCCACAAAGTGATCATGCATATAAACTTCATTAATCCAACATATGAATTCATAGAACCATTTCATATAACAAGACATGTACCTCACATTTGACCCGACATACTTTATGGACCACATAGAGGAACTCATTACAAGACCACATAAAAGGCAAGATTTCCAAATCTTCATAGTAAGAAAATAGTCAAAATTAACATACTTGGAATTGACTTCACAAAGAAATCATAAAACCCTACTCATAATCTCATTCTAACTACTAATGCAATGTACATGTGAAGTCCCATAACCTCACACACACTAAGTAAAACTACAAAGAGACTACAATCTTTAACATATAGTTCATACACCAATCATGATACTATAGTAAACTACATGCATACCAAGTAAGACCTTCATCACATAGTTAATAAGACCAACATTATGCATATATTGTAAGACAACATCATATTAGACTCATTAGGACTCATACCATGCATTTCATCACAACAATTAGACAACACTACAATGTTATGCATATGGATATAAATATAATCATATACATTAGAACACCTTTCTAGAAATCCCTTCAAGAGCTAATTGTGGCATGCATAGGTAAAGTCTCATATCCTCACCTACACTAAGAAACTCCCCTTAGGTTATCCTAGTTAGGGTCCATTTCTTTACTTCCATTGTCCATTTTAATTTAGGGAAACAATAGCCTTAACCAACGCTAAGACCATGGGTACTAAACCTGGAATTTGGTATTTTAGAGCCTTACACCAAGGGAATGTGCTCTACCTTGCAAAAGTAGAACATTAACATCATATTAGCATATTAGGTGGTATCACTTTCTAGATCCTATGGGGACAAGCAAAGTTTATGAAACTTGGAGGCATATATGGAAATATCACTCTATGCCCTTTGGGCAATGAGGCTATACACCTCAGGAGGACTATGGTGAAACTAACTTCCCACATTGGGAAGGGACACCCCTCATCTTCAAGTTCACTCAGTGCTAATGTAAGTTCTCTTTATTGAAAATCCATTATTACTAATTACTTTATAAAAGTAGGTTTAGGAGAGTTAACCCCTCATAAGCTTAGTTCATAGGTCATAGATGAGAGAGTCCGTTAATCAACCTAAATCATGTGAGAAAACCTTTCCCACAGACATAGCATGTTGAAGCATCATCTAGTGTAGGATACCCTTGAGAACACCTTTCAAGATCCCCTCTATTGAATATATCATTATACATGCATAATGGACATATTTTTATGTGTGTATACATATATGTGATCAAACCTTTCACATAACACCCTTAGGCCACACATGTTTATACTTCACTTCATGCATGCATAAGTGTATAGGTGTAACTATATGAGCAACCCTTTCATATAAACATATTTAGACACTATGCATATTCATGACATACTCATGCATTCATATTCATGTACTTAGATAACAAACCTAGGAACTATCGTATCAAAGCACACATGTGCAACGCATAGACAAGGTCTCCTACTTTTGTCCACACTAGTACACGTATCAAGTAATCCTAGTTAAGGGATACAGAACATACTTCATAAACATATGCTTTCCATGCATAGTAGTAAACATAAGTGCATATGAGAATACCCTTTCGTTAGACACCATAAACCAATACTACTTGTAAGCATGCATGAGTTGTGAGTGTGTGTACATTGGTCAACATGATCACATAATGTCTATCAACAAAATTTGAGGCTTCCATCCTCTTAAGAACATAATACATATTCAAGCATAGACCACATATCACAAACTAGCATAGAAGACAAGCCAACTTCACATTACATCCAAGACTCCTAACACTAGCTAACCAACATTCATATAGGGGTACATAGGTAGGGGATCATTAACCATTATTATATCATCAATGGAAGTACCAAATACACACCTAAACCTAACATTTTCATTCAATTATAGAAGACATCCTCAATACCTAGGACATGCTACTAGATTAAGAAACTAGGCATATGTTTCACATTGTGTGATCATCATAACTACGCATTCATACTACATCAATTTTCCTTCAAGGCCATTATCAACACATATATAGATTGACAAGAAGTAAACACCTCCACCATAAGTGGACCATACTATACAAGGCTAATTCAACTAGCAATTCTATAGGAAAGTAGAGGAAGTAGGCAATCTTACCAATTCATGAACCTTTGATAATCATTGATCAATACTTATATTTCATCAAAAATTATATTATAGGGCAGTATCTAAAGATATCTTAACATAAACAACATTATACTTCAATATCCATAGGATCAAGGTCACATTGAATACAGTACATTAGCAATCTATAGAAAGTAAAGTAATATAGGTCAAACCTTACCAAATCTTCAAACCTTGATACACATTGATCACTCATCAACAATCTATAATCAATATACATAATATTCAGTACCTAAAAATCAATTTAACATAATTGATTCTCATTACAATCATTCTAGCGTCAAGATCACATTATCCATAACATAGGCTAAATCGAGATTTGGGAGGGATCACGGGTTAATCATGAAATTGGATTTAATTCAACATGAAAAAACATTATATAATCATAAATTTTACATAAGCATGCTTTTGAAAACATTTTGAGAAAGAACCCATGGCTAGATTGAAAGATGGAAGGTTTGATCATGAATTATCATTGAAAAACTCCTTAGAAGAAAGGTTGACTAAGAACAAAGTTTCACCATACCTCATTACATTAAATAACCACGAAATCTTCATGAATAATCCATGGGAAACCAATCTCCACGTTGTTCTTGAGCTTCATCTCAAATAGAGGTTTCTAGAGAGGTTTGGTTTTGAGAGGGAAGCCTAATTTTTGAAGAGTGAATTGAGTATGGGGTTTTGATATTAATATACCCAAAAGTACCTAAATAAACCGCCTAGGTTAAGGTTAGGACGTGGGGTGAGTTCCCGATTCATCACTTAATGAAACATTGCACCTGGCAGCTGAGTGAAGGCTGCAACGACACCTCCAATGACACCCAGTAGACTCATCGACGGGTATTGGCAACCATCATTTGTGTCTGAGGGTTGTCAATTGGATTGAAATTTCCCCAATATAACTATGGAACAACGCCTTCCCATCGACGGGGCGTCACCTTGCCTACTGAGCGTCGCTCTTGGCCGTCGTTTGACATTGCCAAGGCAGTGCCTAGGCAGTGTTTGTGGTCCTTCTTGAGGGCCTTGGTGGGCCCTTGGAAATTTGTACTCGAACATTTCCATAATAAATACGATCATATATGTGTTAAGGACCTCCCATATCAATTTAAAACAAAATAAACTCGTAAAATATTTCAAGACACACAAGCACGTCTCAAGGCTCACGTTCAAACGTCATCGGACTTTCTTGGACGTTTGACCTCCAAAAGACTTCCAATTAAGCATGCATACTGTCAAACATTTATTTAACATATTTTAAAACTTTTTCGATACATGTGAGGAACTAAGAACCTTAATTCGTTTTTGAGGGTCTCACAGAAACAAGGTTGTAAATAAGGGACGAATAAGAGTCCTTTCGATGAGGTGCCAAATGCACTAGAACACTTCATACTTCTCGCTCAAAGTTACGAAATCTAAAATTCATTAAGCATGTAACTAAGGCCAAGATGGTGGACATAAGGTGAACCGTCAAGTGGTTCAGCGAGCTCCACCCAGCTCGCCAAACATCCCAACGTGCCAATTTTTAACCCAACTTCCCAAATTCAGCCCTGTAACCCTTAAAACAAAATTAAACCATGCACACTGGAATTAGGATTAGACCTAACATTAATCATGCACAACCCATTTTTTCTTCTATTTAAAGCACAATTTTTAAGGAATTATCTGAACTCATTACCGGAAAAATTTGAGAAATTAATTAAGCAAATAAAAATTCTAATCATACTAGAAAGATCCAACACTTATCGACAAAATAATGTTATTGAATTTAAGTAAAAAATTTTATAAAAAGAACTTAGTGTGTGGAAACCAACCTTCGGTGATGATTAAGATGTATTCGAGATGCTAGGTAGAAATGCAATCCAAATTCGAGCACAAAAAAATCAACCAAAATGCTCTAAAATGCAAGGGATAAAACAAGTAGAGGTGCAGGTGTGAGTTTGAATAAAAGGTGAGGGAACCTTGATGAGTTAAAGATCTTTAAGCTTTTGAATTTTGAGACCATCCGGTTCTCACCCATTCGGAGGTGCTATTTGTGGTCTCCCTAACATTTGGTGACCCTCCGAGTCATCACTTACCTCGTTGAGTATTACAGAACTCCGAGTGAATGCTGGAAATCCAAACGATGGTGCATATTAGGATCACCGAATAGTTTGGTGACACGCCAATAGTTTCTTGGACTTATTGTGTTGTATAGACTTTATCTGAAAGTTGCTTTGAGTCCAATGGTGAACTAGATAGGGGTCACCGACATTTTTGGTGATCCGTTGAAAGAACAATTTTTGTCGCTCAACTCCTTTGTTCCTAGAACTTGTCTACTTTAACCTGCACAACTAATGTACTATTATTTTACCAAAAAAACAAAATTAAAGATAATAAGGGGTGTTTGGTTGCCTCCCAAATAGATCCTTAGTTAACATCGCGGCATGACATAAGTCAACAACTATTCTTCATCCTCAAAGTCATCCACGATGTAGTTAGGTGAGTCCTTGGGGAATGGATAACGACCTAATATCAAATGGCTAATTAAAGCATCCATCAAAAGAATAGTCACATATATAGAGGTTATCATTTCATTCAACATTACAATATTCTCTTTCATCTCATTCAAAATCTTATCTTGTGCTTCAACTTTTTGTTGAATGGGTGAAAAATCTCCCTCAGTTTGCGACCCTATGCTTCCTCCCATTATTACACTCTCGTTAGGAGAAGTGTTTGTCCTTTTTTCATGTCTTGTGCATCTAACTCTATGAACTGTTCTAATAGAACTTCTACTAGAGCCACTAGTGAGTCCCGCTCGTGTTTCTTTTAGGCTTCCTAGTTGGTTTCAACCATGCCATCAAGGATTTCTGCTACAACTTTATAGGTCTAGTGTAGCGTACCACCCGTGAAAAGTTGATCAATAATGCTTCTATTTTCAGGACCAAGACCCCTATAGTTAGAACTCCAGTAGCGCTCTGTCGGTCATCCCATGAGATGGGCATGGTGCTAGCACTTCTTGAAACTTCAACCACATTTCCTTAATGATTTCATCCCTTACATGTTTGAAGGTTAGGAGGTTGTCCTTGAAAATTAAAAGTTTTATGACAGTCTGATTTGTTTGATACCCGTAATAATTATTCACACTCAATTTCCTGCTTCTTATACATAAACAATTGACAGAAAACTAAAAGTTAGTAAGTAAACTATTATTCAGAAGAACAAAAATTTTACTAAGCTAAAGTTTCTCAAATAACACCACCCCCTAGAAACGGCGTCATTTTGATTGATGGCATCATCGAAGATACAACTTTCAATGCAAGTTTCTAGACCGTATCGTACTATTGTAACCCAACCAAAGGTTAGAGTCGTTTCCACAGGGAGTGGTTGTGAGAATTAATAGAAAAATAAGATTAGGTTTTAACTAGTCAATGCTAAAGTCGATAACGAATAAATATATATTAAATGTATAGGGGCGACATAAGCGTTAAATATCAATGGCGATTTGCCAAAAGTAAGTAAACACAATGAAAATATAAAAGAGTACTTATATGGGAAGTCAGATTCTTAGGATGTGATAAGAACACGGGATAAATGAGAATATTCGGTACATGGTTTTGATAAAAGAATTTATAGAATAATTGTGACTAGGCTAGACTTTAAGGGCGCATAAGATCTCTCTCAAGAAACTTACCCCTTTTTAAATGGGTTTCTCTCGGACACCACATGCCACATGAAGAACAGCCTCCTCCCTAACCCACTCACTCTCTCGAGGTGAACCTCATATGAACCCCCTCCCATCGACCATCAATTTAGTAGTCTTAGATTCACGACCTCACTCTTAAGAAAGCCAAAAACACATTTATGAGATTATATTTGAAATTACAACCTCACTGAATTCACCTACAACTACTAAACAAAATCAAATTTAAACTACGAACAAACTATCAACAAGCAAGCCCTTAAAACTAATTTAACCCATATTCACAAAATCACATCCTAAGAATTGGGTTTTCAACTAGATATGTAAAAGAGATACAGATTTATTACAAAATAATTTTGCGTTGAAACAGGTGTGAAGATTTAAGTCTTGTTACATGACAAAAGTGAGGAATTCAACAGACCGAAGCCCAAATTCTTGGAGATGAAACCCTTTCAGTTGTACTTTCAATTATATCAGTTATTAGGATGTCATGAGTGTTGTACGAACTTCAATATTTGTAACTTAGAGGCTTGATACATAGAAAAGAGAGTTTCAAAAGTATGGTCATTTATTTTATTAAATGTTTTAAGGAGATAAGTTACCTATTTATTGAAAGTTGAATATATTATTTTTATTCAGAGTTATCTATTCAATATTATTCAAATTATCTTAAATTTTATTATTTGAATTTCATTCAATTTTTAAGCTTTTGCATGCCTTAGGTAGTCTTCTGCTTGTACTAAGCCAGGATGAGAGTTCGCTTGTGGACCATGTCCAGGGCGTAGACTAGGACCGTGACAGCTGAAATGATCATGGAAAAGGAAAACAATTACTCTTAGTATATTTCTAACTAATAGTTTTTAAATTTTTATAGTACATAAGCTATAAACTATATGGTCTTGAACATAGCCACACTCCATTTGATGTTATTTGACATGAAACAAGGCTATCTGCGCACAAAGTAAGAATATTACTACTATACCTTTAGGAATAGAATCGTTAGATTTCAAGCCTAGAAACACTTCTAAAACCATGCTCTCATCTATTGATACTGCACCTCATTGGCTTCAGTTCATCTCCTACATGAGTTTATGACTACTCTTAATAGGGTCTTAGTTGAACTAGCTGCTCTTACTATGTTCAAGCCAAACTCTAAATGACAAACATGAAAAAGATTTTAGAAATCTATAGATAATCTTATCCCAGGAATACTACTCTTTACCACGACATTTAACAAAGCTCGATCCCTGATCAAGAACCAGATAATGCATTACGCATTAATCCATATGTTATCAACACATCTTTTAACCATAGAACTGCAACTCCTCCATGGACTCCTACAAACCAATATTTGTAAGAATTTCTCATTCTATCATCATCTCTACCTTTTAATATTTTAGGCATTACTACCATAAATTGATTAGCTACTCTCATCTTACTATTACTCATAATAATACTTCATCTCATCCTTCCTTTACCTTTATACCTTTGGATGGAATAATCATATCATCACTACAAACATAAGAAACATTAACCTTATCATTCTATCAATACTCAACTACTATCATCAACATCGTTCTCTAACTACAAACTATTAGTGAAAGAGTGTTAAGGCAAAAGATCATAACAATGATTCAATTCAAAACATTTGATATAATCGTAAGCATGATATGACATGATTTTGCTAGCCATTAAAAACAAATAATGAATTTGTTAGACAGAGTATACTATGAGAACCAAGTGCTTATATGAATATGTCATTTAATGAGAATGATATCCATATCTTTACGAAGTAAGATTGAGATTAATGGGCTAATGAATTTTCCCCTCTTATTTGGGTATGAACATAAATATGAAAATGTATGAAGTGTATGCACATAATTTATGAACAAAATACTTATATTAAGAATCTTTATAAGATTTAAGAACGACTAATTTTTTAGCAATACATTATGAACAAATCATTATATGATTACCTACACCTGACTTACTTTTTCATCTTATCATCTCTCCCTTAGTTCTGAAGCTGATACTTTAAAGTTATGGATCTATTCCATCATATCTAAACTATTCTACTTTCAATTTACTCTAATACTCTGGAAAAGCTAATATCAAGGCTACCGAAATTTTTATATGCAAGTACTACGAGTTGTTTGAAGACCTCTTACTTAGATGATTCTCTGAACCTCTTCTCAATGGTTTATAAAGTCACTTTTTCTAACTCTTAGTTGTCTGACTTGTCCTTCTTAGTCTTTTAATGTCACTTTCCTATGTTCATATATATCCAACTAGAGGAAATTTGATCTATCTATAAGAGGCTTATCATTGACTATATATCATACCTTCGACTAAACTCTAAAGGGCAATAATTAATGGTTACATCATCCCACTCCACATCGACAACTGAAAATACTACTAAGCACTAGTAAAAGAACAAATCAGAAACTTAATTGGAACCTTTTTTGACTGCTACGATCGTGGGTACACATGTTAATACTCATGTTAATCTAATGACTTAGCGACACTGCATTGTTCTGCGAGTCGTAATATCACACTTGCTATCAACTCGTTTATGTGAAACCTACCAGACCAAATCTCAAAACTAACATCATCAGCCACTAATACCTCATGAAAAGTAGTCAATATTTATCTCCCAGTTTACCTATTTAGAGATTATCATCACAAATTTTTTCACAACTTAAGTACAATTTACCCATTCACTATACAATCTTTGCTAATCAGTTCTATAACTCTATAAATATCAAGGGCGCTCCCTTTAAAATCATAGGCTTAGATTAAATCAATTACCTCGTGAATACTCCACTCGTTTATTGAAACCCTATACTTTGCCTTTGCTAATGCTATGTTACATTGACATAAAATTTCTTCTAGTTAAAGTAAACTCTAACTTATTCAAACTACTAACTATTCCTCTACCTTCTATCATGAAATCCACCTAAAACTATTAACCCTTAGCCTACACGTAAGTGAAAACTTTTCATTAATGGCTTACTAGGTACATGACTACAACTATACACTTTACTCAATGATTGTCCCCATTACTTTAGATTACAAAACTTCCAAATTCACACTTGTAACCCCGTGAACTTCTACTACTAATACACATAACATTGCATCTCATACTATATTTCAGGTGATAATACTATCCAAGCCCTCTAAACCAGTCACAATAGGTACCATCGCTATAGAAAATCCAATGGGGGTAAAATTTAGGCCATAGAACTTTTTCGTAGTATTTGAATTTTTCTCAACCTAGTCCACATTTGGACGAAATTGGAGTCCTTAAGGTATAGTGAAATCTTGTAGAAATCTGGTGAGTTATTTATAATTTCTATTAAATAATAGGATATATAACTAATTAAGGAATCCATACGACTTTACAAATTAAATTCAGATTAGTAGAACTCATGGAATATAACTTAGCGTGAAGGATTTTCTTAGCATAAAGGGTCATAGATGTCTCGTGAAATGGGAAATTTTTCTTTCATTTATTAGTTCACTGTCTTACGTAACCTGCCCTAGCAGGGAATTTTCTGCTTTTGTGGAGCTACTATAGTGGGGTAAGGGTCGCTGAGGAGGGATTAACGCAACTTAAGTTTGTTAATAAACCCCTAAATGACCTTATTATGCACTTTTTGACTTTTTGGGCTTAGGAATGAAACCCAGGAGCCTCCTACTAATTTTTCTCCATTCTTGAGGATAAAGGTAAGTTTTTCACACCCCAAATATGTTTTTTAATTTGTAAAATGTAATAGAATAGGTAAATATTGATAGGGTAAGGTTTTGTTATATTTTCTATGGTGGAAACAAGCCTAAAATAGATACTTCGGATCATGGGTATGATCTACTGTTCTAAAATTATTATAGTTTCGGGTAATTAGTAATTGTTTGTTAACTTCCGTGTTATTATGATTACTTGTAGACCAAGAACAAGCTAAACGAATTTGGAAAAGGAAGATTCTTAGGTTTTCACGCTTGTTTTGAGGTAGGTGATCATTGTGATTCTACAATTGTGTTATGTATGTATACAAATGTTGCATTATTGATCACACATGTTGTAAAATATATAGATGAATGATTATATTCCATGAATCACTCTTGATTTTATGAATTGAAAGTATACTTGTGTTTGTGATTGTTATGTGTTGATGAATCGGATTTCCACGTTACAGCATACCAAACAGGATCAGATTGCCATGTTCCGACATTAAAATGTGATCGGATCGCCACATTCTGGCATAACTATGGGTTTGGTTACCACGTTTCGATATGCTAGCAGTTTAGGTTTGGGTTTCATGAGAGGACCAAATACTTTACATAATTGTGTAAATTGAGAAATGTGAAGTTGATTGTTGCTCATAAATGTTGATAATATTGTATCTGTTAATACATACATACAAACATATTATATATATATATATATATATATATATATATATATATATGTCTCTGTGTGTGTGTGTGTGTATGTATGTAATTGTAATGTTGTTTGACTTGCTTAGGTTTTACTTAGTGGGATAGTCAGGTGATCTTACCAATATACTGTGGATTGTGTATTGATACTACACTTGCTCTTATTTTTGTTGAGTACATGAAATCTTCCTGTGGCTATTGACAAACCTTTCTTAGAAGATTTCTGATCGTAGACTTTGAATTCAAATGTGAGTTAGTATTCTCTGGGCTGCTGTGGATTCTCTTTGGTTTTGTATCCACATATCGAACATAGACTTTCTAGTTAGTTAATTAGTTCATCAGCTGGGATTGTGACCCTTTTTGTCTAGACTTGGTTTATTGATTAGTAATTTTGGTACATTGACTTTCAGGTTCTAGGAATTATTTTCTTTTACATTGTTGAGTAAAGTTCTTTAGGACTCTTGTTGAAGTTTATGCGAACTTCATTTTCTTTTTGATAAATGGTTTAGATTTTAGATTAATTGCTAATTTTAGTTGCAGTAGTGGTTCTCCCACAAGAGGGTTAGTGGGGGTGTTAATCACGACGGTCTGGGTCGTGACAAAGTTGTATTAAAGACTAGGTTCGTTGATCATAACCAAAATGAGTCTAGCAGAGTCTCGCAGAACGGTGCAGGGACACCTTTACTTTTCTTCGAGAGGCTATATGACTTTAGGAAAACTCTTTTTTTCATCTTGTCTCTTTCATGTTATAAATTGATTCCAATCTATATCTATCGATTCAAATAGGTATCCAACCTCCTTCACTCTTCTTTCCGTAGATGGTTAACACTAGATTAATAAGGTGTTAATATCATTGTTCCCATAAATGCTCCAGATAAAGACTATATTGCGAGAGGTCGTAGTCGAGGCGGGGGTAGAGCAAGACCTTGGAGAGGAGTCTATGGACGAGTAGCAGCTATTGGGGATGGATCTCCTGTTGAGAATGCTTATATGAATCAGAATAATCATGCGCATCATGAAGATATAGAGGAGAATTTCGATGTAAAGGATGTTGTGAATGTTGAGGATGTTGGGCAAGAGGGAGAAGTACATGCTGAGACTACCGATGTAGCTACCATTGACCCAGTATTAGCGCCACATATTATGTCATTCTTGAAAGGTTTGGTTGGTCCTGGAGTGATTCCCTCTGTTCAGGAAACTCAGGATCCCGGCAATCCTCCTATTTCTAGCATTGCTCTTAAGCTGAGTGGAATGAGAAGTAATGATGCTTTCTTTCGTCCTTTGTTGGGTTTCGTTGTGAGTGGTAATGAGCATGAAATAATGACTTAATTTTTAAAGCTCAAGCCTCCTATTTTTCTTTGTTTTGAGAGTGAGTATGCTTGTGAATTTATTCTCGATTGCCATGAGAGGCTTCATATATTTGGTAGTGTTGATTAGCACGGGGTTGAGTTTGTGTCTTTCGAACTTCAAGGTGAGGCCAAACAGTGGTGGAGACCTTATATGGAGTGAATATGTTCAATTTTACCTCCACTCACTTGGACCTAATCTCATTCTCGATTTCTAGAAAAAGATATGCCTAGAACCTTGAGGGATCTTAAGAAGAATGAGTTTATAGCTTTGGAGCTAGGTGGTATGACTATGTGGTCTTATGAGACTAATTTCCTTGCTTTGTATAGATATGTTACACAGTTAGGTACTATAGACAAGGAAAGGATTCGTTTGGTTATCAGAAAAATAAATTATGAGAAATGTCATAATGTGACAAAAAATTTTATGGATTCAAATGCTAGATATGCCACAGTGTTGGTTACTACGAAATTGATGCCTTTCTTAGACAAACAACTTTGTTGCTAATTTATGAATTTAGAGACAAAATTTACTTTAGTAGACAAATATACAATTTAGTGAATAACTTATATTATTTTAACTACAGATCAAGCATTTATTTAAATACAATCGACTTGCTCACATATTGAATCATAGTTAGTGACGAAATAGGTTAGTCGACAATAAGAATATTGTTTGTGACAAAACTGTGTTTTTAGCTAAAATTTCTCACGTTATTTGTGACAAATAAATTAGTTATAAATTTTATGACTTTGGTGAAAAAATTTACATTTCGTATTAAAATGTATGAACCACACACTTTTAATGATGAAACATAAAATAATGTATTCAATTTGTGTAAAATTTTAATAATTTTTGTGATGAAATGTGAGTTTTTTATGAAAAAATTACTTGTCTCTAATAATCTAATTTGTTGTAGTGGCAAATAAGTGATAAGCTGATGTGATTTAGTGAACCCAATTTAGTACCCCTACTAAGTAATACAAATTAGGGGACACACTTGTAAATTTGGTGATGGCCATGTAGTTTTGGCGATTCACCTATTTACTTTAGGTGGTTATTCGTTAGATCACTGAATTAATGTAAGAATTCCCCTAAGCTACATACACACTTAGTGATCATCCCTTGGTATCCGATCCACCAAATTTTTTTGTTTTGAGGACACCACATTTTAATTTTCAATGGGGTGAGGGCAATTACATCAATACTCATCTACGATGTGTATGTTGTTTTGATTGTGTTTCATTTAGTTTTTTCTCTCTTTACACAAGGATTGATTGGGTTGAATAATAATGACTTGAATAGT
This sequence comes from Solanum lycopersicum, assembly GCF_036512215.1. Classification (NCBI taxonomy): domain Eukaryota; kingdom Viridiplantae; phylum Streptophyta; class Magnoliopsida; order Solanales; family Solanaceae; genus Solanum; species Solanum lycopersicum. Next base: position 18,596,940 of record NC_090809.1, on the reverse strand, counting down.
ACATATGATTATCATGATTTATAGTGTTGTTGTTGAGTGAATGAAATTTATGTGATCGCACTTTTGAGAGATCTATTTGTATCTTTTACAGAGTAGATATGTTTTAATGTAAGCCTTGCAATGAACATCACACGTACACATTTGATTTTTTCGTGATGTACGAAATGAATGTATTAGAAGTTCCCTTTGTATTGAGGTTTTACATGAAAGCATGTATGTGGAATCTTATAATTTTCTTTGTTAGTCTAATTTTCTAAATCATGGTAAGTGTAAGGAATGATCATGGCAAACAATTCTATGGGGTGAGGGCAATTACATCAATACTCATCTACGATGTGTATGTTGTTTTGATTGTGTTTCATTTAGTTTTTTCTCTCTTTACACAAGGATTGATTGGGTTGAATAATAATGACTTGAATAGTACATATGATTATCATGATTTATAGTGTTGTTGTTGAGTGAATGAAATTTATGTGATCGCACTTTTGAGAGATCTATTTGTATCTTTTACAGAGTAGATATGTTTTAATGTAAGCCTTGCAATGAACATCACACGTACACATTTGATCTTTTCGTGATGTACGAAATGAATGTATTAGAAGTTCCCTTTGTATTGAGGTTTTACATGAAAGCATGTATGTGGAATCTTATAATTTTCTTTGTTAGTCTAATTTTCTAAATCATGGTAAGTGTAAGGAATGATCATGGCAAACAATTCTAAGACGGGAACTAAATTTTCATATCCTTTGTGACTACTTTGTGAGGGTATGCATATATCATGGCACCATTTGAACCTAAACATTGACAAAAACCACTTTGAAACCTCTTGAGAGTAAATTGTCCCCACTTTCACAGCCAAAATCATTCGTTGTTATATTTAAATAACCAAATTAGACAAAATCCTAAGTTGTTATATGGAAAGGAAGGAGGAATGAAAGGCAATGACAAAAAAAGATGAAATAAGACTCAACTTTGAAGTTTATTACAAAAAGAGGGAAGAAGAAACCTCTCCTTATAAAATATGTAATGTTCAATTTTGAAAAAATGGAAATGAAAAGTGACGTTGATGAAATAAGGAGGAATCTGAATAAATTAAGTGAAAAGTTAACGCTTAAGTTCTCAAATGTAAAAGAATGAAAATTACATTAGAAGATGTGATGATATTTGCTACAATGTTTTGAAAATGTGAAGTCACTTACCAAAAATTGTCCATATCTTAACCCTTAGCCCCATTACAATCCTAAAAGAACCGTGAGATCTTGCATTAACTAGGTTGTGTGATGATTGGGAAATATGGGCAAACATATGGGATGAATATTGCATGTATTGCTCTAGATTGTAAGTTCTAAATCAATAATCTCATTACTCAGAAAGTTTTCGGTATATTTTCTTTTACTTTGAATATGATTGACTAAAATTCCTATTTTAGGGGTGTGCAAATTAAGTTGAGTTTTAATTACGTTGGTGGAATAGTGTGTATTGCTTTGTTTTTATTTATTTCAATATAGAAAAAATTACTATCATTTGTTAATTTATTGAATGAGGTTGCTAAACTTAATTCTAATTTATATCGTCATATATTGCTTGAGAGAGAGTATATGAAGTGGTTAAGTTATTTGATGATTGTATATTCGATTTATATTCCTTATTTTCTTGAATAAAAAGTTAGGAGTTCATTTCTATATACTAGACTTGATCAAGAGAGAATATTTATGTGAAAACAATGGGTTACTTAGTAGATTATATAGTGGAATGTTCGAGAGGAATTGTTGTGATAAGCATGATGTGATTAAGAAATGTAATATGTGTTGATTTTTATGCATCCTCTCTATGGGTAGTTAATGCAGTTGATCAATCACATTTATCCACCTTTTCAAATCAATACTCAGTCCCGCACACTCCTAATGCAGTTGATCAATCACATTTATCCACCTTTTCAAATCAATACTCAGTCCCGCACACTCCTAAATTATACCTTCCTTTCTTACAAATCACTTGTTTTAGTTTATTTTTTCAAGAGTGGTTACTAAATAATCTTAATTGATAATTGGAATTGATTCCATGCTTGTTACTATTTAGATACAATGAATTAGATCAATCTTTAACTTTATAATTGAATTCTTTCATACACCACTTCCTAATGAAATTCGACCCTCATGTCATAAGTTCGATTATTAGATTGCTAACAACCTCTTAATGGTTTAATTGATTAAAAAAGTACTTTGAGAATTATCAAAAATAGCTTCATTATCGGGGAGTGGTTCTTAGAATTCTCTTAGTGATGTAATTTTTTTAAATGATTTAATGTTATAGAATATTCTTACAATTTTTTTCATTTTTTTGACTTAATATGTGACGATATGAGTTTCATTGGGGAATAATGATGCAAACTAAAATGGGAAAAATGACGATGTTAGGAATATGGATGATGTGAATGTTATCGCAATAGGGAGTAGGGGACCTATCCGATTACACCGAGTTGGGAATGCCATATTCCATATAACTGAAATCACGCTTCAATAACTCCAAATGAAGGAAATATTTGGGGGTTCTAGGTCTGGAGGATTTTCATGATCATATAGAAAACTTTGTGGATGTATTTGGTCTATTTACTTTCAATAATATCACCCCAAGAGTCTATTCTATTGAGGTACTTCCTTTTTTCTCTAATGGAGGAGGCTTCTAATTCGTTTTTTGAATCATTAAAGGACTAAATAAATACTTAGGAAGAGTTAACTGAATTGTTATTTGAAATATTGTTTCCACTTTAGAGGATGGTGAAGCGTAGGGACAACATCCAAAATTGTAACAATTTGAAGGTGAACCTATCCATGAGATAAGTTAAGGTTCAAAATGTTTGTATTACAATGTCCAAATCGTGAGTTGCTAGATAAAGTGTTAGTCAAATATTTTTACTAGATTTTGGATACCTTGAACAAAGGGATAGTGGATCAACTCATTCTAGGTCGAATAATGAGGCAATCATTCAAAGTTGCTTCGGGTATGCTTGATGAGATGACCAAATCAATCATGCATGGCGTACAAGTTTTTACATCTCACTCAATTTGGATTTGACAAAAAATCAATTAGTGAAGAACCAATACGTTGATGAGAACATGGCTAAAATGATGATCCAACATGACTTATTGTCGTAGCATCTCATGGTGGTGGGTTCAAGTCAATGAACATTTCTCGAACTAGTAGTGGGTTGAGCCCATAGGATGCAAATTGTAAGACGTGTACAATGAAGAAGTCCAATTCTTAAGCAAATTAAGTGGGGGGAGGAGGGGGGTTCTCGCCTAAGTTATACTAGAGGGAGCATGATGGTGACAAGATAGATATGTGCTCCCTCGTGATCGTCCTAAACCAAAGGAACAAACGTATTTCAAAAGTTTCAGACTGGAGATCTCTTGGCATGAATTTTGAACACAGTGAGGGTTCCAACAAAATGTTGAGATCAATTAATATTGAAATATCTACTTTTACCCAAACTATGACTTCTCACACAGTGTAAATTAAGAAACTTGAGGCTAAATGAGACAAATTTCAACTCATAAATTTCAGGACAAGAAGAAGTTTATCGAGAGACATTGTTGCAAACCCAAAGAATGATGCTCAAAAGCATGACCATGTCGTGACATGACATTAAATAATGTTTTCTCGGAGACAGCCCAAGTTTTTACTATTTTTCAATGAATTGTGTTAAAATATGCATGTGGAAGTATAGTCACTAAGTCTGGCAAATGTTGGTGAGATGTAGGCTCATTGGATGATTTGATAGACTGAATTGACGAGAAGAACTTAGCTTGTCAAGTAGCTACAAAAAGTTGGAAATGATTTTCTCACTTTAGGAAAGCTCCTACCTTATTCGACGACAAGTCAAAGTGGTTTGGAGAGCTGTATTAGGTTCACGAAACCTAAATTCATGGTTGATAACGCATAAAGACAAAATGGGTGATCTTTTGCTCCTTCAGCTCAACCAAAAAATCATTGGTCTTTTGTCCTCTAATGCCCAATCTTTATATTCTTGACCTTTCTCCTTAGCTCTTCAATATAAATTTTAATATATTATTTGCACTTTTGTTTGTGCTCGTATGGATTACATTTTTGTTTGTTTTCAAAGTTTCAATTCTTGTTTCTCGATTAGTGCTTAATGATTGAATTTTGGAGGGTTGATCTTAGTGTTTGACTACGTGAATTTATGCTACTGTGTAGTGGGGTGGTTATTGAATGTAAATGATTTATGGCACATTGTTATTTTTGCTTAAATTTTTTTCTTGTGTGGAGAATTAAGGTGTTAGGATAGTTGTTGCTTGGAATTGAAAGTGTCAGGCTCATTGGCCCAATTGAAATTTTGTTAAAGCAGTCTGATTAACTCATAGTTCAAAAAATAGGCATAAATTTGTCCAATAATAGATGCGGTGAAATCATTCTTAAGGGAAAATCATTTTTTTTTGCGTTAAATAATTTGGTCACAAGTCTGAGTAGTCGGGGGTTCGTCAAAATATGTGCGGGGTTTATTTGTTGCTTGAATTTTTGAAATTTGGGTAAAGGGCTGAAAACTACCTATTTGGCGAGCTCAAGGGATTAGTGAATCACCAAGAGAGTCCCAGCTCTCTGTTTTCTTACTGATTTGAGGTTTACAAATATGTCATTATTGGTGAGGTTCCTACAGCTCACCGTACAGACTCGACGACTAACCGAATTTTTTTGACTACTCGCTGACTTGGTAGGTACACATGAGAAAAATATCTTTTCTTGATATTTCACTTAAATTATTTTTTAACTAACCCTTCCACCGATCTTTGGGTTGTCAATGCAGATATTTCAAAACCAATGCTACAAGTACCCCAGAGACCTCTTCCTTCTTATTATCCTTTACTACCATAAAAAAAATATAAAATGGGGTGGTCTTATCAAAGACCAATGTCAGATCCTATGTTGCTTCACGTACCTCTACTCATATGAGCGAAATGGTCCAAAAAAAGGTTGTAGCAACATCAAAGTTGACGCTAAAACCAAAATTGGGGAATCCTTTGATAAAATGCATAGTTCTGAAAATGAATCAATCAACTTCACCCCGGATAAGAGTGAAGAAGATACTAAAGAATATCTGTTACAGTGCAACAATCACAAGCTATAGCCCTTCCAGCCCCTCAAAATAAAAGGACCACAATCCTCTCCAAAATTATGTGCGATACAACTTCAAATATTGATGACCAAGGTGTTGCTTATTATTATGTACCGACCTATAATCAAATTGAAGGTAGGTGGGTTCATTACCATCTGAGAGAAAATTATGTTGTCAACCGACTAGGCGATGAATAACTACCTGGTGGTGTGGAATACTATAAACTGTCAAGGTTTTGATTAGTTTGCCCGAGCCTAGATACCATATGTTCCCTCTTAGGAGAGATTATTTTATGAAGAGTATTCTAGGGAACTCATGAAGAAGAGGAAGGGAGCTGTTAGGAAGCCCATTGAAGAGGTAGAAGTTAAAGGGAAAATGGTGCTGACACCATAAATAAAAATTTCATTCTGAGAATAATGATACTACTTCTTACTAAGAGAGGAGAAGCTCTTGATGACTTGTGGGTTGGTCACCGCCATTTCTCTCTAATGCTACTCCCTCATGAATTGTGGATGGGTAAATATTGTGAAGAATTAGTTGAATGTGTCTATGAGGTACTATTCAGATTTCTCAGTAGTAAATTGATTCCATATAAACAAAAATTTGTTCTCTAACAATCCAAGGTTGTTCTAGTGGGGTGCATCATCAAAGGAGAGAAGATCGACATAGGGAGAATTATCAAGGATAATATGATTATGAGAGAGAAGAAAAAATTGACATGTCTGCCTTCTCCAGTGTTGATTACTCTTCTCTATGAAATGGAAAAAGTTCCATTCATAGATTGGACTGATGTGAGGATCAATCCACCTTTTTGTAGTGACATTTTATAGATAGTGTAAGGGATGATACGTCTAGGAGAAAGTCGGCACCACCTAACAGGACCGCCGTAGTTGATGTAATCACCTTGGAATCAAAAATTGTGCATATGGATTCTATTATTGATCCTTCAGGTAATGCAACCACCTCTTCTTCTGCATTTGTTGTGCCTCCCTCTATTTCCTAGCTCCCATTTCTAAAAACTTTAGATTATGAAATGGTGATCGTTGTCTATTCAATGGATATAAAGATTCTCGTCTAGAGAAAAAGGTCTCGTCCATGATTTCCCCATCCATTAACGTCGCCTTTTACTCCCTTCCTAGTAGAGTTCGAAGCTCAAATGGAATTGTTGTTGGATTATGGGTTTAGATTGTACACCCTTACTACTCAAGTTGATGAGTGAAAACAAGTTTGAATGTTGTTAGATGAGGTGTCTCTCATGAGGCTGACATAATAACCTTCGAGGTTATTTCAATATTTTGCCTGTTTTGACTTTTTTGCCCCTTCATGTATATTCCTTACGTCTTTTATGTCGTGCTAGGATAAATGGTTTTATTTTTAGGGTATCGGTAAAGTTTAGTGTAAGTACTTTATTTTTAGTAGCCTAATGCTTTAAAAGTTAACTTTAATCAACATTCAGTGATTTTGAGGTCAGATAAGAATTTCTTAGTTCCATCAACTCTGCAAAGGTCGTTATGGTCTAAAGTGATAATTTATTTGGATTTTGAGACTTTCGTTTGGAGTTGTTCCGATAAGGTGTTTCATCCTTTAAATTTTCTTTAAAATTTGACATTATTCAACTTTCTTGGTAAACACGCTAGAAATTAAATTTTGTCAACAAGGTTCGCTTTGGAGAGACAAACATTTTGTTTAGTTCTTGAGGTTATCGAAATCCTTTCATGGCTTTTAGCATTATGTTGGTAATACTCTGTAAGTGTTGATTTTTGTCAACATTTTGCCGAGATGACCTTCGTTGGTTGTTTCACTAAATCTGTTGAGTATAGAATCTCATGTTCAATATAGTATCATATTCATTTTGCATTGATAGGTTTCTCAACGAGATTTGGACCTCGGTGGAGAAGTTTGCAATCTTGGGAGATTGATTTCTTCTTCGTGTTTGCAGGCCCCTGGCTGCATTCACGGAGAGTAACTCTCTTTTAACCTCCGCATTCACAAGACTTGTGTCTTATTTGTGTAGAGTTTCCTCCTTTTTAATTTTTTTTCGCGAGCCCCTAGCTTCATTTCGAAGGTTTGACCTTATTTCCCTGCACATTCACGAGCCTCACTTTGCATTTGCGGAGGGTAAACTTTTTTGACCTACGCGTTCGCGGGGAGGACTCGAGGTTCATGAAGGAAATTTAATGCCTAGCAGTTTTTTTAAAAGATGAAACAACCTCTAAATACCCATTTCACCTTTGGTGTTTATTGGATTTTGAGATCTTTCGGTATGGGTTTTTGCTGATTCTTGTTGGAGCACATTGGGAATGTTTGTGGGCTAATAGGGAGTTGGTTGAATATTCCTTTTCTCTTGGTAAATTCCATAAATTTAGTTTTATTTCCCTTTTTAAACCCTTGAGCTAAAATAATGGTGGGGTTGATATGGTTTAAATGAAACTTGATTTTTGCCCAATTTCAGGGCAGAAGTTGCTTGAGTAGCTTTGGACCTTTTGATAAAGTCAATTTTATAAGTCCATGCGTTGGTCCCACTTTTGCTTTTTGGTGTTATTTAGTTCTTTTTTATTTCCTTTGTTTATATTTGATTTTATGATTGTTTTTATTTTCCCTTAATGTTGTTTGTAACTTTGTACCACTGATTAATGGTTCTTCAGAAGGGCAAAACGCTTGAGTTATTTTTCGTGTGTGGTTTTCATCCTTGTCGTTGGCTATTGATCATTTATCTAAGACTGTAACTAATGTGTCCTTGTCGGCATTACTTCAAGTATTATGGATTTATCATGGTATAAATTGATGATGTGGAAATTATGAATGTCTTGGTCACTTATGTGCTTATTTGGAGTCAAAACATGAGTTCTTCTAGTTGATGATGTATGTGTCTAGTATACTATGATATAGTCATTATGTTGATTACTTGATGTTGAAGTATGATGTTTCTTGATGAAGTATATGATATTTGTGATATTTAAACTGATATTATAGTCGATAATAGGATGACCTATAGATGATGTTGGTTATGTCTATGTGCTTCTAGAATTATATGTTATATGTGAAGTATGTGTGTGTGTGTCTTGTTTTGGTAGACTTGTATCCCTTACTTGATACATGTAAAATGTGAATATGAGTTCTTGACTTAGTATGCTAAAACTTCTTATTATTGTATGTGTGATTGACATATGACCTTGAACATTGTTAAGAAGGTTCTTATGTGGAACCTTTAACCTATTTGGAAGGTTATGATATCCTTGAAGTGGAAAGCCGCAATGGTATCCTTCTTGTGTGAATGGTGGACTTAGGGTTGGTTAGCTTGAACAACATGATTTCATCCTTAGGAAAATCATTGAGTTTAATATCTTCTTAATAATTATAAGGCAACCCTAGGGGACCTCTTTGGTAAGGTGTAATGTGATTTGGTTGTGAACTAGATATGGAACCTCTTCATGTACTTCTATGGTGAATTAGGGTTGTTAGATGGTTTAATCGGAATGCCTTAGTTTAGGTTGGTGCATATATTTCTTGACTAGTATCCTTAGAAATGCTAGTAGGTGGTATGAAACTCTGGTTTTTGTGTGTATTGGTTGTTTGGATTGGTTTGTTTGTCTTCGTCAATTCTTGAATTTTCATTGTTCCCGATCATTGGATTGTTGGGACTGAGGTCATGAATTGGAAGTTGGAGTTCCAGGATCGGACCTTTGGTTGACATGACAGGTTCCTTGCCAAATTATATGTGGTTTGAATTTACTCTTGGTAATGACCATATTGTCTTGGTGTTAAAGAATATTCATGGCATACTTGCATTGGAATTTTGAAATAAATGGATCTTGGAGATGATTTCTGAATATACTAATCTTATGATGATATTTGGCTCCTTAGGAGCGGGATAACTTGTTTTAAAATTTCTTTACTAGAAGAAAAATAATTTGGAGGGTAAATGCCTCATTTCACCTTGTTAGACAAATCTTGATAAGTTCCAGCAGTCCATAGACGCCACTTATGGTTTTACTTTATTTATTGTTTATAAAATCTTGCGGTCCGCAAGTTCAATTCTTGTAGGTTTTATTTAATGTTGATAAAAATCTAGCGGGTTCTATAGTTGGTCTTGGGAGACGATGAAATATCTAGCGAGACAACTTAGGAACCTTTTGCATTCATTTATTCATTGGCCATATATACATTGGACTTGTCTGTGTTTGTTGACTACTTGTATGACTATTTGGTGTATATTAAATTACCTTTAGCCTTTATCTGTCTCCTCTCACTTTCATTGTGCTATTTATTTATATATTTCATCTTTCTAGATCGATTGGCCTATTTCCTACTTGATACCCCTTGTTTCGTACTCATTGTACAGCTTTGTATCTTTTTCTAATTAAGATCCTAGTACGAATCAGCCTTGATGAGAATTGAATCTTCCTCAACCATCATAAACTTGGATTGTTCAGAGATTTGTTGATTTCCCTCTTTTGCACTGACTTATTTTTTATCTTTTCGATTAGTTAGTTCTTTTGTATTCATGAATTTATATACTTAGTAGCTCATGTATAGCTGAAATCAGGTCTGAGGATTGATTTATGTGAGTTTGTCTTCTCAGTCTCTTTTGGGTCCTCTTTTGTATATTTTGTATCGTATTACATGTTTACGGTATTGTCCATACCTTTATCTTGCTTCTCCTTTTGCTTATTATTATTATAACTATTAAATTATTGCATTTTGCAAGTTTTATCTTGGATTTAGGCTTGCCCACTTGGAGGGTTATAGTAGATTCCATCATGGCTTAATTTTGGATTGTGACAATTTGGAATATGAGTTGTAGGTTCACCTATTTTATCGATACAAAAATAAGTGCCTAGTTGAGTCTTGTAGATCGGTAAGATAACGTCTGTATTCAATGTTTTAGAGACTATGAGTCAATCCTAGGAGTACTTTATTTTTTTTTCATTTCATACGGTGCTTCGATGGTTGTCTAAATGTCTAAATACTATTCGATTCCTTCTACCTTAGATGTCTAGGTGGAGGTTGACTACGGGTTGTTGAGAGCCTCCCAAACTTCTAAAAGGGCGCTAGTTAGGGCTAGAGGCAAGGCTTAGACACAAATGAAGAGACAACATGATTTTTATCTCCAGCTCGAGATAAAGAGTGAGCACCATCACAAAATCCTATGATAGAGATTAAGCATGTATAGCTTTACCCGAATGGACTAGAGCGCCCCTGCCTCCATCGCAATTTATGGCCACATTAGTACTTCAGTACTTAGAGAAACCTTAGCGTGGATCCCAACTTCATGAAGGTTATGTCGTAGGCACATATTATGCCTAGCTCTTTAGTTTGAGACATGTCTAAAATGTGGCACAGACTTCAACCCTAGAAGGGACAAAAGGAACGCATACCCCCACCCCCAACGCATCATATTATTTTGGCACCTCCTTTAGTGGTTTATCTAGTTCTAACCTTTACTCCAATTATTACCCCTAGGCCATCTATATCATCTAAGAAGCAAAAAATATTTGGGACAATTCATTAGATTTTGTACTCCTAAGTTCTATTATGTTACGGGCAAGGATGCTTACGAGTTTCTGTTTAGTTGTCACAAGAGGTTGCATAACCTTGGGCTATTGGTCTTACATAGGGTTGATTATACTGCCTTCATTGGCAATGAAGTGGTGGAGATATTATCATGAGCGCAAACAAGATGGGTCTCATGTAATGACTTGGCCTCATACCACTAAGGCTTTCTTGGAGAAATATATACCTCGAATCCTGAGAGTGTAGTTCAAAAATAAGTTTATAGACTTTACTCAACGATTACTAATAGTTTCAAAGTATGAGACACAGTTCCATATGTTTGCTAGATGTGTGTTTACATAATGCCTAAAGAGAATAAGAGGGTGTGTAGGTTTGTCTGAGGACTCTCATTTCCACTTTTGATGGCTACAGAGCAGATGGTGGCATCGACTTTTTTTTTCTTTAGATAGTTGACCATGCAGTCACCATCGAGGGGATCTATCGTGAGGCCTATGGAGACAGTGACCACAATCCCTATCATGAGGATGGTTTCAATGGGTCCTTGTCCCATGGTAGGGGTTTCCCAAGAAGTGTTTACCCGTAGAAGTTTCAACTTCCTAAGTCGGTTCAGGTAGCTCTTCAACTTATAGAGGTAGCATTCAGGTGCTAGTAGTCGAATGATTCAAGCATCAATTTAGATTGCCCATAGGCTACTCCGATGGCGTACTCTAGCAAAGTTTTGTTGATTCAACCTAGAGGGTTAGGAAAGGATGTTATGAGTGTTTCATGTTTGGCGCCTTAATTAAAAAGTTCCTATAGGTTGACCTTCTATATATAAGGGTCATTCGAGTCAGCTGGGTTAGGCCTCTAGTGTTCTGGTTTAGGGCACTATAGTGGTCCATAGGGTATTAGAAGTGGTCCTCAGGTAGACATATTGGGTGGTAGAGTGGACACGACCATGTCTATGCTTTTTTGGGGAGTCTGGATGTGGATACATAGGATGTTGTTATCACATGTACAATCTTCATCTCCTATCATCCTAAGTATTCCTTATTTAATATAGGGTCGATATTTTCATATGTGTCTACTTATAATGTTATGCGGTTAGAGTTTTACTGTGAGCTTATATATGTTCTTATTCATGTAGCTACCCCCATAGGTGATTCCTTAGTGGATTGAATTTAGAGAGTTTGTGTGATTACCATCTTGGGTTATGATACTTGCCTAGACCATATTACGTTTGACATGGTACATTTCGATGTGATTCTAGGCATGGACTAGTTATATACCTACCACACTATCTTAGATTGCCTCTAAGCATGTTAGTTTGTGTATGCATGGTATTCCTCCTCTTGTATGGGCCGGTTATGAAAGTCATTTTTCAAGAGGGGTTATATCCTTTTTTATGACGCGATGGTTGGTAGGAAATGGGTGTCTTACTTATCTTGTCTATGTATGTTATACAAATGTTGACACTCCTATTCTTGAGTTGTGTCACAACCCAATTTCTCAATTCATGATGGCACCTACTACTTTACACCAGTAGGTAAGCTTAACCCTAAGCCTGAAACCATAAGCAACAAGCTATCTAGTGATATGCTCATATATTATACCTCTCTAAAGAAGCATAAATGATCGTTATCAAGGAAAGAACCCAACTAGTAGGTTGGGGTCTATCCTACGAGAAAAATGGTTTATACTTAACTCTAACTCACGGTTATAACTATTTAGTCAATGTCTTTCAAAAACAAGTAAAGGGGGGTCATGAAACAAATTCCCTTCACAGTGTAATTAGCATTTGAACAAAAATAAACTTTGGTTTTATCAAGATAAGAGAGTAACTAGGATATATTGTTGCCCACAGGCTCAAAACTTAGTATCCAGCAATAGCAATCCTTTCATAGTATACTACATGCAAAGCATTAAGTTAGGTATCTAATCGTTGGTCCAGCATCTAGAAAATTTCACCTCACACCTTGGTCCGGCTACGTGTGTAGAATTTACTAACATTACCTCATATTAGACATCATAATCGATGTATGGCTTAGTTATTACTTCACACCTATCGACACTAGCCTATTAGATAGTATTACACTAACTCTATGTTGATAATTCTTTTCTTTTTAACTACCTCCTTGGTCCGTAAAGTAGCAATAGGGTGAGTTCTAATGTTGGCTACCGTTAAAAAGACTTCTAAACAAAAGAATTATCATTGCATGTAGCAACACTATTCAATAATTGCTACTAGGATTACTTTGTTAAATATCAATGGTTCCCACAACCCTAGTTGTGGATTTAGTTACCCATGCTAACAAGATGACAGTTCATATTTTTAGATGGAAAAATCATGAAATTACTCAACAAGAAGAACAATCCCAGAAATCCAACTTGAAATTGCAAGAGTAATCCTTCAAACCAACTCCAAAATCAATTAATTGCTAAAGTTGTAAAAAATCAATCTCCAATACACAAAAAAGAAAAAAAGTAATAGTATCTAACCCCAAAAATGAGGTTTTAATACCCTATATATAGAAAACAAAGTCCTAATGAAAAAGGAATTAAAATAAGGAAAGTTCTGTTCAAGTACGCGACATCAATCGATGAAATAACTGATGGACCATCGATCAATCGACAGTCCGTAGACTGCTTCCATTAGTCAGTACTTAGAAATATTTTTTCCTCCCCAGAAAGAACCCTCTCTGAGTCAAATGACGGATCCACAGTATGGTCCATCAATCCATCTATAGGCCATTGATGCTCCTCTCTATCTCTATACTTAGACTCTTCCAAAATCAGGTACTCGAAACCTCTCTCAACCAAATGACAGTTCACCAGTACGGTCTGTCGATCAATCGATGAATTGTCATTGCTTCTCGTGGTTCCACACTTGGTCATGTCTTAAGTTTCTCATCTACGGTAACCACTTACGATCCTTCGATTGAACGACAGACCATTGATTGCATCTATTGGTCTAGTTCTACATTAATTTCAATTGTTTTCTTCTCTTGCCACCTGAACATCTTTCTTGCTAAACAAGACAGAAAACTTGTTAACATCACTACACAAAGGCTTTAGACACACCAATAGTAAATTGAAATGCTTAAGAAATGTCGTGAAATCAGGACACATCAACACCCTCAACTTAAACTCATTGTTTGATCTCAAGCGATGCACTATGACCCTAAACAACACTTGCACAGAAACATGAACTCTTGAGCTCTAGCAATCATATGACTATCAATCCTGACTCTTTCTTGATTGAGTGCAGGCTTACGCTCTCAGGCTCGACAAGATAACTCATGCGGATCACATCATGACATAAATTCACAATGCAACATACACTGTTTTTCCTCTTATCAAGGTACAAACTTTCTCATAATGCAACTAGTATCCTCACTTCAAAAGAAATTGTCATTTTTCACAAAGTGAATATGCATTTTGGATGCAAGGATCTTTTTTTCCACACTCGCACTCAAAAACAAGTTTAAATATAGTTAGTGCTCTATGCTATACGCTTGCCCTCATTTTCGCTGCTTATGTTCACCACACTAGACTCTAGGACCACGGTAGGACTTTCTTGGCTTGTAATGTAGGCTCATGGTAAGATGTGGTACATTTAGTGACTTCTTCCCTACTTGACATTACCACTCATCTTGCTACCTCTATTCAAAGCTTTTGACCCCCTATTCTTTCATTTTCTTCTTTCCTTTGCCCACTTTTTTTTAGATGTGATTTTCACTTCTATTGCATCTGTTTTCTCATATTTATTGATTATTTATTTTACAACCATTCACATCTTTCTTTTGCTTAAGCTTTCCTTTTCAACAACCAACTCTTTTCATACACATTTTTGGGTTTTTTCTCATAATATCCACCCTCAACTCGTGGTTTTCTCATGAGTTGAGGAACACAATACCCTAGGACCAGGGCCAAGACGAGGTTTCTTTCTGCATTAACCACCCTCAACTTAGGCTTTTGACCTAATTCAAGGTGGAAATGTCCAACGAGCGACTTGGGCCAAAAAATTAGACCGTGGGAGGGTGAATTGGTGAATCAAAAAAAGTTGGTCTATCACACGCTCAACATGTTTGGATGAGAAAGGGAAGTTGTGTCATTTGGTCAGCTTCTTTTAGGCTAGATATTGTCTATTTCAAACTGGATGCCCTAGCAGCAAAGAACTGGATGCCTCAGCAGCCATCTCTTTGTTATTTCCACCTCAGTAGTGCTCTCAAGCATAAACCCGGATGCCCCAGCAGCCATCTCTTGCGCCCTTCACTGATATTGGCTATTTCCACCTCAGTAGTAATCTCAAGCATGGAACTAGATGCCCCAACATCCATCTCTTTCCCCCTCCACTGATGTATCTCCTCATCTACCAATGAGGCCATATTAACCTGCCCCAACTATGTTCTCTCACTCTTTCTCTCACAATTCTCATCATTAGCCTCACTGGTGAGGCTGGAGTTGTGCCTTTTGGTACGAACCCATAGCTCGAGCAGTGACTCAGTAGGGGCCTTGATCAAGGCCTCTAGTATAGTGTCCTGAGTTAACTTAGTGGGAGCGATTTCTATATCACTCCCCCTAATATCCAAGACGGCATCAACATAGGTTTGCAGGCTGGCCAACTCATTCTGGATGGCAGTGAGGTCAGTGGAGGGGGCTGGTACTGCTAGAACAGCAGGCCAAAGGCATCAAGGCATTTGTTAACCACTTGCATTTGTTGCTCCACCTACTTGGCCACCCTCTTCTCTATGCGGTCCTCTGCCTCTGCAATGGACTTTTGCATCCATGGCTGAATATTATGGAGCAGGGTGGACATCTGTGCCTCTAATATCTATATATCAGCTAGATGGACTAATGTTACGGATGGTGGTATGGATCAAGACGAGCTCGGGGCCTTCCTGACTGCATGTGGGGAGGAGGCCGGAGTGGGATCCGCGTGCTCGTGTATGGCAGGGGCAGCCTCTTGGGATAGCTCCACAATGTCTGCTAAATTCTCTCTCAATGGGGGAATCTCAATCCGGGACCCTCAGTGGGGGTGCTGCTACATAGGCGCCATATATCTACAGTCCTCGTTGGTTGACGGAGTCTATCACAATGCCCAGTTGTCACTCCTGCATCCCTACACATGTGAAAGATAAGACACGAAGGTAAGTGGTGGAAGTCTTGAATGCCCTCTCGTGAATCTCCTCTGTAATCATCTAAGTAAAGTCTATCTACAGTCCAGCTACCAGTGCTTCCACCATCACCTCCCTATCCCATGTAAGTACATTGTCAGCTTTTGTGGGCGATAATCAATGTGGTATAAACAACAAGAAAAACATGGCCTCAAAAGTTAAGGTATCCTTCTTGATTGGGAGATATAGAGCCAGCCATTTTTTAACAGCCTCATGCTTCTCTGCACTTTTCTTAAACTCACCACTCTGAACAATCTCCCACCTATAGTGAAACTTTGAAAACTCTGAAGTATTGAGGATCCACTGAGAACCGATGGTGGGGCCGTATAGAAAGCGGCAAATGGTGGTTTTTGATATGTCAAATCGGCAGCCCCAGACTCATGTGGAGGTGAGAGGGTCTTGTTTGGCAGATTTTTTCTGCCTATTGATGGAACCTCGGAAAGTGGAGATGTAGGAGGCATAGAACATCTGAACAATCTCCTCACTATAATTGTCAAAGTCCCGAGCCATCCAATCAATGTTTTGGAGATTAAAGAGTATGTGCACCTCTGGCACTGTGTGCAAACTCCTAGTGAGGACTCGACGCTCCTCAGTAACCAGTCATTTCATCACCCCCTTCTTATTGAGCATTTTAGTCTCCCTGTATACATGTCACTGCCCCTCCAAGCACCACTAGTTTGGTTCATCAGTAATTGGAGTGGGTCATCCAGTCAGGGTGCAGGTGCAACCTCTAACTAGGGACTCATCAAAGGAGGCTTCTTCTTCTTGAACCCCTGGTCTAATGGATCTCTAAGAGTTAAAACCGAAGGAAGTAGCTGAATTGGACCTTGAGGCTTGGTCCGACCCAGAACCTTAAGTTGTAGCAACCTCGAAACCGGATGCTGAAATCCCCACTAAACAAGAAGCAGCCCCGGTTGGTGAACCAATTCGTGTTCACTCCTCATCACCTTCCAAGGGGTTCCCTTAGTAGCTTGGGCGGCTGTTGTCGATGTTGTTGTACCCAGATACACAAAGGTTAGGTCGTGCTTTCTATCGATGTCCTCATCGATCAGCTGATAAGTTGGGGAAAAGGACTTGGATTTTCCCTTCTTGGAGTAGAACACTTATCATTTTTTGTGCTAATGGCACCTGTTGAGTAGTTGTTAGTATCATAGCAGCATAATGACACACTCGAAGAAACTAAAAAGAAGGAAACACAAAAATAAAAAACACCAAATCTAGACTATAAAATCAATTTGATGGGACACATCGATGGACCGTGGATTTGATCCATCATCTGAACTTAGAATTATTTTAAGACGGGTTGAAAACATGCTCTCTAATGGAAACCCCGGACGTGCAGAACGGCCTGAAGATCAATCAATGGACCGTAGTCCACTTTCGTCATTTAATACTTAGGATTATTTCTGGATGTGGCAATTACTGGACCCCATCGACAGCCCATTAACTGATTGACGGTTCGTAGATGGGGTCTCATACTAAGGGTTTGTGACAAATTTCAAGCCTTTTCCAAGGGCAATTTTGAGTTTCTTTATTGACTCTTTTTTACAGAATCAAGTTTAAACGTGTTTGTAACACACCAAATAATAGTTCGTCATCATAGATTTATTATTTCGTGCAACTATCAAACGCAGTTCATTAAGAACATGGAACCCTAAGTCAGAATTTTCAAGAAAATTGAGACACACAACATTTTAGATCGTTAAATTCTCTACACAACCCCTGTATATCATCCCCAGGGAATTAATTATGCAAATTTAATCATGCAAATTAACTTAATTCAATCCCAAGGTACCCACTCTCGAATTCCTATATTTAACTATGAATGAGAATTCAAGTGTAGAGTGGTGTTGTTATGTACCCTTAGTGATATGAACCTTGAAGAAGTAGCATACGCATCCGAACCCAATCACCTAACTCTTGAGAATGGAAGAAGAGAATTTGGGGGATAGGATATTTGGAATGTGAGGAATATAATAGGGTAAATAATTTTGGGAAATGGGGAGTTTCATTTGGGGGTGAAATAGGGAACAATTGGTGGGATGAAACGGTTAAGGAAGGAAATTTTAAAGGAAATGGAAACAGGGAAGGAATTTGAAAGAGTATGATTTTAATATTACTGGTCCGGTCGGTTCATATCACTGGCAGACTTGGATCCATGAAAGCCATCAATAGGGCGTGGATCAATCAAGGTCCGTCGATCAATCTTAGACTTCGAAAAAATTTAGACTTACCTGGGATCTATGGACCCCATCGATGGCCCATCAATAGGGTCCGTAGACCTCTGCAGCAGTCCAAATTCTGCAGATTTGTGATTTTTCCTTCTGCGCATGTAGAACCAGTTAGACCATTCTTTTTGTGTTTTTATGGACACTTCTAGACATGGACCCTATATTAATCTCTAGCCAACAATAGCATACTAATGAACAAAACAACGACTATTTCAACAAGGAAAACAAAACCTATCGTTGGCTAGAGGGTAAACCTTGAGTTGCCTCCCATGAATCACTTGATTTTACATCGCGGCACGACGCAGGACCCTTGATTACTCAGACTTCATTAAGATGATAGGCCTCAACCACTTCATGAACACTCTTCGCATGCCCCAGATAGGTAATTATTCTTCATCCAATGATTGTGAACTTAGCCCCTTCCTTGTTCTCTTGCTCAACCGCTCCATGTTGGAACACTTTGCTGATGAGGAATGGCCCATTCCACTTGTACTTGAGTTTGACCAAATATAAGGGCAACCTAGATTTGAATGGAAGCACCAAATCACCAATCGCAAATTCTCGCTTTTCAATTCTTTGGTCGTGATATTTCTTCATCTTCTCTTTGTAGATGGATGAACTTTCATATGATTTTAGGCAAAACTAATCAAGAACATTTAACTCTTTGAGACTCTGTTCTAATGCTCCGATCCAATACAAATTCAGTGTCTTCATCGCCCACATCACCTTATGATCTAGCTCGATCGGTAAGTGACAAGCCTTCCCATATACAAGTTGGTACGAAGACATGCCTATGGAGGTCTTCTATGCAGTGTGGTAGGATCAAAGAGAATCATATATACTCCTTGACCAATCCATTCTATTGGCATTCACAGTTTTTGCCAAAATCTATTTGATCTCTCGATTGGACGCCTCAACTTGCCCGCTAGTCTGTGAGTGGTGAGAAGTAGCCACATTGTGATGAACACCATATTTTTTCCGCAACCCTTTGAAATGTTTATTGGAAAAAGTGTGATCCTCTATTGCTAATAATGTCCCTAGGTATACTGAATCTGGAGAAGATATTCTTCTTCAGAAATGTGGTGACACTTTTCCCTTCATTGTTGGGGAGCGCAATTGCTTCAACCCATTTTGGCACATAGTCAACCGCCACAAGAATGTACTTCATCCCATGAGAACTCAAAAACGGTCCCATGAATTCAATGTCGCATACACCAAATATCTTAATCACTATAATGGGATTCAAGGGAAAAGTAAGTTCTTGCCTCTTTGAAATTCCTCCTTCTAGTTGGCACCGATAGCATGATTTGGCGAAATCATGAGCATCTTGGTGAATGGTTACCCAATAATACCCACATTGCAAGATATTATGAAAAGTTTGGATATGGTTCCCACCCACAGGCAAGGAATGACAAATCTCTACAACACTGAACATCTCAACCTCAGGTGCACAACGACGAATAATCCCATCGGCACAACTCCAATATAAGTAAGGCCCATCCTAAAAGAACTTTTTTACATCATGCATGAACGTTTCCATTGGTGGAAGGTCAAATCTGATGGAACCAAACTACTTGCCAGATATTTCAAAAGTCTGCAAACAATGGGATCAGATCCTCCGAAGCAATCAATACATGTTCATCTAGGAATGTATCATCAATTTTATCCTTTTCTCCTAATTCACACATAGCTTCATCCTCCAAACTTGACAAGTGGTCCGCCAGATTCTCAGTCCCTTTTCTATCTTTCACGACAAAATCAAACTCTTGCAACAACAATACCCATCTGGTCAAACTTGGCCTTGCATCCTTTTTCTCCATCAAATACCTCAAAGCAGAATGGCCGGTATGCACTATGTACCTCATGCCAAGAAAATACGAGCAAAATTTACTTGAATGCAAATACCACCACAAGAAGTTCATGTTTAGTTACTTGTATTTCTTTTGGGCTACATTCAGGGCTTTACTCGCATAATAGATGGGGTGAAGGATATTTTACCTTCTCTATACCAACACCACACCAAGTGCAACCCCACTCGCATCACACATCACCTCAAAGGGTTCACTCCAATTTAGTGAAATAATGATCGGTGCGGATACCAAGTTCTCTTTCAACTCTTTAAATGCTTTCAGTCAAGATTCATTGAAATAGAAATTACATTCCTTCTCAAGTAGTTTGCACAAATGATGTGCATTTATTGAACAATCCTTAATAATACTTCCAATAAAAGCCTGCATGCCCCAAAAAACTTCTCACACTCATGAAAGAGATGGGTGGAGGAAACTTCTCTATCACCTTCACATTATCTCAATCAACCTTTATACCCTTCTCCAAGATGCGATGGCCCAACACTATGCCTTCTTTCACCATAAAGTGACATTTCTCCCAATTTAGCATCAAATTATAATCCTTACATCTCTTAAGCACTTCAGGCAAATTATTCAAGCACCGTTTAAAGGAGTCGCGCACTATAGAAAAATCATCCATGAACACCTCAATATTGTCCTCCAACATATCAGAAAATATTGACATTATATAACCCTGGAAGGTAGCCGGTGCATAACATATCCAAACGACATCCTTTTGAATGAAAAAGCCCCGTAAGGACAAGTGAAGGTGGTCTTTTCTTGATCTTCTGGAGTGATAGAGATCTGATTGTAGCCAAATAGCCATCAAGAAAGCAATAACAACCCTTGAATGCAAGTCTATCTAACATCTTATCCATGAAGGGTATAGGGAAATGGTCCTTCTTAATCAAAGCATTCAACTTTCAATAGTCTATGCAAACTCTCCACCCGGTCACTAGCAGTATCGGAACAAGCTCGTTCCTTTCATTAGGTACCACAGTCATCCCACACTTTTTAGGAACACACTAACAGGAAACAACCAATTATTGTCAATAACAGGATAAATAACAGCAGCATCCAACCACTTGATGATCTTCTTTTTCAAACTTCTTGCATAGGTGGACTCAACCTTCTTTAGTGCTCAATACTTAGTTTGTGATATGGCATGATTTGTATTTTGTGAGAACAAATACCGGGAGGGATCCCAATAATATCTGCAATTGTCCAATCAATGGCCCGCTTGAACCTCTTTAACATCGCCACTAAGCACTCTACTTGTTTCCCATTCAACTCTGCTCAAATTATCACCAGCAAAGTTTCATCTCTACCCAAGAACAGATACCTCAAATGAGATGGTAGACCCTTAAGCCCTAATTTTGGGGCCTCCACAATAAAAGGTCTCCTAGGTAGAGACTTGTGATGCTTTATATACAATTCCAATTTCTTTGGCTTTGACTGATATTCATTTTGTTTAATTGCATCCACCAAACTCTCATACTCTTCAATACCATCACTGTCAAAATTCATGATGACCGCTAGTTCCTCAACACCTAGTCGCTTTTCAAGTTGTACTTCGGATACACTCTCAAACTTGTAGGATATAGCAGATACCATTTGGAGCTCACCACTCTGCTTCATGGACCTACATATATTGAAAGTAGCTTCTTCATTGTTCAACCTAAACTTTATGTGCCCTTTTTCCATATCGACTAGTGCACACCCAATAGCAAGGATGATGGGGACCTCAAACTAAACATCACAATCAAGAATCACAAAGTCAGCCAGAAAGATGAATGAGTCCACTTTCACAAACCCATCATGGAGTATACCTATGGGCCTCTTCACAGTTCAATCGGCCATCACTAACCGCATCGTAGTAGGCTTTGGGTCTCCCAAGCCTAACTTTTTATAAATAGACAGTGACATAAGATTTATGCTCGCACCAAGATCACATAGCGCCTTAGCAAATTGGAGTAATCCTATAGTACATGGAATGGTGAAAGCACCTAAATCCTCCTTTTTTTTGCACAAGGGACCTCTTAGCAATAGCACTACAATGCTGCATTTTGTCATCATCTTCAAAACTCACTGACCTCTTCTTTTTCACCATATCCTTCATAAACTTAACATACCCAGGCATTTTCTCCAAAGAGTCGATCAACGGAACATTAATGGAAAGTTGTTTAAACATAGTGATAAATCAATGTTATTTACCATCCTCCATTTTTTTCGCTAATCTCTGTGGGAATGGTGGTGGAGGTTTCGGGATGGGGACCACTTTCTTGGATGACTCTGCTTCTTTTGTTGTTGCACCAAATCTCCACTATCTTCTGCTAAATCTTATTCCTTTGTCATATCACCTTATACTACAGATAGCATAGGTGGATTAATGGTTTGCTTACCTCCTCCAATAGTGAGTATCATGCAATGTCCATCATTCTTTGGGTTCTGGATAGTGTTTCTTAGGAGAGTACCAGGTAAACATCAGTTCACAATAGTGGACAACTGATTCATTTGTAACTCAAGATGCTATATCGATACCGCATACGATCCACTTTTTTCCTACTGTCAGATAGGTCACTTCCTATATCCTCGACATTCTCATCAGTTGCATCAAACCTCCTCATCATCTTCTGCAGCATATCCTCAGCCAGTGTCATACTAACTCCATCGTCCCTAAGGGAAGCTTCCTAATTTTGAGTTGGAATATATGGTCCACCTCGTTTATTCCTATTACTATAGTTATTCTAGTTAAAGTTGCTTTCGCAATTGTAATCCCCATCTTGGACATATTAACCCTCGTTATTGTAATTACCATAGTTTCGTTCTTGGTTTCCTTGACATTGGCGATAATTATCTTGATTGGAACCTTGGGCGTTTGGTCAGAAACCTCCCGTATGATCATTAACTCATATACATCATCGTCATAGTAATACTCATATGCCGGTGGTGGTGGTTTTGTCAAATAGTTCATCACATTCATCTTTTTTGCGCCTCCGCTAACATTCTTAAAGACCAATCCTAAATTTGTTCTCATTTGCGCCATCTCTTCACGAATATCATCTGCGGTGGAGTTGTTTGTAGCCTGTACCGCGAAGTGTTTCATCTAGTTTCCGACTTTATAGTGATCCAAGCTTTATTGTTTCGAGATATCCTCTCTAACTTCTTTGCAATCTCAACATAATTGCATTCTCCACAGGAGCCACCCACAATAGTATTAAGCATTATTTTATTGTTATAGTCTTGACCTCTGTAGAAGTACTCTTTCAGTGACACATTATCAATGCGATGGTTTGGGATACCCCCTCACGAATGCAGTAAACCTATCCCAAGAGCTACTCACCGAATCTCAGGTAATTCCACAAAATTGTTCACCTTGTCCTTGTGGTTGAGGTTCTTGGACACCGGAAAGTACCTTGCTAAGAACATATCTCGCAATTGATCCCCAAGTATAGATTGAGTTGTTATGGAAGCATCTCTTGTCAGTGATAAAGGGAACACTCGCAATCCGATAACATTCATACACAAGTCTGGTCTACCAAAAAAAATCTTGCACAAAGACAACAATGTGGCTATATGAGCATGTGGGTATTCCTATGGAATTCCCAAAAACAAGCCCCTCGCGGTGAGCATCTGTATCAAGCTACTCGTCACCAGGAATGGTGCCCAGCAAGTAGAGGGGGTAGGACAAGAGGCACATCAGAGTCTGCAATATTCATTTTTCCTCTGTAGTAATCCTATGGTCGTGGGGTTACTAGAGGTTTCACACTAAAGGCATCACCTAACTGATTCTCAACGTGTAACTGTTTGTGTGCCTCAAATGGTAATGGAGGTTGATGGCCGGCTCCATTACCTAGATTCCCTCTGTTAGGGTTGGTTGGAACCAAATGGTTTTCCATTCTTCTCAAGGTTAGATTCAATTCAGGATCGTTGGAGTGAGTGGTTCACCTCGGCTTCATGTACTTGGCATACACTAGAACTAGATCTGAGAGAAACAAAAAGAAAAAAAAAGTAAAATCAAGAAATAGTTGACTAAATTTAAATAATGTAATTAAAATTAATTTAAAATCCAGATTCCCCGTTAGCGCCACCAAACTTTGATACGCTAAAATTATACCTCTCTAAATAAGCATAAGCGATCATTATCAAGTAAAGAACCCAACTAGTAGGTTGGAGTCGATCCCATGAGGAAAATGGTTTAGACTTAACCTTAACTCACGATTATATCTATTTAGTCAATATCTTTCCAAAACAAGGTAAGTAACAGGGGGTTGTGAAAGATATACCCTTCACGGTGTAATTAATAGTTGAACAAAAATAAACTTTGGTTTTATCAAGATAAGAGAGTAACTAGGGTATATGTTTTCCCCATAGATTTATAACTCAGTATTCCTAGCGATAGCAATCCTTTCAGAGTGTATGACATGCAAAGAGATAAGTTGGGTATCTCTAAATCCTTGGTCTGGCATCTAAAGAATTTCACCCTGCATCTTGGTCTGACTATGTGTGTATAATTTACTAACTCTTACCATTACCTCTTATTAGACATTATAATCGATGTATGGCTAAGTTATTACTTCGTACCAATCAACACTATCCTATTCGAAAGTATCACATTAAATCTATGTTGAAAAATATTTTCTTATTAACTACCTATTTGGTCCGTCAAGTAGCAACAAGGTGAGTTTTAACATTGACCACTGTTAAAAAGACTTCTAAACGAAAGAATTATCAATGCATGCAACAGCACTATTAAGGAATTGCTTAAATACTAGGATTAGTTTGTTAATTACTCATGGTTCTCACAACCCTAGTTGTGAATTTAGTTACCCATGCTAACAATATCACAATTCATATTTTTTAGAAGAAGAAATTATGAACTTACTTAACAAGAAGAACAAACCCAGAAATCCAACTTGAAATTGCAAGAAAAATCCTTCAAACCAAATTTGGAAATCAATTAATTGCTAAAGTTACAAAAAAACAATTCCTAATACACAAAGTAGAACAAAAGAAATAATAGCTAACCCCTGAAAATGAGGTTTTAATACCCTATATATAGAAACAAAGTTCTAATGTAAAATAAATTAAAATAACGAAAGTTTTGTTCAGGTATGCAACATTAATTGACGAACCAACTCATGAACTGTCAATCAATTAATGATTCATAGACTGCTTCCACGACTCAGGACTTAGAAATATTTTTTTCCCCAGAGAGTACCCTCTCTGAGTCAAGGGACGGACCAACATAACGGTCCGTCAATCCATCCACGGGCCGTCAATGCTCATCCATAGTTCCATATTTAAAATCTTCCAAAATCAGGTACTTGAACCTTCTCTAAATCAAGTAACGTTTCACCACTACATCGATTGACCGTCATTGCCTATCGTGGTTCCACACATGGTCAGACATTCCTGATTTTACTTCAATTTCCTGAGTTGCTCATATACGATCACCACCTACGGTTCGTCAATTGAATGACGGGCCATCGATTGCATCCGTAGGTCTGATTCTGCATTAGTTTCAGTTGTTTTCTTGTCTTGCCACCTGAATATCTTTCCTGCAAAGCAATATATAAAACTTGTTAAAATCACTACAAACAGGTTTTAGACACACATAATCCTTAAGTTAAATGCATTAGAAATGCTAGAATAGTCTAAATAAATAACTAATAAAATAAACTGAGAATGTCTTAAAAGAAACATTCAACTGGCCAAAATGGCTACTCAAGTCTCATTGCAAAACATCTGGAATACAAAGCTAAAAGACTCATAACTAACTGTCTGACTTTTAATGAAGCCTCTAAAAAAACTGATATGGTCGTTGGGACACGCCTGCAACAACTTAACAAACTAATATAATAACAGGAAGAAATAAAAAAGGAGTCCTCCATAAAGCAAGAAGGCTCACCAACTAACTCTAGAGTGCTCACTCGATCAATCATTATTGTTGATCCTGGTTACTTGCGTCTACATCAATAGACGATGCAGGCTAACTGGCATCAGTACATTATATCTGAGTAGGAATGCTAAAACAATATATAGGCTTGAAAGAATCATGAATAAATACTTACTCTGAATCTTATTAACTTCTGAATAACATAACTCAATAAAATGCAATAAAACACCTGCAATATATATAAAAACTCATAAAACAGTGAAAGACAACTTGGTTTATTAAATATGGCACGATAAAAAATATAACTTTACTCATATATGAAAGTAATATAATTTATGTGGGAGGTTCTCTGACCAAAAACACCACTATGAGCCTAAATGATGGTACATCGTTTTACCTCGCGCTGCCAAGGACCGACCTATACCTGCCATTAGTATAGAACCAAAACTACTAAGTGTATCCACTAGTCTATGCTAAAAATCATTAAGGAATCATCTAAAAAGTATGACCCTTTTTTCTGCCCATGATGGCTACATGGTTTATGGGGGCTTGAGTTAATTTGAACTTGTGTCTCCATATCGTTTATCAATACTACTCCCATATATACTTAACTCATATGTTTTTGAAACAAAATCTTGTCTAGTTTGAGATAATTACTCAAAATTAACTTAAAAGATCTCTTGGAATCGATGTTCCCTTTTTATATTCAAAACTCTTTTGGAGATCTCAGTTTCCTCTCATCTTAAATGTGAAAACATTTACTCTTGGAAATAGTTAGTTTTCATCAGGGTGTCCAATGGGCGGGTTGGATTGAAATTGGAAATATTAAAATGGGCAAAAATCGGGTTGGGTCTTGACCCGTCCAATTTTACTTTGGGCTCAAATGGCTTGGGCTAAAAAATGGGTTGGGTCTTGACTCGCCCAATTTAACCAGATTAATCAATAATTTAATATATTTATATTTAACTTTTATAATCACAACTAGAATTTTTGCTCAGAAAATTTTTTGTTAAAAAAGTTATAAATAGATAGAGAAATCCTAAAAGACGTTAAATAGATAATATTTCATAATTTCAATATAGGAACATATCTTAATAAAAGTTTTAAAGTGGGTTGAAATTGGAGATTGAATCGAGCTCAATAAAGAATTTTTTTCAAATTGATTAAGCTTGAATGGGTTGAGATTGAACCCAATTCAAATCATCTTGAGCCCAACCCTTAAACTTCTGGGCGGGTTACCTATGTTTGGGTTCATTTTTGACACCCCTAGTTCTCATATATCATTTAAAAATGAATTTTACTTTTACTCTTTACTCAACTTCAAATCTTAAGTCTTAAAACAAAGTTAGAACATTTGTGAAAGACTTTTGAAAAACTTTACGAACTTATTTTTACTTAACTCTTGACTTCTCTTGACTTAAATCTTAAGTGCTCTTGACTTGACTCGTAAGTGATCTTTGAATTGAATTATGGATTCAAGGATTATCATTGTTCGAAAGGATCTTATGTTGTTGAGGAATGATTTGGATAGCTAAACATGAGAAAACACTTAACTATCAAAAATTGTGGGTGGGTCTGCGACGCGGAATGACATTTAATTTTTGGTTTTGAAAATAACTATTTAGGCAGAAAACTCTACAACTGCTCTTCAACGCGAAACACAAATTCCCAAATCAGGGAACCTGCTGCGTGACACGCCATTACATGAAATTTTGACGCGCCATTACATGAAATTTCTTCTTTGGTTTTGAGAATAAGATTTAATTTTCGGTTTTGAAATTAACAATTTAGGTAGAACACTCTGTGACTGCTCTGCAACACGAACACAAATTCCCAAATCAGGGAACCTGCTGCTATGTGCCATCACACGAAATTTCTTCTTTGGTTTCTAGCCCCAAATCACCCAAACTCGATTCTTTTTCTCAAATTTTTATTAGATTCAAATACGCACAAAATGCACCTAAGAAGCTAACTCAAAATGACTTTATAATACAACGTAACAATCTCAGAAACTTTCCCATTATTCTTGGGAGGCCATTCCTTGCTACAGGTAGAGCCTTAGTTGATATGGAAAAGGGGCAGATGAAATTTCGGTTGAACAATGAAGAAGCGACCTTCAACGATTGTAGGACCATGAGGCAGAGTGGTGAGCTCCAATCGGTATCAGCCATATCCCACAAAGAAAAGATGAAGAAAAAAGTGCAAAACAAGAGTTTATGGTTGGGGATTTGGTGCTTGTAGACAGTTCTGAGGTGCCTTGTCTTCCAGGCAAGCTCAAGTCCAAATGGACTGGCCCCTACTTGATTACCCAAATATTCCCTCATGGAGCAGTTGAGTTAAAAGCCAAAGAGGGAGTGCGGTTTAAGATGAATAGAGAACGAATAAAACTCTATTTTCGGCATAAAGCATCGGGGAATGAAGTGATAGAGGCATACCATCTTGATGAAGTCTAAGTAATCAAGTGTCCCCAGTCGTGCCGCGATATTAAATCAAGCGCTTGTTGGGAGGCAACCCAATACTTATAGTCTTTTTAGTAATGGTAGAATTTTTCTACTAAAGGGTTTTTAAATTTGCAGGCACATCACCAGGAAATTCTGCAGAAAATTACTCTGCAGCAGTCACTGACGGATACATCGACGGACCGTTGCGCCTACAATGGACCGTCGTATGCCTCCGTCATACTAGGTACGTCTTTATGTTATTTTAAAACTAAGTCACACACGACAGAACCAACGACGGATCGTCACAACTGTGACGGACTGTCCTCGGGGAATCGTCGCGTGATTAATGAGGTGTACGCGACCCGACCTGGTTGGAGTTTATTATAAAATGTCACCATTTAAACTCCCCAACCCCTCATTTCACCCTCATTCCTTCATTACTCCTCCCATTGCCCTCTCTTTTCAACTTCCACAATCTCTCCCTCTATCAACCGATCATTGCCCCCCCCCCCCAAAAAAATTCTCCAAAGCCGTAAAAGTTATAATCTACAAGTCGGAGTTGCTGTTGTGGGTGTCTTCCTTGTCACCGAGTACTTGTCCATCTTGTTTTTCTCTAATTATAAGGTATGTGTCTCTAATTCCTACTCATTTATCTTGCATTTTTGTTTATTAATTAGTATTATCTTAGTTCTTCGTCATATGTTCGTTTCTTTTATATAAGATTTTGTCTAACCTAGGTTAAAATTATTCAAAATTGTTGTTTTCACAACCCTAGACATAGGTGCTTTTGCATTGCTAGTTTCCTAGGTAGTTGGGTTAGAAAAATGTAGGTCCAAAGCACTACAAAATTGATTTGGGTTCATCGGGGATGCATGGGGTACCCCAAGTTCTGTCACTGATCTACAGAACGAGACCCCGATGACGGACCGACGTACCCACGATGGACCGTTGTAGGGTCCGTTCCAAAAGCCCTAACACCCCACTATCCATTTTTTCTAAGTGTCCTCCAACGGACAAAGGTGACGGACCGTCATACCCACGACGGTCCATCCTGCACAACCGTTCTGGTTGTCAGAGACCCTCTTCCTGAAGGTATCTCACTTTTTCTAAGTGTCCTTCAATGGACACATGTGACGGACCGTCGTCTTTACGATGGTCCGTCCTGCACAACCGTTCTGGTTGTCAGAGACCCCGTTTCTCAGGTTTTCTCTCCATTTCTCTAAGTTTCCTCAAACGGACGAGTATGATGGACCATCATACCCATGACGGTCCGTCCTTCATGACCGTTATGACGGTCAGAGACCCCTCTCCTAAGGGTCTCCATATTTTTTTCAAGTGTCCTCGGATGGACACCTACGATGGACCGTCGTACCTGTGACGGTCCTTCCTGCACAAACCGTCATACTTGTCAGAGACTCTCCTTCAGGGTTCTCCATATATACATAGTCTAAGTAAGCACGACAGACCCCATGACAGTCCGTCAAAGTCACCACTTGCCGTCACCAGGCGCATCGTGTGTCAATGTTACTATAGAAATGACATACTATTTTCAATTTTTTTTGTGTGATTTTGCTTGTCTTGTTTGACACTACTCGTAGTAATATTGATCCTTTACAGGTACTATCCACTATGGCACCCAAGAAGATCGAATCTATGCACGCGGGCGATCAAAGTCTCTTGCCCCATCTGCCCGCATGGTCATTGGCTCTGATGATGAGCGTGACCCCGAGTATGTGCCCCCAGGCACTTCCACCCCTGCTCGTGCTGCACGTGCTCCTAGAGCCACACCTAAAAAGGTGGCATCCGACGTAGTCACTGTCTCCCAGTCTGATGAGGAGCACACACTGACCGGCACACCCTTTGGGTCAGCCACAGATGAAGAAGGAGCGTCTGGATCCTTAGGAGTTTCCAGGTCGGAGGAAGCCTCCGGCTCTGGTGAGGTTCCCGCACCCGCCACCGCTGCAGCGTCGGTCTCGTCTAATGAGGCTGACAGTTCGGAATCCTCATCGGGTTCACCAGCTCAGGCCCGCTCCCCAGCCACTGACCAGCCCAACCGGTGGTGTGTCGACAGGCAATTTCAAGTCTACTCTGACGCCAAGTTCCTGACTGAGAGAGGAGTTATGACTCGAACACTCACCTTGGATCGGCAGGTCCTTACATAGAGTCTGCCGACGAAACCTAAGATTGATATACCGTGGTTTCACAGTATAATTAATACTTTTTCCTTAATTTTAGTGTGTCCGAAAGTCTTTTTGTGCTAATTTTTATATAAGTTTCTCTTTGTTTTGCAGGAAATCTGTCCAAAGCTGAATGCGAAGATTTTGAGCGAAGAAATGTAGAAGAGACCACCTACGGAGCTTATGACGGTCCGTCGTGCTTGCGACAGTCCGTAGGTGGCAGCGTAGTGCAGCTGCTAAAGAAAGATGGGGAAGTCTGACTAAGTGTGGGGTTACGAAGCTTGTGACGGTCCGTCGTGTCTATGACGGTCCGTCTGCAGATTCGTCATGAAGTTTAGAGAAGTGATCCCAGTACCCAAATTCCAAGAGTGGAAGTGTTTTGGAACGAGACCTTCGACGGACCGTTGTGCCTATGACAGTCCGTCATACTTGTCGTCGAGGGTGGTGGAGAGATCAGCAGAAGAAATTGCATAAGTATGGGATGACAAAGTCCATGACGGTCCGTCGTGACCACGACGATCCGTCGCGAGGTCCCTCGACCAAGCCGCGTTTTGGTAGATTTCCAGCAAACCGAGTCCTTGTTTAATTAGGTTTTTTATTTTTTATAGATAGTTCAAAAAACCTCGTTTTTAAGGTTAGACTCTATTATATTAGACATCGTATTCTTAGACTTTGTGTATTAGTGTTGGATTTTGAGATTCTTGCAAGTGATTTTTGGAGATTAATTAAGAAAACTTTTGGATTTTACTCTTTCTCATTGAAGTAAGTACATGAATTCTTATCTACTATATTTGAATATTGTGTTTAAAGCTATGAGTAACAAAACTCCATAACTAGGGTTGTGGGAATCATAGGCAAATAATGAGATAAACCCAAACTAAAATAACATTTCTAGAATAGTGTCTTGCATGTATTAATAATTCTTTCGCTTAGAAGTCTTTTTAACGGATGGCCAACGTTAGAACTCGCCTTAATGCTACTTGCCGGACCAAGGAGGTAGATAATAGGAAAAGAATTATCAACATAGATTTAGTGTATACTATCTAATAGGCTAGTATTGATCGGTACGAGGTAATAACTTAGTCAAATATCGAATACGATGCTTAATATGAGGTAAGGATAAGGGTTAGGATAGCAACACACGTAGTCGGACCAAGGTGCGGAGTGAGATTTTCTAGATGCCAGACCAAGGATTTAGAAATACAAAACTTATCACTTTGCATGCAAGATACTAGGAAAGAATTGTTATAGTTAGAATTATCAAGTTATGAACCTGTGGGGAACACGTAAACCCTAGTTACTTTGATTAATTGATAAAAATCCAACTATCAAAGCTGTTAAGTGTCTCTTTCAAGTTCGTTATTTATTTTCACTCATTTAGAAATAGAAACCCCCCTTTTTATGTTTTTAATTTCCAAGGAAGTGATTGACCAAACAATAGTAATAACAGGTTGAAGTTAAGTCTAGACTATTTTCCTCGTGGGAACGATCCCAACCTCACTAGTTGGGTTATTTACTTTAACGACCGCTTTACTTCTTATTTGAGAAGTAACTTTGAGCGTATTTTTGGCGCCGCTCAGGGTGTTTCCTCTCTCACAGACAGGAGAGGCTGCTTTATGGTTCACTGAGCTCTCATACAACTTAATCTTCAGTTGGAACCAATTAAGGGATGTCTTCTTAGCACGCTACTATCCGGTCTCCAAGAAACTAAACCACAAAGATAGAGTGAACAACTTTGTGGCACTACCAGGAGAGTCAGTTAGAAGTTCTTGGGATAGATTCACCTCGTTCTTGAGAAGTGTCCCAAATCACCGTATAGATGATGAGTAACTGAAGGAATACTTCTATCAGGAACAGGATGATAATAATAAAGCGATGTTGGAACACTATAGCAGGTGGATCTTATGGGGAATGTCCTTATGCTGAGATTGCCAAAAAATTAGAGAAAATCTCCCGGACTAATAAAGCTTGGAGTACTAGGAAGTCTGATACAGGGAGAAACACCTTCGCAGTGCAGTCCACTCACAACCCAGCCATAGATGAGATTCGGGAAGAAATGTCTCAGATGAGAACCGAGTTTGGGTTTGTACTAAAACATGTCACTGGGGGTGCAGAAAAGATAAATGCAGTCAATTACTTGTCGAAACCACCGCCACAAAACGATGAGTGTTATAATGAGGAGGATTCCTATGCAGTAAATGAACAGATGGGGGGGTTTCCGACCAAGTGACCAAGGCTCTAATCAGGAGAATTGGCGCCAAGGTCAAGAGAACCAAGGTCGGAACTATGGTAACTACAATCGTGAGGGTCAATATGTCCGAGATGGAAACTACAATCGCGACAACAACTTCAACAGGGGTAACTATGGTAATAGAAATGACAGGAATGGACCCTATGTTCCTCCTCAAAATCGTGAAGTTATCCTAGGGATGGTGGAGGTAGTATTTCGCGAGTTGAGGATATGTTACATAAAATGATGAAGAGGTTCAATGCTAGTGATGAGCACAATAAAGAGTTGAGGAATGATTTAGCAGGTATTGGGCAAAAAGTTGATACACATGCAATATCGATTAAGCAACATGAGTTACAATTGGATCAATTATCTGCAACTTTGAACACACGGCAACCGAGCACTCTTCCTAACAACACTGTCCAAAATCTGAAAAATGATGGAAATTGTATGGCAATTACTACTCGCGGTGGCAAGCAAATCATTTACCCACCTATGCCATCTAATGAGAAAAAGGTGACAAAAGATACTGATAAAGTGGTAAATGTTGATGCTGAATTAGGGGATAACACTGCAAAAGATGCTGAAGTGCCTAAAAAGGTAACTCCTATGCCTAGGCCACCCCCATTTCCTCAAAGATTATTGAAAAAGACCGAGGATGGCAAATATTGTCGTTTTATAACAATGTTGAAGAAACTTTCTATCAATGTCCCTTTGGTAGAAACTTTAGAAAAAATGCCCGGTTACGCCAAGTTTATGAAGATCTGGTCACAAAGAAAAGATCGGTCACTTTTGAGGATGATGATAGAATGCAGCATTGTAGTGCTATTGCTACAAGATCTCTTGTTTAAAAGAAAGAAGATCCGGGTGTGTTCACTATTCCTTGTGCAATCGGGCTATTACATTTTGCGAAAGCATTATGTGATCTGGGGGCAAACATAAATCTCATGCCCCTCTCGATTTACAAGAAGTTGGGTTTGGCTGACCCAAAGCCCACTGCGATGCGGCTACTGATGGCTGATCGAACAGTAAAACGGCCTATAGGGATAATCCACGATGTGCTAGTAAAAGTGGAGTGAATTCATATTTCCAGCAGATTTTGTTATTCTTGATTGCGAAGTCGATTTTGAAGTGCCCATTATTCTTGGGAGGCCATTCCTTGCTACGGGAAGAGCCTTAGTAGACATGGAAAAGGGGCAGATGAAATTTCGGTTGAACAATGAGGAAGTGACCTTTAATATTTGTAGGTCCATGAGGCAGAGTGGTGAGCTCCAATCGGCATCTGCTATATCCTACAACATGGGTGAGACATCTGAGACACAAATAGAAGAACGTCTAGGTGTAGAATCATTAGCGGCAGTGTTAATGAACTTTGATAGCGATTGCATTGAAAAGTATGAGTCATTAGGCGCGGCTCTTTACCGAGGTGATGTTCGGTTTAAACCGAAGAAATTCGAGCTTGATATGAAGAATCGCGAGTCCCCACCCACGAAACCATCTATAGAAGAGTCTCCAAAATTAGAACTAAAAGCACTCCCACCTCATCTCAGGTATGAATTCTTAGGAAATGGTGACACTTTGTCGGTAATCATTGCATCAGACCTGGATTAACAACAAGTTCAGAGTTTGGTGAAGGTACTAAAAAGGTTCAAAAGAGCTATTGGGTGGACTATTGCGGACATTATTGGGATCCCTCCTGGTATTTTCTCTCATAAATTCCAACTCATGCCTGATCATAAGCCGAGTATTGAGCACCAGAGACGCTTACATACTCCTACGCAAGAGGTCGTGAAGAAGGAAATCATTAAGTGGTTGGATGCCGTAGTAATATACCCAATCATCGATAGTAGTTGGGTATGCCCGGTTCAGTGTGTACCTAAGAAAGGGGGAATGACTATGGTCCCCAATGAAAAAAATGAACTTGTTCCAATGAGACCGGTTACTGGATGGAGGGTGTGTATGGATTACCGTAAACTAAACTCATGGACTGAAAAAGACCATTTTCCTATGCCCTTCATGGATCAGATGTTGGATAGACTTGCCGGAAAAGGGTGGTACTGTTTTCTTGATGGATATTCGGGGTATAATCAGATTTCTATTGCACCAGAAGATCAAGAGAAAACCACTTTCACTTGTCCATATGGGACCTTTGCATTCAGAAGAATGTCGTTTGGGTTGTGCAATGCACCCGCAACATTTTAGAGATGTATGATGTCGATATTTTCTGACATGGTGAAGGATACTATAGAAGTTTGTATGGATGATTTTTCTGTGGTTGGTGATTCATTCGAGCGGTGTTTGACCAATTTATCTGAGGTCCTTAAGAGATGTGAAGACTGCAATTTAGTACTAAACTGGGAAAAGTGTCATTTCATGGTGAAATAGGGTATTGTGTTGGGTCATCGCATTTCACAAAAGGGCATAGAGGTTGATCGATCTAAAGTCGAGGTAATAGAGAGACTTCCCCCAACGATCTCTGTGAAAGGTGTGAGAAGCTTTCTTGGGCATGCAGGTTTTTACCGGAGATTCATCAAAGACTTTTCAAAAATTGCACACCCATTGTGCAAACTGCTGGAGAAAGATTGCAAATTTGTTTTGATGAATCCTGTCTTAAATCATTCGGTGAGATAAAAGAAAAATTAGTGTCTGCGCCTATCATTATTTCTCTGGATTGGAACAGCCCATTTGAGGTGATGTGCGATGCTAGTGGGGTGGCTCTTGATGTAGTATTGGGACAGAGAAAAAACAAAATCATTCACCCCATTTACTATGCTAGTAAAGCCCTAAATGAAGCTCAGAAGAACTACACAGTGACTGAGCAAGAACTCCTTGCAGTAGTTTTTGCTTTTGAGAAATTTCGCTCTTATTTGCTAGGTACTAGAGTTATAGTGCATACTGACCACTCAGCATTGAGATATTTGATGGCGAAGAAGGATGCGAAACCTAGGTTGATTCGTTGGGTATTACTGCTACAAGAATTTGAATTTGAAGTGATGGATAGATTAGGAACTGAAAATCAAGTTGCTGATCACTTGCCTAGTCTAGAGGATGAATCTATGAGAGAGTTAGGGTATAAGACTGACACTGATGATACTTTCCCCGATGAACATGTATTGGCTGCTTCATAAGACTTGATCCCATGGTTCGCAGATTTTGCGAACTATCAGGCTAGTGATATTGTTCCACCAAACTTGTCCTTTCATCAAAGAAAAAAGTTCATGTACGATGTGAAGAAGTTCTTTTGGGATGAACCATACTTGTATAGGATTTGTGCCGATGGGCTTATTCGGCGTTGTGTGCCAGAATTTGATATGTTGAGTGTGTTGGAGGCATGCCATTCTTCACCCGTTGGTGGACATCACAGTGGTATTCGAACCGCTCATAAGATATTACAATGTGGTTACAATTGACCAATTCTTCATCAAGATTCTCATGGGTTTGCTAAAGCATGTGACAGATGCCAACGAGATGGCGGTATTTCAAAAAAGCTAGAGCTCCCTCTCAACCCCATTCTTGTGATTGAGTTATTTGATATTTGGGGTATTGACTTTATGGGCCCTTTCGTGATTGCTTATGGAATGAAGTACATTCTAGTAGCAGTTGATTATGTATCTAAATGGGTCGAATCCATAGCCCTCGCAAACAATGAAGGGAAGAGTGTCACTGCATTCTTGAAAAAGAATATGTTCTCTCGTTTTGGCACCCCAAGGGCCATTATTAGTGATGGGGGATCCCACTTCTGCAACAGATTGTTCAAGGGGTTATTGGAGAAATACGAGGTTCGCCATAATGTGGCCACTCCTTACCATCCTCAAACTAGTGGGCAAGTTGAAGTGTCGAATCGGGAGATCAAACAGATATTGTCCAAAACACTGAATGCTAGTAGAACGGATTGGTCAAGGAGGCTTGATGATGCTCTTTGGGCCTACCGAACAGCATATAAGACTCCCATAGGTATGTCTCCATACCAACTTGTATATGGGAAAGCTTGTCATGTTCCGCTTGAGTTACAGCATAAAGCCATGTGGGCTATGAAGAAGTTAAAAATGGATTGGAGCGAAGCTGCAGAGCAACGGTTAAATGGGTTGAATGAACTCGATGAATTTCTCCTGAAAGCCTATGAAAGCTTAGCCCTATACAAAGAAAGGATGAAGAAGTACCATGACAACAAAATTGAAAAACGAGAGTTTATGGTCGGGGATTTGGTTCTTTTATTCAATTCCAGGTTGCGCTTGTTTCCGGGCAAGCTCAAGTCCAAATAGACTGGTCCTTACTTGGTTACCCAGCTATTCCCTCATGGAGCAATTGAGTTGGAAACTAAGGAGGGTGTGCGGTTCAAGATGAATGAAAAGCGCATGAAATTCTATTTCGGGCATGCTGAATTGGTGAATGAAGTGATCGAGACATACCATCAAGATGAAGTCTGAGCAATCAAGTGTCCCAGTCGTGCCGCGACATTTAATTAGGCGCTTGTTGGGAGGCAACCCAATACTTGTCATTTTTTTTAGTAATGGTAGCATTTTTCTACTAATGGGTTTTTAAATTTGCAGGCTCATTACCAAGAAATTCTGCAGAAAATTACTATGCAGCAGTCACTGACGGATACATCGACGGACCATTGCGCCCGCGACGGACCGTTGTATGCATCCGTCGTGCCAGGTACATTTTTTCTGTTATTTTCAAACTAGGGTACACACGACGGAACCAACGACGGGCCATCACAACTGCGATGGACCATTGTCGGGGAATCGTCGCGTCATTAATGAGGCATACCCGACCCGACCCGGTTGGAGTTTAATATAAACTTTCACCATTTAAACTCCCCAACCCCTCATTTCACCCCCATTTCTTTATTATTTCTCCCATTACTCTTTCTTTCTCAACTTCCACAATTTATTCCTCTATAAACCACCGACCATTGCCCCCACAATTCTCCAAAGCCCTAAAAGTGTTAATCTACTAGTCGGAGTTGTTGTTGTGGGTATCTTCCTGGCCACCGAGTACTTGTCTATTTGTTTTTATCCATTTCTAAGGTATGTGTCTCTAATTTCTACTCATTTATCTTGTATTTTCGTTTATTAGTTAGTATTAGCTTAGTTCTTCGTCGTATGTTGTTTCCTTTATATGATTCTGCCTAACCTAGGTTCAAAATGTTCGAAATTGCCGTGTTGACAACCCTAGACATAGGTGCTTTTGCATTGCTAGTTTCCTAGGTAGTTGGGATAGACAAATGTAGGTCCAAAACACTACAAGTTTGATGTGGGTTCATCGGGGATGCATAGGGTACCCCAGTTCTGTCATTGTTATTCAGAATGAGACCCCGATGACGGACCGTCGTACCCACGACGGACCGTCATAGGGTCCATTCCAAAAGCCCTAGCACCCTATCCCAACAGACACATGTGATGGACCGTCGTCTTCACGATGGTCCGTCCTGCACAACCGTTTCGGTTGTCAGAGACCCTGTTTCTAAAGGTATCTCATTTTTTCCTAAGTGTTCCCCAACGGACACATCTGCACAACCGTTCTGGTTATCAGAGACCCTATTTCTAAGGGTCTTTCATTTTATCCCAAGTGTTTCCCAACTGACACATGTGAAGGACTGTCGTCTTCATGACGGTCCATCCTACACAACCGTTCTGGTTGTTAGAGACCCTGTTTCTAAGGGTCTCTCACTCTTTCTAAGTGTCCTTCAACGGACACATGTGACGGACCGTCATACCCACAACGGTCTATCCTGCACGACTGTCATGACGGTCAGAGACCCCTCTGCTAAGGGTCTCCATATTTTTCTTATGTGTCCTATGACGGACACCTACGATGGACCGTCGTACCTGTGACGGTCCATCCTAAACATACCATCATGCTAGTCAGAGGCTCTCCTTCAGGGTTCTCTATATATACATAGTCCAAGTAAAACATGATGGACCTCATGACGGTCCGTCATAGTCACGACGAGCCGTGACCAGGACCATCGTGTGTCACTGTTTCTATAGCAATGACATACTGTTTTCAATGTTTTATTTCGTATGGTTTTGCGTGTCTTGTTTGCCACTACTCGTACTAATATTGATCCTTTACAGGTACTATCTACAATGGCACCCAAGCAAGACTGAATCTACGCACGCGGGCGATCAAAGTCTGTCGCCCCGTCTGCCCGCATGGTCATCGGCTCTGATGATGACCGTGACCCTGAGTATGTGCCCCCAGGAACTTCCACACCTTCCCATGCTGCACGTGCTCCTAGAGCCACACTCAAAAAGGTGGCATCCGGCGTAGTCACTGCCTCCCAGTCTGATGAGGAGCGCACACTGACCGGCACACCCTCTGGGTCAGCCAAAAATAAAGAAGGAGCGTCTGGCTCCTTAGGAGTATCATGGTCCGAGGAAGCCTCCGGCTCTGTTGAGGTTCCCGCACCCGCCACTGCTGCAGCGTCAGCCTTGTCTGATGAGGCTGACAGTTTAGAATCTACATCAGGCTCACCAGTTCTGGTACCCTCCCCAGCCACTAACCAGCCCAACCGGTGATGTGTCGACGGGAAATTTCAAGTCTACTCCGACGCCAAGTTCTTGACGGATAAAGGAATGATGACTCGAACACTCACCTTGGAACGGTGGGTCCTTATAGGGAGTCTCCCGACGATGCCTGAGATCCACAATCTCTTCACCAGGCATCGCTTGGAGTGGACAGCACGTCCGTTAGGACGCTACAGTGAAGAAATGGTCCGAGAGTTTTACGCATCCTACGTAGCGACTCTCCGATCACAGATAGATAGGTGGGCTGCCCCCGCTAAACAGGCCCCACTGGAGTAGGTCCGAGTACGGGGCGTACAGGCTGACATTTCCCTGCCATCCACCCGCCGATTGCTATACGGCGAGAGTGTTGATGCTACTCGGACCCCCCTCACTGCCGAGTTTGACTACCTCTGGCAAATAGTTAAAGATGGCCAGTTCTTGCGCGAGCCATTACTAAGAGGGACCACCAAGAGGTGGATGGCCCTGCACTTGTCAGTTGATGGAGAGGGTGCAGATTGGGTGACTGAGCCAAAGGGGGCCATCAAAAAGGTCAACCTCACATTCACGGTGAAGTTCTTGTGGCTGCTTGTCCGTCACTATCTTTCCCCCACAGCTGCAGATAATATCGTTACCTGGGATCGAGCAGAGTTGATGGCGGTGATGATAGCCGGGTTCGAGGTGGACTTCAAGGTCATTACTACCTACCCTTTCCCGTGCATGATATTTGCTCTCTACAGGTCCGCAGGTGTGCCCATATGGCACGTAGATCAGCTTAAGACCCCGCAGGGCACTGTTGACGTCAGCTTCATCATAGACGAGGCCAATGAGTTGGCTCCACGCAGAGGGCCCCGTCCAGAGCTGCCCCCACTTGCTGATGATCTTGCTGATACGGTAGCCCAGGCCCGCACAGCTACACAGGCGGCGTCCACTGACACTACCCCGGTCGAGTCTATCCCGGGAAGTAGCACTCCCCCGAGCTCCTCTCGCACAGCCCCTCTGCCGGCACTGGTCCCTCTTGCTAGGGTCCAAAAACTAGAGGCGCAAATGGCAACACTTCTGCATCATATCCAGCCATGGATGCAGAAGTTTATTACTGAGTCCGAAGAGCGCCTAGAAAGGAAAATGGTCCAGTTTACAGAGCGAAAGATCGCTGAGGTTAACCAGCGCTTGGACGCCTTTGAGTTGAGGGTGCTAGCCCGACCAGCGCCTCCGGTGGATGTGTCGAATCTTCAGGATGCAGTCGACAGTCTTCGGTGCAGATATCGACACGATCTTAGAGGTTAGGGTGCCGGAGTCTGAGGCCCCTTCTGTCGAGCCTGCTAAGGACACAGTGTTGGCGGCCCTTTTTGCCACTTTAAAAATTCCACCACCTCCCCCTCGAGAGAGTGCCAAGAGGCATAGGGGTCGAGCAGAGGACGAGGTGCGAGCACGGAAGAAGGAGCACCGAGAGATGGAGGCTGCGAGGAGAGCCTCACTTTCTGAGGAGGAGGCGCATTAGATGAGAGCGTCAGAGTTAGTGGCTGCGGCATCTAGCTCCCGCACTGTACAGATAGCAAGAGGCACTATTGATGGTTCGATTGTTGCTGAGGACACCACTGAGGGTGTCCAAATTACATAGGACGTGGGTTCCGAGGAACCGGACCCACCAGCTTGCTGATTGACGGTGCTTTGCGCCACAGATTTGCTTCACCTACCACTCTAGTGTTTAGGTTTTTATGCTTTGGGGACAATTGCATGTTTTTTTTGTTGGGGGTGGGGTAAATGGAAAGTGAGTGTTAGAGTGAAGTCTGAGTAGCCCAATTCACTATCCTCTTTTGGGGTTTTCTTGCCTGTGTTCTTTTTCCTCAAAAGACTGATGACTTTTCCTGTTGAACCGGCATGTCTATATCTTTTGTACATAGTTTAATTCTGGAGCATGATTGCTAAAATGATATCCTGATAAATTGGAAAATGATGCACGACTAGGCATAGTAACTAAATGTGTGTCTCTAAGCACGACATAGAGGTACACCATTGCATTACCCTAAATCTAAAATTCAAACTAGGTGTCTGATAATCTGGTAAAGTGATGAGATGTCAAGTGAGTGTGAGGAAGATTTGAATAGTCCACTATTTGTAGTGAGCTAGAACTTGCCTGGTTAGTCCTTCTAAAAGTAAGCTCTAATAGACAATTAGGAAAGGATATAGGCCCTTATTCAATATAGCCCATCTTTAGCCTAAATAAAAGAAAACCAAATGAAATTTATCCTTCTTTGATCCAAATGATCTGAGCATAAATTAGACTTTTCTTTTTCACCCCAACTGATCTTTTCTGGGAATAATGTGCTGGCCCTGGTCCCTCCTTGAACATGTGCACCTCAGCTTATGCCAAAAGCATAAGTTGAGGGTGGCTAATGCAGTAAACAACCTTCGATATGGCCCTGACCCAACTTTGGGTATAGTGTACCTTGACAAATGCAAAGCCATGAGTTGAGGGTTGCTATTATGAGGAATGCTCTGGAAAGTGGGGCTGAAAGAACAAAGAGAGAGAAAGAATAAACGTAAAGTGACTCAAGAATAAGTTGAAAGAAAAGTAAAGAAAAAGAAAAATATACAAGAAATACAAGCAAGAAAAGAAGAGAGTCACTTACACAAATGAAGAAAGAAGAGAAAATAGCAAGGTGAAAGAATATGAGAAACTGAGCGAGATAAAATAATAGAAAGTGGAAGGTTTAGTCGATATATCAAGGAGGATAAAAAGTCACTAAAGTATACCTAAATATACCCTACCTGACCCTGAGCCTATGTTACAAGCTAAGAAAGTCCTATCGTGATCCTAAGGGTTGTATAGCAAACTTAAGGCAGTGAAAATAAGGGCAAGCTTATGGCAATAGGTATGAATGAGTGTGACTTTGTTCTGAGAGCAAGTGTTGAAAAGTAATCCTTATACTCAAACTGAAATCATTATGTGAAAAATGAGGATTTTGTTTTAAAGTGAGGACACTAGTTGCAATACCGAAATTGTTAGCACCTCGGTGGGAAATTGAAGAGGATAGGTGTTAGCGCATGGTAAGTCTGTGTCATGAAATGATCCCACATAATTCAAGCCTAATAGTGATAGCATGCATAGATTTGATGAGATTAACCGTGATTCACACCCAAATGATTGCAAAGGATAAAACATGGATACTATTGTACAAAGATTTTGTATTGAGTCATAGTGCGTCGCTTGAGGACAAACAATGAATTTAAGTTGAGGGTGTTGATATACCGTAGTTTCACGGTATTATTAATACTTTTTCCTAAAGTTTAGTGTGTCCAAAATCCTTTTTGTGCTAATTTTTATATAAGTTTCTCTTTGTTTTGCAGGAAATCTGTCCAAAGATGAATGCGGAGAGTTTGAGCGAAGAAATGCAGAAGAGACCACCTACGGAGCTTATGACGGTCTGTCGTGCTTGTGACGGTCCGTAGGTGGCAGCGTAGTGCAGCT
Source organism: Solanum lycopersicum (assembly GCF_036512215.1). NCBI lineage: Eukaryota > Viridiplantae > Streptophyta > Magnoliopsida > Solanales > Solanaceae > Solanum > Solanum lycopersicum. Next base: position 18,554,330 of record NC_090809.1, on the reverse strand, counting down.
GCTGAAGGAAGATGGGGAAGTCTGACCAAGTGTGGGGCTACGGAGTTCATGACAGACCGTCGTGTCTATAACGGTCCGTCCTCCAGGTTCGTCATGAAGTTTAGAGAAGTAGTCCCAGCACCCATATTCCAAGAGTTCAAGTGTTTTGAAACGAACACCCTCGACAGACCGTTGTGCCTATAAAGGTCCGTCATACCTGCCGTCAAGGGTAATAAAGAGAGCAGCAGAAGAAATTGCATAAGTATGGGATGATGGAGTCCATCACGGTCCGTCGTGACCACAATGATCCATCGCGAGGTCCGTCGACCCAGCCGCGTTTTGACAAATTTCCAGCAAATAGAGTCCTTGTTTAATTAGGTTTTCATTTTCTATAAATAGTTCGAAAAACCTCGTTTTTGAGGTTAGACTCTGGATCATTATTAGACTCTGTGTATTAGTGTAAGATTCTGGATTATCATTAGACTTTTTTGTGAGATTATTGATTACTTTGAGATTCTTGCAAGTGATTGATTATTGGTGATTAATCAAGCAAACTTTTGGATTTTACTCTTTATCATTGAAGTAAGTACATGAGTTCTTATTTAATATATTTGAATATTGTGATTATGACTATGAGTAACTTAACTCCATAACTAGGGTTGTGGGAACCATAGGCAAATAATGAGATAAAACCTAACTAAAATAACAATTCTAGAATAGTGTCTTGCATGTATTAATAATTCTTTCGCTTATAATTCTTTTTAACGGATGGCCAACGTTAGAACTCGCCTTAATACTACTTGCCGGACCAAGGAGGTAGATAATAGGAAAAGAATTATCAACATATATTTATTGTATACTATCTAATAGGCTAGTATTGATTGGTACGAGGTAATAACTTAGTCAAATATCAATTACGATGCTTAATATGAGGTAAAGATAAGGGTTAGGATAGCAACACACGTAGCCGGACCAAGGTGCGGAGTGAGATTTTCTAGATGCCGGACCAAGGATTTAGAAATACATAACTTATCACTTTGCATGCAAGATACTAGGAAAGAATTGTTATAGTTAAAATTATCAAGTTATGAACCTCTGGGGAACACGTAAACCCTAGTTACTTTGATTAATTGATTAAAATCCAACATTCAAAGTTGTTAAGTGTGTCTTTCAATTTAGGTAGTTATTTTCATACATTTAGAAATAGAAACCCCCCCCCCCCTTTTATTTTTTTTTACTTTCCAAGGAAGTAATTGAGTAAACAAAAGTAATAATAAATTGAAGTTAAGTCTAGACTATTTTCCACGTGGGAACGATCCCAACCTCACTAGTTGGGTTATTTACTTGACACGACCGCTTTACTTCTTATTTGAGAAGTAAGTTTGAGCGTATCAGTAACATCCAACAACATGTATCATATGCCTCAAATTGATGAATCATTTGACCACCTTGAAGGTTTAACAATGTTCTCTAAGATTGTCACATCCGGGTTTACCCCCTAGACGTAACCGGCGTCGTCGTCCTTTTTAAGGACTAAGACAAGCCTCTTAATTTCATGTCATTACATTCATAGGTTTAAAATGCGGAAAATTTAAAACTTTTATTTTCTCTACTTGGAGGTTTACATAGACCTCTACATACACATAATATAGATTTATATCGAGTATACATAGACCCTTCATATAGGAAGGTTACATAGCCTTCTACTTTTATAGCACATATATATATAAAAACATAGAAATAGTCTCAACGATTGTCTCGTCTCATACCATCTAAACGGATATCACAATATGGGCATAGCCCTTGCATCAATTCAAGAAGACCAGTATAGGTCATAAGAAAGTACAATATTCAAATATCAAGGAAAGAAATGATAGAGTCAATAAGCTCATAACAAAATCCAAAGCTAGAAGATGGCATTGCCCTCGAAAGTTGAGGACTACCCCACTTGGATGAAAGGAAGAATCCAAGCCTTCAACAATATCGCCTTCCAAACTCTTCAACGACCGGAACCTAAAATGTTTGGGACAAGGGAAGAAAACGAGATCAGTACTCCATATGCACTAAGTATGAGATCTTATGCACATACACAAGCAAAACATGCTAAAAGGGACTTTTTATCAAAGCTTGCCATTCTACCCCTTTTTAGGGCTTAATGCAAAGTCAAGTAAGTCATATTGATCAACCAAACATTCTTACTATCTCAACAAGTAATATTTATCCCAACACACTTGGAATCATTTACTACAACCCTAACATCAAGGAATATTATCACAAGAATGAATAAGAGTTAAACATATCATAATAAGCAAGACAACTACTCACAAGTTCCTATCAAGTCAAAAAGTGCAATGACCAAGCAAAGCCCCATAACCTTACTCAATCAAGTATCTTCAACAAGAAAACATGACCAATGTCCAACTTTACATATCATGGCATTTAGTCTTGCATTTCATCTCATATTATCATTATAATCCAAGGCATATCATAAATGAACAAATCAATATATAGTATCAACAATATGACATGGTCATCATATATATATATATATATATATACATCATAATATTATCATAACATAAACATATAAGAACCTCCTCCTAAGACTCCCCTCAAGACTAACTAGTGCAATGTCTAGGTAGAGTCTCATACCCCTACCTAGACTAAGCTAGACCCCTTAGGTTATCCAAGTTAGAGTCCAAGTCCTTTAATTCGTTTTTACCTTTTGGGAACATCTTGCCCTAACCGACATAGACCACATGAGCTAGTGTGGAATCCGGTGTCATAAAACCCTACATTGAAAGAAGGCGGACTACTTGCCAAGGTAGTACCAAACATAAAACATAACAACTATGTGGATCCACTAGCTAGTATTCCTATAGGGGCAACATAGTTAATGAACTACGAGATTTAGTTGGGATCCTCTTTATATACCATGCATTATAGTCTCCAATCTCAAGAGTAATGTAGTGTTCCTACCTTCCCTTTGTGGGAAAGGACATTTCTCCATCTAGTTCACTCGGTGCTAAGCTAGAGTCCCTTTTTGAAATGTCTTTAAACCTTTAATTATCAATCATAACTTAATTTAGGCCATAGTATCTACCATTTGTATAATCATCATCATCAATAGCTCAATAAAAATTGTATAAGTATAAGTCCTTTCATCACAATTCATATAAGTGAGGTTAACACAATAGTGTTTCATAACATATTAAGGCACATTAATAGTTTTCACAATCCTTATACCACATACACCTTAATCAACCTCACAACATAGTCAAGACATTTCAATTCAACATCATACTACCCTATAATCCTAGTATAAGGCATACTCCAATGTAATATCATGGCTTAACAACAATTTATCACAACTGAAAGTAAAGATAGAGATTCTAACACTTACCAAGTCTTTCTCATAGTCTATCATCAAGGTCTACCATCAACCCATAACTCAACCCAACTTGGGGAGTAACATCATAGCACAATGATAACCAATAGAATAACAAGGCCAATTCCATCTCTATAACACAATTCATCTTTAGATCACAACTTGAGACAAGGTACATAGGCAAATTTCACATTATAATTCATAATCAAAATTTAATATCAAGAACTAGCATGATAGGCCTATATTTCATCTTAATATAACCATAGGTCAAGATCACTACCTAGAGTTAGGGATAGAGGATCATATTCTTCAATTAGACCAAACCAATCAAAAATTATCATAAACAAGTTGAATTACATGTAAATCTACTCAATATAACCCTAATAATTCATTATCAACTCAATCCATTACTTCAATTTCGTAATTGAATGAAACCCATATGAAAACTCAACTTTTTGAAATCTATTTTGAAGGAACACTTTAAGGAAAAAATCTCAAAGGTGAATAGAACTCATACCTTAATGTTTCTCAACAATTTGATGAAGAATCCACCCTTTTTACATCCCCCAAACCCTAGCTCTTACTAGCCTTCAATGGTGAGTTCTTGTAGAGAGAGAAATAAGAGATAAGGAAGAGAGCTTATTTTGAGAGTTCTCTTTAGATTAATGAGAGTTAAGGGTATTTATAAAGGGGATTAATTAACTTAATTAGTCTCTCTTTAATCCCTAACTAACCCTTAAACCACTTAATTAATTAAACGAAATCATTTAAAATTCATCAGTGAAACTCGACCCTCACCGACGAGACCCCGATCGACGGTCCTTTGGTGATTCAACGGACCACCCCCCTTTCCTGCACTCCGTCGTCTCTGTCAGAGACTTTGCAGGCGAGGGCTTCCTCCAATTTTTCTAAGTGTGGGGTGACGGTGGCCTTGACGCCCCGTCGAGCCATTGACGCCTCGTCAACCCCTTCCGTCGCGTGCAACAGTAGCCAGATAAACAAGGGCCTTCACAAATCTTTCTAAGTGTGGGACTACGTTGGCCTCGATTCCTCGTCATTCCACGTATGGACCTTCGTTTGTCACGTCGATGCACACTGCCAGGCAGTGCTGCATCAAGCTGCAGGGATCCTCATCAAGGGCCCTTTTGGTTTGTCCTTGAGGAGTCGTACATATACGTTTAAATCATAAAACAACTCAAACACCCCTTAGCTACCTTTCCACCCATTTTCATATATTTTCGAGTCCTAAAAGTTAGTAAAAAGGCTAAGGCACACTAACATCCCTTTGAACTAACTTCCCGGATGTCTTTGGACGTTTTGGTTCTTAAACCTTCTAAATGATCTATATTCATTAAAAATGGACTTAGAAATTGTGTTTAGACTTTATGACACCTATGTTAGGATTTACCATGAGTCTTGGATTTTCAAGGTGTTACAAAGATAGACTTGAGATCGAGCTATCACCAGTTGACGATTAGGGCTGCAGAGATCCCTAAGATTGCCTTTAGGACTCATTATAACCACTATAAGTTCTTTGTCATCTCTTTTGGATTGACCAATTCCCCAACAACATTCATGGATTTGATGAACCGCATGTTCAAACCCTATTTAGAGTCCCTTGTGATAGTGTTCATCGATGTCATCTTGTTCTACTCAAGGAAGTGTGGAGTAGCATCTGAAATTGTACTCTATACTTTGAGATAAATTCTTTCATTTACCCAAAACCCGACTAAATTCATTCTCCCAAATTTTCTCTCAAGCTAACAAAAAAGAAGAAGCTAGGTTCCTTCCTAGGTCTTTAATTCACCATTATTTTCTTGGGCTTTAAGCATCAAGGTATATGGATATTTACCTATGGAGCACATTTCTTTATGGGGTCCCTTAGGTTTACAATTACACAATTAAATTTCAATAGATCATTTAGGATTCATCCAAATTTTCCATGGGTTTTTAAAAATTATCATTCAATTGTTATTTTTCAATCTTCTTGGAACACCCAGAAACTTTTTGAGCTAGGACTCAAACCATTCTTTGTTGTGAGTAAGATTTGACCGTGGAATTAAAATTTGCTTACATGTTAAGGTCACTAGATGTAGCATCGCGAGTTTAAAATAAACTAAAACAAAATTTGTTCAAGTCATCCATAAGTTCTTCTAAATTTTGGGTCAACTTCAAACGACCATACCTTTTAGCACATGATGAATTAGGACACCTATAAGATATCAAATGAAAGATGTTTGAATTCTCTTTCCAACGCCATAGTTTTCAAGACTTCAAGTTTGGATGAGGGAGATATGCTTGTTTGAGGTCATGTCCTTTTACTATTTTGATCAAATTTGGGTCAAATTTTTGTGGCCAAAAGGAATTTCCCATAAATAAAAATATCGTTTCTTCTGTTCAACAATAGTTGTCCACGATTGACTTGTACATGATAAACAAGCAATAAATGATAGGGATAATATTTACCAAATAACCCTTATTAACTGTATGTCATTTATATTGAAATATGAATAGTACTTAATAGTATGATAAAATAGACATAACATGAATAAATGACAAATTATTATTTACCAGTTTTATAAATTAAATAAATATTATTGGATATCCCAAAATAGTATAGTGGACATTAGACAAGTAAAAGGATGAAGTATAATCAAATAAATATATATTTTATTACATGATTCTTTTCTAGAAAATCGATGTGTAATAAATAGGAGTCACGGTTTTGCCAACTTGGTCAGTTTCAGATTTTTAATTTTATGGTTAATGGATATAAACTTTTAATTTGTAAATTTAGATCAATTTATCTTTTCACGATTATAAACTATAAACAAAAGGAGATAATCTACACTTCACTCGTCTTTTGTATTTTTTGAATTTTTAATAAATAAACAAAATAGAGTAAGTGAAAAGGGGGAAATTTAAAAATTAAAAAGAGAAAAATACACAAATGAAGTAACTTTTTTACTACTGCTATCGCATTTTAATTATTTTTTGTAAAACATGATTTGTAAAACAAATTGAATTCCCAAATCTTGGAAATTTCAAGAGAAATGCATAGGTAAGACTAATGTTTTAAAACATGTTTGACTATGAAACCATTAATAATTAATCTCAATTAATCATTCTTTTTTATGCATTAAAAATATAATTGAAATATATATATATATATATATATATATAGTGTGAGTATGTCATTCTTACAATTTTGGTCAAATTTGGGTCATGTTTTTTGTGGCCAAAAGGATTTTTCCACAAATAAAAATATTACTATTTCTGTCCAACAATAGTTGTCTTTCATTAACTTGTATATAGATTAACAAGGAATATATGATAGAGATAATATTTACCAAATCACTCTTATTATATATATGTCATCTTAATATTTTGAAATATGAATAGTACTTAATAGTAATGATAAAATAGACATGATATGAATACATGACAGATTATTTATTGTTTTTATCGATTAAATTAATATCATTGAATATTCTAAAATAGTATAGTGAACATTGAACAAGTAAAGATTGAAAAAATATAACTAGATAAAATATATTTTTATCATTTTGATTTTACTAAAAAATCGACGTGTAACAAAAGCTCCTTTAAGTAAATAGGAGTAATTGTCTTGCCAACTCGGACAATTTCAAATTTTTAATTTTATGTTTTATGGATAAAAAAATTTAATATTTAAATTTAGATGTAATTTATTTTTTTACGATAAAAATTTATAAATTAAAACTGATAATCTACACTCAATAGTCTTTTGTACTTTTTAAATTTTCTCATTTTTGTCATTAAGAAATAAGAAATGTTAAACTTATAAACAAAAAAGAAAAAGTAAAAAGGAGGAAATTTAAACAGTGAAAAAAAAGAATAGGACACGAATGAAGTTTTTTTTTTACTACTGTTGTCACATTTTAATCAATATTTGTAAAACAATATTTTTTTCCAAATTCTGGAAATTTCAAGAGAAAAGAATGGGTGAAACTTGTGTTTTTTTTAGTGGACTTTGTGTTTCTCTTTCATATTTGATTATGAAATCATCAATAATTAATCTTATTAAGAATTTTTAATGAATTGGAAACATAATTAAAGAATTTATCCTTTAAGTTAAGGTAAAATTATCAAAAAAAAAAAACTAATTTATAGTGTTACTATGTCTTTTTGCCATTTTGGTCAAATTTGAGTCAAAATTTTGTGGTCAAAATGATTTTCCCATAAATAATAGATATCTACGATTGATTTGTATATGGATTACTAGCAATAAATGATAGGGATAATATTAACCAAATTTCTATTACTAAAAATATGAAATATGAATAATGAATAATAGAAAGGTTAAAATAGACACAATATGAACACATGATAAATTATTTATTAATTTTATAAATTAAATATAGTGGACAAGTAAAAATATACCTATTAATAAACATTTCAAAAATAATATAATGAACAAGTAAAGATATATATCTTAATGAAAATTTCAAAATAATACAATAAACAGTAAAAATGGACAGATCTCATGAATCTTCTAAGAATATTTATATTGGTATAAAAAGGGTGATTATGTAACAAAAATTTCTCTTCAAAGTAAAAATCTTTTGAAAGAATGTTTTCCTTCTATATTGAGAGAGAAAAAATTATATGAATTGGGTTATAGGAAGAGTGATTAGTATTCAAAGGGTGAGAAGATTTATTTTGGAAAAAGATCAATCTATTTAGGAACTTGTATTAAATTAGGAAGAGAATAAGTATTTATTAATTTATTTCTTCTTTTATTTTGTCTTAATTTTTTTTTATATATCCTTACTTAAAATTTCGTTTATTTTTTTCTTAATTGTAACAACATTATCTCTTCTTCTTCATTCTACTAAAGCATCATTTGTTTGCACTTAATGAAGGTCTGAATCTTAATCATTCAGATTCAGCCTATTAAGTACGTTTGATTTTTAGGTCTAAATCTGAATTATTCAGATTCATCCCATTAAGTTCATTTGTTTTATTTTTTAAAAGACCTCTTAATGGGTCTGAATAGGTCTGAATAAATCAGATATGTAGGAGACTCTTAACAACATTCAGACTCATTTGATAAATTATCAAATAATAAATCATAGCTTATTTGTTGCCTCTTTATCTCATAACTAAGCTCTCTTTCTCACTTTTCACAATCAAACATCATTTTTCCCAACGGATAAGTTTTAATAAATCCTTTCAAGTATTTTATTTTTATATTAATAATTTTCTTGTATTGATGTGTGTCAAGAACACTGGTTGCAAAAATAATATTTTAGGTGTATTGTTATTCATCAAGGTTTTTGAATGAAAAAATAATACTCCAAATCATGACAATTATTACTATATTTTAAAAAAAAAATTATCAAAAGTTATCTATTTTGTAGAAATGATAAATTTATAATATTTTATTAGTATAATGTTTAATTTCACTTCTACATTCAGATATTGAAAACAAATAATATTAGTTATTTAGTATTCAGATTTAGAGACCACATCTTAATATTCAGATGTATATTCATATCAAAACACCTAGATTTTATTGCAAATCTTAATATTCAGATGTGTATTTAGATTCAGACCTCTTAATCTTAATAAAAACAAATGAGGCCTATTATTTTTCTTCTTTTATTTTGTTTTATTTTTGTGTCTTCAATTAAAATTTATTTTAATTTTTCTTATTTATTTTTAATTTAAGGTTGTATGTATATTTTTTAATTTCTAATGCCTGAAATTTTTTATTTATTTTTTGGTGTTTAGTTTTTGCACTTTGTCCAATTTCATAAAAAGATGATCATACTTAATGTCTATCATCATTGAGATTATTAATCTCTTTTAAAATGTATTCCTTCCATCATATAATTAATGTTATTTATATAATTTCCCAAAATTACCTTTTTATTTAGTTATTTCAAGAAATTAGTTGTTATAATTTTATTAGAATTGCATATATATTTTTACGGACTTTGATTCTTTATTTATATATGTCACGATCCAAATTGAGCCGCGAGTGACACCCACACTTACCCTCCTATGTGAGCGAACCAACCAATCCAAACCCCAACATTTTAACCATAATAAACAGAATACAATGCGGAAGACTTAAAACTCATTAACGAAATCAATGTATAACTTCTAAAACTCAATACTTATTATTCTCAAAATCTGGAAGTCATCATCACAAGAACATCTATCCTCAAATTACTAATATAAGAGTATCTAAGAAGCTAAAATAAGTAAAAAGCTAGTCCATGCCGGAAGTTCAAGGCATCAAGACATGAAGAGGAAGATCCAATACAAGCTAGAAGCATTAGCTCACCCTGAAATCTGGTGTAATGAAGACTGGCTAGAGTTGCGGTTGAGTTGAAGACGACGGCACGTTTGCTGCACTCCACAAATAATCAAGAAAAAAAATACACGTAGGGGTCAGTACAAGGCACAAGTACTGAGTAGGTATCATCGGCCAACTCAAAATAGAAAACAGTATATATCAGATAATAACATAAAATCAACCATATTCCTCAACAGGTGAAAGCAACAAGTTCACAAATCATGTGTAACCGCATCAAACACACCTATGAGAACTCAAGTCTCCACACCATACTCATTTGGGATATAAGTTCTTTTCATTCAAATTTATTAACATAATTTCAAGATTCATTATCTTTATTCCTCTTGTGTCGGTACGTGACACTCCGATCCCCTAATTTCTACGTGTCGGTTCGTGACACCCGATCCCCTAATTCTACGTGTCGGTTCGTGACACCCGATCCCCTAATTTCTACGTGTCGGTTCGTGACACCCAATCCCCTAATTCTACGTGTCGGTTCGTGACACCCGATCCCCTAATTCTACATATCGGTTCGTGACACCCGATCCCCTAATTCTACGTGTCGGTTCGTGACACCCGCTCCACTAATCTCATTCTATTAATTCATCAAGCCTTCTTTTATACCAAGGCATCATCAACCTCATTACTTTAGTTCATCAAGCCTTCTCTTATACCAAGGCATCATCGACCTCATTACTTTAGTTCATCAAGCCTTCTTTTATACCAAGGCATCATCATTAACAAGGTAAATTTAGGATTAGAGATTCAATAGACTCATCATGCTTATTCATCACAATTATATAATCACATCATGTAAGCACACAATTAAGCATATACAAGGTTTTATAATACTACCCAACACATATCATTCGCTATTAAGAGTCTACTACGAATAGCATAAAAACCATAACCTACCTCCACCGAAGATTCGTGAACAAGCAAGCAATTTCCCAAAGCTTTGTTTCCTCTTCGTTTCCCTCTTCTCTCGATCGTTCTCTTTCCCTCTCCTTGTTCTTTCTATTTTTCTTATTCAAACCCTCTTTCTTTTACCCTAATTAGCATATAATTAAGTATAAAAGATGATAAATCAACCCATTAATTAATTCAAGGTTATCTCCTTTAACCCTCAAGTAGTTAAGTTATTAACATTAACCCACTAAATTTATAATTATAGCAGGAATAGTCCAAAACGCCCCTTAAAACATTTAACAGAAATCCGACCCAGCCTGGGATTACGCAGTCTGTGACGGGCCGTCGTGCCTACGACGGTCCGTCCTGCTGAGTCGTCACAGAGTTCAGAGACTCAATTTTTACTAAAGGATCTGTGACGGCCCGTCATGCCTGTGACGGTCCGTCCTGCCACTTCGTCACGAAGTTCAGAGAGTCGATTTCAGTACCCAAGTTTCAGAATTCTAAGTGTTTTGGAACGAGACCCCCTCGACGGTCCGTCGTGCCCATGACGGTCCGTCGTAGGATCCGTCGACCAAGACAGTTTTTCCAGAATAAAATCTGCTGCTCAAAATGACTAAACAGGTCGTTACAATATATTTTTACTTATTTAGATACTTACATGTAACAGTAAAGCTTAAATAAAAAATGTGATGTGATATTTTTTGTCCAATATTGATATTTATTTATTTTTATTAAAGTTAAATAATTTTTCTTGCATTTCTATTAAATAATTGATCAAAATTAAAATTACTCTTCCCAAAAAAATTAAGCCTAGAATTTTTTTTTTTTTTCGGAGTTTTTTCTAATTTTAAAACTGAAAAAAATTATAAAATATCAAAAATTACCACATTTAATTCTTATCATCATCAATGTTACTATTTTCCTTTACTTCTTCCCCTCAATTTCATTATTAATGTTGTTTATATTGTTTCCTTAAATTACTTATTCTCCTTTTTTGTTTTTTTGTTTTTTTTTGTTTATTATAACTACGTAAGAATTGCAATCTTTTTTTTAACGAATATGATTTTGCCATTCTTTTTATAAATTTTAAATCATTTGATGGTCCTAATTATATGTTTTATTGAAAAAACTTATATTTATTTATTTTTATTAATTTTAAAGTATTTTTACCAACATTTTTATTAAAATAATTGCTCATAATCAAGATCACTCTTCTAAAAAAGTTGTGCCTCGATTTTTTTTTTTAGCGTGTTTTCTAATTTTGAAATACTTAAAATCTTATTAAATATAAAAGATGTTTAATTCTTATCACCGTCAGTGCTATTGATTTCTTTTGTTTACTTCCCTTCATATCATTATTAATATTGTTTACATCATTTCCTTAAATTACTTATATTTCCTTTTCTGTACCTTTTCATTTATTTTATTTTTTATTTCTAAAATTAATTATTATAACTATATAAGAATTACAATTTTATTAGAGAATTTGAGTTTGCCTTTATTCCTAGGTCCAACATAGATATATAAAAAAAACAATTTCTCTTATATGTTTCTTAATTTAATTGCATAAAAATAAAACCATTTTATCGTTTTAAAGCTATATCAATATTTTCACATTTTTTATTAATACTTCTTTCTTTCCAATTGTCTCATTCTGTCATTATTAACTTTGTTTGTTTTTTAATATTGACTTTGAATCGCATGTAATGGTAATTTTTGTTGTCAATTTGTGTTATAAAATCAGAAATTACTGGTTCTAATAAATTATTCAGAAACACGAAGTAACTGAGAATTTTTATAACCAGTAAATAAGATGAACAGAAATTTATTTGTGAAAAATAATTTAATCTGTAAAAAACGTACCAGAATCTGGAATCCTCTTATTAAAAATTTAGGAAGAAAATCAAGTCCACTGAATTCACAGTGTCCCCTTAAGGAAATTATTCCCCTCTAGTATCCGAGGTTTGATTTGGAATATAACCTCCCAGGGTAAAATGATTTTAATCAGTAGAGTATAGATACCAAAAACTCTACTGTCAGCGAATCAATCCACAGCAGGAAAGTACACGAAGAAATATGTGATTTGAAGAAGAAGGAAGATCAGAAAAATTCGTAGATAATATTCTGAATACTGAATGGTATTTATAGGCAAGAAGAATATATTCTGAAAGGTTGCAACCCTTTCAGAATTAACACGACCATTAATGAAAGGTTGCAAACTTTCAAATGGTATTGACTGTTCCTGAAAGTTGCAACCTTTCAGAACAGTCATGGCGGGAAATTTTGAATATAACGGAATTTAAAACGGGTCACTCGCGCGGATCCGAGTCGGGTCGGGTTTTAACTAAAAAATTGAAAACATTTCGGTTATCAACTAATTTATTGAAAATAATTTTTGGCCATTTAAATTAATTAATAAATAATTAAAATAAATTTTGTCCAAAAATTATCTCTCGATCGATCATTTGCCAAAGCCGAAGCCGAAGCCGAAGCGAGCGACGACGACGACGGCGCGAGGGGGTTCCCTCTTTCCAACCCTTTTAACAATTAATAGGAGTGTTTATTTATTTAAACTCTCCTATTTTCCTTTCCATTACCGATGAGGGACTATTGCCTTTTTCAATAAAGCATTAGAGGACTTTTCAAGTTCCCAACCTTTCAAGTTCTAAACCTTTCAAATTCCTCTCCTTCCCTCTATTTCCCATCAATTCTTGCTACATACCCAACAATCCCCCACATTGATGGGGAATAGTTATAACATAGGAATGCACGGACAATTGTGTACTTTACAAGCAAGGATTAATTGCATCTGGATAAGTAGGTTTCCCCTTGGACTTTCCATAGTGAACATATGTCGGATATACTCGGTCAATCGGTAGATATGATATCTTTGAACCGTCGAACTTTGGTGTATACCTAGACAACCATATGTCACACAATTAACCCTTTACTGTTTATGATTCTTACGGTTGTGTTCGTTTCAGCCATGAACACCTCCTGGTTTCATGAGTGTATAGAGAATAGGCTTTTGACATAAATTCTCTTTGAAGCGGCTTTCACTTCACACTCACATAGGTGATTTCTAACCGTGTCATCTCGTAGATACACTATATGGTCAAATCTACCAAACTTAGTAAATCATTAAAAACTTTAAGCTTTATTACCTCATTAACAAGCCTTAAAGTCTTAACCTTTTCCTGAACATTGTCTTCATCATGAGAATGGATTGAGTTATTTGACAATGTCGAACCGTCAGCCACAACTTTGTTTTTCTCCTTGAATCTAGCTCTTGGGATCTCCAGTCTGCTAGATAGAGTTACCGTCATGCTGACTTGTCCTAAGCCGTAAACTCATTCCCTTAGATGATCTTTCAACTGCCTCTCTCACTAGGCCTTTCGTTAGTGGATCTGACACATTATCGCTTGACTTTACATAGTCAATTGTGATAATTCCACTAGAGAGCAGTTGTCTTATGGTGTTATGTCTACGTCGTATATGACGAGACTTTCCGTTGTACATAACGCTCCCTGCCCTACCTATTGCTGCTTAACTATCGCAATGTATGCAAATTGGTCCGACAGGTTTGGGCCAGAATGGAATATCCTCTAGGAAATTCCGGATCCATTCTGCTTCTTCACCAGCCTTATCCAAAGCAATGAATTCAGATTCCATTGTGGAGCGAGCAATACATGTCTGTTTGGAAGATTTCCAAGAGACAGCTCCTCCACCAAGTATGAATACATAACCACTCGTGGATTTTACATCATTTGACCTGGTGATCCAATTTGCATCACTATATCCTTCAATCACAGCAGGATATTTATTATAATGCAAAGCATAATGTTGTGTCCATTTTAGATAACCCAATACACGTTTCATAGCCATCCAGTGAGTTTGATTCGGATTACTAGTGTACCGACTCAGTTTACTAATAGCACATGCTATATCTGGTCGTGTGCAATTCATAATATATATCAAACTTCCCAACACTCTGGCATATTCCAATTGAGAGTCACTTTGACCTTCATTCTTTTTAAATGTACAACTTAAATCAATTGGAGTTTTGACTACATTGAAATTCAAGTAATTGAACTTATCCAATACTTTTTCAATATAATGAGATTGAGATAATGCTAGTCCCTGGGGAGTTTTGATAATCCTGACCCCTAAGATCAAATCAGCAACTCCTAAGTCTTTCATATCGAACTTATTGGACAACATGCACTTAGTAGCATTTATATCATCAATTTCTTTACTCATTATTAACATGTCATCAACATACAAACAAACAATCACTTCATGATTCATAACATTTTTTATGTAAACACATTTATCACATTCGTTAATTTTGAATCCATTTGCCAACATTACTTGATCAAATTTAGCATGCCATTGTTTGGGTGCTTGCTTGAGTCCATAAAGTGACTTCACAAGTCTGCACACTTTCTTTTCTTTACCAGGAACTATAAACCCTTCAGGTTGTTCCATGTAAATTTCTTCCTCTAACTCTCCATTTAAGAAGGCTGTCTTTACATCCATTTGATGGATTTTAAGATCATGCACTGCTGCAAGTGATATTAACATCCTAATTGATGTTATCCTTGTTACTGGAGAATATGTGTCAAAGTAGTCCAGACCTTCCTTTTGTCTGTACCCTTTGACTACCAGTCTAGCCTTATATTTGTCTATAGTCCCATCAGGTTTCATTTTCCTTTTAAAGATCCATTTTGATCCTAAAGGTTTATTTCCTGGAGGAAGATCAGTCAATTCCCAAGTGTGATTGCTTAAAATTGATTCAATCTCACTATTGACTGCTTCTTTCCAATAAGTTGACTCTGACGAAGACATAGCTGCTTTAAATGTATGAGGTTCATTTTCAAGCAATAGTGCTACAAAATTTGGTCCAAAAGAAACAGATTTTCGTTGTCGAGTACTTCGCCTAGGTTCTTCACTAGTTAGAATATTTTCCATTGATTCTTCTCGTGGTCGTTTAGATCTTTCACTTGTTGACTCACTTTCAGTTTTATACGGATAAATGTTTTCAAAAAACTCTGCATTATCTGATTTAATTATCGTATTAACATGAATCTCAGGATTATCAGATTTGTGAACCAAAAATCGACAGGCTTTACTATTCGCAGCATATCCAATAAAGACACAATCTATTGTTTTGGGTCCAATTTTAACCCTCTTCGGTAAAGGAACATCTACCTTGGCTAAACACCCCCACACTTTAAAATATTTCAAGTTGGGTTTTCTTCCTTTCCACAACTCATATGGAATTGATTGTGTTTTTCGATGGGGTACTCTATTGAGTATTTTATTAGCTGTAAGAATGGCTTCCCCCCAAAGATTTCGCGGTGAACCAGAATTGATCATTAAGGCATTCATCATTTCCTTTAATGTTCTGTTCTTCCGTTCTGCCAAACCATTTGACTGTGGTGTATAAGGTGCAGTAGTTTGATGAATAATACCATATTCCAAACATATTTCTGCAAAAGGAGATTCATATTCTCCACCCCTATCACTCCGAATCATTTTTATCTTTAGATTCAATTGGTTTTCCACTTCATTTTTGTATTGCTTAAATGCATCAATTGCTTCATCCTTACTACTAAGCAAGTATACATAACAAAATTGAGTGCAGTTATCAATAAAAGTTATAAAGTACTTTTTTCCACCACGAGATGGTGTTGACTTCATATCGCATATATCTGTGTGAATTAAGTCTAAAGTTTTAGAATTTCTTTCAACAGACTTGTAAGGATGTTTAACAAACTTACTTTCCACACAAATTTCACATTTCGACTTATCGCATTTAAAATCAGGCAATACTTCTAAATTAACCAATTTTCGCAAGGCTTTGTAATTAACATGTCCCAAACGGGCATGCCATAAATCACTTAACTCCAATAAGTAAACAGAAGCAGAATTTTTATTGATACTGTCAATAACCATTACATTTAGTTTGAAAAGACCCTCATTGAGATAACCCTTTCCTATGAACATTTCATTCTTACTTATTACAGCTTTATCACTAACTAGGACACACTTAAACCCGTTCTTAACGAGTAGTGCAGCAGAAACTAAATTCTTCCTAATAGTAGGGACATGCAGAACATTGTTTAAAGTCAACACTTTGCCGGATGTCATTTTCAACATTACTTTGCCAGTTCCTGCAATCCTTGTTGTTGCTGTGTTTCCCATGAATAAATCTTCATCGTACTCCGCAGGAGTGTATGTTGCAAAGGCTTCTTTTGCAGAGCAAATATGTCTAGTGGCACCTGAGTCGAGAAACCACTCCTTGGGATTTGCAACTAAGTTACACTCCGATATCATTGCACACAAGTCATCTGCATCTTCCATTTTTTCCACGATGTTTGCTTGATTTTTGCCTTTGCCTTTGTTTTTGTCCTTTCTTGGAGCATGACAATCAGAAGATCTATGACCAGCCTTGCCACAATTATAACAGTTGCCTTTGAATTTCTTCTTGGCCAGTTCTGACTTCTGCCCGTTGGACTTCTTTCTCTTTTTGTCTTTGGTAGGAGCTTCTTCAACAATATTAACTCCAATGATTGTTGAACTCTTACGCGACTTCTTTTCGGCATTTCTGTTATCTTCCTCAATCTTGAGCCGAATCACAAGATCTTCAAGCTTCATTTCTTTACGCTTGTGCTTTAGATAATTCTTGAAATCATTTCATGAAGGAGACAACTTCTCGATCATTGCAGCCACTTGAAAAGCTTCATTTACTACCATATCTTCAGCAATCAGATCATGGAGAATAAGTTGAAGTTCCTGCACTTGTGATCCAACAGTTTTACTATCTGTCATTTTATAGTCTAAAAACTTTGCGACCACAAACTTTTTCAAGCATGCATCTTCTGTCTTATATTTCTTCTCAAGTGCATTCCACAACTCTTTTGAAGTTGTTATTGCACTATAGACATTATATAAGTCATCCTCTAAAGCACTCAAAATGTAACCTTTACATAGGAAGTCTGACTGTTTCCATGCTTCAACAATCATAAATTTTTCCCTGTCTGGCATATCATCAGCAGGAACTGGAGTATCTTCACTTGTAAATTTCTGCAGACCAAGAGTGGTAAGCCAGAAAAATACTCGTTGCTGCCATCCTTTAAAATTCACACCTGTGAATTTTTTCGGTTTCTCTGCTTGTGATACAAGAGGTCGGGTTGGTGCAGCAACAGCCACTGTAACACCAGTGTTTTCCATTTCTGATAAACAAAATTGATACAATACAAGTAAGCAATAAAAATATAATTGCAGACTTAAAGGAGTATAAAATCACAAAGATTTTTGTCTCCACCAGAAACACAGATTTACTAATTTCCTTAAGATTGTTGCCAATCTGTGTTATAAAATCAGAAATTACTGGTTCTAATAAATTATTCAGAAACACGAAGTAACTGAGAATTTTTATAACCAGTAAATAAGATGAACAGAAATTTATTTGTGAAAAATAATTTAATCTGTAAAAAACGTACCAGAATCTGGAATCCTCTTATTAGAAATTTAGGAAGAAAATCAAGTCCACTAAATTCACAGTGTCCCCTTAAGGAAATTATTCCCCTCTAGTATCCGAGGTTTGATTTGGAATATAACCTCCCAGGGTAAAATGATTTTAACGGCGCGAGGGGGATCCCTCTTTCCAACCCTTTTAACAATTAATAGGAGTGTTTATTTATTTAAACTCTCCTATTTTCCTTTCCATTACCGATGAGGGACTATTGCCTTTTTCAATAAAGCATTAGAGGACTTTTCAAGTTCCCAACCTTTCAAGTTCTAAACCTTTCAAATTCCTCTCCTTCCCTCTATTTCACATCAATTCTTGCTACATACCCAACAATTTTTTCATAAGTTACAAAGTTTTTAAAATGAGTTTTAACGTGCAATTCATTTGATATCAAATAAGTAAAAAGGAAGAATATAACGAGTACAAAAGATGTAAAATATCATTATTATAAAATTCTTTATTCCAGATGTAATATTAAATATGTAAAGTCGATTCACAATTTTGACATTCTTAAAATGACTTTTTCATATTTTTGTGGAAGTGTTCGGACATAGATTTCAATTGTTTTTTTTATTTGATAAAAAATTGAGATGTGTTTTTTATACTTATTACAAAAAAAAAATTAAAATAATATCTATATTTCAATGTAATTAAATACAACTTTAAAAATGATAAGGGGGATGTGAAACGCAATTCAAATTTGAAATAAAACCTCAACTAGGATTTGAAATTTTCATGATCACATGTTTGTTCTCAAATAAAATAAAGAATTATTCCAATAAAAAGAGCATAATAATAAATTATTATGATTCAATAGAATAATGTATTTGATGCATCATTCATTCATCTCTCTAAAATATATAAGTTTGGCCAAAAAAGTCACTTTATAACAACTTTATTTATGTTCATTGTATAGAAGTATAGATTATCGTGTTCAACTATAAATTTTATCTTAACATTTAACTTTTTAAAATTATACGTGAAGGACTTGAAATTTACATTATATCCTAATTTAATTTGTTTTGTTCTCGAAAGTAGGGCGTGTATTTAATTTTTCAAGTTAATTTTATATTATTCAATTTGGATTTTTGATTTTTGATTTTTGAAGAAGAGTAATTCAATTTTGGTTTGGTTTGAGTTTTTTTGGTTTGGTTGATCGGTTATGTCAATAATTAGAAACATAACAAAGTTATATTTGCAATAATACTTAAAAGTATATCAATGATAGATGTCTAAACATAAGAAAATAAATTAAATCACAATGAAAATAACAAAAAAGGGACAAAAGTGGTTAACTCACGTGCACACACATATATAAAATACAACTTAGTTTTTTTGGTTTTCATTTTTCTAATTTCGAAATCAAACCAAAAAACCAAACAAAGTAAATTATAAATCTGAAATACAGCAAGAATTAAAAAAACAAATCCAAATTAGAATTCGATTTGATTTGATTTGATTTTTCGATTTAATCCAAATAGTAAACACCCCTACTTGAAAGTTAATTAGAACAAAAATGAATTTAATTTGATACTTGTCATGTTAAGAATAATTACACTATTTAATTAAACTTATCACTTGTAATAAATTAATCTTAATCAAATTTAAATATATACCATTTCTTCAAATAAATATATAAATATCCCTAAATAGGATCATAGTCCGGTCTTTTTATGGGAAAATCTATTTCAAAATCTTCTGATATTTTTTATGGTGTTTATAAAATTATTTTGAAGATTCATTTTATTTTTAGTATTGTTTGTTAATAGGTAAAAAAAGGTTATGGGTGTAAGCAAAACAAATTCTTTCATCCGTTTCAAATTAAATTATAAAAAATTATTTTTCAAAATTTACTAATATATTGCACTTTGGTTAAATTTACTAGTTAATTAATATTTCAAAATAATATAATAAATAAATAAAAATAAATATTAATAAAGATTTTAAAATAATATAATAAACAAGTAAAAATAAAAATATTAATTAATATTCCAAAATAATATAATTAACACATAAATATAAACATAACAATAAGCACACCAAATTATAATACAGTGGACTAATAAAAATAAATATAATAGAACAACATTTTAAAACAATAGTAATACTATAAACCAAGTAAAAATATATGGAGGTGTAATAACTTTCCAATTTTGGCGGCCCCACACACATTCCCATCCTCTAACAAATTTGTGTCGGAGATCTAGCTTTGTTACTTGTTTTTCGTGTATAAATAAATCTAAAAACATGTGACTACTATTATTATTCATTGTTTGTGTCAAACTAAAAATAAAAAATGGCGGAGGTTCTGAGGGGGTTTTGGGGTGTAGTTTTTGTTGTGTTTTTGGTACTTAGCAAATGGGTAGATTCACATGAATTTGAAGATTCCATTTTCATGAAAACCTCTTCTGGTGATGGTGCCATTACTCCAACTCCTCTTTTGATTGCTCTTACCCTCATTCAGGGAGCTGCTGCTAAAGGAGCTGGTAAAACACACACATATTTCTGCCTCTTATATTTTGTTCTTGATTTGTGTTCATTTTTTCCCTAGTTTATATTCCATCATGTTTTAGATCTTGCACCACATTTTTTTTTTCAAATGATTAAGATTAATTTCGTTTTTACAGTGTGTCTGGATGGAACTCTACCAGGTTATCACATACATCCTGGTTCTGGGTCAGGGGCAAACAGTTGGCTCATTCAATTGGAGGTATACTAGACACCTCCCTTGATTTATTGCTCACTTACAACTTGCTCTTTTAATGCCCTTAGCTGTCACCCTTCATCAGAGTTGTAATGTTGTCGGATGTTGTTGTCTCACATATTTTTAATTCTCATCCAGGCTTAATTGATAGATACGTGTTTAAAACTTACTATTTTTATAATTTTGGACTAAAATAGCCGACCCCATCTCAAATGTTGTTGAGGCGTAGTTTTTTCTTTTTCTTTTTTGTTGATCTTTAACATAACAGTTTGGTACGTATGACAGTCTCTGATCATGATTATGGAATCCTACTCTTATGTATGTTCTAAATCTAGCATTATACGCAATTTGCGAGCTCCATAATTGCATTTTCTGATTCAGAACCTTAACTAAGTCATACACCTTGTGTGGCAGGGTGGAGGATGGTGTAACACCGTCAGAAATTGTGTTTTCCGCAAAACGACCAGGCGTGGCTCATCAAAATTCATGGAGAAACAGATTCAATTTACTGGGATTCTGAGTAACAAGGCTGAAGAAAATCCAGGTCCTCTAATGATAATAATTTACACTATGGGTATCTTTGGTGGGAAGGAAAATGATTTTTCAGGATAACAAGTGTATTTATTACTTATTTTCTTGTGTTTGGTTTATAAACAAAATATATTATCATAAAAGCATTTGTAGAGAATCTAGATAAATATTCTCGGAGTGTGGGGTGGGTGGGCTGAAAATGATGAGTGTTGTAGGTGGGTAGGACATAATCACCCAGGCCACAACTTTTTGTTTGCGAGGGCAATTGAATGTTGAATGCCCCTTGTGGAACTTGTAATCCCTTATGTTGCTTAGATTATTCAAAAATGTGAACAGTTGCTAGTTGTATCCTCGAAAAGTAAAACATTTTTGGGGGATCCGACATTTGTACAAAAATGTTTTTGGAGAGTCCGAACGACCTAGGTTTTCCCTACTTCCACTAGGAAAGTCATTTTCTTTATTTTTGAGTAACTTGTTTTACTAGAGAAGATGTTCTCCAAAAAAATTGACCAACGGAACACACTCCAAACAATTGCCAAACACACTCCAAATATGTTATATATTATGCATTTAAGGGCTTTTCCTTAATGTCTTTTCTGTGAATGCAGATTTTTTTAACTGGAATAGAGTAAAAGTTCGTTACTGCGATGGGGCCTCCTTTACAGGGGACAGTGAAAATAAGGTTTGTAAGGTCATGCACCATTTTCATCTTTTACTTTTTCATTGATTATGCAAACATGTTGTTAGTATGTAAACAAAGGAAGAAAAAAATTAGAGCTAAAACTTATCACACTACAGCACGGTGACTCCAAATTGCTGTAGATTTTAACCATTTTCTTTTCTTTACATTCTTTGGCATCTGGTCTTTTTTTTTTCTTGGTTCTTTTGGCGTTTGAATGATAAGTGAGGTAAATGACCTTTATGAATACATATTCTTCTTGCTGGAGGTTGGGACAAGGACAGTGATCTTTTAGCTCCCTTCCTTTTCTTGTTAGCTCAATTACATTATGGTGAGAATTGAAACAAACTGTGTTTTAAACTTTTTGGCATTTATGTATTGCTCTTCCCAAGTTTCATGCTTCCGGTGATGCCGAGGATGTGCTTAGAAGTTTTTGACTTTTCAAAGTGCTCGTGTTTTTGCTTATCAGATGAATCATTTAGCTAGTGCTAAAAATAAATGTCTTCAAAGGAGGTATGGAAGAAGACTTAGATCAGTATTCAATACATAGACTTTATAGAAGTTTTGAGATTGTAATAGTTGCAGCATGTTGTAGTTTATGTTCTTTTAGTACCTCCTTCGTACTTTGTTTTTGATGAAATTTACATTACCTTATCAAAAAAACCTTTTGAAGGTGCTACTTAAATTTTGCATCTGCTTTTGAGTACATCTTCTCACTGAAAAGTTCTGAATAAAGGTGTAATTTCAGAACCATGTTCTCGTGGGAACACTGCGTCTGAGCACATTGCCTCTCGAAGGAGAAATATCAGCAAATGCTATATGTTCAAACTCAATAACACCTATTTGTATGGTCCCTCTTATCCTCCGACTGTTTCTATGCTCGGTTGGATTTTCTCAGGGACTAATTAAGGATAGTCAGGAGCTGGAACAGGGAACTCTGGAATACCCTTGTACCTGAAATTTCAGAAATTGTACCTATAACCATGATACCAACAATTTATCTATCACTATATGTTAAACCATCTGATGTCCACGCATACACCTGTCACCAATTTTTAGTTTTAGGGAAGTATAAGAAGCCTTTCGGAAACAACTTCCTTATCTCTACGAGGTATGGGTAAGATCTGTGTACATTCCAACCTTCCCAGACCCCACTTTGTGGCATCTCACTGAGAATGTTGTTGTTGGGAAGTATAAGAAGTATTTGATGTTTTTGTATTATCTTACTCTATGAAATGTAACATATGTTTTATAATAACAATTGCTAGCTTGTTTAGTCAACCTTGTTTTTTCTTAAGAAAAAAAAGTATATTGCATATCTCTCCAGGATGCACAACTGCAATTTAGAGGTCAACGTATATGGGAAGCAGCAATGGCGGAGTTAATGTCGAAAGGAATGCAAAATGCCCAGCAGGTCAAAGTCACTTTTTGCCTTGTTAGTTTGCTTGCTCTTTTCATTCATAATCTGTTATTGTTAATAGTGCTTCAGGCTCTACTCTCTGGATGTTCTGCTGGTGGTCTAGCTTCAATATTGCATTGCGATGAGTTCCGCACTCTGTTCCCAAGTAGTACCAAAGTGAAGTGCCTAAGTGATGCCGGATTATTTATGGATGCGTACTTTCCTGATCTTGAAACTCATAATATGCTTTTGTTTTCTTAAATTCTAGAATAAAGGTTTAGTAACAAGTCCTTTCTGGATGCACAGAACTGATGTATCTGGTGGGCACGCACTTAGAGATGTTTTTAAAGGCGTAGTAAGCGTACAGGTTAGGACAACTCAAACTCTATATTGGTCAATTTCATTAAGCAACTGACATTTGTATATAACTATCTTCGGGCTTTGCTTAGTATCAATTCATGTAATATTTTACAGGGTCTTCAGAAGATGTTACCAAGTAATTGTACCAACAAACTTGATCCAACCTCTGTAAGTTCTTTTGATATATTTTCCTTTTCAATATATGGTATCGTGTCATGTTACTAATACGGTTCCTATATGTGCGCCTTTCAGTGCTTCTTTCCTCAGAATTTGATCGGCAATATCAAGACTCCATTATTTCTTCTAAATGCTGCCTATGATTTCTGGCAGGTACATTCTTAAACTTTTCGAATTTTTGTTTTCTCCTATTCGGAGATGGAAAGAGATCAACTATTCAGTGTTTGCATACATTGCAATCTTTGCGGAATGTTGACATTTTTTTTTCTGTTGCAACTTCCTATAGATTCAATCCAGTTTGGCTCCTCCAGTAGCCGATCCTCATGGGTTGTGGCATGATTGTAAACGTGATTACAAAAAATGTTCTGCATCACAAATTCAATTTCTACAAGGTATGCATCAATCAAACCTGTTACTTGGCTATTCCCATAGGTATTTTAATCGAATCCTTGAGAGACGAACAAAAAAAATAGAACTCGTCTGTTTTCACATGGAAAAATTAGGAAGCTTCTTAGTATTTCAGATAGAATCTATTTCCCACCATGCGGTTCAATAAGTGGGAAGATGATGTTTTTACAATTCAAAGATTCACGGTGGGAAAACCATTATTTCTGGTGGTAATTCCTAGACCATGGACTCACATGTTGATGAAATACAATTTGGGGACAGATTTCAGAAATGATATGCTAAATGCTATTAAAGGCTTCGGTGCCTCAACACAAAGTGGGTTGTTCATAAACTCTTGCTTCGCTCATTGCCAATCCGAGAGGCAGGATACATGGTTTGCTGACGATTCTCCCCTTATCGATAACAAGGTACATTTATGATTATAAATTTGTGTTGAATACTGCAGAAGGTAATTCACATTTTGACATCATGATTGACAAATAAACATTTGAACGATATGCAGACGATTGCACTTGCAGTTGGAGATTGGTATTTTGATAGAGAAGGAATGAAGGCGATTGACTGTGCTTATCCATGTGATAAAACATGTCACAACATGGTGTCTAAATAAGCAACAATTTACAATCATATTATTTTTCTGCCAATATTGCAGAAACAAACTCATTATTCATCATTAAATATGAGTAATTTATGGGTATATCAATTGCACTTCCCTTGAAATATGTAAGCCTGTTGAAACCTCTACAGAACACTTGTGAAAGATTTATTTGGTATAAGAGAAACTTCATTTCCAATTGTCTCATTTTTGTTGACTTAAATATTTTGAAAAATATTTTTGCGTTCATAGTTTCTCTAATTTAAGAAAATTAACTTTCATACATTAAGTTAAAAAAATATTTTTCAAAACTTCTTTAAACCTCACGAAATAGGACTCTTGACTATGATCGGATCCCTAACTTTATTTTCCTTTTTAAATTATTATTATTATTTGTTATAAAATCAAGATTATAAGAAGAGGACAAGAGAAGTAGATGTAGGAGAAGATTTTCTTCTTATTCAAGTAAATGTAAGTTTCATATGTATATAATACAATAGTGAATGAACAACCCTATTTATAGAGTGAGAAATCACTCCAAAAGTCACCATATTAAGTATCATAATAAATATCAAGATTATAAGAAGAGGACAAGAGAAGTAGATGTAGGAGAAGATTTTCTTCTTATTCAAGTAAATGTAAGTTTCATATGTATATAATACAATAGTGAATGAACAACCCTATTTATAGAGTGAGAAATCACTCCAAAAGTCACCATATTAAGTATCATAATAAATAGATATATTCTTATCCAAAAAGGTTCATAAAACCTAGTGAATATGAATGGTTGTTCATGTATTAACTTTATGGACTATCCACTTATTCAATGGATTTATAACACTCCCCCTTGGATGTCCATAGATATTGTGCCTCGTTAAAAGCTTACTAGAAAAAACCCTGTGGGAAAAAATTCTAGTGAAGGAAAAAGAGTACACATATCTTTTGATACGCATTATTTGTTGCCTCATCAAAATTTTTTCGAGGAAAACCCAGTGGGACAAAACCTAGAGATGGTTAAGTTTCCGCATTCCAATTTTGTGAACCATCTTCTCGAGAGTTGAGGTCGATAAAGATTTGGAAAATAAAGTTTGTCGCACATCAATATCACCATTCTTCTGGAGATCACGTGTGAAGAATAATTTTGGTGAAATGTGTTTCGTTCTATCTCCTTTTATAAAGCTTCCTTTTAATTGAGCTATGCATGCAACATTGTCATCAAAGAGTATTGTGGGTATCTTGACGTCACAATTCAAACCACATCTTTCTTTGATAAAATGTATTACTGATCTTAACCATACACATTCTCTACTTGCTTCATGAATGGCTATTATCTCAACATGATTTGAAGAAGTAGCAACAATAGACTGCTTCGTAGATCGTCATGATATAGCAGTACCTCTGTATGTGAATAGATAGCCTGTTTGTGATCGACTTTATATGGGTCAGATAAATAACCTGCATATGTATGACCAACAAGATCTGCACTATCTTTGTTAGTATAAAACAGACCGATATCACTAGTTCCCCTTAGATATCGCAATATATGTTTAACTCCATTCCAATGTCTTCGTGTAGGGAAAGAACTATATCTTGCTAACAAATTAACAGAAAATGCTATGTCAGGTCTCATAGTATAATCAAGATACATAAGTGCCCCAATTGCACTAAGATAAGGTACTTCTGGACCAAGAGGTTCCTCATTCTCTTCTTGAGGTTGGAATGGATCCTTACTCACTTCAAGTGATCGGACAGCCTTTGGAGTACTTAATGGATGTGCTTTGTCCATGTAAAATCGTTTCAAGATTTTCTCAATATAGGCAGATTGATAGATGAAGACCCCGTCTACTAAATATTCTATTTGTAGTCCAAGACAAATTTTTGTCTTTTCAAGGTCTTTCATCTCAAATTCTTTCTTTAGATATTCAATTGCCTTTTAACCTCTTCTGGAGTTCCAATGATATTAATGTCATCAACATAAACAACAAGAATAACAAACCCCAATGTTGTTTTCTTAATAAATATATAAGGACAAATGACATCGTTTATATAACCTTGTTTTATCAAGTACTCACAGAGGCAATTATACCACATGAGCCTGACTGTTGTAAGCCATATAATGACTTTTGTAATCTGATTGAATGCATTTATCGAGATTTTGAACTACATGCTTCAAGCATTTTAATTCCTTTCGGAACTTTCATATAAATTTCATTATCAAGTGAACCGTAAAGGTAAGCTGTAACCACATCCATTAGATGAATTTCAAGATTTTCATGTACAGCTAAACCGATGAGATATCAAAAAGTTATTGTATCCATAACAGGTGAATATAATTCTTCATAGTCGACACCAAGTCGTTGAGAGAATCCTTGTGCAACAAGGCGTGCCGTGTATCTTACAATCTCATTTCTCTCATTTCTTTTTCATACAAAAACCCATTTATAGCCAAATGGTTTAACATCACTAGGCGTTTGGACTACTATTCCAAAAACCTCACGCTTAGCAAGTGAATTTAATTCTGATTGAATTGCTTCTTGCCATTTTGGCCAATCACGTCTTTGTCGATAGTCGACAGATAGAGGTTCAAGATCCTAATATCCTTTCATAATGTTAAGTGCAACATCATATGCGAAAACATTATCTACTATGATTTTTGATCGATTTAAACTTATCCCATCACCTGTAGAACTTATTGAGAGTCCTCCATTTACTTGAGTCTCGAGTTCACTGATCTCTTCAGGAATATCAGGGTTAATCACATCTTGAATTTCTTCGTAAAATTCTTTTGTAGTGTCATTTTTTGTACTTCTTTTTCTAGGATTTTCATCTTTTGAACCGAATGGTATACCACGCTTCACGCGTATTTGTGATTCAAAAGCTATGACACTTGTAGATGGTCCTTTTAGGATGTTGATTCAGATAGGCACATTTACTGCAGGAATATGTGACTTTGTTATCCTTTTTGAATCTGTAAATGCGTCTGGCATTTGATTTGCTATGTTTTGCAAATGGATGATCTTCTGGACCACTTGTTCACACATAGGGGAGCAAGGATCAAAATGAGATAATGATCCATGCAATTTCACTTTTAAGTTTATTTTTCTCTCCCCCTAATTGCGGAAAATTTATTTCATCAAATCAACAATCTGCAAATCTTGCAGTGAATAAATCTCCAGTCAACGGCTCAAGGTAGCGAATTATTGAGGGTGAATAAAATCCAACATATATGCCTAACCTTCTTCGACGGCCCATCTTGGTGCACTGAGGTGGTGCTACAGGCACATATACAACACATCCAAAAATTCGAAGATGAGCAATATTTGGTTCATGGTCAAATACCAATTGTGATGGGGAGTATTTACTATAATCATTCATTTTGAGATGAACAAGTGATGCTGTATGTAAGATAGCATGACCCCAAATAGTAGTAAGCAACTCACTTTTCATAAGTAGAGGTCTTGCTATCAATTGTAAGCGCTTAATAAATGACTCAGCAAGGCCATTTTGAGTATGAACATGAGCTACAGGGTGTTCAACTTTTATCCCTACCGATATGCAATAAGCATCATAAGCTTGGGATGTGAATTCACAAGCATTATCAAGACGAATTGTCTTAATGGAATAATCTGAAAATTGCGCTCTTAATCGTATCATTTGTACCAATAATTTTGCAAACGCCAGGTTGCGAGATGATAAGAGGCACACATGAGACCATCTTGAAGATGCATCTATTAGGACCATAAAATATCTAAACGACCCACTAGATGAGTGAATAGGTCCACAGATATCTTCTTGTATTCGTTCCAAAAATTGAGGGGATTCAATGTTAACCTTCGTTGATGATGGCCTAGTAATCAATTTGCCTTGGCAGCAAGCAGCACATGAAAGCTCATCATTTGTAAGAATCTTCAGGTTCTTTAATGGATGTCCATTTGAGTTTTCAATGATTCATCTCATCATTTTTGATCCAGGATGACCTATTCGGTCATGCCAAAGCACAAAAGTCTTTAAGTCAGTAAACTTTTGGTTTACGATAGAGTGTGTTTTAATCGTACTTATTTTTGCATAATACAGGCCAGAAGATAAAGTTGATAATTTATCCAATACATATTTCTGGTCTGAGACAATCTTGATAATACCAAGGTATTCAACATTCATTTCATTTATTGTCTCAACGTGATATCCATTTTGGCGAATATCTTTATAACTTAACAGGTTTCTTGGGGATTTAGACGCATCTTCTATGACAAGTTTTGTCCCCTTGAGAAGAAATATAGTAGCTCTTCCGGAGCCTTCTATTAAGTTTGAATTACCAGATATTGTAGTAACATTTGCTTTTCTTCTAAGCAAGTAAAAGAAGTATTTCTCGTCTTTGAATATGGCGTGCGTTGTTCCACTATCAATTATACAAATATCTTCATGAGTGATTATTGAGGTATCCATATACTCTTCAAGATGAAAGATATAAAAGAATAAACATTATAATATTATTACTAAACAAAAACAATACAAAACCTTTTAGTTATTTACAAATCTAGGAAAACATATTCATACTAGTTCATATAAACGACGAAAATGAAATATATTTACATTATCACAGACACATCACCTATCAGATGATCTATCTTTCCTTTGGGATTCTTAAAGAAATCCGCAACATCTAGATGCATGGGTTCAACAGTATCTTCCGTGATTAAGTTGGTTTCTGCGTTATTTTTCACCTCCTTCAGGGAAGCTTGATATAGCTCAACCAGGTGCCTTGGCGTACGACAGGTACGAGACCAATGTCCTTTTCCTCCACATCGATAAAATTTATTGTTTGAATTTTTCTTCTGCACTATGTAATGTTTTTCATTCTTCTTTTTACACTGCTGGTGTTGAAGATTATTATTTAGTGCAAGACGATCACCATGATTGAAATTTTCTCCTCGACCACGACCACGGCCACGACTGGGGCCACCACCTTTTTCACGCCTAGATTGGTGAAAATTTCCCGTTTAATTGTGGATTAATAATATGAAAAATAGGATTCCGAATCCTATTTGATTGTGACTCATGAAATAAATAGGATTACTTGTCCTTCTAAGAAAGTAACTATGCATTATTTTTTAGGAAAAAACTGTTTATGTTTAATAGTGATCTGAAAATGCATGTATGATTTTTTGGTCAAAACTTAATGAAACATAATCTGCTTGTGCAGAGATTTGTGAAAATATATTATAATGGAATAACAAAATTAAAACGAGTAAGATACGAATTATTAAAAATTGGTTGTTTTTTGACAATTTATCAAAAAACTGCATCTTTTTGGAGCAATATGAAAATTCGTTCTGTAGTTTTTTTGAAAAAAAAACTTAGTTTAGTTATGATCCGTTCGT
This sequence comes from Solanum lycopersicum, assembly GCF_036512215.1. Classification (NCBI taxonomy): domain Eukaryota; kingdom Viridiplantae; phylum Streptophyta; class Magnoliopsida; order Solanales; family Solanaceae; genus Solanum; species Solanum lycopersicum. Next base: position 18,523,937 of record NC_090809.1, on the reverse strand, counting down.
GTTAAGCTTTTCAAACATATATAATAATAGAGAAACATACATAAAACGAGTAAGATATGAACTTTTTAATTTGAGCTGAAAAAAATATTTTTTTAAAGATTATTTTTTTGGATTGAGATTAGAGTCTTATTTATGATTATTTTTATATGTATCCTTTTTTAAATCTTATTGGTCTTGTGTATTCGTTTAGTCCTTATGTTCCTCAAATAGTTGCTTGCTGTGACATATGTTGTCACATTAAATGGTATTAACCATATTTCGTTTTGTTCCCATTACAAGTTATGGATGAATAAGAACATGCTCAAATAACTCCAAGTGAGAATTCACAAAGTCGAGCAAAAGGATGAGGTAGAGGAGCAACCCGCTGTAAGACATGGATACGAAGGTGAGAAGTCGTACAAATTGGTGTCCCAAAAGAGAAACAAAGTATGTTAAGAAACGGAAGGACCATTCGAAGGCAAATAGAAAAAGATCTAACAGAGTTTAATTCTTTGGAGATGGATCCCCTTGGTTGTTAATAAAATTCCTCCAGATCTTTGTCATAAAATTTGAAAAGTTTATTGAAAGTGTTCTCAAATAACAGGGATGGAAAGATACATGTTTTGTATCAATGAAGTTAGAATCGAAATTGGGGATAATGAAGAATTATGAAAGTAATATGTAAGAATAGGAGTTGAGTCGGTAAAACTTCACCCACGGTGTATCGACATACTCCCTTTTTTGTTATCAAAATATTTTTTTTATTTTAATTTTTATTAAACTTTGAAGGGAACATCTTTAATTGTGATTTAATATAAATATTTGAGTTTTATTCTCTTTTATTTTGGATAAGTGAATGATTATTCTATTACGCACTATCATATAGTGTTTAATAATTAGACATGCAAATATGTGTGATTATAGTCTAAAATAAATTAGTGTACACATTAAGAAGTTAATTTTAAATTTTAATTAAATATTTAATTCGTAGATGATGAATTGATGCTTATGTGTCTTTTGGATTTTACATTTAAATATTAAACCTTTATGAGAATTGTTTTGCTTGAATGTGTATGTCACATGCATAATTATTAAAATTCTTTCCTAATTAAATGTCAATAACATACATGACATCAAAAAAGTATCATTACTAACTTAAACAAAGGTGAAAAACTTAATGATGATGATTAGAACATCTGAATTGTAAAATATGGTATGTGCTGGAAGAGCAAAATGTTCTCAAAGGTATAAACCATGTTTTGAATCAACCAAAAGAGGGTAATACTGCACAACACCTTAGGGTGATGTCAAACATGGTATCTCAACTCAAGAGTGTTGGTCATGTTTTTTCAAGATGAGCAACAAGTTCAGGCAGCAATTCAGTCTCTTCATAATAAATGAGAACATTTCAAGGTTAAATAGATCCATAATAATAGATCAAAACTTTTTTGTGAAGTTGCACGCCATGTTGAACTAGAAGATGAGCTCCTTGGTGTTGCCAAATATGATTCTAATGCCTTTGTGACAGAGTCAAGTGGTACAAAAATCTCCAGACTTCATGCATAAGAAAATTTGGAAAAGGAATGAAAAAGACAAAGAGACTGAAGAAGGACCCTCTAAGAAGAAAAAAACACCAAGAAAAGATTTTTTTAAAAGAAGAGAGACAAGAGTGAAATAAAGTGCTACAATTGCCAAATGTTGGGGCATTTCGCTCATGAATGCAATGAGCCGAAAATGTAGCATTTCTTAACACATCTCAAAGTGCAACATATGGTTTCAAACACTTCCTTACAAACTGAATCTTATCCTATGTGGATTGTAGACTCAGGATCCACCGACCACGTGAGTCGAGGTTGAGAAGCATTTGTGGAGTTTCATCTAAATCAAGGTGGATATTCTTAGGAAATGTGAAATTAGAAGTCAAAGGGATAGGAACTTGCAAAATAGACTTGCATGGTGACTGTTCTTTGATGTTGCATAACATCCTATATGCACCAGAGATTTGATGAAACTTAGTATATGTGTCTGTTCTTCTAGACGTTGATTTTGATTTGTTTTTAGTTGTAATTGTGTTAGAATAACTCTAGATAATGTTTTATATGGATTTGGACTAATTTATGATTTGGACTAATTTATGATTATTTTAGATAGTAATATCCTACTTATGACTATTATGTTCACCATTGTGTAATGACATGTTATTCAAGTAACAATGATGTTGATGTTATTATATGACATTCTGGATTAGGTCATATAGGGAAAGATAGAATGTTATCAATTAATTCATTATGATATTTGTGGTTTAATGGATATAAAGACAAGGTCTGGTGTTGTATATTTCATTAAGTTTATTAATTATTTCACGCACTTTGATTATGTCTATTTGATTTTTCATAAATCTGAAGCACTTGAGTGCTTTAAAATATATATGAATGAAGTTGAAAATCAATTACATAAAGCATAAAAGATTTACGAACCGATCGAGGACATGAATATTTATCAAAAAAATTTGAAGAATTATGTGCTTGAAAAGTATTATCACACAGTTAACTACTCTTTATACACCATGACAAAAAGGTGTAACTGAATGAAAGAATAGAACATTATTAGACTTGACAAAATCCATGATGACGTAGACAACTTGTCTATCTCTTTCTGAGGAGATGCATTATTGATTGCGGATTACATATTGAATAAAGTGCTTTCTAATTAGTGTCTTCTACTCCTTATGAACTTCAGACTGGTCATAAAACAAATCTGAATGATTTACGAGCCTGGGGTTGTGCAACATACATTAAAGGTCATTTTGGTGAGTTTGGTAAACTAAGTCCAAAAGGAAGGAAATGTACCTTTATAAGGTACTCTGAACTCTCCAATGATATGTGTTCATCGATGAATTGGAGGATGGAAGTATTACTGAAATTGTATCACGAGATGTCAGATATTTGGAAAATAACTTTCTCGAAAAGAGTAAAATAGATGAAGTAGAACCTCTATGCAAAATGTTAAATTCAAAAAGATTAGATGATGTTGTCAAACATACTTGATGATTCAATGGATCAAGAAATGATTCCTGGTCCAAGTGGGTGTTATGAATCCCAAAATTTTGTAGAGGAATATGAACTTCAAATTCGTAAGAGTACAAGACAAGGTGTACCTAAACGATCTTATAAGATTGAAGATTTTATTTTCTTGGTACGTCCTACAGAATTGGATGAACTTAATTATGTAACAGAGGCCTTATCGAAACTAGAAAGGGATGAATGGTTAAAAGTGATGAAAGAAGATTTAGAGTCCATGAAAACAATCAAATTGTGGGATCTAGTTGACCTTCCTAGGGAACGTAAAAATATTGAGAATAAATTGATTTTTAAAGTTAAATGTAAATCGAATGGGTCAATAGAAAGACATAAAACACGATTGGTTGCAAAAGGTTTTACTCAAGAAGTTGAAATAAACTATGAGGAATGTTTTTTGCTACTTGTGAAGTTCACATCCATATGATTAATTTTATATATTATTGCACATTTAGATATAGAATTACACCAAATGAAGGTAAGAATGCTTTTCTCAATGGAGAATTAAATTAGGAAATCTACATGGAACAACCAGTAAATTTCGTTGTTAAAGGTCAGAAAAGAAAGTATAAAAATTGAAAAGATCAATTTTGGCGTAAAGCATTCTTCAAGATAGTGGTATCTAAGATTTCATAAGGATGGGATATCATTTGATTTCACCATGATCGATGATGACATTGTATCTATGTGAAAAATTTCAATGGAAATTTTGTAATTCTTTCTCTTTACAAAGATGATATTTTATTGATTGGAAATAATTTGGCGTATGTAAAAACTATCAAGTCATGACTATCAAAATTATTTGATATAAAAGATTAGAGTGAAGCAAACTACATATTGGATGTTAAGATCCAAAAAAATGTCTCCAAGAATTTTTTGAGTTTATCTCAAGAAACTTATATAAAGAAAATATTGGCACATTTTCTAATGTATAGTTGCGAACCCATGGATAAACCTGTAGAAAGGGTGAAACTTTAATCCTTGAAATGTGTCCAAAGAATGAAAAAGAAAAGAAAATGTCTCAAGTTTCTTATTCTAGCGTTGTCGGGAGTTTGATGTATGATATGATATTTACTCGCCCAGACATTTGTTATGTCGTGAGTCTAGTTAGCAGGTATCAATGCAATCTTGGAAAAGATCACTGGAAAACATAAAGAGAATATTCTGATATATGAAGGAAACTACAGATCATACATTGTGTTATAGTGGATCTGATTTATTCATAACATGTTATACAAATGTTGATTGGGATGGCGATCGAGATGATAGAAAATCAACATCCTGTTTTGTTTTCTTACTAAATGGTGATACTATTTCATGGAAAAGTAAGAAGGAAACTTGCACAACTCTTTTGACTATGGAATCTGAATTTGTGGCATGTGCATCTGCATTACAAGATATTGTTTTGTCAAAGAGATTCTTTGAGAATTTGAGTATTGCAAAGGATTCTAAGGGTCCAATGAATCTATATTATGATAGTCAAGCGACTATCACATACATAAAGGATCCTAAGTATCACAGAAGAACCAAACTCATTGACATCAAGTATAACTTTGTGATAGATGTAGTAACAAGTGGAGAAATAATGGAGAAATAACTTAACAATACATTAATACACGGGAAATAATAGTTGATCCTTTTCAAGAAGGCCATCTCTTGAGACTTGTTTGAAAAACATGCTAAGGCTCTAGGTTTACGTAGAGTATGATGATATTTTAGTATCGTAAACCAACTTGATTAATATGATATTCTCTTCTATATAAAACTATTGAATTTATGGTCAAATATAGTATTCATATAATAATCTGTAAAATATAAAATATGTCAAACAAGTAACGAGATTGTCTCTCTCACACGAGCAGTCAGGTCTTATCTTGGGGAACATGAAGAGATGAGTTTCACCACCATTTTATGACTTGTTTTATGATCCAGACAAAAGTTTTTCCAAGAAATGAACTTAAGGATCACTGAAGAGAGAAAATAGGGTTAAACATTTGGAGGTGTGTAGACCAAGGTCTGTACGATGTTGAATAGTCAAAAGAATGAGAAACATGCACCAATTTAAGGTAAATATATTGTAACACGTGTTTCATACTACGTGTGTCTAGCGATCAATGGGTCAATGAAAGAATATTCTCTGCTTTTTCATTGGGTGAGACCCAAAAAATTTAAAATGACTTATGAATGAAATGCCCTTTGACCTTTTGGCGTTTCTTGAAGTTTTAATCGATGTTGCTACTTAAGCATGTCACTAATAGCCATGAGCAATTCAGCAATGCAATACATGTCAAGGAAAGCAGTTTATATGGAACAGATAGATTTCACTAGAAAGAGAAGATGATAAAAAGAACATTTCAACTTGTATACATAAGCCGACTATTACACTTGAGTGTAATTGTGTGTATTAATTTAAACATGAACTCGAGTTCACCTCTTTAAGAGGTTGAGGGATCGAACAAATAAGTATTGAAGTAGTGAATGATATTTGGGTTATCATGAGTAATAGTGTCCTTTAATAGTAGTGAATTCTTTTCACATGTGATTGCATTCTTTCATAGGGCTTGTAAAACCGTAAAGATAAACTCTTCATGCTCACAGGTCGCACAAACTATTTATTATATGAATTGTAGTCTGATTAATATAATGTTGACTTGGTATTGTCCACCATGTGCGAAGTGGAAGATGTAAGTTTTGGGTCGCGGGTTGCCCATGTGGACCGACCCAACCCGATATGTTTTATGCCTTATTTAATTAATTAATTTGTTTGGATAAGTTCTTTTAAAAGGATAAGGTAGAACAATTACTTTGTAAATGTTCAACTTCTCATTAAAAGACTCCTAGTGAGAGTATTTTTCTAAGGAACGTCAAACGTAAAAAACAGAGAGAAAAATGTGTGAAACACAAACCAAAAACCAAGCGATCAGTGAAGAAACAAAGAATTGAGTTTCTCAGACAAATTCATCAACACACAAATGAGACTTCTGATTTGTGAACACAAATCTTTGTTTCATAATGATTCAAAGACATACTTGAGCACCAACCTATCAAATAAGCAGATCGATGACTTTACCTGCAAATTGCAAGGTACATATCTCACTGTTGATTTTCTTTTATATTCCTTCGATGAAAACAAATCATATGTTGAATTTATCTGTAAAGAAACTAATTAAAATAACAAAACAATACCTTACCACCACATTAAAACACAACATTATGACAATATATTTATGAGAATCTAAATATTAAGCTTCAGACTTTTCTGCGGCGTCCTTTCATCGAAGTCAAAATAAAAAAATATAAAGTTAGAGATGAGCTAAAACAATGAGTTAACAAGGTGAAATGGACGGTGAAAAGGATGAAGAAATGTATGAACAGAAGAAAGTTCAATGGGGAAAGAGATGAAGATGGACAGAAGGAAAGAGAAGGGTAAAATTTTTTTGACAGAAAGAAGAAAAAGAGTGAGATTATTTATAAACTGTAAACCTACATAGGGAATAACTAAAAAGCAACTTGTTGGTAATACTCAAGAAGTTTTATTTTTACATGGATTGTATAAAAAAGGAATAGAAATGAAATATGATATGAAAAAGCACAGTTAAATGTATATAAGTAAAGAATTAATTCGAAATAATGTGTATAGTTGGGACTGTAATTGGAGAGATAAAAATTGACAATTTTATACCATAATTATCATCCCCACAAATTAGGCACACAATCCCAAAAGTAGGATAGAAGAAAATTAAATAAAAAATTTAATTTGGATTAAAAAATTAATTATTTTGTTATGTTTGTAATTTAAACACTACGCTTGTAATTAAAATAGAAGTATGTGAATATATTAATTAAAGTTTTAAATATTATATGATTGTAATTTCACAAAAAAATAATAGTAACTTTTGAGCTCAAATGGCTAACTCTTAATACAAATAAAACGCACCGCCCAAAGTTTGAGATGCTAATTGGTTGAAAATTATGCTAAATTTTTACTTATACTCTTAAAATTTATATTTTTATTTTTTTGAAAAGTCGCTGTAATGACATGTTACCGTCGTTATGGAAAAGCCATCGGAGAAAGAATTTAGGTCAATTTTTTTTGTAGTAACTTAAGAATTTCTAGCCTGGTCCAGATTTGGACAAAATGAAAGTCAATAAGGTCTAGGGAGATCTGGTAATGAATGAGAGATATAATTATGATTCTGATGACATAAGTAGATAGCCAAGAACGTTAACAAACCCATGCAATAATGTGCTGTGATTTCGCGACATTTCTAATGCATTTCACTTAAGAATTGTGTGTGTCTAAAGCCTTTTTGTAGTGATTTTTATAAGTTTTATGTTCTCTTTGCAGGAAAGATGTTCAGCCAGCAAGATAAGAAAACAACTACAAAAAGTGCAGAACAAGACATACAAAGCCATCGGTGCTCTGTCACTTGATCCATGGACCGTAGATAAGTAGCTCAGGCATTGGAAGAATATCAGGGAATTCTGACTAAGTGTGAACCATGAGAGGAAATGATATTGACAAACCGTACCGGTGGACCTTTGATTGGTTGAGAGAAGGTTTCAGTACTTGACTTTTGAAGATTCAAAGTATGGAGCTACGGAGGATCATCGATGACCCGTAGATGGATCGATGAACCGTATTGTTGGTTCTTCATATGATTTAAAGAGGGTGTTGTCCGGTGGAGCAAAAAATAATTCTAAGTCCTGACCGATGGAAGGAGTCTACGGATCGTCAATTGATCGACGGTCCATCAGTTGGTCCGTAGATTGAAGCCGTGTCTACTGAAAATTTTTTCCTTATTTCAATTCCTTTTACTTTAGGACTATGTTTTCTATATATATGGCATTGAAACCCCATTTCTGGGGTGTACTATTACTATTATTCTATTTTGTGTATTAAAGATTGTTGGTTGCAAACTTGGGCAATTAATCAATTTTCGTATTTGGTTTGAATATTTTCTTGCAGTTTCAAGTTGAATTTTTGGGTTTCTTATTATTGTTGAGTAAGTTTATGATTTCTTCATTCAAAACTGTGAATTGTGATCTTGCTAGCATGGGTGACTAAATTCACAAGTAGGATTGTGGGAACCATGGGTAATTAACAAAGTAATCCTAGTATTGAAGCAATTCTTAAATAGTGTTTTTGCATGCAATGATAATTCTTTCACCTTAGAAATCTTTGTAACGGGTGCAAGCGTTAGAACTCACCTTGTTACTACTTTCCGAACCAAGGAGTTAGTAATAGGAAATGAACTATCAACATAAATTTAGTTTCATACTATCTAATAGGCTAGTGTTGATTGGTGTGAAGTAATAAATAAGTCATACATCAATTATGATGTATAATATGAGGTGAAAGTAAGGGTTTGTAACTTATACACATGTAGACGGACCAAGGTACGAGGTAAAATTCTCTAGATTTTTGGACCAAGGATTTGGAGATATCTAACTTACAACTTTCCAATAAAATCCTAGGAAAGAATTGTTATTGCTAGGAATACGACGTTATGAACCTGTGGGGAACACATATACCCTAGTTATTCTCACAACTTGATACAAACTCAAAATCCACTTTTGTTTACTTGTTAACTTATACTGTTTGAGAAATTTACTGAACCAACCCCCCTTTACTTAATTGTTTTTGGAAAGACATAGACTAAACGAACACAATTATGAATTAAAGCTAAGTTTAAATCATTTTTCTCGTGGGATCGACCCTAACCTACTAGTTGGGTTCTGTACTTGATAACGATCGCTTATGCTTCTTTAGGGAGGTATAACTTAAACATATCAAATATTTGCTCCGTTGCCGGGGATTCTTACTTTTAGATTAACTTTAATTACGTTATTGAAATTTAGTCAACTATTTACTGACTTCACTTTTCCTTTTTGTTTTCTCTCTCTCAGATCTAGCGTGTATACAAAGTACACGGAGCAAAGGAGAATCACTCACTCCATACGATCCTTAACTCAACCAAACCTTGAGATGAATAAAGTATCAAGGGGCTCCAGCTAATCCTAACAAAGGGAATATAAGTGATAAAGTAGGCTGCCAGCCTCCATTACCAGTTGAGGCACACCACCAGTCACACTTTGAAAATCTGTTAGGTGATTCCTTGGGGTTGCAACCTCTAGAGATCGCACGACTTCAGGATTACTATATGGGTAACATGAACATTGCAGACTCTGATGGACCTATTGTCCTACTCCCACTGCCCTCTAGGCACACTTTCATGGTAACGAGTAGCTTGATGCAGATGCTCACAGCGAGGGGCTTGTTCTCGCGACTGCCATTGGAAAACCCACATGCCCATATAGCAAAACTGAGGTCTGTGTGTAAAAGTTGTGTGGGTAGACCATACTTTGATATGAACTTTATTGACTTGCAAGTGTTTCTTTTATCACTAACGAGATGTCGCTATATGATTCACCGAGTTGCCCTACAGTTCTAATCTATACTTGGAATCAGCTGAGAGATGTGTTCTAAGCGAGGTACTATCCAATGTCCAAGAAGCTCAACCACAAGGCTAAGGTGAACAACTTTTTAGTACTACCTGTAGAGTCGGTGAGTAGCTCTTGGGATAGATTTACCGTGTTTGTGAGAGGCTCCCATATCACCGCATTGATGATGAGTCACTGAAAGGGTACTTCTACAGAGGTCAATATGATAACAACAAAGCAGTGCTCCATACTATTGTGGATGGATTCTATGGTGAATATACATATGCTAAGATTGCAGAGAAACTGGAGAAGATATCTCGCAACAATAAAGCTTGGAGAACTAGAAATTTCGAACACTGGGCAAAACACCTTTGCGGTTCAGGCTACACACAGCTCAACCATAAATGAGATTCGTGAAGAGATGGAGCAGATGAGAACTGAATTAGGGTTGGTCTTAAAGCATGTGAGAGGAAGCACAGAAAAAGTGAATGCGGTGAACTATTTGGCTAAACCACCACTACCCGCAGATGAGTACTACTATGAAGAGGATACATATGCAGTTAATGATCAGGCGGGGAGGGGGGTTCCGACCAAACTCCCAAGGTTTGAATCATGATAATTGGTGCCAAGGTCAAGGAAACCAAGGTCAGAGATACGGTAATTACAACCGAAAGGGTCAATATGTCCTCGATGGGAACTACAACCCCCACAACAACTTCAATCAGAACAACTATGGTAACAGGAATGAAAGGGGTGGTCCATATGTTCCACCTCAAAATAAGGAAGCTGCACCTAGGGATGTTGGAGGTAGTATGGCACGGGTTGAGGATATGATGCAGAAGATGATGAGGAGGTTTATGCAACTAATGAGAATGTCAAGGAGATGAGAGGTAAATTATCAGGCATTGGACAAAAGGTGGATGCACATGCAGTCTCGATGAAGAACCTTGAGCTACATATGAATCAGTTGTCTACTACTGTGAACACACGCCAACCTGGAACTCTCCAGAGAAACACTATCCAGAATCCTAAGAATGTTGGGCATTGCTTGACAGCCACTACTCGAGGAGGTAAGCAGACCATTGATCCACCTATGTCGTCTATAGTTTAAGAAGATATTAGAAAGAAAGATGAGGTGATAGAGGCTAGTGGAGAGTTTGGGTATGCAACAACGAAAGAAATAGAGCTATCCCAAAAAGTGGTTCCATTCTTAGACATCTACCACCATTCCCACAGAGATTAGTGATGAAGACAGAAGATGGTAAATATCGGCGATTTATCACTATGTTGAAACAACTTTCCATCAATGTCCCATTGATAGATTCATTGGAACAAAAGCTTTGTTATGATAAGTTTATGAAGGACATGGTCATAAAGAAGAAGTCGGTGAGTTTTGAGGATGATGACAGAATGCAGCATTGTAGTGCTATTGCTACAAGGTCCCTTGTATATAAAAAAGAGGATTCGGTCGCCTTCACTATTCTATGTATGATAGGGTTGCTCCACTTTTGACACGACCTGAAATTACCCCCTAGTAGTTAGGGAGAACCCTCGTTTCGTGTCTGGATGTACTTGACCCTTTGGGGTCTTGTACAAGCCCTTTAACTATCATTCATTACATAATACATGAAAAGTAGTGCGGAATTTAAACTTTTCAAGAACATTTGATATTAAAAGGAATCTTTTATAAATACTTTGAAAATCTCATCGCCACAAGCCAAACCTAAATACACGACATAATTAACTTAGGGATACGACCCTTTACATTGAAAGAAATACATAATAATTCTTTAACTAAGAATTTAAGAACGGACTATGCCCTCGAATATGTGGGGACATAACTTGTCTTGAGAGGAAATTTCCGAAGCTTCACCTTCTAGACTTCAACCTTAAAAATGCTTCCAACCTATACTTATAGTTTAGAAAAATATGGGGTTAGTACAAATAATGTACTAAGTATGGCATGTGCAATCACATGCGAAAAAGGAAATTTTAGTAAAATAACATTTCATGCCAAATTAAGTAAAACATTCATGAATTTAGAAGAAAATCAACATGAGAACCATCATTTAACACTCAGAGAAGAACTCACATAATTTAAGCCAAAAAGAGGCATTTACAGTAAAATCCCAAAAACTTACGGTGAACTCAATCTAACATTACAGTGAACTAATTAAGCCTTTACAGTGAAGCCATTTGAGCATTTACAACAAATCATTTAAAGCATTCACAATGTATTTTACTTGAGAAATTACAATGAACTATCCTATTCTAAGTGAGTGAACTTCCAAGTCCAAGCGAAAGAGAAAGTGAACTCATTTTCCGTAAGAGTTCCCCTACCTCAGGATTATCCTAAGACTCACTAAGGTAAGGCATGAAGGAAGTATGCATATGCCTCCTTCAATACACACCAAAGCAATCCTCAAGACTACCCGTTTTGGCTTACTCAACTCGGGAGAAACAAGCCCCTCACTCAATGGCAAGACATTAAAAGACACCCTACAAACCACCAAAGTCTTCCCTTTCGGAATGACTACTTATTGCAATGAGTAGAAGGCGTTTCATACCACCACCTACCCTATGTAGCGCACTGTTTTAGAAGGTTTGGCACCAAGTATTCCCTTTTGGAAGGTCCTACTTAGTGCAATGGATAGATAGCGTCCCATACCACCACCTACCTTAAGTAGTACGTTCTTTTAGAAGAATTAGTCATTCAATTAAAATAAGTCTCACCAAGACTCTCCTTTCAGATTGCCTACCTAGTGCAATCGATAAATAGCGTCCCATTTCACTACCTACCCTAAGTAGAATACTACTTTAGAAGACTTATTACGTTCATTTCTTTTGTGGGATTTAGCTTAACCGATATAGACCATAAGAGCTATACATGGAACCTCGATATTAACACCTATTGGATGAGGGATCCTAACTTGCCTAGAATGAGGTCATTATCATAGCATTTACATGGCTTTCCCAATAGCTACACCTATGTGGGTGCATAGTTAAGGGATAAGGAGATTGCTACTAAGTAACTCATTCTCTACAAAAGAGGAGTACTCATCTCAAGAGGTACATTGGAATACAACATCTCAACTCACGAAGTGTAATCCACCTCTCCTTCATATCCTCTCGGTGCTAGGCATAACTTCCCATGGATTCTCAACATTATAGACTATAGGTTAAGGATAACTAGTGAACACCACATCTCAACTCACGAAGGGCATTTCATCCTCTAACCTAACTTAGAAAGCTCATGTGATGTAGTGGGTTTGCTACTAAACACTTCATGTCTACTCACAAATAGTATTCACCCCAAAACTCCCCTTTAGGACTTAACTTAGCTTCATTCATTCATTTGAGTGTGAGTGTGTGTATACATGTGAGCACACCTTGCACATAAGCTTCAATTCATTTACATTTAACTTCTATACATGCTTAGACCTTCATTCATCAAATCACCCACTTTACATGCTTCACCTAATCATATAAGTCCTTTATGCATAATCCTTAACATACTTCTCAAAACAACTTTCATAAAGCAATTAACAAGAATAACTTCATTCAAGCATACACTCTAGTCTACTTCACTTAATAACTTTATAAGGCACATTTAAAAAGAATAGCATATTTATCATCGTATTTCACATAACAAGCATTAATATACTCATTAACAATAAACTAATAACTCTACATTCATACAATTCAAGTAAAAACCGCCGCCAAGAAGGTGGACCATACCACTCAATAGCATTTCGAAATCAAAGATAAACATCATAACCAACTTACTCTTTATTCCAAGATTTCATCACCTATAACATTTTATAAACATTTCATCACAATGTATCCCTTAGGGAAGTAGCTAAACAACAATAACAACACAAGAAAACCAAAGCTCATTCTCTACCCAAACATGCTCATTTAACCCATTTCTTAAGCCAACATTTGAAGAAAATCTTTATCATGATTTTATTATAGTTTTAGCCTTAAAACCACCAAATAACCTTATAAATATCATTAGTAAGTCATTCAAAACGTTTTTATGCAAGACCCATATTTAGAGTTGAAGATAGAAGAAACTAGGGTTGAGAACCCATTTTGAAAATTCATTAGAAGGGACTCCTTCAATGGAAGAGATTTAAAGGATGGATACCATAACACACATTTAAGAAATACCAATGCTTTTTGATGAAGAAACAAACATCAACATCCGTCCTAGAATTTCTTGACTTTTAGCTTCCATGGAGACTTGAGCGAGTCTTCTAAGAGAGAAGGGTTTTGGGTTTTAGGAAGAGAGGTCTAAAATTTGGTTGGAGGGTTTGTAACACCTTAATATAACTAATAGACCCTTAAAATAATGTACTAGGGTAATAAAATACTTGGGTGAATTTACCAAACACCCCAAGCCAAGGCAGTCCACTTAACAGTTTTAGCAGACCTCACAGACGAGACCTAACCAATGGAACGTTTGTTCATCAACGGACAGTTTGTAGGGTCTTCTGGTTTGAAACTTAGCTCCAAAAGGGGCCTGTACATCCTGACTTGCAGTTCCAATCGACTCCCTAGGTCGACGGATCGTTGGTGGACCAACAAACCGTCCTTAGGGTCGTCGTTTGGTCACTGCTTTGGCAGTTTGATCCAAATCTTGGGCCCTTCATCTTGGGCCCCTTGAGGGTCCTACGTGGGGTCATACCTGGATGTTAAACCCCTAAACTAAGTCTTCTAGGTCTTAGGAACATCTCAAGAAAGTTTCAAGCAAAACGAACACATAAAACTCACTTAAGCACCTCAAGACACACAAGCACTATCTAAGGCACACCTTCCGAATGTCATGGACATTTGAACTCCAAACTAAACCAAACTTGACACACTCACTAAGAATACTAAAGAAACTCATTTTAAATTCAAATTAATTCAAGAAACACTCATGAGTCTCTAGTTGACCCTAGTTCATTTTGGGGCGTTACAACTTTGTGAAGGCGCATTGTGATCTTGGAGCGAGCATAAATCTCATGCCACTGACCATTTATAAGAAGTTGGATTTGGGATACTTAAAGCCTAATATTATGCGGTTACTGTTGGATGATCGAACTGTGAAGAGGACCACAGGTATACTCCATGATGTGCTCATAAAAGTGGAGTCTTTCATCTTTCTGACCGATTTCGTGATTATTGAATGTGAGGTTGAATTTGAGGTCCCCATCATTCTAGGAGGACCATTCCTTGACACTAGGCGTGCACTAGGTTATATGAAAAAGGGACAGATGAAGTTTAGGTTGAACAATAAGGAAGCAACTTTCACCATATTTAGATCCATGAAGCAAAATAGTGAGCTCTAAACAGTATCTGCTATATCCAATAAAGTTGAAAGTGTATTTGAGGTGAAAATTAAAGAGAGACTACGTGTTGAGGCACTAACAACAGTAATCATGAATTTTGACAATGATGATATTGAATAGTATGATTCTTTAGTTGCGGCACTTGAACGAAACGAATATCGGTCAAAGCCAAAAAAATTGGAGTTATAAATGAAGCATTGAGAGTCTCCACCTGCGAGAACATCTATTATAGAGGCCCCAAAATTAGCACTTATATCTCTACCACCTCATATGAGGTATGTCTCCTTGGGTAGAATGACACTTTGCATGTAAAAATTGCACCGGAGTTGAATAGGCAACAAGTAGAGTTATTAACTTACTTCTCAAATAAGAAGTAATGCGGTCGTATCAAGTAAAGAACCCAACTAATGAGGTTGTCACCATTCCCATGAGGAAAATAGTTCAGACTTACCTTTATTCTATTATTACTATTATTTAGTCAATTATTTCCCTAGAAAACAAAAGACGATAAAGGGGGAGGGGTTATTTCTAATTTAATGAAAATAATTAACAAAATTTAAGAAAACAACTAACAGATTAAAATCTTGGAGCTTAATCAATTAATAAAAGTAACTAGTGCTTAAGTGTTCCCAACAGGTTCCTAACTTAATAATTCTAACTATAACAATTCTTTCCTAGTATCTTGCATGTAAAGTGATAAATTGTGTATCTCTAAATCCTTGGTCAAGTATCTAGAAAATTTCACTCTGCACCTTGGTTCGGCTACGTGTGTTGCTATACTAACCCTTACCTTTACCTCATATTAAGCATTAATTCGATATTTGACTAAGTTATTACTTCGTACTAATCGACAATAGCCTATTAGTTAGTATACACTAAATCTATGTTGATAATTCTTTTCCTATTATCTACCTCCTTGGTCCGTCAAGTAGAATTAAGGAGAGTTTGAACGTTGGTCATCCGTTAAAAAGACTTCTAAACGAAAGAATTATCAATACATGCAAGACACTATTCTAGAATTGCTATTTTAGTTAGATTTTACCTCATTATTCACCCATGGTTCCCACAACCCTAGTTATGGAGTTTAGTTACCCATAGTCATAATCACACTATTCATATATTTAATATAAGAATTCATGCACTTACTTTAATGAGAAAGAATAAAATCCAGAAATTCGCTTGATTAATCAACAAAAGTACCAACAATAAATTCTAGAAAAAGTGTAACAATTGCTGAAATTAATCCTCCAATACTTGAACTAGAGAACTAAAGACTATATAAAAGGCTAACTATCAAAAAGTCTAACCCCCAAAATGAGGTTTTTCGATTTATATAAAATAAAAACAAGAACCCAATAAAAGAAGGATTCTAATTACTGAAAATCTGTCAAAACGCGTTTGAGTCGATGGACCTCGTGACGGACTGTCGTGGTCACAACGGGCCGTCATGGCCTCCGTCGTCCCATACTTCACAAATTCTTCTTCTGCTTTTTCATTACCCTCAACGAACATGTAGGACGGACCGTTCCAAGCACGATGGTCCGTCTAGGGTCTCCGTTCCATAATACTTTAACTTTTTGGAATTTGGGTACTGGTACTACTCTCTGATCATTAGGACGAACCACCAGGACGGACCATCGTGGCTATGATGATCCGTCGTGGACTTTCGTAATCCCACACTAGGTCAAACTTCCCCATCTTTCTTCAACAGCTTCTCTCCTCACTATGATGCCATCTACGGACCGTCACAAGCTCAACGGACGTCATAAGCTCCGTAGGTGGTCTCTTCTGCATTTCTTGCTCAAAAACATCCGCATTCATCTATGGACAAATTTCCTGTAAATAAGGAGAAACTTACATAAAAATCAATACAAAAAGTTTTTTGAACACACACTAAACTTAAGGAAAAAGCATTAAAAATACCGGTAAACCACGGTTCATCAACACCCTCAAGTTAAATTCATTGTTTGTCCTCAAGCGACGCACTATGACTCACTACAAAATCTTTGTACAATAGTATCCATATTTTATCTTTCACAATCATTTGGCTATCAATCCCGATCAGTCTCATCATGTTTATGCATGTTATCACGATTAGGTTTGAATTATGTGGAACCAGACCATGACACAGACTTACCACACACTAACATCTGTCCTCATCAATTTCTCACCGAGGTGCTAATATTTTCGGTATTGCAATTAGTGTTCTCACTTAAAAACAACATCCTCATTTTTCACACAATGATTTCAGTTTGAGTATAAGGATTAATTTTCAACACTCACTCTCATAACAAATTCAACACTCATTCATATATATTACCATAAGCTTGCCCTTATTTTCACTGGTTTAAGTTCGCCATACAACTCTTAGGATCACGATAGGACTTTCTTAGCTTGTAACATAGGCTCAGGGTATGGTAGGGTATATTTAGGTATAATTTAGTGACTTGTTGACCTCCTTGACATATTAGTTGAGCATGCTACCTTTTCATGATTTTACTCTGCCCTTTTTCTTATATTCTTTCACCTTGCTATTTTCCCTTCTTTTTCATTTGTGTAAGTGACTCTTTTCTTTTCTTGCTTGTATTTATTATATATATATATATATATATATATATATATATATTATTTCACTTTTCTTTCAACTGGTTCTTGAGTTACTTTACTTTTGTTCTTTCTCTCTCTTTGTTCTTTCAACCCCACTTTCCAGAGCATTCCTTATAATAGCCACCCTCAACTCATGGATTTGCCATGAGTCAAAGTACATAATATCCAAAGTTGGGTCAGGGCCACAAAAAGGTTGTTTACTGCATTATCCACCCTCAACTTACGCTTTTGGCATAAGCTGAGGTGCACATGTCCAAGGAGGGACCAGGTCCAACACATTATTCCCAGAAAAGATCAGTTGGGGTGAAAAATAAAGGTCTATTTTAAGCTCAAATCATTTGGATCAAAGAGGGATTAATATCATTTGTTTTTTTAATTTAGGCTAAAAATTGGCTATATTGAACAAGGGCCTATGATCCTTTCCTAATTGTCTATTACATCTTACTTTTAGCAAGACTAACCAGGAAAGTTCTAGCTCAATACAAATAGTGGACTATTCAAATTTTCCTCACACTCACTTGACATATCATCACTCTACCAGATTATCAGACACCTAGTTCGAGTCTTAGACTTAGTCATGCAGTGGTGTATCTCTATGTCATGCTTAGAGCCACACATTTATCAATTACTATGCCTAGCCATGCATCATTTTCATTACATCAGGATATCATTTTTGTTTTAGCCATCATGCTTCAGAGTTATACTATGTAAACAAGATATAGACATGCCGGTTCAACAATAAAAATAATCAGTCTCTTGGGGAAAAGAATACAGGCAAGAAAACCCCAAAAGAGGATCGTGAATTGGGATACTCAGACTTCATCCTAGCACTCACTTTCTATTTACCCCACCCCCAATAATAAGATATACAATTGTACCCAATTCATAAAAAAACTGAAATACGAGAGTGGTAGGTGAAGCAAACCTGGGGCGCAAAGCGCCGACGATCAACTAGATGGTGGGTTTGGTTCCCTGGAACCCACTATATATGTAGTCTAGGCACCCTCAGTAGTGTCCTCATCAGCAACAACACTATAAGTAGTGCCTCCCGCTGTATCCACATCTATGGAGCTAGATACCAAGCAACTAACTCTACAACCCTAATCTGACGCGCCTCCTCCTCACCAATAGAGGCTCTACTCATAGCCTCCATCTCACGACGCTCCTTCTTTCTTGACCTAGAATCATCAACCTCTCGACCCCTTCGCCTCTTGGCATGCTCTCAAGGGAGAGGTTGTGGAATCTCAAAAGTAGCAAATTAAGAAGCCAAGACTGTGTCCTCAGCAGACTCTGCAAAAGGGGCCACAGACTTAGGCACCCTATCCTCTAAGATCAAATCAATATTTGCTTGCAGACTCTCAACCGAAGCCTGAAGGGTCGACACATCCACCGGAGGGGATGACCGGGCTAGCACCCACAACTCAAAAGCGTCTAAGCGCTTATGAACCTCAACATTCTGTGTGCTGTGCCATCTTACGCTTCAAGCGCTCCTCCGCCTTAGCAATAGACCTCTGCATCTAAGGCTGGATGTGATGCAGAATTTGTGGCCATCTGAGCCTCTAGTTTCTGGACCCTAGCAAGCGGGACCAGAGCGGGGAAAGGGGCTGAGCGAGAGGAGCTAGGGGCAATGCTACTACCCGGGATAGACTCGACCGGGGTAGTGTCAGTGGTTGCGGAAGTAGCCTGCATAGCCGGTCGAACATGCGCTACACTATTAGTCAGATTCTCACCAAGTGGAAGCACCTCTGGATGGGTACCTCTGTATGGAGCCAACTCATTGGGCTCATCCCTGATGAGGCCGATATCAACAGTGCCCTGTTGAGTCTTGAGCTGATCAATGTGCCAGATAGGCACACCTGCAGACCTGCATAATGGAAATATCATGCACGGAAAAGGGTAAGTAGTGGTGACCTTGAAAGCCCTCTCGTGCATGATCACCTGTAGAAGCCAAGCGATGTCAACCTCAAACTCGGCTATCATGCTGCCATCATAACTACGCGATCCCATGTAACTATATTATCTGCAACCGTGGGGGAGAGGCAGTGGTGGGCAATCAACCATAAAAAACTTAGCCGTGAAGGTCAAGTTAGACTTCTTGATGTCTCCCTTTGTCTTCATTACCATGTCGCCACTCTCTCCATCAATAGATAAGTGCAGGTCCATCCACCTCTTGGTGGTCTCTCTCAGTGATGGCTCACGCAAGAATTGGCCATCTTTAACAATTTGCCACTGGTAGTCGAACTCGATGGTGAGAGGGGTCGTGGTGATATCAACATCCTTGCCGTACAGATACCGGCGGATGGCTGGCACGGAGATGTCGACTTGTATGCCGCGTACTCTGACGTGCTCAAGTGGGGCCTGTTTGGTGGGGGCATCCCGCCTATCAATCTGTGATCGGAGAGTAGCCACATAAGAGGCGTAAAACTCTTGAACCAACTCCTCACTGTAGTGGCCCAAAGAATGATCGGTCCACTCTAGCCGGTGTTTGGTGAAGAGAGTGTGAATATCTGGCATGGTGGGGGTTTTCCCTTCCCGTAAGGACCCACCTCTCAAGTGTAAGGGTCTGTGTCATGACGTCTTTATCATTTACAAACTTGGCATCTGAATACACTTTGTATTGCCTGTCAACATTCCACTAGTTGGGAAGGTCGGCAACCGAGGTGAGAACACCAGTCGTGAGCCTGGAGTGGAATCAGGACTGTCATCTTCATAAGACGAGGCAGACTATGCAGCCGTGGAGGGTGCAGAGACTTCTACGGACCCCGAGACTTCCTACGACCATGAAACTTCTAAGGAACCAGACACTCCTTCTTCTTGTGTAGTTGACCCAGAAGGTGTGCTGGTCAGTGTGCGCTCCTCATCAGACTGGGAGGCAGTGACTACGCCGGGTGCCACCTTTTTTAGCGTAGCTCTGGTTGCACGTGCAGCGCGTGCTGGAGTTGCAGTGCCTAGGGTCACGTACTCGGGATCATGCTCATCATCAGAGCCTATAACCAGTCGGGTAGACGGGGTGACAGACTTTGAACGCCCACGTACGTAAACTCAATCTAGTTTCGGTGCCATTAGAGATAGTACCTATAAAGAATCATTATTAGTACTACAAGGAGCAAACAAGACAAGCAAAATCGAGACGAAATACACATAAGAGCAAAGTTATAATGACATTTCTGTAGTAGAAATGAAACACGACGTACGAGGTGACGGCCAGTCGTGACCAAGACGGTCCGTCATGGGGTTTGTCATGTCTTACTCAACGATGTTTATTTGGAGACCCCAAAAGGAAATTCTCTGACAATTATGATGGATAAGAAGGATGGACCGTCGTGAGAATGACGTTCCATCATCGATGTCCGTCGTGGGGCACTTAAAAATAGTATTGAGACCCTTAGGAGAGGGGTCTCTGACCACCATGACGATTGTGCAGGACGTACCATCGTGGTGTTGACAGTCCATCGTAGATGACCGTCACTTAGAAAAAGTTAGAGACCCTTAACACTAGGGTCTCTGACCGTCATGACGGTTGTGCAGGATGTACTGTCACGGGTACAACGCTCCGTCATAGATGTCCGTTAGTGGACACTAAGAAAAATTTGGAGACCCTTAGGACTGGGGTCTCTAACCGTTATGACAGTTGTGCAGGACGGACCATTAAGGGTACGAGGCTCCATCGTAGATGTCCGTCAGTGGACACTTAAAAAAATGGAGACCCTTAGGACAAGGGTCTCTGACAACCATGACGGTTGTGAAAGACGGACCATCATGGTAATGAAGGTCCGTCATAGATGTCCGTCAGTGGACACTTAGAAAAAAAATGGAGACCCTTAGGACAAGGGTCTCCGACAATCGTGATGTATGTGCAGGACAGACTGTCGTGGGAACGACAGTTCGTCGCAAATGTCTGTTGGTGGACACTTAGAGAAAACGAATAGTGGGGTGTTAGAAAAGACCCTAAACGGTCCATCTGGGTACGATGGTCCGTCGTCGGGGTATCGTTCTATCAGTTAGTGATAGAACTGAGGATGCCACGATCATCTCCTGTGACTCAAACGGAATACTTGATGGTAACCAACATGTTTCTAACCCTAATACCTTGCAAACTAGCAATTCTAAAACACCAATTTCTTGAGTTTTAGTAAGGCAATTTGAAGGACTCTCAACCTAGGTCAAACAAAATTGGATTAAAGAACAAAGACCCACCAAAAAAGAAATAGGCTAATAGTAATTGAAAAAAAAATTCAATGTAAATGGGTAGAGATCAGAGACACATACCGGAGAAGAGGAGAAAAATAAGCAAGTGAGGCACTTGGTTATCGAGAACAGAACCACAACAGCAGACTCCGACCAGTAGAAAGGAGATTTTGGGATTTGGGGAAGTGATATGGATCAGTTGATAGAGAAGAGGATGTGAAATGTAGAAAGTTGGAAAGGGAGGGAATGGGAGAAAGAGGGAAAGAAATGGTTGAAATGAAGGGGTGGGTTTTTTAAAGGTTGAAAATTTTTAAAATTCCCCAGCAGGGTCAGGTCGGGTTGCTGGATAATGATGCAATGAGTCCTCGACCGTCATGTGATGGTCCGTCATGGGTTCCGTAGTGGATGCCCTAGTTTTGAAAATAAATGAAAAACGTACCTGGCACGATGAATTCGTACGACGGTCCATCGCAAGCGTGACGGTCTATCGATGTATCTGTCTGTGAATGTTGCGGAGTGATTCTTTGAAGAATTTCCTGGTGATGTTCTACCTGCAAATTTAAAACCCATTAGTAGAAATATGCTACCATTACTAGAAATAAAACTATAAGTATAAGGTTGCCTCCCAACCAGCGCCTGATTTAACGTCGCGGCACGACTGAAGACACTTGATTATTAAGACTTCATCAAGATAGTATGCCTCGGTCACTTCATTCGCCGATTAAGCATGCCCGAAATAGATTTTTATTCATTGTCCATTCACCTTAAATTGCACACCCTCCTTGGTTTCCAACTCAACTGCTCCATGAGGGAATAGTTGGGTAACCAAGTAAGGGCCAGTCCATTTGGACTTGAGCTTGCCCAGAAACAAGCGCAACCTAGAATTGTATAAAAGCACCAAATCCACAACCATAAACTCTCATTTTTCAATTTTTAGGTCATGGTACTTCTTCATCTTTTCTTTGTAGAGGGATGAACTTTCATAAGCTTTCAGGTGAAATTCATCAAGTTCATTCAAGTTACCCGTTGTTATGCAACTTCATTCCAATCCATTTTCAACTTCTTCATAGCCCACATGGCTTTATGATCTAATTCAAGTGAAAGATGACAAGCTTTAACATATACAAGTTGGTATGGGGTCATACATATGGGAGTCTTATAGGCTGTCTGGTAGGCCCAAAGAGCATCATCAAGCCTCCTTGACCAATCCGTTCTACTAGCTTCACTATTTTTGACAATATGTGTTTGATCTCCTTATTTGACACTTCAAATTGCCCACTAGTTTGAGGATGTAAGGAGTGGTCACATTACGGAGAACCCCATATTTCTCCAACAATCCCTTGAACAATTTGTTGCAAAAGTGGGATCCCCCATCACTAATAATTGCCTTTGGGGTACCAAATCGAGAGAATATATTCTTTTTAAAGAAAGTAGTGACACTCTTCCCTTTATTGTTTGCTAGGGCGATAGTTTTCACCCATTTAGATACATAATCAACCGCTACTAAAATATACTTCATTCCATGAAAACTCACAAAAGGACCCATAAAGTCGATACCCCAAACATCAAATAACTCAATCACAAGAATGGGGTTTAGAGGGAGCTCTTTCTTTCTTGAAATTCCGCCATCCCTTTGGCATCTATCACATGCTTTAGAAAACTCATGAGCATCTTGATGAAGAGTTTTCCAATAGTAACCACATTGTAATATCTTATGAGCGGTTCGGATACCACTATGATGTCCACCAACGGGTGAGGAATGACATGCCTCTAAAACACTCAACATCTCAACTTGTGGCACACAACACCGAATAAGCCCATCGGCCCAGATCCTATATAAGTATGGTTCATCCCAAAAGAACTTCTTCACATCGTACATGAACTTTTTTCTTTGATGAAAGGATAAGTCTGATGGAACAATATCGCTAGCCAGATAGTTCGCAAAATTTGCGAACCATGGAATCAAGTCTTGTGAGGCAGCCAATACATTCTCATTGGGGAAAGTATCATCAATATCTGTCTTATCCCCTAACTCTCTCATAGCTTCATCTTCTAGACGGGACAAGTGATCTGCAACTTGATTTTCGGTCCCTTTTCTATCCCTCACCTCAAAGTCAAATTCATGTAGCAGTAATACCCAACGAATCAACCTCGGTTTTGCATCCTTCTTTGCCATCAAATATCTCAATGTTGAATGGTCAATATTCACTATAACTCTAGTACCTAGAAAATAGGAGCGAAATTTTTCAAAAGCAAAGACTACTGCAAGGATTTCTTGCTCAGTCACTGTGTAGTTCTTCTGGGCTTCATTAAGGGCTTTACTAGCATAGTAAATGGGGTGATGGATTTTGTTCCTTCTTTGTCCCAATACCACATCAAGAGCAACCCCACTAGCATCGCACATCACCTCAAATGGAATGTTTCAATCCGAAGAAACAATGCTAGGTGTAGACACCAATTTTTCGTTTAGCTCGCCGAATGCTTTAAGACAGGATTCATCAAAATAAAATTTACAATCTTTCTCCAACAGTTTGCACAAAGGATGCGCAATTTTTGAAAAACCTTTGATGAATCTCCAGTAAAAACCTGCATGCTCAAGAAAGCTTCTCACACCTTTTACAAAGATAGTTGCGGGAAGTCTCTCTATTACCTCGACTTTAGCTCGATCAACCTCTATTACCTTTTCTGAAATGCGATTACCCAAAACAATACCTTCTATCACCATGAAGTGACATTTTTCCCAATTTAGTACTAAACTGCAGTCTTCACATCTCTTAAGGAACTCAAATAAATGGCTCAAACACCACTTGAATGATTCACCAACTACAAAAAAATCATTCATAAAAACTTCAATAGTATCTTCCACCATGTCGGAGAATATCGACATCATACATCTCTGAAATGTGGCGGGTGCATTGCACATCCCAAACGACATTCTCTTGAATGCAAAGGTCCCATATGGACAAGTAAAGTGGTTTTCTCTTGATCTTTTGGTGCAATAGAAATTTTATTATACCCCGAATATCCATCAAGAAAATAGTACCACCCTTTTCCGGCAAGTCTATCCAACATCTGGTCCATGAAAGGCATAGGAAACTGGTCTTTTTCGGTCCATGCATTTTATTTACGGTAATCCATATACACCCTTCATCTAGTAACCGATCTCATTGGAACAAGTTCATTTTTCTCATTGGGGACCACAATCATTCCCCCTTTCTTAGGTACACACTAAACAGGGCATACCCAACTACTATCGACGATGGGATATATTACTCTGGCATCCAACCATTTAATGATTTCCTTCTTCACGACCTCTTGCATAGGTGGATTTAAGCATCTCTGGTGCTCAATACTTGGCTTATGATCAGGTATGAGTTGGATTTTATAAGAACAAATACAAGAGGGATACCAATAATGTCTGCAATAGTCCACCCAATATCTCTTTTGAACCTGTTAGCACTTTCACCAAACTCTCAACTTGTTGTTCATTCAGGTCTGATACAATGATTACTGGCAAAGTGTCACCATTTCCTAATAATTCATATTTGAGATGAGATGGGAGAGCTTTTAGTTCTAACTTTGGAGCCTTCTCTATAGATGGTTTCACGGGTGGAGACTCGCAATTCTTCATGTCTAACTCAGATTTTTTTGGTTTAAACTGAACATCACCACGATCAATAGCTGCGACTAATGACTCATACTATTCAATGCAATCGTTATCAAAATTCATTATTACTGCCGCTAATGCTTCTACACCTAGACGTTCTTCTATTTGTGTCTTGGATGACTTACCAACTTTGTAGGATATAGCAGATACCGATTGGAGCTCACCACTCAACCTCATGGACCTACAAATGTTGAAGGTCACTTCTTCATTTTTCAACAGAAATTTCATCTTCCCCCCTTTTCTATATCAACTAAGTCTCTACCAGTAGCAAGGAATGGCCTCCCAAGAATAATAGGAACTTCAAAATCGACTTCACAATCAAGAATAACAAAATATGTCGGAAATATGAATGATTTCCACTTTTACTAGCACATCGTGGAGTATCCCTAGACGCCTTTTTACTGTTTGATCGTCCATCAATAGCCGATCGCATTGGGCTTTGGATCACCCAAACCCAACTTCTTGTAAATCGAAAGGGGCATGAGATTTATGCTTGCCCCCAGATCACACAATGCTTTTGAAAAATGTAATAACCCGATTGTACAAGGAATAGTAAACACACCTGGATCTTCTTTCTTTTGTACCAGAGATCTTGTAGCAATAACACTACAATGCTGCATTCTATCATCATCCTCAAAAGTGACCGATCTTTTCTTTGTAACCAGATCTTTCATAAACTTGGCATAACTAGGCATTTGTTATAAAGCTTCTACCAAAGGGACATTGATAGAAAGCTGCTTCAACATTGTTATAAAACGCTGATATTTACCATCCTCAACTTTTTCACTAATACTTGAGGAAATGGGGGGGCTGGTCTAGGCATGGTAGTTACTTTTTTAGTCACTTCAGCATTTTTTCCAGTGTTATCTTCTACTTCACCACTAACCTCTACTACTTTATCATTATCTTTTATCACTTTTTCTTCATTAGACGGCATAGGTGGATCAATGGTTTGCTTACCACCGCGAGTAGTGATTGCTATACAATGTTTATCATATTTTGGATTTTGGATAGTGTTGCTAGGAAGAGTTACCCCTTGCCATGTGTTCACAGTCGCAGATAATTGGGCCATTTGTAACTTAAGCTACTTGATCGATATTGCATGTGTATCGACTTTCTGACCAATACCCGCTAAATCACTCCTTAACTCTTTAGTGTGCTCATCACTAGCATCGAACCTGCTCATCATTTTCTGCAACATATCCTCAACTCGCGCCATACTACCTCCACCATCCCTAGGAGCAACTTCACGATTTTGAGGAGGAACATAGGGGCCATTGCTATCATTTCTGTTACCATAGTTACCCCTGTTGAAGTTGTTATCGCGGTTGTAATTTCCATCTCGGACATAATGACCCTCACGGTTATAGTTACCGTAGATCCGACCTTGGTTTCCTTGACCTTGGCGACAATTCTCGTTATTTAAGCCTTGGGTACTCGGTCGGAAACCCCCCGTCTGCTCATTTACCGCATAGGAATCCTCCTTATAATAACATTCATCATTTGGTGATGGTGGTTTAGACATGTAGTTAACTACATTTATCTTTTCTGCACTCCTAGTGACATGTTTTAATACCAACCCAAGCTCAGTTCTCATTTGAGCCGTCTCTTCACGAATCTCATTTGTGGCGGGGTTGTGTGTGGATTGCATTGCGAAGGTATTTCTTCCAGTATCTGACTTTCTAGTACTCCAAGCTTTATTATTCCGGGAGATTTTGTCTAACTTTTCGGCAATCTCAGCATAAGTACACTCCCCATAAGAAGCACCCACTATAGTATCCAATACCGCTTTATAATTATCATACTGTCCCTAATAGAAGTATTCCTTTAGTGACTCATCATCTATGCAGTGATTGGGGACACTTCTCAAACATGAAGTGAATCTATCCTTAGAACTGCTAACTGACTCTCCTAGTAGTGTCACAAAGTTGTTCACTCTGTCTTTGTGATTTAGTTTCTTGTAGACCGGGCAGTAACGTGCTAAGAAAACGTCCCTTAGTTGGTTCCAAGTGAAAATTGAGTTATAAGGGAGCTTAGTGAACCAAATAGCAGCCTCTCGCGTCAGTGAGAGAGGAAATACTCTTAGCCCTACTAGATCCAAATCTAAATCAGGTCTCCCTACACAGCTTTTACACACTGCCTTTACCTTAGCTATATGGGCATGTGGGTCCACAGAAGGTAGCCTTGAAAACAAACCTCTAGCAGTGAGCATTTGCATCAGACTACTAGTTACCACAAAGGTGTGGCCTTGTGGTAGAGGGGGCAAGACAAGTGGCCCATCAGAGTCTTCAATGTTATCATCTGTAGTATTCTTGAAGGCGTGGAGCGGGATTTTGTCCCCTTTGTTAATTTTCACCAGGATCATGGGGTAATAACTAACCATGAACATCAACCGGAGTTTGGATATTCTGGTTTGGATCATCATCGTTAATACCCAAGTTTCAATTCATATTGCGTAGTGTACGCTCTAATTCATGGTCGTAGGGAAACAAGGACTGTCTTCCTCTCCGTGTATTTGGCATACAAGAAAGTTAGTTGTGCAAGAATAAAAAATAATAGAAAAGTAAAATTAAGAAAATATTGACTTAACTTTAGCAATAACATTAAGTTAATCTAAAAGCTACTTTCCCCGACAACGGCGCCAAAATTTGATACGCTCAAACTTACTTCTCAAAGAAGAAGTAAAACGGTCGTATCAAGTAAAGAACCCAACTAATGAGGTTGGGATAGTTCCCACGAAGAAAATAGTTCATACTTAACTTTATTCTATTATTGCTATTAATTAGTCAATTATTTCCCTAGAAAACAAAAGACACTAAAGGGTTTTTTTTGTTTCTAAATTAATGAAAATAATTAACTAAATTAAAGTAAACTACTAACAAATACAAATCTTGGAGCTTAATCAATTAATAAAAGTAACTAGGATTTAAGTGTTCCCCACAGGTTCCTAACTTGATAATTCTAACTATAACAATTCTTTCCTAGTATCTTGCATGTAAAGTTATAAGTTGTGTATCTCTATATCCTTGGTCCGGCATCCAGAAAATTTCACTCCGCACCTTGGTCCGGCTACGTGTGTTGCTATACTAACCCTTACCTTTACCTCATATTAAGCATTGTATTCGATGTTTGACTAAGTTATTACTTCGTACCAATCGACACTAGCCTATTAGTTAGTGTACACTAAATCTATGTTGATAATTCGTTTCTAATTATCTACCTCCTTTGTCCAGCAAGTAGCATTAAGGAGAGTTTGAACATTGGTCATCCGTTAAAAAGACTTCTAAACGAAAGAACATGCAAGACACTATTCTAGAATTGCTATTTTAGTTAGATTTTACCTCATTATTTACCCATGGTTCCCACAACTCTAGTTATGGAGTTTAGTTATCCATGGTCATAATCACACTATTCAAATATTTAATATAAGAATTCATGTACTTACTTTAATGAGAAAGAATAAAATCCAGAAATTCACTTGATTAATCAACAAAAGTACCAACAATCAATTCCAGAAGAAGTGTAACAATTGCTGAAATTAATCCTTGAATACTTGAACAAGAGAACTAAAGATTATCCAAAAGGCTAACTATCAAAAAGTCTAACCCCCAAAACGAGGTTTTTTGAACTATTTATAAGTAAAAACAAAAACCCAATAAAAGAAGGATTCTAACTATTGAAAATCTTTCAAAACGCGTCTGAGTCGACGGACCTCGTAACGGACTATCGTGGTCACGCCGGGACTTCATGACCTCCGTCGTCCCATACTTCACAAATTCTTCTGCTACTTTCTTCATTACCCTCAACAAACAGGTAGGATGGACCGTTCCAAGCACGACGGTCCCTCTAGGGTCTCCGTTCCATAATACTTTAACTTCTTGGAATTTGGGTACTAGGACTACTCTATGATCATTACGATGAACCAGCGGGACGGACCGTCGTGGCTATGACTTTCCGTCGTGGACTTCCGTAATCCCACACTAGGTCAGACTTCCCTATCTTCCTTCAACAGCTTCTCTCCTCACTACGATCCCACCTACGGACCGTCACAAGCTCGACGGACCGTCATAAGCTCTGTAGTTGGTCTCTTCTGCATTTCTCGCTCAAAAACTTCCGCGTTCATCTTTGGACAGATTTCCTGCAAATAAGGAGAAAATTACATAAAAATCAATACAAAAAAGGCTTTTGGACACACACTAAACTTAAGGAGAAAGCATTAAAAATACCGTGAAACCACGGTACATCAACGGTTTTGAAGAGGTTCAAGCGAGCCATTGGTTGGACTATTGCAGATATCATTGGGATCCCTCTCGATATCTGTTCCCACAAAATCCAATTCATGCCAGATTACAAACCGAGTATTGAGCATCAAATAAGGTTGAACCCTCCTATGCAAAAAGTAGTGAAAAAGGATATCATCAAGTGGTTGGATGTTGGAGTCATTTATCCTATTGCGGATAACAGTTGGGTGTGTTATGTTCAATGTGTGCCTAAAAAGGGTGGGATGATTGTGGTACCTAATGAAAGGAACGAGCTTGTTCTAATGTGGCCAGTGACTGGTTTGAGAGTTTGCATGGAGTACCGAAATTTGAACGCTTGTACTGAAAAGGACCATTTCCCCATGCCCTTCATGGATCAGATGTTAGACCGATAAAAGTCAAGGTATGGTGTTACTTTCATGATGGCTGTTTGGGCTACAATCAGACCTCTATTACTCTGAAGTATCAAGCGAAGACCACTTTCACTTGTCCCTATGGGAATTTTGCATTCAAGAGGATGTCGTTTGGGTTATATAATGCATCGGCTACATTCCAGCGTTGTATGATGTCAATATTCACTGATATGGTGGAGGACACTATTAAGGTGTTCATGGATGATTTTTCTGTAGTTGGCGACTCCTTATAGCGGTGTTTGAATAATTTGAATGATGTTATCAAGAGGTGTGAGGATTGTAATTTGGTACTAAATTGGGAAAAAATGTCACTTTATGGTGAAAGAAGGCATAGTGTTGGGCCATCGCATCTCAGAGAAGGGGATAGAGGTTGATTGAGCCAAAGTGGAGGTAATATAGAGGCTTTCACCACCCATCTCTGTCAAAGGTGTTAGGAGTTTTCTTGGGCATGCTGGCTTTTATCGAAGGTTCATTAAGGATTTTTCAAAAATTGCACATCCTTTGTGCAAATTGCTCGAGAAGGAATGTAAGTTCTATTTCAATGAATCCTGTTCGAAAGCATTTGGAGAGTTGAATAAAAATTTGGTGTCTACACCCATTATTATTTCACCATATCTGAGAGAACTTTTGAGGTAATGTGTGATGCTAGTGGGGTAGCACTTGGTGTGGTATTGGGACAGAGAAGGGATAAAATCCTTCACCCCATCTATTATGCGAGTAAAGCCCTGAATGAAGCCTAAAAGAACTACACATTATTATTGGAACAAGAACTTCTCGCAATGTATTTGCATTTGAGAAGTTGCTATCCTATTTGCTTGGCATGATACTCATAATGCATACCGACCATTCTACTTTGAGGTACTTGATGTTGAAGAAGGATGCAAAGCCAAGGTTAATCAGATGAGTATTGTTGCTGCAAGAGTTAGATTTTGAGGTAAAAGATAGAAAGGGGACTGAGAATCAAGTTGACGACCACTTGTTTAGATTGGAGGATTAATCAATACGTGAATTGGTACAAAGGGATGAAATTGTTGATGCATTCCTAGATAAACATGTATTGGCCGCATCTTAGGATTTGACCCCATGGTTCGCAGACTTTGCAAACTATCTGTCAAGTGATATAGCACCGTTAGACTTGACCTTCCACCAGAGGAAAAAGTTCATGCATGATGTGAAAAAGTTCTTTTGGGATTAACCTTAATTATATCGAAGTTGTGCCAATGGGATACTTCGTTGTTGTATACCCGAGGTTGAGATGTTGAGTGTTTAAAGGCGTGTCATTCCTAGCATGTGAGTGGGTACCATAGTGGTATTCAAATTGTGCATAAGATCTTGTAGTGTGGGTATTATTAGCCAACCATTCACCAAAGATGCTCATGATTTTGCCAAGTCATGTGATCGGTGCCAACGTGATGGAGGAATTTCAAAGAGACAAAATCTTCCATTGAATCCCATTCTGGTGATTGAGTTATTTGATGTATGGGACATTGACTTCATGGTCCCGTTCGTGAGTTCTCATGGGATAAAGTATATTCTTGTGGCGGTGGACTATGTTTCGAAATGGGTGGAAGCAATTGTGATTCCCAACAATGTAGGAAAAAGTGTCACCGCATTCCTGAAGAAGAATATCTTCTCTAGATTTGGTACATCGAGGGCCATTATTAGTGATGGTGTCTCTCACATTTGTAATAAACTGTTCAAAGGGTTGCTGGAAAAATATGGGGTTCGTCACAATGTGGCTACTCCTTACCACCCACAGACTAGCGGGAAAGTTGAGGTGTTTAATCAGGAGATCAAATAGATTTTGGCGAAAAGGGTGAATGGCAATAGAACGGATTGGTCAAGGAGGTTAGATGACGATCTTTGGGCCTAACGACTTCATATAAGAATCCCATAGGTATGTCCATATTAACTTGTATATGGGAAGGTTTGTTACTTATCTGTCGAGCTAGAGCACAAGGCGATGTGGGCAATGAAGAAACTAAAATTAGATTGGACTGAAGCATCAGAACAAAGACTCAATGAGTTGAATGATCTTCATGAGTTTTGCCTAAAGGCCTATGAAAGCTGAGCCATCTACAAGGAGAAGATGAAGAGGTACCATGACCAAAGAATCGAAAAATGAGAATTGGCGGTTGGTGATTTGATGCTTCTTTTCAACTCTAGGTTGCATTTGTTTCCGAGAAAACTCAAGTCCGAATAGACTGGGACATTCCTTATTACTAAAGTGTTCCCGCATGGAGCGGTTGATCTAGAGAATAAGGAAGCCGCAAGGTTCACAGTCAACGGACAAAGAATAAAGACCTATCTGGGGCATGTGGAGAGTGTTCATGATGTTGTGGAAGCCTATCATCTTGATGAAGTCTGAGTAATCAAGAAGCCTGCATCGTTAAATCAAGATCTTCTTGGAAGGCAACCCAAGTTGTACTCTCTAGCCAACCATAGGTTTTGTTTTCCTAGTAGAATTAGTCGTAGTCATGTTTAGTTGTTCCTATTATTTCATTTTTGCTTGTGTGCTAGTGTTGGCTAGAGATTAGCATGGGGTCTGTGCCTCAAAAAGTGTCCAGAAAAAACACAAAAAGAATGGCCTTATTGATGCTACATGTGCAGGATGCAAAAGTATAAATTTGCATAAAATGGTCTAGTGCAGAGGTCTACGGACCCCATCGACGCATCGTCGTTCCATCGCCAAACCATCAATGCTTTCCGTAGATCCCAGGTACGTTTTAATATTTAAGTCTGAAGTGATCGACGGTCCCAATCGACGGACAGTCGGTTTATCTACAGTTCGTCGGCCGGGTTTCATTGATCCGAATCTGCCAGTGATCAAACCCGACCCAGACGGTCATATTAAAAGACATACCCTTTCAAATTCATTCCCTCTTCCCATTTATTTTTTAATTCCCTTCCATAATCACTCACCCATTAGATTAATTACTTCCTAAACTCTCCATATCTTCCAAATTCTCTTTTCTTCTACTCACACCAGGTTGGTGATCGGGCTCGAAAACGTAGGCTACGTCGGCAAGTCTCACAACCACACCACTCTTCACTCCCATGAAAGGTATTCTGATTTCCATTAACTTTGAATTATCGTCCATAGTTATATATAAAAATTAGGGAGTGGGTCTTGACATTAGGAAAAAATTAACTGAATTTGCATGCTAAATAGTATGTAATTACTTCGCTTGGAATGACAGACTATGGTTGTGTAGCAACTTTGTATGTTTAAAATGTGTGTCCCTCAATGTGTCTAAAATTCTGATTTAGGATTCCACGTTCTTACTGAATTGGGTTAATAATTGCACGAAATCAAAACCCTAGGAATGACGACTAGTATTTGGTGTGTTAAAATGTATGTTTAAACTTAAATGTGTAAAAACGAAGCACTAAATAAACTAAAAATTGAATGTTGTAAAAGGCATGAATTATGTCTTAGGCCAACAATACAAGACCCTGTTTACAGACCGTCGATTGAAACACCCTGAAAATTTTTATGTATACAATGATGTAAGTGGACTACGGTTCATCGATTGATCGACAGACCATTCTGCACGTCCTTCGTTTCCATCAGAGAACCTAATTTCACCTCATTCTAAAATAAATCTAAGTGTTAGACACTCTGCACACCTGTTGTTTCCATCAGAGAACATGTTGTACACATATCCTAAAAATAATTCTAAGTGTCGGATAACGGAAGTGATCGACGAACTGTCGATTGATCGAGAGGCTGTCGATAGTGTCCATCGACTTGACTCTTCAACAAGAATCTGTAT
Source organism: Solanum lycopersicum (assembly GCF_036512215.1). Lineage (NCBI taxonomy): Eukaryota > Viridiplantae > Streptophyta > Magnoliopsida > Solanales > Solanaceae > Solanum > Solanum lycopersicum. The sequence continues at coordinate 18,490,191 of NC_090809.1, read as the reverse complement.
TTCTAATTTTCAAGTTTGCTTCTTTCCATTGTTTATCAAGTGTGCTGGAGTGCTGCTATGATACTAGCCATTGCTTCACAGGTACAAATGGCTCCCCAAGTTCCACAACACCGACAGCAGCAGCATGGTTCACTAGGGTAATGAGCAAGACCTAGACTATGTCTCTCCAGGTTCCACAACACCGACAGCAGCAACATGGGTCACTAGGGTAACCCCCCGGACTATGGACTCCGATGTAGTCACAGCTTTGCAGTCTGAAGAGGAGCATACACTGATCGGTTCACTGACCTGGGCTTTTTCCGATTCACAATGGAGCTCCGCATTCGGCTCCAAGGATACCATAGCTTCAGGATCGGCTCAGTCCTCAAGATCAAAGGCTTTAGGATCTAACTATCAGGGAGCCACTGTGTTGGGGGATCAGTAAGAAGAAGCCTCATTTGATGATACAACTAGTTTAGAGCCTGCACCTGCACCCCATCAGATGACCCCACACCGGTCGCCAATGAACCCAACCATTGGTGAATAGAGAGGCAAAGGAAGGTATACAAAGATGCTAGAATGCTGAATAAAAAAGGGGTGATGACTTAGTTGGTTGCAGAGGAGCGTCGCTTTCTCACGGGAAGTTTGCCCACGGTTCCCAAAGTGCATAGACTATTCAATCTGCACAAATTCGACTGGATAGCCCAAGATTTGGACATTATAGTGAGGATATCATCTAGGATTTGTATGCCTCCTACGCTACTACTCTCTGAGGTTCCATAGATAGGCGAGCAAGACTCGCCAAACAAGACCCTCTCACCTCTACACTAGTCCGAGGCTGCCGGGTTGACATATCTGAGTCTACCATCCAGCGTTTCCTATACGGCCCCACCACCGGGACACAGTGAACCCAAAATACTTTTGATTTTGACTACAGGTGGGAGATGTTTAAAGTGGTGATTTTCAGCGAAGCGAAGAGAATAAAGAGGCAGTGAAGAAATGGTTGGATCAGCATCCCGCGACCATTGGTGAAAGGGCAGATTGGGTGATAAATCCCCGAGGGCTAATCAAGAAGGCTTAGCTTACTTTTGTAGACAAGCTTTTCTGGCTGGTCCGGTACAGATAATCTCCCACGAAAGCTGATAATGTACTCACATGGGATAGGACGACAATGGTAGAAACACTGGTAGAGGGACTAGAGATAGGCTTCGCTCGAATGATTATAACAAAGATTCATGAGAGGGCATTTAAGACTCCTACCATTTACCTCTTTCAGTGTCTTATCTTCCAGTTATGCAGGGACGTCGGAGTGCCAATTTGGCACTATGACAGACTCTGTAAGCCGACAAGTACTTTGGATATAGGTATCATCAAGGATGAGGCCAATGTAGTAGCACTACAGAGAGGGCTCAAGATTGAGCTTGCTCCACTAAGCGAGAACCTGGCTGATACGATGGAGCTAGTCTAAGGGGCTGACCTTGCAGCACCAGAGCATACTAATCCCACTCCGGCATACTTCTCACATGTAGCTATTAGGGGCCCCAGCTCGTCGAGATCTACACCACCATCTGCTGCATTGATTCCTCTAACTCGAGTTCAGAAGTTGCAGGCACAGATGGACACTCTGCTCCACCACATTCAGAATTGGATGTAGAAATCTGTTGTCGAGGAAGAGGACCATATAGAGAAGTGGGTGGCTAAACAGGCCAAGCAGCAGATTCATGCGGTTCACAAACGCCTCGACGCTTTCAAGCTGCGGGTTCTAGCACGTCTGGCCCCAAACACTGACCTCACTATCATCCGTACTGAGTTGGCCAGCATGCGAGGCAATGTCGATGCCATCTTGTAGATGCGGGGGACTGAGCCAGAGAGTGATCCCACTAAGCTACCAGAGGACACGGTGCTAGAGGGCTTGTTCAAGGTCCCTGCTGAGCCACAGTTGAGCAGCATGCACGTACCAAGAGGCACCACTCTAGCCACACCACGGAGGACAGTGATGGGGCTCGTGCAGGAAAGTAAGAAAAGACAAAGTTAGAGCGGGCAAGGGAGGACTACTTGGTAGATGAGGAGATACTTCAGAAGAGATCACTAGAGATGACTGATGGGGCATCTAGTTCTATACCGGTGAACGATAATAGAATCACTACTGATGGTGCGGAGTTTACTGTGGTCACTACTAGGAATGGCCCAACTGATGATCCAGCGGGTTCTGGGAAACCAAACCCACCCGTGTGTTGATAGTTCTTCGGTGCTATGCGCCATAGGTTTGCTTCACCTACCACCCTATTTCTTTAATTTTTATTACATTGGGGACAATTGCAATTTTTTTTTGTTGGTGTTGGGGTAAATAGAAAGTAAGTGGTAGGGTGAAGTCTAAGTAACCCAACTCACAATTCTCTCTTAGGGTTTTCTTACTTGTGTTCTTCCCCCCCAAGAGACTGTTTACTTCTCTCTTGAACCGGCATATCTTAGGAAGTACAAGTAAGGAAACATGAAAAAAAGCATGATGGCTAATAAAAATGATACCGCGTCTGTTGTTGTGCTTGCATGAATAGGTTAAGAGAAGTTGAATGTATTGGCTCTAAGCATGACATAAATAGGAACCCAATGCATGACCCTCAACTAACACCTGAACTGGGAAATTTGATAGTGCAACGATGTGCCAAGAGAGGGTGAGGAAATTTTAGTGTTCAAACAGTTGGTACCTAGCTAGAACTTGCCCGATTAGTCCTGCGAAGGAAATCAACTCTAGAAACTAGGAAATGATCATAGGCACTTGTTCGAAATAGACAATATCTAGCATAAAAGAATTTAACCAAATGAAATGACTGTCCCTTTTTGATCCAAATATGTTGAGCCTGCAATAGAACTTTTTTTTTATTCACCAACTTACCTTTGCCCAGTCCCTCCTTAGACATGTGCACCTCGACTTAGGCCAAAAGCCTAAGTTGAGGGTGCTAATGTAGAAAGTGATCTCATCTTGGCCCTGACTCGACTTTGAATATTGAGGGTGGCTAATGTGAGTGTGGTGGACCCAAAAATGGGTATGAAAAGAGTTGGATGTTAAAAAGAAAATCTTAAGTGAACGAAAGATGTGACTTGTCGAAAAATGAAATAACAATGGAAAAAGAAAAGAAGTGAACAATAAAAGAGAAAAGAGATTTAAAAGGAAAAGATGCAAATGAAGTGAAAGTCACATCTAAAAAGGAAATAAGGCAAAAGAATGAAGAGAAAAAGGAATAGAGAGAGAAATAAAAAGAGGTAGAGAGCATAGCGTAATGTCAAGGAGGGCACAAAGTCACTAAATGTATCCAAATGTACCACACCTGACCCTGAACCTACGTTACAAGCCAAGAAAGTCCTATCGTGATCCGAGAGTCTAGTGTGGTGAACCTAAGAGTGAAAATAAGGGCAAGCCTATGTTGAAGAGTACTATCTGTGTTTGAACTTCTTCTTGAGCGCGAGTGTTGAACCAAACAATCATTGTGTGAAAAATGAGGATTTCTTTTGAAGTGGGCGCTAGTTGCGTTATGAGAAAGTTAGTACCTTGGTGAGAGTAAAAAACAGTCGAAGTGGCTATTGCATGGTGAATTTGTGTCATGATGTGATCCGCACAAGTTAGCTTTTTGAGCCCGAGAGAGTAAGATTGCACTCAATCAAGAAAGAGTCGGGATTCATAGTCATGTGATTTATAGAGCTTAAAAATGTATACTTCTGTACAAGTGTTGTTTAAGGTTATAATGCGTCGCTTGAGGACAAATAATGAATTAAAGTTGAGGGTGTTGATGTGTCGTGATTTCATGACACTTCTAATGCATCTCACTTAAGAGTTGTGTGTGTCGAAAGACTTTTTGTAGTGATTTTTATAAGTTTTTGTGTTTGTTTTGCACAAAAGATGTTTAGGCGGCAAGATAAGAAAACAAGTGAAAAAAGTGTAGAACAGGACCTACGAAGGCCATCGATGTCCTTTGTTTGATCAACAGACCGTAGTTGGTGACCGCAGATGAGCAGCTCAGGCCTTGGGAGAAGATCAGGGAAACCTAACTAAGTATGAACCATGAGAGGAAACGACGGTCCATCGATTGATCGACGGACCGTACTGGTGAACCGTCGATTAGTTCATAAAAGGTTCTAGTACCTTAATTTTTAAGATTCAAAGTATGGAGCTACGGAGGAGCATCGACGGCCCGTAGATGGATTGACGGACCGTACTGTTGGTCCATCGTTTGATTCAGAGAGGATTCTATCCGGTGGAGCAAAAAATAATCCTAAATCCTGACTGACGGAAGGAGTCTACGGACCGTCGATTGTTTGACGTTTTGTTAGTTGGTGTGTAGATTGAAGCCGAGTCAACCGAACAAACTTTATGAATATTCGAAAACCGTCTAAAAAAGAATTTAGTTTTACTTAAATATTTGGATAATTAGTTTAACTAATTTATGGTTATATTTTTAAGTTAATTATTTAAAAATGAAATTAATTATTTTATTTTGTTATAATTAAAAATTTCGTTAATTAATTGATATTAATTCATCTAAATTAAACTCAATACAACTACTTATTAAAAGATCTATCCCCTTTTCTTATTTGGGTCAATTTCTTATTTTCAGCACATCATTCAAATTCACACATCAGCCCATTCTCTTGCATTCCAATACAAAAAGTTCCAGCCCAATAATTCCTAATAATACAATACATCAGCAGCAGCGTACTGTAGCTACCAAATGACCCGACTGACCCCTTACTCGTTTTCTTCTTCTTCTTTTTCCAGCAAGAACATGCCCAAATCCAGCAGTCCAAGACGAAATTTAAAAAACCAATATATGACATATTATATTGAAAGGGTAAGTGAAGTTATTCGATTTAATTAATAAAATGAGATTAAGAAGAAAAAAATATTTTTTTCTACATTTTTTTGTTGAAGTGATTTTAAAAGAAAAAAACAAGAACAATGTTTTCTAATGATAATTTAATTAGGAAAATTTGTTCAATAAAAAAAAAATATTTGAAAAAAGACATTTTTTTTATCCATTTTGTAATTATATGGGCATTTCTGAACCAAAGTATTGACCTTAGGACATTTTTAGGTCAAAGTATTAACGATAACTCGGTAATGACATTCTTGAGCCAAACTATAGAGAAAGGACATTTTTTTTATTTCACATAATTTAAGGACATCTTTAATCATTTTCCCTAATTTTAATAATTTATAACTTCTATTTTTTTGTAATTTTGACACATGCCTTTCACCTCGTCTATTATATTATATATAGATGGATTAGAAACACAAGATTTTTTTAAACGCAGATCTAGATTAGACTTTGATTGTATAATTTATACCTTTATGATTTAGAGGGCAGAGTAAATACTTGTAATATCTTTGGTCTACCTTTATTATCCTTTAACTATGAAATGCAGAAGAATTAAACGTCCTTGCAATATCTGTCAGCCTGACCATGTCCCAGAATTTTTCCAAGGACAAAAATAAGGGCATAGTGCAAACCCAAATCCAAAATTTGCTCTTCCCCCACTCACACCAAAAAAGGAAAAGGGGCTCCTACAAACAATATGCTGCTAGAATCAAACGTAATTTATCCATGCCACTGTTACGGTTACACGACTTGGTAGTTCTCGGAAGCCAGCAGCGTTCTTTGAGAGAACTTGGGTGGAGACCCACCTTTCAATGGCAGAATATTGGCAACCTGAAAATTACAATGAATCAACATTTCAATCAACTCTAGTCTCCAATTACTCTGACAAACAATCGAACTGAAGCACTGTAAACTCCCACAGCATTGTTACTGAGTCCACCCACTACAACATCTCTTAGAAAATGAACAAGAATATCACAGAAGAGACATAAGAAGGATCGGATGCAAACAAATCAAAACAGTTAAGAAGATGAAATCAGGATCATCTCCAGACACAACTATGTTAAAACAGGTGCTAACCTTCAGGTCACTGAACGTTCTTGAGGCGGTAAAACGGGCAGAAATCGGGAAGAACACATCAGGATCTGCTGCCGGAACCACAAATTCCAGTGATCCACTGCAATTTTTTCATTTCCTAATTAGAATGAGAAACAAAGTACTTAAGATCGCATGTTTCAGAACAAAAGCAAGTTTCAACATAAGCTAACCTGCGATTAGAATTGTCGATGAGAACTACAGACCACTCCAGAACAGAATTTCTGGAATCATACCTGCAGTCAATGGTGAAAATATTGAATCTTAATGGAACATTTGGTCATATGAACAGAACACCACAGATGTTCTCCCAATCACATTGCAATACATGGATAGTCTTGGACCTCTTGGTCATATTAACAAATCTTGGTTTTGGGGTACAAATCATAATAGCAGTTATCAGTGTTTGGTTGACAATTTTGACTATAGGTGCTCATTCTTTCATTCACATTTGGTTCTAAAAGTAATCATGCAACCTCTTTAGCTGAATGACTTCATAAAAGGAAAAATACATCTGCAATTTGTGCACCTACGACAATTAAATTCATTATTTCAAAACTCTTCGCAATCAATGATATTGAACAATCTGACACTAACTAATATCCACACCAAAATTCCCTTTTTTATCATCAAGGACACTTTATACAAGGTGCAAGATACAAAATACTGATTTCTTCATCTAGGAATGCACATGGAATTGAAGTTAGCATTGAACAAGAATAACCAAATAGCATCCACCCCTTCCATTAAAGAACCAAAGAAAGTCTGAACCATCTCCAAAATTCTTATCCAGAAACCTAGTGAAACAGCTTGACAAAATTGAGGAATGCAGCAGGTGACACATTAATTTAAACATGAAACCACATCCTTGCCTTGACCGTATTTTATAACTGAATTAAAGGCACTAAACATTTGCTAGGCACTCCAGAGATATTAACAGCTTTGTATAAAACCATTTTCAGCCTTTAAAGCTCTACCGCAATAAATTCTGTGCAGGTATAGCTCAAAATATCCACAATATTCATCTTTGACATAAAAGGAGGGAATTTTAAAGTTAAGAGTGCCACCTCCACTCTCCATCAATTTGCTGTATACGTGGGGCATCCCTGAGAGCTGGGAGAGGTACAAAAATCACAACATTCTGTAGATCAGTTTGTGCTGGTGTTTCATACTCAATATTCACATAGGTTTCATTCCCAGAAACTGAAGGCCAGCAGTTAACTGAGAAAAAAATATGAAATTGATTATAAAAGATTAAACATGACTGAAACTAAAGCATGAAAAAACAGAGATGCACACAGAAAAACAAAAATTACGATTCTTACTAGTTAAAGGTAAAATCGACTCATCTGCACTTTGCATTCTCCATCTCAAGAGACTAACTCCATCACCAGATTGATTAGCAGGAAAAGGCCTACTAGGTTCTTTGAGGCCTAGAATATTTTCATTAGAAAACAACTCCTTATTGATATTTGGGTGTGTGTTGAAGTGGATGGCTGGATTACCACTGGTTTCAATCTGAACATACAGAAAGAGATGACAAATACCATCAGAAAGAGATGAAAAATACCATCAAGCAAAACCACCAAAGGTTATCCCTTCCGTCTGAGATCAAATAGGTCTGCAATCTAGGAGCTAGAGCCTCATGTTTAAAGCATATCTCAAACTGATTTGGGCGCTAGGACATGCTTCTTTTCCCAAAAAAAAATGCAACAGGCAGTCAAAAAAATCTGTTGGCATACACATTTGACCTATAAAATCAAGACACAATCTGTCTAAAGATGACAATGGAAAGGAAACCAAAGAGAGTTATGCGAATTAAGATAAGTGAATGACAAATACTTGGCTTACAAAGGACTTCTATCATCAGCTTTAGAGAATAAGGCAGACAAGTGTGTGGGCAGGAATCATGAATTGCATCTAACCGAATAAAAAGTACAATCCACCCAAAACCATGACTGCCTGTAACTGCACTTTGAATTCATTTGATTCAAACTAAAAGCATAACGGATGACTTAAGTACACTGCCTTTATTTTAGTTCTCTTTACAAACTATAAAGAGAAAGAGTGGGGTACTCACCAAGGGACGAGGAAATGAACCAAAGGAACTCATGGAGAAAGTATTTTAATAAAGAAAGGGACACAATACATTAGGGCATAATAAGATGTTAATAATCTAATATCAACGCAATTCATATGATTGTAGAGTGTCCTAAATATATGTAACAAGTCATACCTTCTATGCACACAATAAAATCAAAGCAAAATGCATCTATAGTGATTTCATTATACCCTTCAATACAACTGTTATTTGACATACAATTCTTTTTTTCTCATTACTGCAGTGTCCGAGCCATCTCTGGTGCACCTCGACCAATTCCATGAGGTACCTGCTACCTTTCACTAGTTACTGGGCCATTAACTCTAAACACTAAAGCTTGGACAGCTGGAAAGGAATCACCTGATATATTTTGCCTCCATTGGGATTGAACATGGGACCTCATGGTTCTCAATCCACTTCACTGATCAAGAGGCGGCAAGCCTCGAATATCGACACAAACTCTTTGAAAGAATACTTTCTAATAAACTTTATTACATTATACTTCCAGTACATCAGAAGATGTTGTCATGACTATGTTACTAGATATTGTCATTGCCTGGTACCAAATCCAGTATATCAGGAATTTCCTAGCTTCCTCTTTGTTTGGATCCAACGAAGACCAGTGTGACTATTGGTGTCTAGTGTGTGCCAATATCTATTGACCAATAGGTGCCATTGCTTTGAAGAGAAAGTGCAGTATTACCATTTCTTGATATTTAAAATAGCTCTAAAGATGCAATAAAAGAAACTCAAAAAGATGCTTACACGTGCTGAGAAAAGAGAACAAACAGAGAGAGAGAGAGAGAGAGAGAGAGAAAGAGAACCTGAACTTGGATAAGCCCATCTTCTTGGTTCAGAATTTGGAGAGATAAGGTACCCTGGACATTGAAGTTGCTGATACCTCCATCACGCTTTAATGTTACATTAATTTTCTCTTCAATAGTAAGGGTGACAGGGTCAGTTGGTGGTGGAGCAGGTGGCTTGGACGGACCAATGCTTGGTCTGACATCTTCGACAATGACTTCACCCTCAGCTTTCAGGGATTGCAAAAACTGGTTGGTCCTTTGTGTTTTACCTAGCTGCATACCAAGACCTTTTGGGGGGCCTGTAGCAGATGCAACTGGACGACCTGATCCAATGAGGGATATAACACAATTTAAATGCACAAACTTTTTGGGCCTACCAACTGATTCCAAGATTCAAATTAGGATTATGCTCATTAGCAGAGGAAAAATATGTCAGAGCCTTGTAACGACACTGAAGCACCCACTAAGCGAAGCAAGCCGCTAAACATGTTTTGCGCCTTGCTTCAGGGCTTAGGCACCACCTTTGACAACACTAGTCCTCCCCAATATTATTCTAAAACTTTCCTCCCTATATAAAGAGATCTAATACTAATTATAGTTGAAAGAGATCCACATTACTTTCTCAAAGAATATAAAAAGCCATGAGGAAAAATATGCAACACTTCGTAATGCGCCACCCTCGACAAGTTGAGCTAAAGACAAAGAGCATGTTTATAAGGTAAAACAAATACAAACCCTTGGACTTGGTGGAAAATGAATCCACATCAGTGCTTGGTCCAAATCCAGAACCACTGCCTCCTAAACTAGATAAGTTTGTATCACTGCCAAAGCCGGTATCCATTCTTCCAGAACCCATGGATTGCAGAGACATGAAACCTCCTTTTTCACCTCTATTCCTCTCAATCTGCAAAGCAATAGCCACATGTTGAATCTTCTAATAGAACTCAAAGAAATCAAGACAAAGGAAGGTAAAAGGTTCACGCAAAGGTAGCACTGGCATCCTCAACTACCTTGCTTTTATCAATCTCACTGGCTTTGCGCTTCATGACATCCTTAGTTTCATTAATCTTGCTTTGTAAGACTAACTTATGCAGTTTCTCTTCATGGCTCTCCATTTCACAATACTGCTTGACTTGTGCCACAGTAACATTTTCCTTGTGCCCGAGAGATATTACTTCATCAAATGCAAAGATAAGCTCAAATGCTGTCCTGCAAACTCCTTCCTCGTCAAGAGAAAAAGAATATTCAGGCACCTAGTAATAGTTAAGGTATCATCTCAAATGACCTTTCCAAGTGATGAACACATCATCAAACAACGAGCTCAATAAGCTTTCAGAGATATACTTAACAGCTTGATGAAAATGAGCTTAGATTAGGACAAACATTTTGATACGAATGCTCTTTTACATACTCACTCTAGAAGTAAATCTAGACAAGCAAGTAGAGATAATCCATCTTAGTTCTTTGTTTTAAATAGGATAAATATTAAGCATTAGTTATCTATAGTAGTTATAAGCAGAAGTTACAGCAGTAACTGTTTCTATCTCTATCTATTAGGAGTTATCTTTATGATCGTATAAATATGTGTTTAGGAGAATTCTGAGAGAAAAGTACTATTATTATCTTTGTATCTGGAGATTTGTCCGCTCCATACAGAAATAGTGATTGGTTGATGTAGTGTTTAAGATTCTTGCACTTTATTTAACAAGTTTCATTCTCATTTTGTTTCATCTTAGTTTCTATCATTTTGGTATAAGAGAAACAAGATCTAAGATGGTGGTATCTACACGTTCTTCTAATGAACCACTACCACAACCAGTCACGAATCATTCTAGTGAGACCTCTAATGATCAAATTGTACAGCAATTAATGTTTATAATATCATGTTTCGAAGCATTAGATGCAGTCGCGAAGGTTAAATCTAGTGGTACTCAACTTGATGCTAATCCTGGTACATCTACTAAAGGAAAAGGTCAAGAACATAATAGAGGTTCTTGTGAAATCAGAAGGTCTTCTCGGGTTGAGGATGTTGATGTTGACATGGATATGCCTTAGTGGTTGAAGAAATCATCTCATAGGCCACACATAAAGATGAAAATTTCTCGCTTTGGAGGAGATCCTTGTGGCTGGATTTTGAAGGATGAAATTTTTCTGGGTACTATCAAACTCCTAATGATCTAAAGGTAGAAGTTGCATCCATGGATGATGCATTTGATCTCTTTGCGTCAGTGAGCGTACATTATTGTATTGGGAGGACCTTGTTATAACTTTACAAGAGAACTATGGTCATGTTGAATTTCAAAATCCAGATGAACATTTATATAGCATTCAACAACTCGGCACAATACAAGAGTATCTTAGGAATTTGCTAAACGATCTGTCCCAGTCAAGAATTGGCCTGAACATTGTCTTTTGGGGGTGTTCCTTAATGGGCTTAGAGAGGAACTAGGATCAGATGTAAGAATTCATAAGTCTAGAACTATTTATAAAGACATGAACCTTGCAATGCAATTTGAGTAAAAAGTGGGTTCCAACAGTGGGCATAAAGGGTCTCAATGGCCAAATCTGTCATGATCCAACACAACCCACATTGGTTTTTGAACGTGAAATTCCTTAACAATCAGTAGGCAACCCACTCTTATCACGAATCAATCCTAATTTTGCACAAATATCTCCTCATCCTTCTCTGAATCATGCTTGGGAGATAGAGAAGTAGAATCGTAGGTGTAATGAAAATTTTGCATCAGGTCATCGTTGCAAGAGAGCATCTCTCACTCTTATGGAGACAAATGACACCATTGAAGGAGGTGAATCTGCGGAACAAATGTCAAGTGACATTATTGAAAGGGATGCAACAACTGACCTTGCTACAATTTCATTCCACAACTATCTATGTAACATAACAGGCACAACGATGAAATTTTCAAGGGACATTACATGGACGCAAGGTGCTGAATCTGGTTGATGGTGCGTATTCCCACAATTTTTTCTTTGAATAAATTGTTGAAGAATTACAGTTGCTTGTTCAAGTTAGGCCCTATTCTGGAGTTCAGATAAGCAGTGAAGATATCATATGTTGCAACCACTGGTGCCAAAATCTTCTTGTGAAATTCCGTGGATTAACTATTGATCAAGATTTTTATCCGTTCTCTGTTGGAGGAACAAATTTGGTGCTTGGAATTAAGTGGCTTGCTTCTTTAAATACAGTCCAGGCTAACTGGAATAAGATGTTTTTTATTTTTAATTTAAATGGGAAGTGATATAAGCTTCAAGGGGTTCCAAAAGAATCAAATAAACTAGTTGCTCTCCAATATTTCTCCAAGGAGGCTGATATTTCAGGTAATTCTCTACCCATTGATATTCAAAGCTTGCTTCATAAGTTTGAATCAACTCTTAAGGAACCCAGTGCGCTACAACCTTTCCGTCAACACATCCACTCTATCCCTTTGATTCCCAACTTAAAATCACTCAACATCCGTCCCTACCGTTATCCATACTTCCAAAAATCAAAAATTGACAAACAAGTTTCTGAACTACTCCAAAAGGTATTTATAAGGTCAAGTACCAGTCCATTTGCTAGCCCTGCCCTTCTTGTCAAGAAAAATGACAATACATGACGTATGTCTATTGATTATAGAGGTCTCAACCAAATTCACTATTCCAGATACGTACCCAATTCCAAATATTGATGAGTTCTTGATAAACAGCATGGAACAACTATTTTTTCGAAGATTGATTAGTATTGTAATTACCACCAGATACATGTCAATCTTGCAAATTCATTACAGACTCTGGTCATTATGAATTCACTGTTATGCCCTTTGGTCTCAGGAATGATCCTTCTACGTTCCAATGAGCTATGAATGATTTGTTCAGACCATACCTGCGCAAATTCAATTCTTGTATTCTTTGATGATACCTTGGTATATAGTCAAACCTTCCTTTGGTCTCACTAATGCTCCTTCTACGTTCCATTGTGCTATGAATGATTTGTTCTTACCATACCAGCGCAAATTCAATTTTTGTATTCTTTAATGTTATCTTGGTATGTACTCAAACCTTTGAGCAACATATCAGTCACTTGCAACTTGCAACTTGCTCTCTAACTTCTCCGAGATATTAGTTTCGATTCCAAAATTTCAAAATGCTTATTTGCGCAAATCCACATTTCTTTTTTGGGTCATGTGATTTCAAAAATGGGGTTGGTGTTGACCAGAATAAAGTTCTAGCAGTCTTGGAGTGACCTGTATCAATTAATATGAAGAAATTACATGGATTTCTTGGGCTAACAAGTTATTATCGCAGATTTGTGAAAGGTTATGGAATGGCGGCTTGACCTCAGTGAACTTACCAAGAAAAATACTTTTAGATGGTCAAACTCAATTGAGAATGCTTTCCAACTTCTAAAGCAAGCTTTAACAACTCTTTTGGTACAACTTCCGAATTTCACTCAACCATTTGTGGTGGAATGTGAAGCTTGTTTAAAAGGAATAGGGGCTATTCTTCTTCGGGATGACCATCCTATCACTTATTTTACTAACAGACTTTCTTTTTCCAGTCGTTTGAAGTATACTTATGACCACAAATTGCTTACTCTTGTTTTAGCTTTGCACAATGGAAACACTACCTCCTGGGCCATCATTTTTATGTCGAGATCATTGCAGCTTCAAATATCTCCTTTCCCAGCTTATTACCACTAATGAGTGGCAAAGATTATTAATGTAATTGCTTCCCTTCGACTTCACTATTTTTTACAACGCTGGGACAAACAATTTTGGAGTTGATTCTCTTTCAAGAAGTCATTAAATGCTGAATTTCTGGCTCTTGCTATTCTTGTGCCAATGAAATTTTCCAATAGGCAGAATGCTCTCAAGCCAGATACATCTATTTATAACATTCTTCGATCAATCCACCAAGATTCTTCCTTACAACCAGATTTTCACCTTGTGGATCAGAAACTATATTTCAACAAAAAGTTGGTTATTCCGGATCAATCTTCTCTTCAACAAAAGCTTCTCCCAGAGTGTCACAACACACCTTCTCCGTACATGGAGGATATTTAAAAACCTTGAAACATCTTTCCTCCAATTTTTTCTGACCAAGGATGAAGCATGATGTTAAGATCTTTGTTAAAAATTGTTTGGTTTGTCAACAAGCTAAACAGCAGGCTCTAGCAGCTGCTACAACCCTTGCCTATGCCTGGTAGAATATGGGAAGATGTCTCACTTGACTTCACTGTAGGACTTCCACTGGTGGTTTTGATACATTTTGGTTGTTGTAGATCGTTTCAGCAAGTATTCTCATTTCATCACACTTTCTAACCCGAAATGCTGCCAAGACTGTTGCTAATGTTTTTTGCAGAAAAGTTGTGCGTCTTTACTAGTGATGGCATTCCTCGGTCAATCCTAATTGGATGTTATCTTTCTCAGTGCTTTCTGGCAGGAGCTTTTTCGACTTAACCAAACAAGGCTAAGAATGAGAACATCTTACATCCACAATGTGAGGCACAAACAGAAGTGGTTAACAGATGTTTGGAATCGTATTTACGATGCTTTGTTATGTAGCAGCCTCATAGATGGAGTCAGTATTTATGATGTGCAGATTATCCTTTTAACACGAGCTTCCACTCATCCACAGAGACTACCTCATTCAAGGTTGTGTATGGTAGAGACCTGCCATCCATTTCTCCTTCTGTTCATGGAAAAACAGGCATTTTTTATTTTGAAGAACTTTTGGATCATGATGTCATGCTGAAAATCCTCAAGGATAACCTTTTAATGTCTCAAACATGAATGAATCAGAAAGCTAATTCTCATCATCGAGATGTTACCTTTTCAAGTCGGAGATTCTATCTTTCTACGTGTGTAGCCTTACCGTCAACATTCTTTGGCTCAAAGAATGTGCGAAAAATTGACACCTCAAAATTTCGGACCATATAAAAGTGTGTTATGTGCTGGACCTATAGCATATGAACTAGAGCTACTTGCTTCCCGTAAAGTCCATCCATTTTTTCATGTATCTTTGCTCTTTCCAGCGCATGGTCAACAGGCTGTTATACCACCAACCCCTCTTCCTCTTACTGAATATTGGGAACTCACTATATCTCCTGCCAAGATTCTTGCAAATCGAAGGGTCAAAGATGCTGGTGCTTCTTCTTTGGAACTGCTAGTTCAATGGGTTGACTGCCCCTTCGAAGAAGCTAGTTGGGAGAATTATGATCTCCTTGCAGATTTTCCTTCTTTTTGCCTTGAGAACAAGGCGACTTTTCAGAGGGATGCACTGATATGAATGCTCCTTTACAGACTTACTCCATAAGAAAATCTACATGTGGAGATAATCTATCTTAGTTTCTCTCGTTTAAATAGGATATATATAAGTAGTAGTTATAAGCAGAAGTTATTACCAGCAGCAATTATCTATAGCACTAACTGTTTCTAGCTCTATTTATTAGGAGTTATCTTTATGTTCGTATAAATATGTGTATTTTAGGAGAATTCAGATAAAAGTATATTATTTTCTTTGTATCTGGAGATTTGTCCACTCCATAGGACATAGTTATTGGTTAATGTAGTGTTTAAGATTCTTGCCCTTTATTTAACTAGTAAAGTTTCATCCTCATCTTTTTTTGTTACTTTCTATCACATTTCTTATGAAAAGTATCAAAACTCAATGAACAGAGCTGGGGCAGAATAATCTAGTGCTGAAAAGAAATGAATCGTCAATTTGTATCAGAAAAACATAAAGGATACAAGTTTAGACAGCAGCCTCACTGTCTCCAAATCTTCGAGAATGTTGCTCTGTTTGTTTGTCACTAGCAGCAAGTATAGAGATTCTATTGGCTGATAAACATAACGCACGTTTTCAGTCTCCACATAGGTATGTTGCTTTCCCGTTCCAACCAATTTGGGGAAGGCTGCCAGATACCCTTCAATTCTTATACGAGACATCTCAACAAACTGCCTCGAGATAAGTGCTGCAGAAGAGGTGATACGGTTAATGGTGATGTGTGAGAAATGCATCCCATATCAGAGAAGTAGAATATTGAGTGTCCCATATGCAAGAACTAGTCAATTAGACATACAACTATCAAATAAATGTAGCTGCTTCTCCTCTTCTTTAATATCTACGTAAGAGCAGAAAATCTCAGAACTATTTACCAGAATTATCAATGGACATTCGACCTACTACAGGAGGTAATTATCAGAGGAAGCAGAAACTTTTTTTTGTTAAATGTTAACAATACAAACCATTCCAACCTAAAATAAGTATAGATCTAATACCCTATAGATTAAATAATGGAAACATCATAGGTATGCATGAAAAACTAAATAGTGCCAGTAGACACCATAATGGTTCCAATATATTTCTCCCTCCCCCATTTTTTCAGCGTTATTTGATTAGCCTTATTACATAATAAATAAATAACTAAAAAGCAAATATTTTTTTTCTGTCCAAAAGTTTCTCATTTTATAGGGGATTACAAACATATGTACCATTTTCCTTTTCTCTTGTTTGCTCATGTGTTCATTTTTTATTCCTTTTTTCTTCATAAACTTTTATTCCATTTGTAAAATTTGAACGGTGATAGCGCTTTACACTCTCTCCCATCTATATATTTAATACTAATAGAGTGAACAGCTATATGGACAACCATATTTTGGAGCCTAACATTTTCTTTCATAAATAATCGTATAACTTCCTCACATATATACTAAAACTTCATTTTACTCTCTTCCCTAACTACTAATTCCTCCATCACGCACCGATTCATGCTTTTATCCAAAGTCTCAGTCTTATTTGCTCTTATCTCTTTAGTATTGCTCCCATGTTTCTCCAACTCCAAAATATTTTTATTTGGCTACCATGTTCAATCTTTTAGATTTTGCTTAAAGAATTTCCCAGAGAAATTAGTTCACCCTTAATATAAAACAATAAAAAGTTATTTCCACATTAAGCAAACACCTAGAATGTGCCACAGTTTCTAGCGCTTTCTTGTTTTCTCCTTGGTATCCCTAGGGCATTAACTTTGTTCTCATTCAGACCAAAACAATTGTCCTTATGGATAAGTTACATAGCCAGATGTATCCATACAGTATTAGCAAACAAACTATCTATTCTTTCGATGAAAAAGAAGAATTTACAAATTTATGTACAAAGATAAATACATCTATTTGAGGATATACTGTCAGTTCTTAAACATGACAAGATCTGAGTAAAGATCTCCAAATGTTCACAAGTTTAACCAGCAAAATACACTTCAATGTTTTTCTTTTTTATGATGGTGTTTGGGGCAGCTCGCACACACCTCGACTGTTTCTACCTCCCACATCATAGTTACCGGGTAATTCTGCCTAACAAAGCTTAGGCAGATGGGAATAAATCACCAAATGTCTTTTTGCCTTCCCTGGGATTTAAACTTGAAACCAAAATACACAATATATAGCAAAGCTGCTTTCAATCAGTGATGAATAACCAGTAGCTTTCCCTAGCCTTCGCAAAATACATTACAACAACAACACTATACCCGGTGAAATCCCACAGGTAGGGCCAGAGAAGAGCAATTGTGCACGTCGCCTTACCTTTACCGTTGCAAATTACATTGAACTATATTATTCATGTTGCTCCACGCATTTGTGTTCATATTGGCATCTTCAATGTAAATCATGCGTCATAAAAAAAAAACTGTCCAATTTACGTATGAATCAGAGGTTATCTACTCTCATACCTCCAGCTAAACCTGTGGAATTTTCTTTTTCTCCATAAATTGAAATTTTCCATTTCTCAACCACAATATAAACCAACTTGTACTATCACGTGCATTAACTGTAATGACTGAGCTCGAGTTTCATATATCTCAACGGTAATATCTGAACAAACATACTTAGTTAAGTGCTTTTCTGGCCATTTTATAATGTTCAACCTCTAAACTTCAAAACGGGAATTACTCACATAGCTTTGCAAATAAGAAGGCAGAGAAGTAGATCTCATTAGTTTTGTCAAAAGAACAAATCAATTATCAGGTGGGTGACAAATTAGTTTAGAATAGCAACAACAAAAGCTATTAGACTGACATCACATTATTTTGAGGAAACCAGAGATTCTAAAAACAGAGATAGTACAGGTAATACCTTTTCCTGATTTAGAAATAATGGATGCAGCTAGAACAACCTGCAGGACATACCAAAAGGCCAGTTTGCAGTTATTATAACAAGATTCTTTTCAAAATTAGAAAAAAGAAATCCATTTTTCTTAGAAAATGGCTCATTTTATCTAAGGAAATTTGCAAAATATTCAACAAAAATTATGGGCAAAATAGTTGTCAAATAAGGCAGTGAAATATTACCATTTTCGAAGCTTAGAAAATGTTAATCAGTGGATGGTGTATCACCTGGAATTTAAACATTTCGTCAAGTAAGAAGCAATTAAGCTTGTGAAACAACTATGCATAAGAATAACAATAAAGGATCAGAATATTTTGATGCAACTCCTGCAGAAAGGATTATGCTTTGCAAAATAGGGGATATTATAAACTTAATGAATTCAGAGGTAGAAGAAGAGATCAACAGCGTATTACTCTGCAAACTGTGTGAATCTTAGCATAAAGGAAGCAGATCGGATAGTAACAAAACCCTCGGATACGATCAACAACAATCATCAATTTTCGAGAGGGGTTGAGAGAGATCGAGAGTTACCTAAGTCGATCAAATTACGTAACAGCCGGACCACTGCGCAAATGCGGGACTGAACACCCAACTGCTTGCTCCCGTTTATTTCTTTCTATCTATAAATAGCTGCATCAGTTGTTAATTTATAAAATTATATATAAATTATCATATTTTCTCTATTATACTTTTGATATCAAGTACTTCATCCCTCCCAAATTATTTGTTATAATTTCTGTTCTAGAGTTAAATTATAAAAAATTTGACTAACATTTTAAGGTGTATTTTTTTATCATATTAATATGCAAAAAAATATTGCAATTTATATTACTTTTCATATAATTTAGAATATGTAATTTTTTGTTTAAAATATTGAATTAATGTGATCTAACTTAACTTTGAAAATCGTTCAAATTGACTTTCGAAAAACATAACATGAAAAACAATATCGGACAAAGGGAGTAGATAATTAA
Organism: Solanum lycopersicum; assembly: GCF_036512215.1. Classification (NCBI taxonomy): domain Eukaryota; kingdom Viridiplantae; phylum Streptophyta; class Magnoliopsida; order Solanales; family Solanaceae; genus Solanum; species Solanum lycopersicum. Next base: position 18,471,204 of record NC_090809.1, on the reverse strand, counting down.
TCTTGAAATGTATTCATCATTTATTATAAAGTTGACTGAGTAAAACATTACATAAGGATAGAAGGTAAAATTACATGATTTTTTAATGTAAGTGTAAAGCAAAAATGTGACATATAAAATGAGATCGAGAAAGTACTTGATAAAAAAATGTAAAATATTAAATATATTATAGTCCCTCTGTTTCAAAAAGAATGACTTCCTTTTCCTTTTAGTTTGTTTCAAAAGAATGACATCTTTCTTTTTTTTATAACAAATTTATACATGGTATATTTAAGATCGTAAGATTAAAGGATAATTTTATACATTTGACATAACTTTAATTTAGGACCACATGATCAAAAGTCTTCTTTATTTTCTTAAACCATATGTCAAGTCAAACTAGATCATTTTTTGTGAAACAGAGAGAGTAGTAAGTATTTGAGTTTTAAAATAAAATGAAAAGAATTACTCCCTTCGTCCACGATTAATTGTCATGGTTTTCTTTTTAAAGTCAAACTATAAGAACTTTGACCAATATTTACTATGTATATTTTCATCATATTGATATGCAAAAAAAATTACAATTTATAGTACTTTTCGTATAGTTTTTGAAAATCTATTTTTTTTTTAAAAAAAATATTGAATCAATATAATTTAATTTAACTTTAAAATTAAGTCAAATTGACTTTCGAAAAACGCAAAATAAAAAATAAAAGTAAACAGAGGGAGTAATTTCATAAATGATATCGACTAATGGTTTATTGTACGGAAGTCGTAGAACTAAACTTATCTTTCTCAATATTTATCATACATAATAATTGTCGGAAATTCATCTATTCAAGAAAATTCAAAAAAAAGTTGCAACACAAGATATATTTATCAAATAAGAATAATTATATTATCAACAAAACAAATAAACTCATCATATTAATGCACAATAAACGAAAAATTACATACAAAAATTAAAGTGGAATTATGAATTTGAATTGCAACTACACACAAACATAAGAAAAATAAAGTTATATGTTAATGTCATTATTTTAAAGTTATAATTGAAGGTTGATATATCAATAAGTATGCATCTCTCTCTATATATATTTATATAGTAAAGCCTCTATAAATTAATAATCTCTCTAAAATAATATTTTTCCTTTGATCTCAACTTGAGCCAATGGAAAAAATCACCAATTTCGATAAGATAATATATTTGCAAAAGACCCCTATATAAATAATATGATCCCATTAATATCATAAATCAATAATTCTTTAAAGTACAAATATATATAAGATATTTTAGTGAAATATGATTATATTGTGTTCTGATTTTTCTTAAAATTTAGACTAAGTAGAAATTAATGCTTCCATTTCTTATTGCATCCAAATCTACGGTGTTGTCTTTTCGAATTGCACCATAAAATTGTGAAGTATTCTAGGTACAATAAGTGTTTCCTTACATGTATCTAGTTCCAAAGGTACAATATCATCTTCAACTTCATTATTAACATTGTTTTTTTCGATGATATCCACAATTTCTTCTAAACTCTAGACCTCTAAACAGATATTACTTTCACTCGGATAATCCGACATGTTATTGACATCCATTTTACTATGGTAACAGAGATCATTAATCATGACCTCAAGTTCATGAATGATGTTTTCACAAGTAGGTTTATTTAGATTTTCTGAGATTGCATCTCGCGAACGATCTTTACAGTATCAAAAATAATTTGTTATTGTGCATGAACATTTGTTGTTCAAACAGGAATTTCATTATTGATAGCATCCAAAACATTGAATCTTTGTTGGATCGTTTTGTCCCACTCCATAGCCTTCCAATATTCTACGATAAATTATGTTTGATAGTACATCTTGAAATCTCTTATTATCACAGCATCATAACTTTGAAATTAATCAGATACAATAATTTTGATGTATTCGTTGTACTTTATGCATGATATTTTTTATTTGAAATGGATAAATATAATACTTATATTAGTAAGATACAATGATTTTGAGATAAGGCATGACTTTTCAAATAAAACAAAAAAACAATTATTCAATACTACCATTTGTTGACTATAAGTAGAGGAGTTTTCTTTCATTTTTCTACCACAATTTTTTTAATCTTTTGCTCTTCTTCTTGCATTTTCAAAAAAAAAGTGTTATGTATTGTTGTTGAGTGAGTTCGAAGTTCAGTAGAATACAAAGTACCACTATTATGATAAAGTAAATCGGCTTCTTAACCTCGAGTACTTGAGGAAAATAATTTTGATGATATAACAATTATTTTCTTGTTTAGTATATATATTAGTATGTAATGTTCCAATACATGGAGTTAATATGATGTAGTCTAAATTTATTTATTTTTGTTAACAATTTCTCTTATGATGTATGTCACGACCCAAAATAAGCGTGATGACACTCGTCTTATCCCACCAAGACAAGTCAGCCTAAAACTCAACTTATTACAATAAAATGCAGAAAATTTACTATCGACTTACATTATACTCCAAAACTTGGTTGTCACGTGTACAAGCCTCTAAAGTGTTACAATTGAATCAAAAGAAAATATAAGTCTCATATGATATTGTTTCTAGAGTAGAACAAAATCATAAACAAGAGTAAGGAGGTATGCTGAGATGACCAACAACTACCTCACAAATCTCCGGGAAGCCTCGGAAAAGAAGAGAATGACAAGTACCGTAAAATTTCAGGCTCATAACCTACAAAAAAAATTATATAAGCAAGGGGTGAGTACCAAACCACACGGTACTCAGCAAGTAAATCCCTAAACACAAGCTAAGGGGATGAAATATGCATACTCCTACCACCCCAACCGAACCTCCAAAGCTATAACCTGCATAAAAATCAGCCCGACCTAATAGCTCACAATTTACATAGCACATAGCTCAACAACAACACTTTGACAAATTACATATCCTCAACAACAACACTTCAACAAATTACATATCCTCAACAACATCACTTCAACACTTGAAAAAATTACTTATCCTCAACAACAACACTTCAACAAATGACATATCCTCAACAACAAGTTCAGTATTCATCAATCACAAGTTTCGCAGAAAGGCATTCACAAGATCAGCAAAACACAATATCAAGTTCACTAATGATAAGTATGTGCAATTCAATGGAATGTAATGTCAAGTATAATGATGCATGTCTGACCTAGTAATACACACCTATTGTCTCTTAGTCCGGGACCCATGGGAGACATTCTGTCCATGCATTCATCGCGGCTCACGACATAACCCTCGATAATAGTAACCATCGCGGTGCGCAATACATCCCTTGAAATATAGTAATGATCACGGTGCGCGATATGTCTCTCAAAATGGTACATCCTCTTTAAGTTCTCATTCTTTTTCAATGCACATAACACTAATCACAACCATGTCTCAGAATAATGCAAATGACATGTTCACACAAATAATGTGGAGATGACCATTTTCATAACATTGCACAATTCATAGTAACACAAACGTGATATCACCTCAACAATGATTCAACAAGTCTTCAAACTTTTCTCAACACATCACACATAAACAATTAATCACGTTGCCTTTTGTTGCCCTTTTTTCATCATTAGAATTAATCAACGTAGACAGTCAACCCATCACCAAGTCTCATTACTCCCAAACATATACCACAAGGAAAATACATGCAATCCATACACTTAACAAGAGTTTAGAAATTCGAATGCCTCGATCAATCAAGACTCCGAAACTTGAGCCTTCCCCTTTCATTGAACTTCCAACTCAAAGCAATCGATTCAACAAATGACCACACTAGTATTTTAAAACTAACAACACACATATTATTATGTGTTTAGCCTTGACCCAATAATTCACCAAAATTTATGATCAAGTTTCTAAGCTAGATGTCAATTAACATGCAACTCTCCTATCCTTAAATTTCAAGACTAGAATTAAGTTTCAATTTCTCCAACATCATAAATATAGTAACATTCATGTAATACAATACACCTACTATTTAATTTGATAACAAATATATCAAAATTTGAATCATAATATGATACTATACACAAAAAATCCAAAATTTATCAAGTAACGTGGTAGAGCCTAACCGACATACCCCTCAAATTAATCAAACAAAAGTCCCTTCATGCATAACATTATTTTTATCATATACATTATTGCATTCTGCAATGACGGGCTCATCATTATCCATCATTGCATAATTATTACTTTCAGATTCATAATACTACATTATATAATATGTATACTTGAGTGAAACTTGAAGCTATTACTTTTAGTCGTCACTCACCCAATCCTTATATCAAAGAAATTAATGTCAATACCCCCTTCCACTACAACAACCAACATTGCGTACAAAAGGAAGAAGAATTTGGCATGAAAAATCTTACCTGATGTTGTCAATTTTATATTGTTTTTCTCTTGTTCGTGCAGTAGGGTTTCCTTCGTGACTTGGGATGGAAAAGCCGCAATTAGTCTCTCATCTAATCCTTTTTAGATAATTAGGGTAAATAACTATGAGCCATGAATAAATAAAAGTTCAATTCTAGTAATTAATTCCTATAAATGGGTCATATTGTATAGGGTAATAATGTAACAATCCTAAAAATGGATAAGATACGAAATGCTTAATGTGTCAAGAATGCCTATGATTAGACTAGAGTTCACACGGATTGATGCGCGTAGAACCAGACCTCGGAACCCTTGCTACAGCCAAACAAACTAAATTGGGGAGTTGTTGATCTTGGAAAGGTTGGGTCCAACCATGTAGGGCTCTCGAATATGAAGATTTACTTGAACGAGTCTTTATCGGACTTAAAAAGGAAAAATCTTAGATTTGAAGGTTCTAGGGATAAAATGGTCTTTTTACAAGATAAGGGTAGTATCGTAATTACCCTAAATATAAAATTAATTATTTAATTAATAAGGTGGAGATGTATTTTGGAGAGAGAGGGCTGAAATTGGGCTCTTGAGGTGAAGTCTTGCTCCACCCGTGTTCGAACCTAGGTGGAAGCAATGAATTAAAGTGATTTTTTATTTAAGCTATTGAATTAATGTATTTAATTAATAATTATTATTCATTAGCTGATTTAAAATTAAAAAAATCAGATATTCATTAAATAAACAAAACCTTATTGACTAAGTCCTAAAACTAGACTCTTGAGTCTCCTACAACTCCCACTCTCTCACGTTTATCTCTTCACTCTCACGCTCAATCTCTCTTGTTCTTTCTCACGTATTTCCCTACCAAAATAAGATACAAAAGCATAAAAATAAACCAAGTTCTTCACACTTGAAGAACTCACACGAAATCACAAGAAAATAAACGTTAATCGTACACTAGGCTAAGGAGGTTGTCATTCGAGTGGAGTTGATATTGAGGGGGATTAGACGTGTTCTTGGGATTTTTGGGCAGCAAGTCAAGAGTTTAACGTCAAAAAGGTATTGGTTTCTTCTCTCTTAATACCTTTCCCAAGAGACCCCTTAATGTTCAGAATATTCATTCCGAAAACTAGGATTGTTCCCCGTTGCATGTCCCTGTCACTAGCTTCCATTGAATCATAGGTTGGTTATGTTTGCTGGTACAAAACTGGGGATGAAACGTGTTTTTTTGAAGATTATGTGTTTATATGTATGTTTAGAATTATGTAAATTATGTTAATGTTTCCGAAAATGTAACTACCTGTGTATGTGTGTGTTGTCGTGGCTATTGTTCATGGTTTAGGACTTGAAATGACATGATAGTTCTTTATATTTCATGTACACATGTTGATGTAAATGTGATGTTCATATGAGTTGAAATATGGCTGATTTGAGGGATAATATCTTAGCTAAACGAATACATGAAGACGCACCTAAAACGTTCTAAATGCACTACGAAATTCCCTTAAGAACTAAGGTGTAACTTGATGAAAGGATGCTGAAAAATCAAAAGAAAATTTCCAGCTTCTAGTGATGAATTTCGGTCAGCAAAGAGGGTTCAATATGTTTTAAAAAATGAATTAAAACAAGTGATGTCATTGAGGATTGAACCCGTGACTTCACCATGTTAAAAACCATGAAAATAAAAAAGTAAAAAGAAATATGGTGAAGGGGATTCGAACCATGGTATTGGCTGGAAATTGTAACTTAAAAGAAAAACATAAGAAATGAGAGGAGTGGGATTCAAACCACCACCTCTCAATCATATATAAGGAAGAGTAGAAGAAAAAAAATGTGAGGCGTGGAATCGAACCCACGATCTCTAAGCAGTGAAGGAGAGTAAAAAAATGAAAGAAAAGAAATGTGAGGCGTTGGAATCGAACCCACGACCTTTCTTAGGGATAATCAAGAGGTTAGTTACTCAAGTAATGACATAAGGTCATTCTTGGTCATTGCACAACGAACCCGATGAAAGTCTTAAACTACATTCTAGGTATAACTAGTGTTTACACTGACCCATGAATGAAATGAAATGAAGTATGTATGAATGAAAGAAGAAGACTCTGTGTTTGCTAAAAGAAGACTCCCTAGTTGAGGTCCCATTTGTTGAGCCCTCATTTTGGGAAGTCTTAATGTCAAGTCCATGATTCGAAGGTCTCATGACATAAAATAAATGATATGAACCACATTATGCGTTATATGAATTATGATAAGTGCTATGTGTACGTTGTTGTGTGCTATGTGCAAAATGTTAAGCATGATGGTGCATGTTACTCTCATGGAATAACTTTCCTAATCCAAATTTGGAAAGCTCATAAACTTTCCTAATCCAAATTTGGAAAGTTCACTCACTTCCCTAATCTCAATTTGGCAAGTCCATTGACTTGACCTGCTATAATCATGTTGCTAGGAAAAAGATATTCTTACTCATGCATCTCCTTGGCGTGTGCTTGCATATACCCATACTTAGTACAAGTGTGTACTAATACCATACAACTCTTTATTTTTAGTTGCTGGCACAGGTGGACGCTAGGGTTTATAGGTTGATGTTGCAGCTATCCGAACGTGGTTCTTTCATCCGGACTTGGTAGTCCCTCATGCTTTCGACGAAGTCTACCGTTATTATCTATCTTAGATGTAGGCTTTATATTGTGGAACATGTCCCACTAGTGTTTTTTTCCACTTTCATTTCAGACATTGTATCGGTTTCATTTTGGCAAAAATTCATTTAATGTAATTATGAACTGTTTCTTTCATTTGATTATCTCTATATTAGATGGTTGATTTGTGAACGCCTATGATGTTAAGTTTAAAATGTTTAGCATGAAATAAGAAAGAAAAAAATTCAAATTTTTCGCTAATATTAACCTAGATGAAGTAAGAATGACGTATGTAGGCTTGTCTGCGACCTCTGAGAGGTTAATGACGCCGGTCTCGTCTGGAGTCTAGATTTAGATCGTGACAAAGCTCATTAACCATTAAATAATAAAAATTAGCTATTTGATAATAATTACCAACTAAATAATAGTAGTTATTGAATAATTTAAAATTTCCAAACCAACTTCATAAACAAATAAAAAATAGCTCAGGGCAACTATAGTGATGAGAAAAATAGTAATTTTATAAAAAAAATTCTAAAAATGACATTCCGAGTCATTACGATGTAGATAGATACTTCTGAATATCTTTACAAAAGTTATTAAACTTCTAAAGAGTTAGAAAATTGTCACAATTTTATTTATGCTCAAGACAAAAAAAAAACTTTGTTTACCAATTATACTTATGTGAATTAGATTGTCAGGAAGTTTGCTTTGAAATACATTATATATATATATATATATATATATATATATATATATATATATATATATATATATATATATAACATTGCCCTTTTATTTTACAGATTTAGTTAAGTATTTTCGACGAAGAAAAGTTTATATGTCTTGTAATAACGTCAAATGAAGTTTGTATTATTTTAATTATTATTGTAGTATAAATTTGTTTATTTTTGTTAATAGTTTCCCTTGTGATGTATACATATGCTTTTGAATATTTATTTTACAAAATTAATAAACTTCTCAAAAGTTTGAGAATTATCGCGATTTAATTTTTTGATGCACAAGACAAAAGAGTGAATTTATTTATCAATGTTACTTATGTGATTTATATTGTCAAAAAATTTGCTTCAAAATAGTTATTACTATATAGACATTTCCCCTTTGTTACTGATTTACTATTTCTTAATATTTCAGTATTTTCGGCGAATAAAAGTTTATATGACTTGTAATAACAACAATGGAAGTTTGTATTACTTTAATTTTTATTATAGTCTAAATTCATTTGTTTTTGTTAATAATTTCTCTTCTAATTTAGATATATGTTTCTGAATACTTTTTCCAAAATTATTAAACTTCTCAAAAGTTAGAGAATTGTCACAATTTATTTTTTTGATGCTCGACAAAAGAATGTGTTTATTTATCAATGTTACTTATGTGATTAAGATTGGCAGGAAGTTTACTTGAAAATTATTATTACTATGTAAACATTTCCTTTTTGTTCTACTGATTTACTATTCTTAACGTTTCAGTATTTTTAATGAAGAAAAGTTCATATGACTTCTAATAATGCTAGTTGAAGTCTGTATTAGTTTAATTTCTATTTTATATATATATATATATATATATATGAATCAACAAAGCATGGTGGCTTAAAGGGTCGGCACGAATGACTTTGTCAAGGACCAAGGTGCAGGGTGAATCAATCATGTGGGCAAAGTGTTAGCATTGCTTAGCAAATGTCAAAAAAAGTTGGCAAGGCAGTGTCATGACATGGAATGGGCACTGACAAGGCATCTGGCCATGGCATGACATGAGCGTTGGCCGATATAAATGTGCAGGTTTGGTGTGTGAAAAAATACATTGGTCGCGTCATTTTTAAGTAAAATTAGAATTGGTTAAATAGTCCTATATGTACAAGGATATTTGGAAACTTCTTATTGACAATTATTGAGTCTTTTTAAACCCCAAAATTCACCAATTAAACAAAATCCTCAACTCAAAATAAAACCTCTCCATTCCTTCCGTCCAAAACTTCCATTGATGAAATTTTGAAGCTCCAAGGAAGAAGACTGATTTTCCAATCCATCAACTTCGTGGGTTTTTCTTCAATATAGGATGGTGTTTCATCCTTGAACCCTATTACTTTTAAAGGAGTCAATTCCAATGGTTTTCAAAGATGATAAAAAACATGAAATCTTCTATTTTGAATTCTAGTCATGGGTTCTTGCATAAAATGATCTGAAACAATGCTTTATGATAGAATTGATGTTAACTGAATGTTTTTAGATTAAAATTCCTATGAACCGATGCATGGTATGAATTCCTATTTTTGATCTTAAAATGAGTGAATTGATCATGACTTGATATTATGAATTTTGGTGTAGATTGCCCTAGGCCATTGAATTATGTATTTGATAATATTCATATTGTATATTGTTGGATCATTGATATGATTTTATTATTGGTTTGGAATTGTGTATGTAGCTATGCATATGAGCCTTCTTGGAGCGAATTGGTTGAGAAGGCTAACGATTAGTGGTGTTTATCATGGAATGGTGGTAACATGACCTAACCTTTTCTATATTGTGTAGTATAGATATTGAATCGTGTGTATTGGTATGGTCCAATTATGGTGGTGGTGCTTATGTGTTATAATTGAGATGAACGTGTCCTTATTGGCATTTATATGCGAATTATGTTATTATCATTGTTATAGCTTGTATAAGTGATCTATGTAAAGGATTATGTGATATATGTGTATATGTTGGATTGAAGTATGATTCTCTCCAATTGATTATATGAGTCTCATGATGGACTATGTTGATGATTTTATAGAATGGATAGGGTGACTTGTAGTAGACTTAGTTGTCTCTATTTTCTACTTGAATGTTATTGTACATCTGATAAAGTGATAATGTGTGTATCTTGATTGTACACTTATGTCCCTCTACTTGATACATGCTAAGTAATTGAATATGAACATCTTGACTTTGTAGGATTAGACACGTTTGTCATGTACGTGAATGAATGAATGAAAGAATAAAGTCTAGGATCCCTAGATCTAAGATGGTTCCCTTCTAAGGATGACTAATATGGGACCTTGAACATGCAAATAGGGTCAATGATGTGGAACCTTCAATATATAAATAAGGTTGTGATATCCTTCAAGTTTAAAGTCGTAACGGTATCCTTTTTATGTAAATGGTGGACTTAGGAATAGGTTGGCCAGAACGACTGAAACCGTCTCTAAGTAAGTCATTGAGCTATCCTTATTGACCATTGAGTGGCAATCCATGAGGACCCATTTTTGGTAGGTGCATTATGGTTAGGTAGTGACTAAGAGATGATACCTTTTCATATGCCCTTATGTGATGAACTTACTCTATGAGAACATGGATAGCATGAAGTGAATATGCTTGTGGTAGTAGGTCTACTTGTGAAAGGAGACTAGAGTGAAAAGAAGTCCTAGATTTTTTTTAACCATGTGCCTACATAGGATGTGTCCTAGTTCTATCCTTGACAAGTAGAACACCCTCCATTAGAGTAGGGTAGACTTCTACTGATTTCATGCCTAGCTAGTATGGTCTCTGTTGGTTAATGACTATTCTCATCATGTGGGATACATTCTAGTATTGGATAGGTTCTATAATGATTAGGTAGTGGAATGGGACGCTATCTAGACACAAGACGAGTATGCTTCGAAGATGCTAGTATGTAGGTTCCCTAGGTCTTCTCCAAGACCATTATGTGAAATCCTCTAAATGCTTAATTGAATTGTAATTGACTGAATGTATGATTATGACTTAGGTGGTGAGTTAAATGTTAAGAATGGAATAATCTTATTTTAGTAGTCTTAAGGATTATTTAGGTGAGCTTGAAGAGGGTGTATGGGCGGTCTCTTCTTGTCTTACTTAAGTATGTCTTAGGATAATCTTAGGTAGGAGGGTTTTATGCTTATATGGTTTGAAGTGAATGTTAATGCTATATTGTGGGTCACTTGGAATGTGACTTATATGTGAAGTTGGTGTTGAATGTGGTTCTTTTTCTTTTGTTATGCATTTTTCCTCAAAAGAGTATACAAATGTTCTTTTAGCATGATTTTATTGCATGTCACCATAATTAATGCATTCTAATGTACTAATTCAATATGTGTTTAACTTTAGAGGTGTAGGAGGCAATTAAGTGGATTCATTAAAGTGAAACTTAGATATTAGCATTCTTCCAAGAAAGTTGTGTATGTTCTCAATTGATTGCAGGACATATCTATGTTTAGTTTTCCTATTCAAAAAAAGTTGTAAAAGACATAGTTATTTCAATTTTGTTGATGTATGAGCTGTGACCCAAGATATTTGTGTGTCTAAGATGTCCAAAATGAGACTCATCACCTCCTATGTTTTACTATAAAGATATTTGAGATAATGTTGTGAAAAGTTTTAATTCCGCACTACTTGTCATATATATATATATATATATATATATATATATATATATATATGCAATGCATGATGTCCAAAGGCTTATGTGAGACCTCTGAGAGGTCGAATACGCCGCGTAACGAATTGAAGATACCATTTACTCTAGGGTATGCACTCGGTTCGTGACAATCGTATAGGTGCCAAAAATATGGAGGGAAAGGGTAGCAAGGGGCGAAATTCAGCCAGCTCATGGCATATGCCAAACACATGGGATGGTTACCTTTTTGTAACCGTTTTTGTCCAGATTCATTTTAGCTTTTATGTTGTTTTTTGATTCAAAATTTTAATGCCTATCAGTTGGGGATTTCAAATGATGTTCAATTTTGATGGCCCTTGGTCATGACAAGTGTAAGACATTTGTTAGAATACTTTGCAATGTAAACATAAGGCTGTCACATGATCTATAAATGGGCAAACTTAGCCTTGAACGAAAAAGGGAGTGAAAGAAGGAAGATTAAGTCTTGAATTTCACTAAGGATAATTATAAGAATATGTGAGGGTTTTTAATAGCGTCAAAGGCAGCAGTTGACTTGTGATTGTGCCTTAGTCGAAGTCCAAGTCGTAGTTGTGACACAATTGATTTCGTAACGAGTGAGTTCCTTTGTATTATTTTGATTATTAAAACAAAGGTCAAGTTTGTTGTACTTTCTGTGTGCATTTTGATTGTTACCATAAAAAATTATTCTTAGACAAAATAATAGGCATTATTGAACGTTAGGCAGAATTGACTACAAACAGGTTGTTGATAAGAGTATGACTTGACGGCTGCACAGTGGGCTGACATATAGTTTGGGTGAAGTAATATAACTCTGTGACAATTGATATCAAAGCACGTCTTAGACTAAGTCGATGGATGATGGAAATGTTGAACTATGGGAGAGGATAACAAGATTTGAAGAACTGATTGGTAAAAATGATGATGATAAATACTTGGTTGATCTGATCACTCATATTCATGGGGTGAATGCAACATTAACCTTGATGTAACACTTCGAAAGTCCAAGACCTTATCTAGAGCCTCACATGAGTATCCAAGACTTGAAAAGCTGTTATAAGACATAAAATAATGTTTATAAATTAAGGTTTAGAGTCAAGACATCAAGAAACGTCCATATGACGTCCGAAGACTAATAATGTAGGTACTAGTGTGCTTTAGCCTATTTCATGGAGTTTTAGGAGTTAGAATTTGATGAAATTTGGTGAAAAAGTGTTAAAAATGTATTAGAGTGTGCTTAGGATCGGAACGTTTGGGTATGAATCCCCAAGGACCACCCTAGGGGTCCTTGGAGAGGACACTTCAATTTTACCCCACAAAGGCAGTGTTGGCAGTGGCTACCTACGAAGCCAATCGACAGAGCATTGCCTGGGTGACAGGGTGTCGATGGATCCGTTCTCCTAAACTTATAAAAAATACATTATTGTTCCAAAATACTAGTCTCTGACACCATCGACGGATGTGCAGGACGGTGGGTGTAAGGGGACGTCGACTGACCTGCGAACCTTAGGTTGGAGTCTGTAGGTCAGGTCTTGTTTTCGCTGGTGAGTTTTATGTGGGTTCATTTAATTAGTTATTTTGTTAGTTGGTTAATTGAGGTTTAAGTAAGGTCTAACTAAGTTAATTAAGTACCTTAACAAAAACCTAAGTCTAATTAAACTAACCCAACACCCACAATTCTCAAACTCTAATCTCTCAACCTTCTCTCTACTTTATCTCTCCCCAAAGAGGACTCCATAGAATACCAAGTTCAAAGGGTTTTAGGGCAGTAAGAAGTTCACTTTCCTCCATAAATCTTCAAGGATTGACAAGCTATGATAACCTTTCGCCTTTGGGACTCCTTTCCCCAAAGGGTTCTTTTATATTGATTTCCAAAAGATGATATGAACACGGGTTTCTTTCTAATCCGAAATTTATCTTTCAAATTGTATTGTTCTTTATTTATTATTATTATTATTATTATTATTATTATTATTATGGTTATATTATGATGTATTATTATTCAATTATGGTAGTTCTTGATGTTAAACCTAATATGTGGAAAGGTGATGAATTGACCCCAATTCCCTAACCCTAGGTTATGAACTTATGTTGAATTGATTAGTGATGATGCAATTGACTTAGTTCTTGTGTTAACTACCATTGTATGATGTTATTACACCTATTGTTGGATGAAATTTGTTGGTTGGTTGTAATACCACGGATGATGGCTTTTGGAGGAGAATTGGTAAGACTTTGTGATCTTGAACCTTTACTTCAATTGTGATGGCTTATACTTGGTGATGAAGTTCAATTGAAGCATATCTTGTGAATGGATTAAGTAGGTGTTGGTATGATTATGCAATCTAAATGTCTTAATTATGTGAATTTTTATATTATGATTAAGATGTAATGATATAAGGTTGGTTGTGAATTACCTATGTGCCTTACTATGACATGATGATGATAATGTGTTAATCTTACATATAAGGGTTATATTGAAAGGATGTTCTCATGAAATTCCTATTGAGATAATGACTATGAGTATTTAATAGGGTTAGTATCCTATGACATATGTTAAGTTATGATTGTTAAAATATGATCTAAAGACATTTCAAAAAGGGACTCTAGCTTAAACCCTAGTGAAATAGTAGTGAGAAGTGACCCTTCCCATGTTGGGAAGGTAGGTTCACTGTTGTAACCATGAGACAGAGATTACAATGCCAATGGAATAAAAAGGGTCTCAAACATGTCTTCTAGTTCTTGAACTATGTTGCCTCCATATGAACACTAGCTAGTGGATCCACCTAGATGCTATGTTCATGTTTTGGTACTACCTTGGCAAGAAGTCCACCTTCTTTCGGTGTAGGGTTTCATGAAATCGAACTCCATATTTATCTCTTATGGTCTATGTCGGTTAGGCAAGTGTTCCTAAAAGTAAAATGAAGTAATAAACAGAACACTAACTAGGGTAACTTAAGGGGTTTGACTTAGTCTAGGTAGGGGTATGGTACTCTACCTATACATGCACTAGTTGACCTTGATGGGAGTCGTAAAAGGATATTTAGGAGGCACATGAGTAGTAAAAGAACTAAAGTAACAAAAGTAGAGACACTAAATGTACCTGAAGGCCCAGGAACTAGAGTAGGAAATGCTTCCTTTACAAGTAGTGTTAGAGGATCAACAACCTAGAAAAATGATTGCAGACAGACTCCTCGAAGCATTCAACAAGTTGCAAAATCACTTTGGCGAGCGAGATCGGGATCGCCAAAATGATTGACTCAAAAATTTCCAAAAAATTCAAAATATCGGTGATGGGAAGGGACTTTCGGATAATTGTCGACAACATTCGGAAAGGAAGGAGTAGCCCAAAAAAAGTTACATTGCCTTTAAGGATTAGGGGCGCAAAAAAAGAGATCAAGGAAAACATTCAGCGAACTGCCGAGTAGTTCAACCGGCTCGACTTTGCTCGCCAAATGACCCAATGTGCCTACTTTCAACCCAACTTCCAAAATTCAACCCTGCAGCCCGCAAAAAAAATCAAAACAGGCACCCATGCAATTAGACCAAGACCTGTTACACCCATGCCCCGGGATACTCATACTTCTCCTGGTTTGGCCAAATTTGGCCATTTGACGACTTTTTCTTTAGGAATGACATCAACCACTCCATCATTGGGCAAGTTATGTCATTTAGCACATGCGAGTTACTTAGACTTCACCTGACTAGACTTAACAACATTTAAGCAACACCCTACAACTTTAATCAATTTTAAGGCACAAAATCTCCAATAATCTCCAATATACACAATTTTTAGGAAATATATGCAAATTAAAATATTCACACTAGTATGCAATTATGATTAGATAGTCCCAACACATATCACTAAGATAAAGATCATTTCATATGAGTAAAAATTGCTAAATAAGAATTTTGGGTGTGGTAAACCAACACTATAAACTAAATACGAGAAGTTTTAAAGCTATCAATGGTATACCACCCTAACACACAATCAATGACTAATACACTATGAAAATACAGGAAAATATAGTACGGGTGTGAGTTTGGCAAGTTTAAAAGTGAAGGAAGCAGAGAGATTTTAAACCTTTGGCCTTTAAATACCATCTAGTTCTCACCCATTCGGCGACATTAGTCTTGATAGATGATCCACTCAGTGAAACACCCTGTGGGTACTTATCTCGCCAAGTTTTACAGGACCTCTAGTTTAAGTGGAGATCCAAAAGGTGGACAAAATCGAGATCGCTGACTTGGTTAGTTATTTGCCAGTATGCACTTGGGCTCGCTTAATTTTACAGACTCTAACTTTTGAGTTTTTTAAGTCCAATGGGGGTCCAAGTCGGGCTCGCCGACCTTTTCAATGAGTCACCGACTGCACATTTTGCACGCCAATATGAACTTTTCAATCACATTCCACACTTTAACCAGCACAATCAAAACACCATTATTTCACAAACAAAAAGAAAGAAATAAGCACTTGGTTGCCTCCCAATAAGCATGTTAGTAAACATTGTGGCAAGACGCAAGTCCTCATTCAAATTTCATTCTTGAATCTAACTATAGAATCACTAGGCATCCCCTCTTGTTTTCTCGGGTTTAAATGAGATGAAATATGACCCATTTGGGTCTCCAAATGTTTGATTGAGAGGGAATGAGAGGTAGCTCTATGGCTAAGGGTCGACACATCTTCTTCATTTCTTCTAAAATTTTGTCAGACCCCTCAACTTTGATGAGAATACGAGATTATATATCCTTAGATCTACCACACTCAGAATCATTTAGATTTCGGCGCTCATAGGGAGGAACATATCAATCTTCTCCACGTCTCTCTCTTTTCAAGTAGGGTTAACATCCCTCTACTCTCTATCACGATTGTTCCAACCTTCATCTATGTTGCAACCTTGGTTACACCCTGCCTTGGGTAGTTTGAATGATAATCACCTCCTTAGTTGGCTAATAAATTAACCTCTTCATTCTATAAAGCCTCAAACATGGCCTTATTAGAATTAACACACTCGACACCCATAATATTGACACATCAAGCACCAACTCCCTGAAAATTTTGGACAATTTTCGAGTTGTATTATGATCTTGGCAATGTTATGGTCCCTCTTTTGGTCTTTCTCCAACTGCACCTTTGTCAATTCAAACGTGAGAGGGGAGACCTAATTTTCACGGGTGTACCAAGCATTATTAATTATGGTTATACAATCCAAAAGTTAGGCTGCAATAACGTAAGTTTGTTGCATTAAACCTCCCGGAGAAAGTTCATAATCTACACTGTTGTTCACCAAACCAAGGCTTCAAGGTAAAAATATTGCAGCAAAACGTTTTCGAGTAAACCATGAGTTGGCCATTGAAACACCAACTTCTTGAATCGTAGACAACTCTCATGAATTGATTCACCCTTTAAATGCTTAAAACTTTGAATGTTGTCCCAAATAGTCATCATCTTAAAAGAAGGGAAAAATCATATTTGAAATACCGTGACAAGCTCTTCCCATGTAGTGATTGAGTCTGCTGGAAATTCAGTCTGCCTCTTACATGCTTCTTCCATCAAAGAAAAATGGAACAACCTCAATCAAACCGAGTCTTGGGATGTATTCTTGAAGGAGAACAATCCGCAAACATCAACAAAATTTCTTAAATGCTTATGGGGATCCTCATGAGCTATAAATCCCTAGAAAAACTTTTGAACTAAGACACGAACCATTGTTATTAGTGAGTGAGTTTATTTCAAGAATTTAATATTTCTTGAGTGTTAAGGTAACTAGATTTAGCACCTTAAGTTCCAAAGAAGAACAATAGAGAAAAACATTTATGTCATTCCTAAGTTTTCCTTTAGTTTTGGTTCAAATTAAAATGACCATAAATCCCAGTACAGGTTGAGTTAGGTGAGCTAAAAGATGGAAAATTAAATCCCTTCTATTCCTCTTTCCAACTCCAATGAGTTTGCTAAATTTCAAGATCTGAGTGAAAAATTATGAATGATTTACTAACGACACTCCAACTTGGCAACAACTTCGTGGTGGCTCCGCGTTACGGAGCCAATACGAACCTCATCGCCTGTTGAAAAATTATTTTGACTTCCAACTTATTTTATTTATTTCTTTAGGAGGTTTTAGTCCTAAAACCCCTTAGGATGTCATTTAGATTTCTCCAAACGTGTAGAAAATCAATTTTTTTTCATAAAATAAACCCTCTGATCCACTCCAAAAGTTCTAAACTCAAGATGCTAAGGCTAGGGTTCGTCTTTCAAGATTTTCCTTCAAGTTGATTCAAGAAGATGTTTCTTTCAGGTATGTAATCTTCAATGATGTTGGGTTTGTTCACCCACATTCCAATCATCTTAATTTCAACGTTAAGTCCCTTACAAAAATTTTAAGGTTTGATGTTCTTGAAATTGGCTTTAGTTCTTGAGTTCAGATGAGATTGTTGATGAAATCATGTTTATTTTTTAGTTGTATGAGTAGGTTCTTGTTTTCATGTGCTGGGTATCTAGATCTAAAGAGGGATTGAGCAAAAGAATTGAATTTAGGCAAACTAGGGTTAGAAAATGGAGAAGGAAAAAGTCGGGTAAATATAGCAACCGATTCCGCGTCGTGGACTTGCATCCTTATTTTACAAAAAAAAAATTCACATCTCGGAGAGGTCACTATCCTCTCTACGTCTAAATTTATTTCGTGACCAAATATTATAATGCATATGCGCATCATTGAGTTGATTCATTTCTCATGTTTAACTATATAACAAACACTCTTGAACTTGCTGAGATCTTCCCTATGACAACTCACAACCTTGAATACATGAATCACATTTAAGGTAGAGTTAATTTTAAGTCTTGACAATTTTTTCAAACATTCTAAGAAAGTCCCTTTGAGTCTTTTTTCTATAGCTTTCTACTAATACTAGTAACTTGTTTCAAGACTCAAGTAACTGTGTATGAGAATAGGGAGAACGTATTCACGAGTTTACTTTTTCATCATAAGATCCTTCATATTGTGAACCATAACTCTTGAATTCATAATTTCCATTCAAGTGAGAGTTAAGAGTCGAGTTCAAGAAAAATATTTGAATTCAATGGTGAGTTCTTTGAGATCAAGTATCAATTTAAGCTAAGTGTTTAGGAATTAAGAAAGATATTGAGAAATATCATATTCATGAGTTTCATATATTTATGTAGACCTTTGAGTTGATGGACTCCATAAATTGAGTATCATTAAGAGGAGTAGTATCTTTATGTTCTAAGTCTTGAGTATTGAGTTCCTACTCCACCTTGAGATTATATTTCTAATCATGGGACTATTGCATGTTACCTATGAAGTCCTTGAGTTTCATTGGTCATACCCATAATTGCAATGAACCCTCTAAGTCGAACAATCTTGAGATGAGAAACATATTTGAGCCCTAAAGTTGAGTGATTTATGCTCATAATTCCACATGAACACTCTGAGTTGAACTTTCTTGAAATGACTAGTATCATTGGAGTTCTTGAGTTCTAAGTATTGAGTTCTATCTATGGTGATTGAAAACCTTCTATTGAGTCGTTCTCATCCATAATTTCAAATGAACCTTACTTTAAGAAGTCTTTTACAAAAAAATTAACTTTGTTTGAAGACTTAAGCTTTGAATTAAGTAAAAATTAAGAATAAAGTTCATTTTCTTTAAAATGATATATGGAAACTAAGTATGACCAAGATTAAATGGTTTTTCATTTAAGATGAGAGAAAACTGAGATTTCTAAAAGAGTTTTGAGCAGTTTGAGTACCATCTCTTTTTAGAAAAAGAGAATTTGAGTAATAATCTCAAACCAAAAAGTTATGTTTTAAAACATATGATCTAAGTATTTTTAGATTAGTATTGAGCATCATATGAGAAAGAGTTTAAGTTTAGATAGCTCATGTCTCCATATATCATGTCGTTATCATGGGTAGAAAGGATCATATTTTGACTCCTCAGTATTTTTTAGCATAGACTAGTGGATCCACTTAGTTAAGGCGTTATGACAACAAAGTATAGGACATTTCTGGCCACGTGGGCAAGACATTGTATCATAAATTAGGCTCGTAGTGGTGATTGTCGATTAGAGAAACTCCTAAAAAGTTATATTGTATTTTTCTATACACATTGAGTATTATTTTATGTTTCAATGCATTGAGTTTCTTTCTACAGTCGTATAACTTTCCATATACATATATATATGTATATATATATATAGTGTCTTTTTCTATTGCTTTATCCTTGAGTATAATGAGTTGAGTACATTTGAGTTGAGCATCTTATTCTTGCGTACTTCTAAGTTTAGTAAGTTTGAGAAGTTTTGAGTATTCCTTGAGTTGAATGAGTTTGAAAAGAGGTAAATATATTTCTTTTTTTATCAAGTTCAAGCTTATACTATGCTTTAGAATTCCCCTTACCTATTCACACATTTGCACGTACAGAGCTATTTGGCTTTAATGATGTAGATATCGGTATTCAAGGTCAGCAATAAACACTTCGTTGATCCCACATGAAGTTCGAGTTAGGTATGTTGAACCTCCTTGCTTTCGGAGAATTTTGTGTATATTTCAGTTATATTTGTTTTTAGAGAGTCGTGAATCTTGTCTCAATGTCCATCTTTGTCATTTAGAGGTTTGATAGATGGACAATGGAGTTTCAGTAGTGTGTTCATTTATTTTATTAATTGTTTTAAAGACTTAAGTTACCCATTTTGGGGCGAGTCGAATGCATTATATTATTTAGAGTTTTCTTTTGAGTTAAAAATTTGTATTTAAGTTTCATTAATTTTTATTCTATTTCTAAGATTTTTATGGTTGAGATAGTTTTTCATTTGTAGTCAGCAAGGATAAGGGTTTGCTTGGGGAACAACAATAGTTCTCGAGTGTCGGCCACATCCAACGTGTAGGCTCAGGTCGTGACATGAGATAACCCACCAAACAACCATTTTGACTGCAAGAGCTGCAACATGGTGATTCTAATGTGGAACACCGCGTTCCCTTTAGCCGGTGGCAAGAGAATAACACCAATTCTACCCATTAGATGAGGGTCATTAACATTAGGCTTGTTAACATCGTTTAGGTTGTCGATGTCATCTTGATGGCCCACCTAGCTACTATTGCTTCCCTGCATACTCATACGTTTTGTTCCAAAACACAAACAAGCAAACCAAAACTAAAAATAAGTAAATTCAATTATAGCTAAAAAGAACAAAAAATTCAACTTAACAAACACCACTCTTGGGAAGCAACACCATTTGGATCAAATAACACTATCAAAGATATTTAATGCAGTACTAAGAGAAAACGATCATCAGTCAAGATATAACCCAACCAATTGGGTTGAGATCATTCCCACATGGAGTGGTATATGTTTAAGATTGAAGAGTAAAGTATGAACATGTTTATGTCAGCCATAGAAATAGACATTATCGAATAGAGAAATAATGTGAATTAGGGGGTGACACGAATGTCAAATAAAAAAGGGGATTTTTGTTTTAACTGTCAGTTACTACAACAACAAATAACATGAAAATAACAATATTCAGATGGGTTCTTGGGATATAATTCGAATATAGGCTAATATAGAAAAATGAGTAAATTCAATAGTTTGAAAATACATGTAAATCAATTAATAAGAAAGACTTTAGTGGGGATAAACTTTCTCTAAGACAATATAACCCCGAATGAAGTTTGTTTCTATGGAATACCAACAAGCATGTAAATAAAAACAACTTCCGTTTTAGTCTATTTAGTCTCTCGAGCTGAATGTATGGAAAGGGTTTAGGATTTATTGTCTCGTGTTGAACCCATAATAACTCAATACCCACAGACCATCAACAAATAATATTGGTTTTAAAATCTCTCTCTCGAGCAATCCAAAAACACGAAGGTAAAACAACATTTAAAACTATTATTCTTCAAATTAAACCACAATTGATGATTGAAATCACTCTAAATGACATTTAAATTAAGAATTAGCAATACCCATTAGAAAAATTATCCCAAAATAACATAATCACACCTGAAAATTGAGGTTTTATCAAAGACATCATAAAAAAATCTTTGCCAAACTACGTTTCCATCAACTTGGTAATATTAATTTTGCCTTTACAAATGTCTAAATTGAATAATATCAAAGAACCACTTCGAATTTTACAAGAATGGAAAACTTCAACTCGTCAAAGCTAAGGAAAAACTTGTCTCCATACTTAGTGTTCAAAATAAGATACTAGATAATGATCCTAAAGTGTTCTATCATAATGATAAACTAAATATCTAACAATTTATATATAGTCGCTAAATATATACAATGAAGGACAATTCAGCCTAGTAAGTCGGGCTCGCCGATCACTTCGGCGACCCTCCCTTTGGTCAGCTCCATCACCTTTTTTGCTTTGACCATCAACATCCTCAAGTTCTGTAACTTTGGACGATCCAACACTACATCGCGTAACAAGTTAGAAACACACCGAATGCTCCTTTCTCTCGCTGATTTTATTTCCTTCTTCAGGTCTTGACAGATTTGAACTTTAGGCGATGTAGTGTCCATTCAACGACTAGCCAAAGGGACTTGACGATCACCAAGCCTTCATTTCTTCGTTCTTTCGGCTCAATTTATTCCTCTTTGCAAGTTAGTGTCCATCTTTTGTTACTCAATCCAAATACATGAAATTCAAGGATTTTATTCAGTTAATGACGCAAAATAGGAATTTGGGAACACTAAAACTATCCAAATAAATCCCTAAATGAATCCAAATTCAGGACTCATCAATGTCCATGAAATTTTGTTTTAAAGTTTATGTTTTAGCTTGGAGTCAATTTCTTCTTGTTTATGTGCATTTTTATATGATTTGGAATTCATGTTGGGCTTTTTCATGACCCAGGGGTATATCCTAAATTTAACATGGTGTAATTGACCCCGAAGGAGTCTCATACAAGCCCTGAGTATAGCATAACATAATATAGTATCAATGATACGAAAATTTTTAAACTTTTCTTCACAGTCGAAGTCTTTATAAAGCAATCATAAGTATTCAACACTTTTTCTCAAACCATCTAATACAACTTGAAAAACTCTTGTGGACGCGGACCATACATAAGTCTAAACATAAAAGAAAGACATAGGTAATGGTTGTTTTATCTTCTATCCTATGAGGACTCATGAAATCTTAATTCCTTTACAAGTCTAGTAAGTTATCCTCAAGAATGGAACTCAAGATCACCAGACCATATATTTGATAACAATCTAGGAAAGAGTAAGAATTCATAAAAACATTTAGATATGTTATCTTACATAACGTAATAAGACCATAACAAAAGTGTTAACCAACATAAAGCATAAGTCATAAGCATTGGAGATAATATCATAATCATAAGCATAATCTCAAACATAGGCAAAATATGAGCATAATTCAATGTAAGGCATTATAAAATAACATAGGAGATACATCATATTTATAATCTTAGTCCATATACAAATCCTCTTAACAAAAGAGAAAATTCATCAGTAACCTTCAAGTTATACTTGTGCATGCAAAGATGAGACCCTATAATCCCAACTAGGCTAAGTACCACTCTTAGGCCATCATACCTTTCTATCATATTTGATATCATTGTTTATCTTACTTCTCATATACAAGTGAATCTCTCACGCTTATTCAAACATATTATGGAAAGGCAACTATAACAATAATCCATCAAAATATACATCATATACAAGAAATATTTCTCAAGTAACATTAATTAATAATTTGTGCAATGCATAGATAAGACCCTATAATCCTACCCACACTAAGTACTCCTTTAGTTCCTTATACTTATACTTTTTGGTTGGGCACTAGTCCCGCTCATTAGACTTATAACCTTAGAAGGTACTTCTTTAAGCACGTCTTAGTTGATTATTAGGTGGAGCATTAAAAGACACTTCATTAAGAATATTCTTAGTTCCTCATTAATTTGAACCCTAGGATATACTTCTCAAGCATGTCTAGGTTCATTCTTATATTTAACACCGAGAGATACTTCAGTAACCATGTCCTAACTCATTAGCTTTGAACACTAAGAGATAACCCTTCAAGTATGTCTTCGTTCATTTTACTCTTATAACACTAGGAGGTGCTTCTCTATGTATGTCTTAGTTCATATTTGAACTCTAGGAGATACTTTTGTAAACATATGTTAGTCTATAGTCACTTAGATTGCTACTAGAAACCCAAACTCCACTATGTGAAGGCTTCCATCTCATGAGACCTTATTTGGGAAAACCTGGACTCTACTATGCGAGAGTTCCCCCTTTACCTTGTTTATTCCTCACATCAACTAGGTGTGGATCTCCTTTCAATTTTGAACCTGGGCTATACTTTGTGTGAGTCTCCATATCATTTCCAATATCTATTTGGGATCAATCTTACACCCATTTGATTATTTATGAAGTCTTACATCACATTCATGCCTCATGGAAGGATTTCCTTGACAATCAAATCATGTTCAAGTGATTCTATCATGTCATGCATTCAAGCAATTATAAGATAGACTCGGTAGGTAAAAGCTTTCTAGCACGATTCTATCTATTAGTCTTCTGTTTTCAACTAGATTTTACTCTTAGAGCCAGCATACATGATTTTTCATATTAGCTTTACCCTCAAATCCGTAGTGATCAACATTCATGACAACAAACCTTACTCTCAAAGATTTACCTATTATAATATTCATTCATACCTAGAGCACAAGAAATTTTGGTCACAAGCCTCATATTTAGGCAATTCTAGTCATGTATATTCATAAAGACTAAATCTCAGTCATTATTAGTCATGATCCATCAGATAGACTATATTCTTGTCACACCCAAGCCTATGCCCTAGAAGCGACACAGTGTATAATACTTCGAAAAGTATCATACAAGCCTCATAACATTCAATATAAGAAAAATGGTACGGAATTAATTTTTTTTAAAAAAATCCATGCAATAAAAACCATTTAAATCGTAGAAAAAGTCTACTATTCTCACATGGCCATCTAAAACAATATGTTTGAAACAAAAGTAGGGTCATAACCTTTAACAATCAAAAGTCTTGAAATTTGTATTACATGAAAGAAATGGAACATCCAAAAGTACTTGTCCTTAATGTACGAGGACATACCACTTAGCCTTGGAAGAATCTTAGTCCAAGACCTTGAAATAGAAATAAAACAACTCACTTGACGAAACCTACACTTGCAGTGAAATAAGAGAAATATGGCTTAGCACAATTAAGAACTGAGTATGATAGCCATGCAAAGACATGCTTAAAATGGACATTTTATTTTAAAGCCATGCATATATTCCAATTTGATAAGACTTCATGAACATAAGTATAAGAGGCATAATATACAAACATAACTAACATACAACTCATATCTTTATATTAGGACATAATCAACATATTAACCATTTTATCACATTAAGATTTCACCGTAAGTAATCCCAAGATATACGTTGTGCAATGTATGAATAACATTCCATACCACCATCCACATTAAGTACCACATTAAGGCCACCAAAAGTGAACTTACCAGTCATCCTTTTCACATTTACATGATTCACATACATAAGAGGCATAAACATCTCATAAATCATGTCAACACATTAGGACCATCATTTAGGGCAACATAAGTCATACTTGTGCAATGTATGAATAACATCCCATTCTACTACTCACACTAAGTACTCCTTTGAAGACACCATAGACAAGGAACATTCATATTCAATAAGTATTGACAAGGAAGTAACTCATAATACAATCCAAGTAAAGCATACATCATTTCATTAGTCACATAAGTCGACATTCTTAATTAATATCATTATGATCAAATTCATTCATTAGACATTAAATTAACATTCACAATAGAATCATCACCAGAGCACATTAATCTCACCTAACATTATAAAGAATAACACCATGACTAATCTCAAAGCCTACTTGTGCAATTCATGACTTACATCCCATTGCATTCTTGAGAAGACACAATTCATAACATTCTTTGTGGGGGTAACCGTTATTCGATATAGACCAAGTGAGCTATCCATGGAATTCCAGTGTCACCCTCACCAGATAAGGGATTCCTACTTGCATAAGGTAGGACTATTTAAATTTTATCTTAGGTGGATCCACTAGATATAGACTTATGTGGGCATTTAGTTATGGGATAGTGAGATACTACAAGATACCCCATTTCAACTCACGTGAGCGCGTTCATCTCATATCACTATCCACTCGGTGCTTAGCATCATTTCCCAAAGAGAACTTAACATTTATTACTTTAGTCATAATTATGGGATAAAATATTGTTGCTAGATACCCCACCTCAACTCACGTGAGGGCATCCATCTCAGACCTAACAATCATTCATTAGATATTTCATAGATTAAAAGATGAGAATAGACTTTCAACTAGAATCCCCATATTGTGAGAAAGTCCTTTCACAACATGTCATTATCATTCATTATTGTACACTTGACAATAATCTTTCAATTGACACATCATGATTAACATAATCTTAGAAACTTCATTCATTCTTCATTCATGAGTGTGTGTACGTGAGAATAAACATTCACATATATCATCATCATCATCATTCATAAGTGTTAAATTGAGAAACAGTCTTACAATAATAACACTATTGCATTCTAAACATGATCATAATAAATTCATGGAGATCACACACATATAATTCACATCATATTCATACATTAACCTTCATAATTTTGCCCTTACAAGATACAAACCGACATCAACCCATACACCCAAGATTCTATAATAGATAAGGGAATTTAAATGATTCAATAATCAATTCTATATAAACATATACAATTCAACATACTCTCATGATCAATTGATTCTCGGTCACAATTCACAACTTAAGAATTTGGGGGAAAATATGGGTTCATAGGAGAAATCATCATAATTCATCATTAGTTCAACCTTGCATTTATAATTCATCATATAAATTCCTTTCAAATTGTTTTGGAATTGAACCAATTCATCGATTGAAAACAAGGGTTTTTAAAAAACTTTGGAGACTTGAAATCATCTTTGAAATTGGCTCCTTGAAAAAAACTAAGACAATGGTGAATATTACCATAACTTTTAGGGAAGAACTACAAAAAGGTTGAGTGAAAAATGGTGAAGTCTTGAGCTTGAAATCTTGAATCCTTCATCTCCAATGGTGCCCAACTAAGCTAAATTGAAAAATTATTTACTAATCTAACCCCACATAGGCTGAGACTCTAACAACAAATAGGTTCCATCCACGAAACCCTAACCCACAGATCGTGGGTGGTGTCACACTCATAGTGTTGAGTCATGATTTGTGTATGAAATATTATTTCGAGGGACTTGACCAACGGAGGCCATCCATGGGGAATGGATATACCTACAGGTCATAGGTTCCCATCCATAGGTTATCCCCAAATTATACTTTTTCGATTTCTTTGGGGTTTTAGGGGTTAGGGTTTAGGGTCACCCTCAAAGACCCTTGGATTATGTTTGTGGGAGGGGGGTTGTACCTTCATGTTTAACCCCTAAACCTCTCAACTATAGATAGGGACATAATTTTACCCTCATAGCCTCACAACAAACTCAAACAGACACTAGTTAGGCGCTAAACCTCTCAACCATAGATAGGGACATCATTTTACCCTCATAACCTCACAACAAACTCAAACACACACTACTTAGGCTCTAGTTTCAACTATTTATTTTACAAGTCCTTACATTATCCCCCACATGATAAAATTCATCCTCGAATTACACTTTGAACTCATTAAGGAATCAAATACTCAATACTATCAGTCCATCATGCATGCAACATTACAAACAATGCATAAAACTCGAAGGAAACATCACCTCTACCTCAAACATGTTCAATGCAAAATAACAAAGTAGGAACTACATCTACAAACTCATTATGAATCATAACTTCAAGATTTCTCATTTTATTGCAGAAATTATTTGCTCCAACTCAAATCAGGCTCATCATAACATCATTAAGAACATTGTACAGTTACTCTTAAAAGCTCATTTATGCATGTTTAACAATCAACCTCAAGAAACATATAGACAACTCATACTAAATGCATATCAACATGAAGAACATAACTTATAAAACTGATTTTCTCATTTATACATAAACTCATCAAGAACATCCATATTGTAAGGACAACATGGAAACACACAATGACACATGATTCCAAAATATGAAACAAGTTCCAGGAAACTCTTGATTTCAAGCTTGAATAGGAATATGAGGAATAAGACAAGAATATCGACAATCTTAACAAACTTACTATTCAACATACCATCTCCCCCTTAGGAGTAAACCGCATATCAGATTTAACATGAAAAATAACATAAGTACCTTGACAAGATGTTCACATCTATAAGAAGCTATCATATATCGGTGACTTCATCCGCAAGGGCTATTTTGTCTACTCTAGACCGAAATACATTTTGGAGGGATAGGAACCATACCATCATTAGAAGCTTGCTTGGCCTCTCTTTCTTTTTCCATGAGTGTTGGACAATCACTCATCTTATGACCTTTCTTTCCATACCCGAAATAACCATCTGTGTTGTCAAGGCACTTTCTCAAATGTTGCTTCCCACATTTGGCACATAAAGATCATTCAAAAGAAGAACTACCTCCATTTCCTCCTTGAGAATTTTGGTTAGCCACCCTATAATTGTTCACCATTGAAGAATATTGGTTAACGTACCTCTTTTTGGACCTTGGTTGACCTAACTCTTTTTGCCTCCTTAATCATTTTATTAAGTTTTGTCTCCTCAATTTGTTGAGCAAAGACCATGAGACTTGAAATATCCATGTCATGATGTAGCATTGCCGTATGACATTCTTCTTTAACCAAACCAAAAACTCCTAATTAAAACTTGTTCATTCTAGCCCTCAAATTTGCAACTAAGGTTGGAGCTGGAGCGGTCAAATTAGGTTGTCCCAACCCAATCAAATCCTACCCAACCCTAAGGGGCTAGAAAGTTAAATGGGTCGGAGGGGTTGATCCTTTTTATTAAAGGGCCTATAGAATAGCAGCCCAACCTAGCCTTAAGTAGGATATAGGTCGGGATGGGTTGACCCTTCAACTAAAAACGGGACAACATTTTCCTCTTAGAAAGAATACGGACGTTGATGTCTGATGAGCACTACATAAATACATTCATAAATTCATTCATGAATTACTCGTACTTCGGTGAATATTTACAAGAAAAATACATAATAGTCAAGATACGACACTCATAAGATTTATCTGAGTAAAAAATTGCATGATCACTATTTTCATAAACAAGACAATAAAGGAGAATTGAAAATTGGGCATAGAAACAAAAGTAAAAGAGGTCAAACATTCATAGTTATAAAGAGTAATGGACTTGGGCTAATAAGAATATTTAGTGGAATAATGACCCTAAAATGTAAAATATATAATATTGATTTTATATTGATATTTTACAAAAATTTATTGACAAAATATTAAAAAGTTAAACACTACTTAAAATATATATAATAAATATTTTTAAAATTCACAGCCCGCGGGCTTGTCTCTTAGGAATGCAGGTTGGGCCTACGAGGTCATCGGGTAAAATGAGGATGGGCTAAAGAGCCTAGTTCATAAATGGGCTGAAAAAATTTAGCCCAACCCCATTTGGATGAACTTAAGAGAATACTCATTAACACTCATACCCCCTTGATGAAGATTCATGGACTCTACCAATTTTTGTTCCTTCAATTCAATGGGGAAAACCCTATCAAGGAAAACCTCTTTGAACACATCCCAATTTATGGGACCCGCTACTCTTTGCCTCTCACCCTTCCGTTGTTCATACCAAATTTGAGTTACATCTTTTAATTAGTTGGTAGGCGGATAGCTCCACCATATCCTCCAAAGACACCTCCATGGCAGTAAGTATTTTCAAACCTCATCGGCAAACCTTTGGGGATCTTCTTCCACCTTGGAACCTAGATACTCGGAGGCATTCATTCGAGAAAAGTCCCTCAATATCAAAGACACATTAATCTTATTTAGTAATCACTCAAGGACCCACATATCTATTAACTTGGGCCGTCATGTCTTGGTCCAGTGTTAGAAAGTTGACCTAATTTCTTCATTGGTCATAGCTGGGGATCCACCAAAACTTGATTTCCTCGAGGAACTTGGTCATCTTGAGGACCTTAGGGATCTTGTTGAGGAACTCCATCATTCATAGTTTCCTCTCCCATCCTTCTTACAACCACCCTTCTTGCAGTCATTTCCTATAGGCACAAGAGAACGGTTAGGAAAAGGACACTTATTAATCTACACTCTATGGCACGATTCAAGTGTAATGAAGAAAGTGAGATTTCCTAACGTCTTATAGTATCTCACTTATAGATGTGTCACGATTCACAATGATGAACAAGACTCTACTTGAAGTGGCTTGTGAGACATCAATCCTAAAACCATTCCCAAAACCTTATGCACAGATACCATGTATAAGACTCCAAAAAGTCTCATACAAGGCTAATAACATTCTTAACATTCTATATATTGAAAATGATACAAAATTAAAACTTTTATTAAATACGTACAATTAAAAACCATTCAAAACATAGAGAAAGTCTACTAATCTCATATGTCCATCTAAACAATGTCTTTGAAACAAAAGTAGGGTCACAACCCATTATAATCGAAAGTCTAGAAATGTCTATTATATGGACGAAATAGAACATCCAAAAGTACTTGTATTCGATCTATGAGGACATAACACTTAGCCTCGGAAGAATCTCAATCCAAGCCCTTACACTAGAGAGAAAACAACACACTTGCCGGGACCTAAACTTATAGTAAAATAAGAGAAATATGAGTTAGCACAGTTAAGTACTAAGTATGATAGTCAATCAAAAAGATGCTTTAAACAAACATTTTATTTGAAAGCCATGCATGTATACCAAGTTGATACGACTTCATGAACATAAGTATAAGAGGCATAATATACAAACATAACTACCATATAGTTTTTTTGGTTTCTTTGAGGTCTAGGGGGTTAGGATTTAGACCCCCCCTTAAGGACCCTTGGCTGTCTTTGAGGGGTTGTACCTTGACATTTAACCAATATACCCCTAAACCATAGCTTAGGACATCATTTTATACTCATCACCTCATAACAAACTCAAACAAACACTATTTAGGCTCTAGTATCACCTATTAATTTTACGTGTCCTTACAATTCTTATTTACTTCATATTCACATGCCTCTATTCTTAAACAATTACCATACATCTAATCAATTCTAGATGATTACCTAGGAATCCATAATTTCACTTCAGAAGGCATAAACCCACATTCTTATATTCATCAATTAAACTAGGGTTAACCATAAAAAACATGTAATATCATCAATATATTTTAATTCAATACTAAATAAATCATAAACAATTACTATCCATGTTATGACACGAGAGTACCCCTAGTCGTACCATGACGTATTCGCCCTTTGGGAGGTCTTATACAAGCCCTTAGGATTCATTCATTGCATTGTCATAAAATAGTGCAAAAATTAAAACTTTTTCATACGAAAACACAAGAATAAAATTCATCTCATTTAAAACCATTAATATAAGATAAAAGTATTAAATCTCATTATACCACCTTAGACACGACTTCCGTATATACTTAGGGTCACAACCCTTACAATACAACAGAAACATCACTAATATATTACCTAAACTTAAAGAAACTCTTAACATAAAAGTCCTTAATCATTAAGGACACACCCAAACTTGGGAATAATAATCCAAGTTCTTCATTCCAAGAAATGTCCGTTAGCTATCACCACTTACGCTTTGGTGCAAAAAGAGGAAGAATAATTATATTAGTATAAGAATGCACACATTCTTTAAAGAGGAATTTTTAGTTAGAAACCAGACATTATGTCTTCTAGAGAAACTTCATTAACATTTGATACAACAAGCACAATATAGTTCACATACATTATATTAAACATGGATACCATTCACAACAACACGTAAATCCATTTATCACATCTAAGACACATTCAATATCTCCAAAACATTACATTTTCTTTTTACCTTAACTCTTTTACCTAAAGAAACCCTTAAGTAATACTTAGTGCAATGCATGAATAGTATCCCATTCCACCATTCATACCAAAGTATCACCTTGAGGTCACCAACGGTGAGCATTCATACAACCTTCATCAATTCAAGAACATACATTCATAAAGACATAACTTTTCATGGAACATAACCTTCACACAAAAACTACCACCTAAGACAACTCCAAGTCACACTAGCGCAATATACAAGTATTATCCCATAATACTATTTACACCAAGTGTTCCTATGAAGTCATCCTAGATTAGGCACATCATTTTCAATAAGATAAAACCCACGCTTTTAAAATTATACATAAGACCAAAATTCATCATTAAGGTCATATAAGAACCCACTCATTAATTACGTCTTAGTCATGACTCATTTAGTCTTTATGCATATCACAAGAACAATATGCAAGTCTATTGTAAGGACCCCCAAAATGAAATAAGGTGTTTAGAGCCTTACATGTTCCTTAAATGGTTAATAATATTTTTATAAGGTATTTTATAACTTTTATGGTTGTTTTAAGTTGTTTGGAGGTCAAACATCCAAGACGTTCAAAAGTTAGCCTTTAGACGTGCTAGTGTGGTCTAATGTGCCTTGTAATGGTTTACGTGTTGTTTGGTGCTCAAATTTATAGAAGAGGTCTTTAAAATGTATATGAAAACATTTAAAGTCAAAATTTCTGATGAACAACTCCCCAAGGACCACCCAAAGGGTCCTTTTAGAGGAACCAAGCCATGGCTAGACACTGCCTTGGCAGTGTCCAAACTACGACCAAGAAATGACACCCTATACTCTAGACGGCGGTCCGTCGATTGACAAAGTTTTATACACACTTAGGTGTGTTATATCAGACCCCCAAAATGGAGTCTCACTCACTAACGATGTACGTGAAGTACGACGCCGTCGTTCCAACAATGGTCCGTCAGTGTGCACGACGTTTGGAACCTGCATTTTCCTGCTGCATGCTTTTCACGTAAATGGTGAATGGGAAATTCACCGCACATTCCATAAAGATTATAGGCGGTTATTTTTTCTATTTTTGGGTATTTTAAGTTGATTAAAGATATAAAGATCTTAATTAGACTTCATTCTTAAAATTTCACCTTTCCCTGTCAAAAGAAACTCTCTCAAGAAACCTTCATTGGAGATGAAGCTCAAGAACAACCTAGGTGATGAATTATATTGGTTATTTCATCAAGTTTTCGTGGTATTCTCATGTAATGAGGTATGGTAATCATTTATCCTTAGTTAATCTTTCATCTAAGGAGTTCTTTCTAATGTTTTAAAGAAGAATTCATGATCAAATTGTTTATCTTTCAATCTAGCCATGAGTTCATTGTCAAATTGATTAAAAAAGAATTTTCATGATGAATTTATGATTAGATACTTTTTTAAGATATATTTAAATCCAATTTGATGAAGAATCCACGATCCTCCAAAATTCTCAATTTAGTGTATAATGTGGATATTGTGATCTTTATTCTATGTTGACTGAATTATGATAAGATTATGTTAATATGCCTATAGATAATGTTTTCTATATGAATCGATGATGAATTATTGGGAATTTATCAATGATGATCAAGGCTTGGATAATTGGTAAGTTTACCCAAATTCCAAGCCTATGTTAGTACAATTGACATTGAAGTGCATTGTGTGGTATGGTCCACTTATGGTAGCATAATTTACTTTCTTGTCATTCTCTATATGATGTGATAATGTCCTTGAAGGCAAATTCATCTATTGTGAAGTGTGGTTATGATAATCAAACCTATGAAGTATTATGCCTAGCCTTTAGCCTAGTATCATTTTCTAGGTGTTGATGATGTGTAATACATTTGAATAATGACTTTAGAGTTAGGTATGGTCTATGTGTCTATCATTGATGAAGTTATATTGATGAACGACCCCCTACCTATGTACCCCTATATGAATGTGTGCTCATAAGCATGATTAGGAGTCTTAGATACAAATGATGAAGATGTCTTATCTTATATGCTATAATGTTGGTGTGTGGTCTATGGTCCCTAGTACTCTATATGTGAGTTTTCTATGGTTTAAGGGATATGAGTGTGAGTTGTGATCCTTAGAGGGCTGCCTCAATACTATGTTAATTGCCATTATGTGATCATGTTGACCAATATACACACACATCTCATGCATGTCTATGAGTATGATAGATTCGTGGTGACCAATGCACGAATAATCATCATATGCACCATTGTCTACTACTATGCATGTCAAGTATATGTTCATGAAAGTATGAAAATATATCTTAAAGACGATGACTTGATAGGTGTACTAGTATGGGTAACACTACACCAAAAGAGAATTTTAGTGGCATTTGTTTTTCTTTTAGAGGAACTAGTTATTGCCACAAGTATATTTACCAACATTTGATTAAATATCATCGGATCCAATGTCGCTAAAGACTTTAGTGACATTTATGTCGGGTGCAAGGTAAAGATCCTTATTATTGGCGCTAAAAGTAATTAATTTTTGCGGATTTTATTTAGCGGAATTTACCATTGCCCTTAAAGCTACTTTAGAAACAAACATACTTGTGGCATTTAAATTTACCTTAATTCACATATTTAACCCCTTTTATAAATCAAAAGGAAATTCACAAGAGAAACAAGTTCAAAGGTATTAAAGAAGAATTACCAAACTCAAGACAATGTCATGAACTTAAAATAAGAACAAACAGTCTTAATACATTCAATTTTGTATCTTGTAGCAGTAAAAGAAACTATTGAATTATCAAAATTGAAAAAAAGTGTTGAACAATGGAAAAATAATGCAATTAAGCCAGTGGTTGTTCGCTAATGGAAAATGTGACATGCTTATCGGCGTGTCATTCCTTGAACAAGCGCACCGTTTGAATGAGTATGACCCTGTTCATATATAATAAATGGTTAGACGACAAAAAATTGACATGCCAATTGCATATCTTACTCAGTAAGATCTAGGTGACTAAAATTTGAAATAAAATCAAACTACGCAACAAATAGAGAATGGTAGTACCCGAGCCCAAGCATGTAAAACTTGATGTATAAGCAGAATATCAACAGTTTGTATAAGTAGAATATGAACATGAGTACAACCCTAAAAGTAGAATATCAACATGACCAAAATAGTCTATCCTATTATGACCGGAGCAACCATCGAACTGCAGACAGTGTTACGGGTTTCCATAATTAGAAGATACATGTCCAATACAACCACAAACCTCACAATTGAGAAGCATTAAACAAGAATCAATAGCTTGACATTACATATTTATAGTCTGTCCTATTATGAATGGAGCTACCATCGAACTGTAGATAGTGTTACGGGTTTCCAAAATTAGAAGATAATCTGGCATATAAAGGTCCAATACAACCAGAAATCTCACAATTGAGAAGCATTAAACAAGAATCAATAGCTTGACATTACACATTTAACGAAGTAATAGTAGTATCTTTTGGACAGCGAGAGCTAGGTATTTACTGTTAAGTTTCCCACAAGCCATAACATCACGATTATCTGAATCATAATATGCAGAGGAAAAAATACATACAAATACCTGAATAAGCCATCCCTCCCCCAACACGCACATGACTATCAAAATCCAAACATTCAACATACATTCAATAGAATTTAGAAAATCAAACAAAACCCACAACACACTTAAATACATGATTTTGTAGAAGTAATTACCACAGGCCTAGTGTTACCTAGAAGAACTATTATGGTACATACCAATGGCAATAGCCACAAAATTCCGTATAACGAATAAATATATTTGGAGAAAGACATACCTGACATAATCTCAATATTCTTCCTCCCAGAAACATGGCCTATAATAGATGCAAAAGAAGGGAGATCCCAATTAATACACATTACTTGTACTTGACAATTTGAACGCACAAAATATTGATGGTAAAGGACAAGCATCACTAGAGGCATCAAACAAAAAAATTGCCGAACACAAACCAACTTTTTGCACTTTGTGTACTCAATTCCCACAAATAGATTTTGTTTAATAATATATGGTTAAAGCAACAGGGGGGGGGGATATTGCTTACAAAGTCATTTAGCATGAGCGGGAAAAAAGCAAGACATAGTCTTTTCATCATGCACTTGACTATATACTCTTAATATATTTCCCTTTAACTAACAACTTTAAACACCAAACACTTGTAATCTTCTTGCGGATACAATTCTCCAATGCAGTAATTTTCCATCTTTCATTTCCATGTCATTGTTAGTTAACAAAATGTGAATTTGATATTTACAAGTTCAAGCAACAGAACTAGAGGTTATCTGGTGCAAAATAAAATTTCTTGAAAATACTGGGGAATTTTTTGCAACCCAACCATTTCAGCTTTAACATGAAAAAATTGACTAGTTTGACATATGTAAATCATGAGTTGATTGATATTCAACATATATCATGTGTCCTAAGAATTAAGAGGCAACAATAAAAAAATTAACTAGTAATTACCAAACTAAAATAGGAAAAGCAGCAGTAGATCACAGTTTATTCACATACTTGAAACTAGCAACCATAATTAATTTAACTCAGTCATTAGCATGGAAAAATTTAAACTGTAAAAACTCATATATAACACGCATACACAGATCATTACTTATCAAACGAATTCTCATTTTTCTCTGCCTTATTAGCTTGTTAATTGTCAACAATCAGTTTGAAAGAAACAAATTTGGAAAATAAACAACTTCCCAACTCAAATGACATATTATTAATCATACTTAATCATAAAGGTACAAACAAACACAAATGATATGTTAATCCAAATAAAATATAGCAAAGATTTATGAATGTTGTAAAGTTTAGGCCTTCAAGTCCCTTATTTAGTTATCAGTCTCTATCAAAGTTATATATTCAAGAAGTCAAAGTAATACTCTATTGCTTGTTGCAGTTATAACCATGACAAAAAAAGAGCAGAAATTCTATCCAACAAACAATGATGAAATAGTTTTTTGGTAAATTTAGTTTAGTTAAGGTGCATTTCTGGGATCCGGTCATAGTCTAAGGGTCTACTTGTGTCTTATCCCGCAAACAAAACATTGATCAACAAAGAAACATTTTAGTTGCTATTATATTTATTGATATCCACTATGTTAATTGCTTATGAATTACTTTAAAAAATCTTCTTGAACCCCAAAACTTCACATGAATAACCAGATCAACGACAAAATCATAAGAATACAAAAATATGTTGGATTGTTCTAATAGAAATTTTCATTTTACTTGAAAAAATATATAAAGTTCACCCAAATTGAAAATAAGTCATAGGTATGAGATCACTTTATTCGAAATCATATGAGAATAAGAATGTTTAATAAGAATTGTCAATTGTAATCTTGCTCAAAATTAAAACTTCAGCAATAATTTTGTTTGGAGTAAGTGTGGCAAACATGATTAATTCTTCCTGCAAATCAAATTAAATGATGGAT
Organism: Solanum lycopersicum; assembly: GCF_036512215.1. Classification (NCBI taxonomy): domain Eukaryota; kingdom Viridiplantae; phylum Streptophyta; class Magnoliopsida; order Solanales; family Solanaceae; genus Solanum; species Solanum lycopersicum. The sequence continues at coordinate 18,434,148 of NC_090809.1, read as the reverse complement.
AGAATAAATCAATCCATCTCAAGCCATTGATTTAGCTTACATGTTGGAAACAGAAAACTTTGTGCTTTATGATTCATATTGAAATGTCATTTGGTGAAGTTTTGATAACTCAACAATTATAATGTAAACGTATATCAGTTGGATAAGAGTTGTTATCGAGTAGATCAGAAGCAGATGATTTATTTGAGATTTTCTTCCTCAAAATGCAAAATCATAGGAACCTTGTTCAGTACCTTGTAAATACAACAAATAGTGCCTGATATGCTTACTACACAACAAATCTGCACAATTCCATTAATAGGCCATGTAATCTAACCAGAGGAGGCTACGTACAGAAAGGACCACCATATATATGCTGAAACTCGAATATAAGTAGAACTTAACACAAGACACAATTCACAAAATACAACTCTCTCAGCAAACTAAAACATACTACAATCCTCACATATCACAGTTTTATTACTCATACTCAAAACAATCATTATCATCCAATCATATTCGAGACAAAAGAATCAGAGCGCATGGCGTACCTTGAGGCGGTGACAAAGGTTAGAAATAGATGGCGGATGAAGGAGACAGAGATGGAAATAACGATGTTTAAAACGAAGAATATGAAATATTGGATCAATTTTGTGAGCTCAAAGTTGTCGCTTTAGATGAGAATAGGGAAGAGATTTAAAGATTAGGAATTTGAAATTTTGTGTAAGAAAAAGTATTTGTTTTTATTGAATGAAATAAAATTTATCATTTTTATTAGATATCTCAAGTAAGTGTCGTTAAAAAGTTATGTTTTACTGGCTAATTGTTAATTTACCCTAAATAATTAGATTTAAAATATATTTATCGGCACTTATATTATTGCCATTGAATAAATTCCTTTAAAAGTGAATTTTGTTGTCGTGTAAGGGTATCCGACTTTGCTTATACATTGTACATTTGTACCTTGATATAAAAGTTCCTAGGATCATTCTCTATGTACATGAATATGAATGCATGATTAATCTATGAACGGAAAGTATATGTTATGATGTCAAGTATATGATATGTTGAAATATGATCATGTAGTGTCTAAATGTGTTTATGTGAAGGTTTCTTCATATAAGTACACACACACACACATGAATGCATGAATGAAGCATGTTATGATGATCTAGTAAAGTAGGGTCTTTTGAAAGGTATTATCAATTGTACTATAAACTAGACTATGTTATTTCATGTGAAAGGATAATTATCATCAAGAACCTATGAGCTATGAATATGAGGAGTTAATATTCTAAACCCTATTTATATGAAAGTAATGTTAATAAATACTTTTCAAAAGTGGAACTTAACTTAACACCGAGTGAATTTGACAAATGAGGGATGCCCCTTCCCAATGAGGGAAGGCATATTCCCCAAATGTCCTTATGAGGTGGAAACTACAATTCTAAATAGAATAAAGAGGGTTTTAATCTACATATTCTAGTTCCTTAACTATGTTGCCCCCATAGGACCTAGCTAGTGGATCCACTGCTATAATGATGTTAATGTTCTACCTTGGCAAGTAGAACACCTACTTTCAGTGTGGGTATCTATGACAACCGATTCCATGTTTAGTTTACATAGTCTTAATGTCTGTTAGGACTAGAGTTTCCCTAAAGTAAAATGGACCAATGGAAATAAAATATGGGTGACCCTTCCCGATGAGGGAAGGCATGTTCACCAAATGTCCTTATGAGGTGGAAACTACAATGCCAAATGGCATAAAGAGGGTTTCAATCTACATATCCTAGTTCCTTAACAATGTTTCCCCAATAGGAATTAGCAATTGTATCCACCTAGATGCTAGCATGATGTTAATTTTCTACCTTGGCAAGTAGAGCACCTCCTTTCGGTGTGGGGTTCCACGACACCCTATTTTATGTTTAGCTCACATGGTCTTAATATCAGTTAGCACAAGAGTTTAGCTAAAGTAAAATGGACAATGGAAGTAAAGTAATGAACTCTAACTAGGATAACCTAAGGGAAGTTACATAGTGTAGGTGAAGGTATAGGACATTACCTAGGCATTACACAAGTTGATCTTGAAGGAAGTTCTAAGAGGGAGTTCTAGATGTATATGTATATGTACATGTCTTTTATGCATGACGCTATGGTATTGGCCTACTTGTTATGATAATATGCACATTATGGATCCTATTATGCCTATATGATGAGGTATTACTTTATATGCATAATGTTGGTCTTGTTGGATATATGATGAAGGTGTTACTTGGTATGTATGTAGTTGGTTATACTTTTTATGTTGATGTATGAAGTAAATAATGATGCTTGTGGTCTTATTATGAGTTTACTTAGTATGTGTGAGGTTATGGGGCTTTACATGTACATTGCACTAGTAGGCTTAGATTGAGATTATGAGTAAGGTCTTTTGATTTCTAAATGAAATGAAGTTAAGATATGATAATATTGACTAATACCTTTCTATGATGATATTAGAAGTCTTGACTTGTATGTTGTCTTCCAATGTTATCTATGTGGTTTATGTATTGAGTGTTAACCTTTGTGACCTTAAAGTGATTCTTGAGTGTAGATGGTGGAATGAGACACTATTCATGCATTCAAGCAAGTGTTACTAGAGGGTCACTTGGGGGTAAGGTACTTAAGGTAAGATAAGGATAATGATATGAAAATAATAAATGTGCCTTAAATGTAATATGTGACTTTGTGTGATGTTCTGACCATTGTTCATGTCTATATGAAATATGTGAATTATATGATGCTTATTGTATCAAGGATTATGAAGTTTTACTAAAAGGAATGATGCATGGTTTCTAACTAAATGTCCTCTTTAATTGCATGTTTTTTCATGGTTTCCATACTTAGTGTATTTTTGTACTTATACCATTCTTCTTCATCTTTTTACACAAAGTGTAGGTGGTGGATGACTAGAGGATGTCTCTTAAGGTGAAGGGCATGGTAGATGTTTCCTAAGCTCAAGAAAAGGATTCTTATGATTCAAGGATTTCCTATGTCAAGTTATTCTTAAAAATTTATGTGATAGTTAGATTATTATTTTATGTTGTTAAGGTCGTGTCCCTATTCTACTCTATTGATGTTGAGTCTAAAGTGACAAAATATACTCAGATTCTAACTATGTATTATGACCAATTTTATGTTTATATAGAAGTGATGTTCTAGTATATGATGTGCTATGAAAAGTTCTAAATTTTCTGCTAAATTTTCTATGACTATGTAATGAATGATGACTCTGAGCTTGTATAAGACCTATGAGAGGTCAAGTACGCCATATTACTTATATGGGGTGGTCCCCGGTCGTGACATCCAGACTATGACTAAGACCATTGTAACACTCTGAAAGTCTAAAGCCTAATCTAGAGCTTAACATGAGAGTCTAAGATTTGTAACGTTGTTTTAAGGTCAAATGTAATGTGTATAAGTCACTTTAGAATGTTTTAGAGTCAAAACATCAAGGAATGTCCATGATTTCCAGAGATAGTGCAAAAGGTGGTAGTGTGTCTTAGCCTATTTGATAAGATAATAGGAGTCGAGATTCAATGGAATTTGGTAGTATGGTGTCTAATTCATATTAGAATTTGTTTATAGACGAAACGTGTGGTTAGGACTCCCAAGGACCAACCAAAGGGTCCTTGAGGAGGACCCTTGCATTTTGGTTAAAAGTTGTGTAAGATAGTAATCATCGACGAGGGGCAGGATACAAGGCGTGGTCCAATCGATGGGGAATCAATGGCCACCGCCAATGGTCACTTATCCATTTTGTCAAAAGTCCATTCTGGACAGTCTCTAACTAAAATGATGGTGTGCAGGATTGTGGGTGAACGGTGCGCGTCAACTGACCTACGACCCATAGGTCGGGGTCTCGTAGGTCAGGTTTGTGTTTTGCTTTTTTATTTTAATTGTTTCATTTAATTAGTTAGGTGTTTAGTTAGTTAATTAAGGGTTAGGGTAGGTTCAATTAAGTTAATTAAATAGCTCTATATAAAGCCTGAAACCTAGTTAAACTAACCCAACTCTCATAATTCCTGAAACCTAAATTCTCTTACTTCCCTCTTCTTTCTCTCTCCCAAATAGAAGTTTTCCGTTGAAGGGATAGACCAAGGTCTTAGGGATGAAAGAAGGGTGTTCTTCTCCATCAAGCTCCATCAATTAACAAGGTATGTGATCCTTTAACCTTAGAGATTTCTTTTCCCAAAGGGTTCCTTCAAAATTGGTTTTTTAAAAGATGAATTCTTATGGGCAATTAACAAGGTATGGGATCCTTTCACCTTTGGGATTCATTTTCCCAAAAAGGTTCCTTCAAAATTGATTTTCAAAAAGATGAATTCTTATTGGTTTCTTTCTATTACAAAATTGATTTTGTAGATTGTACTGTTTGTGATTTCTTTTGAATATTATGCTTATATTATGATGTATTATGATTCAATTATGCTAGTTCTTGATATATTGTCCTAGTTTGTGGAAGATGGTCTTTTCCCTTTTACCCTAGGTTATGAACTAGTGATGAATTGATGTGTAGTTATGCAATTGACTTCATTAGTGTGTTAATTACTGTTTTGTGATAATTTTACACCATTGTTGGGTTGAATTGGATGGTTAATGATAAAACATTGGATGTTTGCTAGTGAAAGAGATCGAGTAAGCCTTGAGATATCAAACCTTTACTTCAATTATGATTGATTGTGTTCATGATGAAGTTATATGGAAGTATACCTTATGATGATATTGATTAAGGTTGGTATGATGTTGAATTGAAATGTATTGATTATGTTATTGTGACATTAGGCTTAAGATGTAATAATAAAGGTTGGTGATGAAGTACCTATGTGCCTTACTATGATATAATGATGTTAATGTGATAATCTCATATATGAGGGTTGCAATGAAAGTTGTTCTCATGCGATTCCTATTGAGCTATGATTATGACTATATTAGGGGTAAACCCTATGACCTAAACTTAGTTAAGAGTATTAATGATAAACATTTCAAAAGGGACTCTACTTAGCACCGAGTGCACTAGAAGTGAGTAGTGTCCCTTCCCACATGCGGAAGGTATGTTCACTAATATACTCATGAGATTGGAAAGTATAATTCATGTAGCATAAAGAGGGTCCCAAATAAATCTCCTAGTTCTTGAATTATGTTGCCTCCTTAAGAATACCTGCTAGTGGATCCACATAGATGCTATGTTCATGTTTTGGTACTACCTTGGCAAGTAGTCTGCCTTCTTTCGATGATGGATTCCATGACACCGGATTCCACATTACCTCATATGGTCAATGTCGGTTAAGGCAAGATGTTTCCAAAAGTAAAATGAAGTAAAAAAGTAAACTCTTACTACGATGACATATAGGGCTTTGCTTAATCTTGGTAGGGGTGTGAGACTCTACCTATACATTGCACTAGTAAGCCTTGAGGGAAGTCTTAGAAGGGTGTTTTTATGTGCTTAAATGCTTATAAATGTGAATGATATATATATATATGTTGATCTTACATGTTAATGAAACTATGTGATATTTGTTTCACTTATGAACATGTGGTTGGTCTCTATTGCTAAAGTATGATGATGTTTACTCTTAATGATATAGTATGTAAAGTGGGAAGTGATTTTAGTTCTTATTGGATTTACTTGATTGAGTGAGGTTATGGGGCATTACTTAGTCATTGCACTAGAGGACTTAATAGGGGCGTATGATTGATGGTCTTGCTTAGGTTATGATATTATGAACTCTTATGCACGCTTGCTGATATTATAACTTGATGATAGAACCGTCTTGATTATGTTCTCAATTATGTGAATATGCCTATTGAGTTGACTAGAATTGGTATTGTTGATCTTGTGACGTACATGGTCTTGACTTAAGAAATATGTTCTTATTGATTGGTATTGGTTCTTGAATGTGCATAAGGTGCTTTCCAAGTAAATTATCATGCCTTGATGAAATGTCACTCTTTAGCATGATTTCTATGTTCTTATCATCATATGATTTAATACTTAGTACAAGTGATGTGCTAACCTCATTTCTCAACTCTCCCCTAACATTTTAGGTTTAAGTCGTTGAAGGGTTCATGACAACTTTGAAGGAAAGCTTGGATTATTTCTCCAAGTCTGCGTATGTCCTTATGTTCCGAGGATGATGCCTTTTTATCATTCTACCTTTGTTACATTGTTATAGTCTAAAGACAATCATTTCTCTCATGTTGCTTCATGATATTATTGTAACACCTATATGGAATTTCTACATTTGTGTAAGGGCTTATGACCATGGTTATTTGTCTCTTTTTAGGTGATCATATATGAGACAACCCGTTTAAGAGTATGTTATGTATCTTATATATAAGTGAAAGACTATGTAATCTTCTTATATGAAGGGTCTATGTATACTCGATATAAATATATATTATGTGTAAGCGAGAGGTCTAAGTAAATCTCATGAAGTGGTGTGGATGAAAGGTTTTATATTTTTCCGCATTTAGCATATGAATTTAATGATGAATTTGAAGAGGCTGGTATTAGTCCTTTTCGAGAATGATAGAGCTAGTTACTTCTGGGGGGTGCTTCCCGGATGTGACAAACTAGGTATCAGAGAATGAGGCTGAATATCCCTAGAAATGATGTCTAATTAAACGACGTCTATGTAGATCCTTATTCATAAGTGTGAAGCACACCACACTTATGAATGACAAACTATGTGATGCTTAGAAACTCTCATCTTCTTGTATTTCCATGTCATGCCTCTAGAGTCTTGTTATGTGCTTTCACCTAAACCTTGTATTGTGGTTATAAATATGAATACTCGAAAAGCTGATGCTAAAAGGGTCGAGGAAGAAATGGAAAATATGGGAGCACAAGATGACGAAGTGCCTCCACAAGACAACCAAGTGCTTTCGCTTGAAGAAGTAGCTATGGGTGATCAAGTTACGGTTGTTCCTCCACCGATGATCGATGGAGAGCACCAATGACCGATGGAGAGATAGGGGCAGATTTTCTCACTTTGGCCCAAGCCATGACCTGTCAAGCTAATGCCGTCACTTCTCAAGTTCAAGCCAAGAAAACCCAAGTGAATAGGGAGGTTGGACCTCGAGTGCCTAAACATGCTAACACCGTGGCCTCTTATTTGAGAGACTTTACTAGAATGAATTGACCTATGTTCTTTGGGTTAAAGTCGGGTGAGGACCCTCAAGATTTCCTAGATGAATTCTATATTATTCTCTTTGATATGGGTGTGACCTCAATTGACAAGGCTGAGTGGGAAGCCTATAAACTCAATGATGTGGCCCAAACTTGGTATGTGCAATGGAGGGATAATAGGGAACTAGGGATGGTCCGGTTACTTGGGAGATCTTCAAGAGAGCATTACTCGATAGGTTCTTTCGTAAAGATATGAGGGAAGCTTAGGTGGAAGAATTAATCAACCTTCTTCAAGGTGGTATGAGTGTACTTGACTACTATTTGAAATTTACTAATTTGTCCAAGTATGATCCATCCTTGATTTCAAATCCAAGGGATGAGATAAGTCATTTTCTTACAGGGGTGTCGATGACTTGGTGGAAAAATGTTGTTTCAGCTATGCTTCATGATAATATGAACATCTCTTGTTTCATGGTTCATGCTTAACTAGTGAAAGAAACTAGGTTAAGAAGGAAGAATATGGAGACTAAAAAGGCAAAGTATTATGAGGGAGGTTCTTCTAAGGGTAGGTTTGACATTCAAGACTAGTGTAGATTGAAGAAGAGGTTTTTTAATCAAGTTACTTCAAAATTTTTCAAGGATCGTGATGATAGGGTGTCTAACCCTAAAAACCAAAAGGAAAGAGGTACTAGTTCACCAACTAAGAAGCCAACTCGTGGAAAGTGTGGCAAGAAACATCATGGTGATTGCCTAGTTGGGACAGACAATTTCTTTGGGTGTGGCAAGAGTTGCCACAAGGTTAGAGACTTCCTTTGAAGGGGCAAGATGAAGGAAGTGGGAAAACTCAAGCTAATGGTTCTAATGTGGATGGTCCAAAGAATAAACACTTTTATGCACTTCACTCAAGGGGAAAACACGAGAGTTCTCCCGATGTCGTTACCGGTATATGACAAGTCTTCTCTATTGATGTTTATACTTTACTTGATCTGGGTGCTACATTATATTTTGTTACTCCCTTGATATCTAGGAATTTTGATGTATTACCAGATATCCTAAATGTTCCTTTTATGGTAACTACCCCCGTAGGTGAGTCAGAAGTTGCATAGTGGGTATACATAAATTGTTCTATAATGCTGCCCAATAGAGTTACTTATGTTGAATTAGTAGAACTTGATATGGTCGATTTTAATGTAATCTTGGGCTTGGATTGTTTGCATGATTGTTTTGCTTCCATTGATAGCAGAACAAGAATTGTCAATTTCAATTTTCCAAATGAACCCGTTTTAAAGTGGAAGGGGGGAAATTTCTATTATTAGAGGTCATATCATTTCTTTTCTGAAGACTTGTAAGATGATATCGAAAGTGTGCTTATACCATATTGTAATATTCAAAGATTTAGACTCTGAAAATCCTCCCATTGAGTTAGTCCCCGTAGTGAGGGAATTTCCAGAGGTCTTTCCTAATGTTCATCCCGAAATCCCTCCTGAACAATTTTGGTATTGACTTGCTACCGGATATCAACCCCATTTAAATTCCTCCTTATCGGATGACTCTGTCTGAATTGAAAGAGTTGAACGCTCAACTCAAAGATTTGCTAGACAAAGGCTTTATCAGACATAGTGTTTCTCCATGAAGTGCATCAATATTGTATGTAAAGAATAAGGATGGCTCTTTTAAAATGTACATCAACTATTGCAAACTCAATAAAGTTACTATTAAGAAGAAGTACCCTCTCCCTCGTATTGACTTGAGATCAGGCTATCACCAAAAACGGCATTTCGGACTAGATATGGGCACTATGATAGTAATGGACTTTGGTACCACTAATGCCCCAGTGGAGTTTATGCACGTCATGAATAGGGTGTTTCGAAGTTACCTTGATTTATTTTTGATTGTCTTCATTGACGACATTTTGGTATATTTGAAAATGAGGGTGAACATGTGGACCATTTGAGAATGGTGTTGCAAGTGCTTAAGGAAAACAAACAATTTTCCAAGTATAGCAAATGTGAGTGTTGAATGAGGTCGGTAGCGTTTCTTGGTCATATCATCTCCAGTTAAAGAATTGAGGTTGATCCAAGGAAAACCTAGTCGGTTAATAATTGTCCTACTCCTTTTACTCCAACCGACATTAGAAGCTTTTTGGGACTAGAAGGATATTATAGGAGGTTTGTGGATTTTTTTGCGTCCATTGCTTCTCGCTTGACTACCTTGACCCAAAAGAGTGTGAAATTTAGTTGGTCGGAGTCATGTGTAAGAAGCTTTTAAGTCTTGAAAGAGCGGCTTACCTCCACTTTGGTGTTGAATTTATCGGAGGATACCAAGGTCTTTGTTGTGTATTGTTATGCATCCCGAATGGGCTTAGGGTGTGTCCTTATGCAACATGGGAAAGAAGTAGCTTATGCTTCTAGACAACTTAAGGTGCATCATAAGAATTATCCAACTCGTGATCTTGAGTTAGTTGCAATGGTATTTGCCTTAAATTTATGCAGGCATTATTTGTATGGTGTGCATGTTGATGTGTAAACCGACCTCAAGAGTCTTCAATATGTGTTTACTCAAAAGGACTTGAATCTTCGGCAAAGAAGGTGGTTGGAATTATTGAAAGATTATGACATGAGTGTTCTCTACCACCCCGGCAAAGCCAATGTGGTTGCGGATGCTCTAAGTTGTATGACCATGGGTAGTGTGTCTCATGTAGAAGAAGCCAAGAAAGACCTAGTGAAAGATGTTCATAGGTTTGCTAGATTGGGGGTTAGATTGGAAGATTCTCCGAATGGTGGTTTTATGGTCCATCATAACTCTAAATCGTCTTTGGGGTTGAGGTGCAGTCTAAGCAACACCTTAACCAAACCTTGTTGGAGTTGAAGGAATCGGTTCTTGGTAATCTTAATGAGTCATTATCCTTAGGGGGATTGGTGTTTTGAGGTATCAATAAAGGTTGTGTGTACCCAATGTTGATGACTTGAGAAATCGAATTCTTGAGAAAGCTCATGGTTCTTGTCATTCCATTCATCTGGGTTCTACAAGGATGTATCATGACCTTAGAGGAGTGTTTTGGTAGGAAGGTTTGAAAAGGGACATAGTGAAATCTGTTGCAAAAGGTCCAAATTGCTTAGAACTAAAAGCCAAGCACCAAAAGCTAAGTTGTTTACTTTAAGAAATACAAGTTCCCACTTGGATGTGGGAAGACATAAATATGGATTTCGTGGTAGGTTTGCGTGGGACACAAAAGAAACATTAATCCATATGTGTGGTCGTGACAGGTTGACCAAATCCACTCATTTTATTCCCATCAAGTCCACATACTCGACGGAGGATTATGCAAGGATCTTTGTAGATGAGACTGTGTGTCACCATGGTATTCCGTTAACTATTATTTCATATAAAGGGGCACAATTCAGATAAAGGTTTTGTATGTGATTCAAAAAATGGTTGGGTACAAACGTGAAGCTAAGCACCGCTTTTCATCCCCAAACGGATGGTCAAGCGGAGCGTACTATTCAAACTGTTGAGGATATGCTTGGGTCTTGTAAACTTGAATTCAAGGAAAATTGGGTTAAACACTTGCCTTTAGTTGAGTTTTCATATAATAATAGTTACCATTCATTAATATCTATGGCTCCTTCCATAGACTTGTATGGTAGGAGATGTAGATCTCCAATTGGATGGTTTGAATTGGGCGAGTCTTCACGCCTGGGTCCCGAATTGATTTATAAGACTATGGAGAAAGTTCATATAATCAGGAATTTGTTGAAAACTACCTACAGCCGGCAAAAGTTTTATGTCGACCATAGGAGAAGAGATTTATAATTTGAAGATGGGGATAAAGTGTATCTAAAAATTTCACCCATGAAAGGAGTGGTGAGATTTGAAAAAAAGGGGAAGTTGACTCCTTGTTATTTGGGCCCTTATGAAATTTTTCAAAGGGTTGGCAAGGTTGCATACGATTTGAGGTTACCTAGTGAATTGATTTCGGTTCATCTGGTGTTCCGTGTCTCCATGCTTAAGAAGTGTATCAGTGATCCCGAGTCCATTGTTCCTATTGAAGGTCTAGGTATGGAAGAGAACCTCTTCTACGAGGAGGTTCCAGTTTAAATCCTTGATAGTCAAGTAAAAAAGATGAGGAACAAGGAGGTGGCTTCCGTAAAGGTTTTATGGAAGAACTAGCTAGTTGAGGGAGCAACATGGGAGGCCGAGGCCAAAATGAGGTCCCATTACCCTCATCTCTTTGTTGGTTAAGATTAGTTGTTCCTACTAATAATGAAAATAATGAATAGATTGAATTTTTACTTGGTTTTGCAAAGATGTGCATATTTATGATAGAGGTTTTTGCTAAAATAAAGTTTCATAGGAAAATACTCTTTTCCTTGTTGTTGAAATTATTGTGTACTTGATATGTTGTTTCCTTATAGACTGATATTGAACATGTTCATAGGTTGAGTTTAGGAACAATTGACTCTTTAAATTGTAGGATGAGCTCCTGTTGTTGCGAAAATGAGATTTCTCATGTTTTAATCTTGAGCTTTTATGTGTAGTAATTGAAGTTATCAATTGCTATGTGTAAGTGATATGTTGAGTTGTAACTCTTATTTGATATGTTGGTTTTGGTTGGGTGGTATGGTAGGCTTGACTCTATCCTCTCCCTTCAAAAGATTTTTTATTTTTGTGTAATTCGGGGAAGAATGTTTCTAAGAGGGGGATATTATAACACTTTAAAAGTCTAAAGCCTAATCTAGAGCTTAACATGAAAGTCTAAGAGTTGTAACACTTTTTAAATGTCAAATATAATTTATATAAGTCACCTAGAAAGTGTTATAGTCAAAACGTCATGGAACGTCCACGATGTCCGGAGACAAGTAAAAAAGGTGATAGTGTGCCTTAGCCTATTTGACGAGGTTTTAGGAGTCAAAATTTGATGGAATTTGGTAGTATGCTGTATAATACATATTAGAGTTGGTTTATTGTCGAAATGTCTGGGTACGACACCTCAAGGACCAACCAAAAGGTCCTTGAGGAGGACGCATGCATTTTGGCTAAAAGTTGTCTAAGACAATATCCATCGATGAGGCGAAGGCTATGAGGCATGGTCCAATTGATGGGCCATCGATGGACACCATAAATGGTTACTTAGACACTTTCTCAAAAGTCCATTTTGGCCAGTCTGTGACCAGTATGACAGTGTGCCCGTCCACTGACCTACGACCCGTAGGTTGAGGTCTCATAGGTTAGGTCTGTGTTTTGCTATTTTATTTTAATTGTTTCATTTAGTAATTTAGGTGTTTAGTTAGTTAATTAAGGGACAGGGGAGTTTAAATTAAGTTATTATAAATCTCTAAAAGTAATTAAACTAACCCCACTCTCATAATTCCCAAAACCCAATTGTTCTTCCTTCTCTCTTCTTTCTCTCTAACAAATAGAAGATCTTCTTGAAGGGATAGGTCAAGGTATTAGGGATGAAATAAGGGTAATTTTCTCCATCAAACTCCATCAATTAACAAGTTATGGGATCCTTTCACCTTTGGGATTCCTTTCCCAAGAGGGTTCCTTCAAAATTGGTTTTCGAAAAGATAAATTCTTATGAGTTTTTTTCTATTACGAAATTGATCTTCTAGATTGTACTGTTTATGATTTCTTTCGATTATTATGATTAGATTATGATAAATTATGATTAAATTATTCTAGTTATTGATGTATTGGCTTAGTTTGTGGAAGATGGCCCTTTCCCTTTTTACCCTAGGTTATGAACTATTGATGAATTGATGTGTAGTTATGCAATTGACTTCATTATTGTGTTAATCACTATTTTGTGATGAAATTACACCATTTTTGGGCTGAATTGGATGGTTGAGGGTAAAACCTTAGATGATGACATGTGAAGGAGATTGGGTAAGTCTTGTGATCTTAAGCCGTTAAATTCAATTATGATTACTTGTGTTTAGTGATGAAGTTATATTGAAGTATACTTTATGATGAGATTAATTAGGTTTGGTATGATTTTGAATTGAAATGTATTATTTATGCGATTGTGAGATTATGCTTAAGATGTAATGATATAAGGTTGGTGATGAAGTACGTATGTTCCTTACTATGATATGATGATGTTAATGTGCTAATCTCACATATGAGGGTTGTAATGAAAGTTGTTCTATGAAATTCCTATTAATCTATGATTATTACTATATAAGGGGTAGACCATATGACCTAAACTAAGTTATAATTATTAATGAAATAAATTTCAAAAGGGTCTCTAGCTTAGCACCGATTGAACTAGAAGTGAGGTGTGTCCCTTCCATATAGGGAATGTAGGTTCACTAATACACTAATGAGATTGGTGATCATAATGCATGTATCATAAAGAGGGTCCCTAATACATCTCCTAGTTCTTGAACTATGTTGCCCTCTTAGGAATACTAGCTAGTGGATCAACATAGATGTATGTTCATGTATTAGTACTACCTTTGCAAGGTTTGACTTGGTTTGGACAAAATCATTTCATGGTAGCTTTAGGAGAAAGGCCTATACTCTCTTAATGGTAGCTTGGCGAGCATGTAAGGTGTATTTACTGGAATAGTTTGAGATAGGTTTCTCATCATAGCTTACAATTTAGGATTCATTCTCCCCTATGATTATATTGCATCTACATGATTGGTTGCATGGTTTTTAGGATGGTTGTATCCTTCCTTTAGTAGCTTGGTTAGTATGATAAGATGTTTTCCATGGTGAAGGTATATTTTGATAGTATGTTGAGCTTAATGGACAAGGTTACAAGATAAGTTGGATTGGATTAGATTAGTGTAGAGCAATACTTTTTATCGATGGTAGTTTGAAATGTTATCCATACATGACACAAGTATTACTTGAAGTTACCTATGACATGACCACTACATGATGTATGTTTAGCTTGGGTAGTGCTATAGTTGCATTCCATGACATGATTGACTTAAGATTATAATTCCTCGATAATAATGAAGTAGGTCTACTAGATAACTTCTAAGATGACATGAAACAAGATAGTGTGACTTCAAGATGTGCTTAGTGTGTGAGGTAGTATGAGTTGCACAAGTGTGCTTTGAAGTGTAATAGGGGCATAGTGCTCATATGAAATGATGAACATAGGTCTTATTTATGAAAGTGGACTATGATCAAGAATGACCAAATAGATGTACTTAGCTTTGGTAGTAGTATGAGATGCTACCTTAGCCTTGCACTACTTGGAGGTGGCTTGTGAGGTAGTTCATTTAATTAAGAAGGACAATTATTTAAGCATGAACTCTTATATGTTCTATGATGATTTATTATGCTTATGTCTTATTCTCTTATACTTATGTCTATTGTTAACTAGCCCTTTGAGATATCTTATATTTGTATGATAGTTTCCATGCTTAGTACATATCATACTAATGCATATTGCCTACATATTGTCCATGTAGGGTCTTGAGGAGATTGAGTTGTTTTCAAGGGTAGAGTTTCCAAGGCTTATAAAGAAGAGGATTGGTGAGTCCTCATAGCATCTGAGGACGTCACTACTATGTTGTCTTTTATGTTCTTTTCATGTTTAGACTTTATGAACTGTGATCCAAGACTATCGTACTCATGATGTTATAGATGGTTTTGCGACATATGTTAGACATTTTATGAAATAATTTCTGCACTGTTTTTTTAAAGAAAAAGTTTTAATTCTGCGCTTTTTGTCGTATCTATGCAATGAATGATGTCTAAGAGGCTTGTACAAGTCCTCTAAGAGGTCAAGTACGCCGTGTTGCAACATAAGGATGCCCTAACTTCTAGGGTGTACATGTGGGTCGTGAAATTTCCACCAAGTTGTCTTTAGTTGGTGTTGCGGGCCATGACATTTACACCAAGCTTGGTTTAGATGGTGTTCACATCTCCTCTAATGAAGTTTTATTTCATGTTTTACATGGCCTTATTTTCGAGTATAATATAATTTCCTCTGCACTTCTTTCTCTTAAAACAACCAAAATCTTTCAAGAGATTCATGATAAGTTGACTGAATTTGAAGCACATTTGACTCGTTGGTCATCCCAAATTGTGGCGCCAATCATAGCTAACTTTGCTACTAAACTTCCCGCCTATACCAACCCAAATTCTAATCAAGGTACCAATAACTCACTCTCCAATCAAAGAAATTTTGTTTCCTTCCAATTGAAATGGAAATGGAGGTTATTAAGTATGTCATTCTGATGGTCAAAATAATCGACCAAGGGTCACTTGTCAACTGTGCGACACACCAGGCTATCATATTAAGCAATATAGGAAATTAATCTCCATTTATCTTCTGTCACAACTACTAGACCCAATGGTAATCAACCACCCGATCCAATAGTCAGTATCCCAAAACTAACTTTGTTTCACAATCCACCAATAAATATCCAATTTGTCTTGTCGATTTTGGGGCCTCTCACAATGTTATCCAATGCTTACTAAACCTTTCTCTTAACTCTAATTATGATGGCAGTGAAAATTTCATGCTTAGTGACGGTAAATCTCACAAGATTACCCACACATGATCTACTCTTCTACCCTCTTCCTCTACCCATATTAATTTAATTAATTTTTTATGTGTAACTCATATGAAAAAGAATTTTATCTCTTTCTATTAATTATGTAACGATGATAATGTTTTAGTTCATTTCTCACCTTACTCTCCCGTTGTGAAGGATTATTTTACGGGGTTACCATTGATAGCAGGGAAGCCTAAGGGCGGTGTGTATTCATGGCCTTCCAAGTCCACTCTCCAAGTTGTATATAATGCTCAAGTCAACAGTACTTTCACCACCACCCCTCCCAACTGGCATCGACTTCTCGACCATCCCTCCATTTCCACTCTTCGTCATATTTTGAAGCTTTTGAACATTTTTTCTTCTTAAGAGAAGAATTTATTTTTTGGAATTCTTGTAAATGAATTCAAATGCACAAGTTTCCCTTTTATAACTCTTCAATACAAAGTTTTTCTCCTTTAGAATGCATTTATTCAGATGTTTGGGGTGCTGCACTAGAACTATCTATTGCTAGTTTTCACTATTTTAAATATTTGTGGATTACCATACAAAAAATATGTGTCTATTTACTCTAAAGAGAATGTAACACCCCATAACTATAAAGAACTAAAAGAAGTTTGAAATTTTAAAATAGTCATTTTCTGGAAAGATTATAAAAATCTAGAAATTTGTGAAGTGTGTTAAACTTGAGATTTGGTCATCTTCAAACAATCATAACTTTTATTTCAGGATGAGTTAGGTGTGTTTTCAAATATGGTAGGAAAGATCTCTCCAACACTACTGATTTTTCTCGATTCCGAGTTCATATGAGTGAGATATGCCATTTGAAGTTGAGCTGGTCAAATAGGGAAAGTGTAATATGGATTTTAGAAGGGCATTCTGGTCTTTTCCATACTCCATGAATTAATTTTCTTTTTGGTAATTGATTTGGGTCTTAACTGATAGGATTTAACTTACGATTTTATGATATTGAGTTAGGGTTTTAGAGAAGAGAAGAGAAAGAAGGAGAATGAGCTAGAATTGTCATGTTATTCAAGAAATGCATGTGGATTTCGTCAAGGGGTGATCGCCACAAGGTATGTGATTTCACACAGTGTTGGGTGAGTTCACACAACGTTGGGTGAGTTCACCCACATGCCAAACATGTTTAATTCAACATGAATTTGTCCCAAAAAGGTTGAAAGTTTGAATGCTGTTGATGTATGTTCTTGAATTTACTTTCGTTCTTGAATTGGGATGAGATTGAGAAGTTTTTTGAGATTATAGAGTTTATTATTAGAGTAGTTTTAGTAAGATTTTTGTGTATATGTTGTGGGTACTTGAATTTAAAGAGAAATAGAGAAAAATAGTCTAGTTTAGGCGAATTGGGGCTGGAAAACGATGAAGGAAAAAGTCAGACAAGGAACAACTACCAAGATGCGAAATTGTTCTTTAGATTTGGGAAGGTCTCTTTGCAGTGTGGAGTGGTCACTGGTTGTTGTGCCTCGAAATTTATTTCTTTATCAAATGATAAAATGCATTTCTGCGTCGCGGACATGTTTCCAAATAGTGATTTCTTGATCTTTTCTTTTGTTTAACTATATAAAAACACTTTTAAACATCATGTGATCTTTCCTATCACAAATCACAGTCCTTGAATCCATAATTTAATTCAAGGATCAGTTAAGAGTGAAGTCAAGTAAAGTTAAGAGCGAAGTCAAATGAAATTCATAGAGTCTTCCATAAGTCTTTTACAAATGTTTTAACCTTGTTTTACGACTTGAGTTTTAAGATGAATAAAGAGTAAAGATTGAAGTCGTTTCTTCAAAAGAGTATATCTGGACTATGTATTTCCAAAGAGTAAATGCTTTCACATTTAAAAGAGTAAATGTTTTCACATTTAAAAAAGCAAGAAAACTGAAATTTTAAAAAGAGCCTTTGAGCCAATTTTTTTGTAAAGAAAAAAGTTTTCACATTTAAACAAGGAAACTTTGATTTTCACAAAGACTTTGAGTTTGTTATCAATTAAAGAGTAAAAGCTTTCACAATTAAGCAACAGAGGAAACTTTTATTTCAAAGATAGCCTTTGAACTATGTTTTTCAGCAATTATCTCAAATCACATATAGACCATGTAGCCACCATGGGTAAAAAAGGGTTATACTTTTTATATGATTGATTTAGTTCTTTTTAGCATAAACTAGTAGATCCACTTAGTAGTTCAGATTTTATACCCTCGACAAGGTATAAGACGACTCTTGTATCGTAAGGCAAAATGTTGTATCATCATAATATCTCTAAAGTGATGGTTGTCATTTAGATTCTTACATACATTGTTTATTTGTATTTTATGAACATTTCACAGTTTTATTTGTTTTTACGGACATACAAAGTTGACATCATGGTTTAAACAACTTTTCTTTATATTGCACTTGTTTTAAACTGATTTATATTGAAATGAGTTCAATTATATTGAGTTGAGTTGAACCATCTAAGTTCTCCACTTCCTTTCAAGGTTATGCATTATTTTAGAATTCCTCCACATACTCGTACATTGAATGTATTGATGTCATTTGGTCTGCATCTTATTATGATGCAGACACAAGTAACCAGGATAAGTATGTAGCACATCGTTTATCTAGTTAAGCACTTGGAGTCTTGTGGTGAGCCTCCTTAATTGCAGAGGATCCTTTTGCATTTCTTTAAGTATTATTAATTTCATAAGGATGTCGTGGTCATGTTCTGACATCCATATCAATTGTTTTAGAGTCTTCATAGATAGTCAATCTTCCTTCGTCTTGTTATTGGCTTATGTTCAGATTTGAGTTGCCAATTTGGCTATGTTAAATGTTTATTTTTAAAATTATGAGTTCATTTTCATTTTGTTAAGTTGTCTAGCATTTGAATTCATTTTTATTGCTTAAAGTCTTCCACTAAGTAAGTTTTCACGGCCGGGAACACCCCCTAGAAGTAACACGACGTACTTGACCTCTCGGAGGTCTTATACAAGCCCATATTTATCATTCATCGCATCGACATAGTATATTTAGCGGAAAATTTTAAAACTTTTCATCGCACCTCATATGCTAGAAACTTTACTTTAAATACATTTAAAATATAAATCATAATACATATATAGACTCTAAGTCTCTTTGCCATCATAGACTCAATAAGTTTGGAGTACATTAGGGACACGACCCTTAAGACATATTACAAACTATACAATATTTAAAGACTTCACAATAGAGACATAAGTAGGAGATCCTTGAACTTAAGAATTCCTCTCATTGAGCTTGGGAATCATCTATAAAGATCTTAACCATTCAAGACATCCTTTAAGCATCCATAACCTACACTATGTGTAAAAAGTAGAGAAGTTTGGGATTAGCAGAAGAATGTACTAAGTATGACAACCATGCAAAAATATGCATTTAAAAAGGGATATTTTCTTTGAAATCATAGTTCATGTCATTTTGAGTAAATCATCATAAAACCTTTATCAATGGAATATATATCATTTTCATACTTCATAGAAACACAATCAAAGGCCAAACATCTTAGAAAAACACTTATAGAATTTAAGTCGAATTGGAGGTCACTTTACAGTCAGCTCATTCCTCTTTACAATGAACTAATTCTTTTAATTCATTAGTCTCCCAAGTAATACTTTAGGGATACTTGGTGCAATGTATCACCTTAGGACCACAAGGAAAAATCATACGTATCTTCTATACAAGACAACACATACTATCATATAAGTATAATACCACATAGACATAGTTAAGTCAAGACCTTCATCATATAGTCAACAAGATCAACATCATGCATAAAGACTCATGTCATGCACATCTTCATAAAGAGTAGACAAATACTACAATATCATGCATAGGGAACACATACATAGCTACATGCATTAAAACATCTTCCTAGAACTTCCTAAGGAGCTACTTGTGCAATGTCTTGATGGGTTGATTACTTCCACCTATCCTAAGTAACCTCCCTTAAGTCATTCTATTTAAGGTCCTAGTCATTTAACTTCCCTGGTCAATTTTACTTTAAGGAAACTATAACCTCAACCGACACTAAGATCATCATTCATGTGTGTGAGTGTATAAATAGATGTGAGCAAACCTTTCACATAACACATAATGTAACACATGTTCATTTATCAATGCATGAGTCATAGGAATAACTATATGAGAAATCTTTTCACATACCTACTAAGATACTATGCATATTCATACCTCATCATATCATATACATCATATGCATTACATGTTCATATATTCATCCTTCATATACATAGAAACCAAACCTAGGAAGTGTCCTATCAAGATATACATGTGCAATGTATAGACAAGGTCCCATACTTTTGACAATACTAGTAAACCTATCAAGTCATCCTAGTAAGGAATACATAACATACTTCACATACATATACTTTATATGCATAGTAGTGGACATTAGTGAATATGAAAACAACCTTTATTTGGACACCATAACCTATACTACTTATAACATGCATGTAAGTGAGAGTGTGTGTACATTGGTCAACATGATCACATAATGTCTATCAATTAATACTTGAGGCATCCACCATATTAGACCACATTATACTCCCAAGAACATACCACACAAACATAATAGCATAGGAGGAAATACAATATAAATATTATAACCAAGGACCCAAACTTTAGCTATTTACACTTTTATATAAAAGGCACAGGGTAGGCGCTACTAACCATTTTAACACATCAATGGAAGCACCTATACAATACCCTAACATGAATATACACATGCTCATACAAT
Organism: Solanum lycopersicum; assembly: GCF_036512215.1. Taxonomy (NCBI): domain Eukaryota; kingdom Viridiplantae; phylum Streptophyta; class Magnoliopsida; order Solanales; family Solanaceae; genus Solanum; species Solanum lycopersicum. The sequence goes on along the minus strand of NC_090809.1, from coordinate 18,413,690 downwards.
AGCCACACAACATATATCACAACTAGATAGGAAAATAGGCACAATTACATCATAAGGTGATCCTCTTAATATCTAAATCATATATTCATCAATTTGCCTTCAAATCCATGGTCAACACATATATAATGAAAATAAAGTAAACACCGCCATCATAAGTGGACCATACCACACAATGTCATACAAGGCTTCATCAACATTACTATAAAGAGATAGAGAAGTAGAAGAATAGAGAGAATAAGCATTCTTACCAATTTCTCACCCTTTGATCATCATTGGTCAATACACCTTATTGATCAAATAAAACACATATACTTCAGTACCTGAATGTACTTCAACATATATGAAACCATGTACAAGTCCCTACAAGATTATATAATATCATCATACAACACATCAACATACTAGGAAAATAGAATAACATAGATCATTAGGTAATTTCCCTTCGGTTGATTTAGATAATATTTCATACATATTATGATTATAAGGTAGAATCTAAACCTACATTAACCATATTGAAATCATAATTACATACCTTCAATATTAAGGTTACAACATAGGTATTTAGGCTTTTCGATTTGCTAGAGTATAGAAGACTTTACCAATACTATGAACTCTCTAAATCTTTAATCATCATTAATATTTGATCAACAATACTCTCATTAGGAATTAGCTAATTCGGTAGGAAATCAAGACAAAATAATGCTTCATCTAATCACAATTCGAGATACATCACACACTTAGCTTTTTGACTTCATAGCTTAAAGGAATCTAGATCAATTCATGCAAGCTTTTCTTAATTAGATCATTAAGGATTCATACCTACAAAATTAATACATTATATAATCCTAAAACATTAGCTACAGAAGTTCATACCTAATCAAAACCTTACACAAACGATTCTTCAATCGACTTCAAGATAACATGTAGATTCATAGGCTATTCATGTTCAAATCTTCATACATTGATCCTCATGGATCCCTCAACATTAATTCAACATAAATTCATGTAAATAACAGAATATACAATAACTTAAATGTAAAAGAATCATAATTCAATCGATAGCAATTCAAGATCACAAAGACCATGCAAGGCTAAATCGTTTTGGTGAAGAAACATAGGTTCATCATGCAATTGGATTGAAAACCACTTCCAAATCAGTAAAAAATCATCAATTTATTCATGTTATGCCTTTGAAATCAATTTAAGAAAGAACCCATGGCAGATTAAAGAAGGTCTTTGATCATATTTTTCTCTTTTGAAATCTTTTAGAATGACATTCTAGATGAAAAGATTACTAGATATGAAGATCGCCATAACTTTGTCTAGTTGAAAACCTCTAAAACTTTATGATTCATCCATAGTAAACCCAGCTTAAATCTGTTCTTGAACTTCACCAACAATAGTGGTTCTAAAGATAGTATTTTTGGAGGGAAAGATTTCAATCTTGTGAGAGGATTCTAGAATGGGCTGATCACGTTTTTGATGAATTATATACACCCAAAAATATCTAAATAAACCTATTATAGCAAGATTAGGACGTGGGGTGAATTTCCCATTCACCCCTTTAATTAATAGTACGCAGGCTGCCAGTTGCAGGCTACCTCAGACGAAGGTAGAGACGGGGCGTCGTGGCCTTGACGGGCCATGCCTGGACTCCGTCGTTGGGTACATAGACAAATATTAGATTGAGACCAGCCCAAGGCAAGTCCCCCATCGACGAGACCTGCTTGACAGGCCGTTGGTGGACCAACGATCTGTCGTTGGGTCCGTCAATAGACTCTGCCCAGGCAGTGTCTTAGGCAGCTTTGGGTCCTTATTTTGGGGACTCTTGTGGGGCCCTTTAGAAGTCGCACGCGGACGTGTCCAACGTGATTATAACAACTAACAAGTTATAGACCTTCCAAATAAATTTCATCCAAAACAAACACCTATAAGACGTCCAAACAGCCTTGTCCCCAACATGATATATGATGAACGTCTTAGGGGTTATCTTTTGAACGCCTTGGACGTTCTTGGGCGTTTGACCTCAAAACTTCATGAAACTTCATATAAAAACATTAAACATAATTTTAAACCATTTTAAGACTTATTAGGATCATTTCATACAAATTTAAGCATGCATAGACACATGAGACACATAAGCGACTAGTCGTCAAACGCCTTGGTCGTCCCTTGACGTTCGACTTCCAAATTACTTAAAACTTTTTAAACTGAATCAAAACATATAATAAGACATTTTAGAACCTTATAACATCATTAAACACCCATAAACACATAGAACCACATATTAGGCATCTAGGTGACTTAGTCGTCGAACGTCTTAGTCGTCCCTTAACGTTCGATTTCTCATACCTCTAATATTTTAGCTACTGAATATATACTACATTTTAAGCATATTTAATAAATTATAACTTTAATAAAAAACATGTAAGGATCTAGACACCTTATCTCTTTTTCGGGATCTTGCATAAGTAATCCAAACAATCTCATGTTTCAATTGTGTTTCCAAAATGAATTGTGGAGAAATTATTTCAAAATCCCATCATATGGTTTTAATTTGAAAATGGCGGGGAGTTTTTTCATCTCCATTCATTCTTTTAAAAACATGGGATATCCTATTTTGTCACTCCTCCTTACACACCTGAACACAATGCCACTACAAAGCGTCATTATCACCATGTTGTGTAGACATGTATCACATTAATACAAATATTCAATCTTCCTCTAAAGTTCTGATCTTATGCCTTTATGATTGTTGCCTACTTAATCAATAGATTTCTCACCCTAACTTTAGAAGTAAATTCACCTTATTTTCGATTATATGGTTCTCTAGCAAACTACAACAAGCTTTATGTCTTTGGTTATTTATGTTATTCATGTTTGTGTCCTTACAATCATAATAAATTACATCTTTGCTCTACTCTTTGCATATTCCTAGGCTATTCATAAAAATAGAGTCATTATAAAGTGTTATGATCCTGTAAATTCTTGCCTTTATCCTATCTCCTCATGTTTATTTTGTGGAGCACTTTTTTCTTATACATCTCTTGAACCAACAGACTGCAAACTCCAAAATTATATTGTTGAAAGTCACGATCAAGGGGTACCCCCTAGATATAATAAAGAGTACAAGACCTCGAGAGGCCTTATACAAGTCACTAATCATATTTGTAAGACCCTAAAAAATAAATTAAGGTGTCGAGAGCCTCACATTTATCTAAAAAGGTATAAATATGTTAAATTAGTATTTTACCGTATGCATGCTTAATTTGAAGTCATTTTGAGGTCAAACATACAAGAACATCCGATGAAGTTTGAAAGTTAGCCTTGAGACATGCATGTTTGTCTTGGTGTGTCTTGACAGGTTTTACGTGTTTGTTTTTGTTTAAATTGATATAGAAGGTCCTTAACACATATATGATCATATTTACGTTAGAAACGTATTGTGTACGACTTCCCAAGGGCCTCGCAAAAGAACCTCAAGGAGGATCCCAAACACTGCCTAGACACTGTTAAATGACTTCCAAGAAAGACCCATCAGTAGGAAAGGTGACGCCCCTTCGATGAGGAGGAGTCATTCCATACTTAGATTGGTGAAATATCAAGCCAATTGAAAACCCTCTGACCCAAATGATGGTTTCCAGTATGACCCGTCAGTGGGTCTACTGAGCATCGATTGAAATCATCGATGCAACTTGCAATCCGTTACCAGGCGTACTGTTTCATTAAGAGACGAATAAGAAATTCACCCCACTTCCTAACCTGACCTTAGGAAATTTATTTAGGTATTTTTGGGTATATTAAGTTGGTTATTAAGATCAAAAGCCCATACACAATTTATTATTGAAGATTAGACTTCCCTCTCAAAACATGTAACACCGCTAAAATGACTTAAGTGTAACTAGAGAATGATACTTGTGTCTTGATGTTTTGACGTGCTAAAATGATTTAAAATGATGTTAAGAGTTAGTGCATAAAGTGTCATGAAATCTAGAGATCAAACGTCCAAGAACGTCCATGACGTTTGAAAGGTTTCCCTTCAAATGACTTTGTGTGTCTTAGTATGTATTGTTAAGTTTTACGTGTTCTTTTTTTATGAAAGTGATGTGAGTTATCCTAAACTAATATACAAACATATTCGGGTTGGAAACATCCGGGCAAAAGCTCCCAAGGACCAACCAAGGGTCTTTGAGGAAGACCCCACCCAAGAGCAAAAAGCTGTCAAAAACCAGCCCCAAATGACGGAAGGAATCGACGCATAGTAGCCTGGTCGACGCCCCGTCAATGGTGGCGTAGGTTGACACTTAGGCATGGGAGTCTTGATATTCATTTTTCCAGTCTCTGAAATTATTCTAATTCAAAACCTAAATTCTCTAGAACTCCATTGGAGCCAAAACTCAAGATAGAGCTTGGCTTGAAGATATCTTTGGTAATTCTTCATCAAATTCGTGTTCTAGCATCAATTAAAGTATGACTTCATCCTTGAATCTCTTTTTCCTTCAAGGAGCCAAACTTCAAACTGATTTTCAAAGTCTTTCAAAGAGGAACTTGTCCAATTTTGTAATCTATCCATGGCTTCTTGCATAAAATCTTTGAATCATTGCATATTTCTTGATTTTTTTCTTAATTTGATGATTTAACATACCATTGGCAAGTAGAACACCCTTTATCGGAGTAGGGTTGACTCCAGATTCCATGCTTAGCTACCATGGTCAATGTCGGTTATTGCCTATTCTCATCATATGGGTACTTACTAGTGTTGTTTTATAATGTTTAGGTGGTGGTATAAGATGATATCTAAACATTGCACAATTAGGCTTTGAAGATGTTAGTGAGTGAGTCCCTAGGTCTTCTCCAAGACCATTACCTGAAAGTCCTTATATGTGAAATTTCTCTTAAGGGAACTAATAAAGATAATGGATTAAGTTAGAAAGCATGTTAATGACTAAGTACTTACCTAGAGTAGTTTAAGGGTTTCTTAGTTTAGTTATGAATGGGGAATAGGAATGGTCACTTCATGTGTTACGTAGGGAAGTCTTAAGAATGAATCTGGATATCAAAAGTAAATTGAATAAGTAGACATGATCCAAACTTAGGTAGTCTTAAGTATTATTTAGGTAAGCTTTGAGATTGTGTATGGGGGGTTTCTTCTTGCATTAATTAAATAAGTCTTTTGATAACCTTTTGGGAAGAGAATGTGCTATTATATTTATATGCTATTATGTGAAGTGAGAATGATTTCATCTTAGGTAGTCTAAAGGATCTCTTAGGTGTGTATGAAGGGATTGTATGGGCGATCGCTTCATAACACACTCAAGTGAGCCTTAGAATCACGTTTGGTAGGAGGATCTTATGCCTATATCTTCTGATGTATGATTGATGCAATTTGTGATGTGTGAGTTTTACTTGAAGTTACAGTGAAGTTAATGAAATACTTACTGTAAGGTTATGGTAAGTTCACTATAAGGTACTATAATTTGGTACAAATTGCATATGACTTGTATTGCGTTCTAAATGTCAAGTTTGGCGCTTAAATGAGTTTCTTATACTTTCAATGTAATGTTTAAATTAAAAAGAGTATGTTTCTCATAAATTTATGTTCTCATGGTTTTATGCATTAGGCGATACTTAGTACATGTGTTTGTACTAATTCCATACATTTTTATATCTAAAGGTGTAGGTGGAAGGTAAGAAGGTGTCTTGAAGCAAAGCTTGGACACTAGGATTCATTAAACCAAGTTGAAGTATCTCCTCACTTGACTCAATGATATAACTATCTTTAGATTTCTTTTATTCAAAATATTGTAATAGACTAAGTATTTCTATATTCGTATTTCATGGGTCATGTCCCAAGTATTTTTGAGTCTAAGATTGACATATGTTAAGACTTAGTGTTTTCTATGATTTTAATATGAAAGATGTTTTAAGATATTTCGTGTGATAGATTGTGATTCTGCACTACTTTTCATACATGTATGTAATGAGTGATGTCAAAGGGCTTGTACAAGACCTCTGAGAGGTCAAGTACGCCATGCCGCACTCCGAGAGTGACATATCTTCTAGGTGTGCTCCCGGAGTGTGACAAAACCAAACCTCTTTAGAAACCTTCATTGGAGATAAATCTCAAGAAAAACTTGTAGATTGGATTATGATGGTTTCTTCATCAAGTTTTCATCGTTTTCTTCTTCCTTCCAATGTTTTCATTGAGAATTCATGATCAAACCTTCTATCTTTCAATATTTCCATGGGTTTTTTCTCAAATTGATTTCAACAGCATGCTTATGATAAATTGATGTTTATATATTGATTTAAAGTGAATGTCAATCCAATTTAATGATGAACCCATGTTGCTTCAAATTCTCAAATATGCCTATATTATAGTCATTGTGATCTTAACTCTATGTTGATTGAATTGTGAAACTAGCATGTCGAATTATATTGCTACAGCCTATTATGTATATTTCTGGTGAATTATGTGTAATGTATCAATATGTATTAAGATTTGAAGATTTGGTAAGGATTGGCCTATGTTCCTCTATTTTCTATAGATTGCTAATGTAGTGTACAAAAGGTGATGTTGAATCCTTTAGTAATTGGAGCATGATTTCGTATATGATAATATATCTTTAGATACTGCCCTATATTTGAATTCTTGATGAAAGAGTAGTTTTGATCAAAGATGATCAAAAGTTGATGAATTGGTAACATTGCCTACCTTTTCTACTTTTCTGTAGAATTGCTAGTTGAATTGGCCTTGAAGGGCTTTGTGTGGTATGGTCCACTTATGGTGGTGGTATTTACTTTTTGTCAATCTATATATGTGTTGATCATGGCCTTGAAGGCAAATTGACGTTATATGAGTGCGAGGTTATGATAATCACACTATGTGAAGCACATGCCTAGTCTTCTATTTTGGTTTATGATTTATGTTGAATTTCTAATGTTATGAGCATGTGCATAACTATGTTAGGGTAAGTTTTAGGTTCTTTAATTGATTATGTAATGATGGTTAATGATCCATACCTATGTACCCCTATATGAATGTGTGATTAGCTAATGTTAGGAGTCTTGAATGTAAGGTGAAGTTATATTGTCTCCTATGCGAAATGGTGATGTGCGGTCTATGCATGGATGTGAATTGTGTTCTTAAGAGGTTGGAAGCCTAAAGGTGGTGTTGATAGCCATTATATTATCATGTTGACCAATGTACACACACTCACACCTCATGTGTGCTTACAAGTAGTTTAGGTTCATGGTGTCTAATGAAAGGGTATTCTCTTATGCACTAATGTCTACTATTATATATGTAAAGTATATGTCCATGAAGTATGTTATGTATCCCTTAACTAGGATGACTTGATAGGTCTACTAGTATGGACAAGGGTATGGGACCTTCTCAATGCATTGCACATGTGTTCCTTAATAGGATAATTCCTAGGTTGTGGTCTATGTACATGAATATAAATGCATGAGTATGTTATGAACATGTCTTATATGCTATGAAGTATATGATATGATGAGGTATGAATATGCATAGTGTCTAAATGTTTTATATATATATATATATATATATATGCATGAATGAACATGTGTGGTTTAAAGGTGTTTATGTGAAAGGTTTGCTCACATATATGTACACATAAACACACTTGAAAACATGTCCATTATGCATGTATGGTGATCTAGTCAACAGATGGGATCTCGAAAGGTATTCTCAAGCATACCCTAAACTAGATGGTGCTTTTATATGCTATGTCCATGTGAAAGGTTTTCTCACATGATTTAGGTAAATGAAAGGATACTCTCATCTATGATCTATGAGCTAATCATATGGGAGTTAATCTACTAAAGCCTACTTTTATGAAGTAATGATTAATAATGTCTTTTCAATAAATGGAACTTAGCTTAGCACCGATTGAACTTTAAGATGAAGGGTGTCCCTTCACAATGTGGGAAGGTAGGTTCACCATATTTCTCATGAGGTGGATAAACTTATATCCCAAAGGGCATAGAATGATATTTCCATATATTCCTTCAAGTTCCATAAACTATGCTTTCCCAATAGGACCTATAAAGGGATATCACCTGATATTCTAGCATGTTGTTAATGTTCTAGTTGTCAAGGTAGAGCCCCTTCCCTTGGTGTAAGGTTCTACAACACCAAATTCCATGTTTAGCACCCATGGTATTATTTTCAGTAATTCTTATGTCTCCCTAAAGTAAAATGGACAATGGAAGTAAAGAAGTGGACCCTAACTAGGATAACCTAAGGGAAGTTTCTTAGTGTAGGTGAGGGTATGGGACTTTACCTATGCATAGATCTTCAAGGGATTTCTAGGAAGGTGTTCTAATGTATATGATCATGTTTATGTTCCTTATGCATGACATTTTAGTGTTGTATACTCGTTGTGATTATATGCATGTTTTGAGTACTACTGAGTCTATAAGATGTGGTCTTACCTTATATGCATAACGTGGGTCTTATTGACCATATGATGAAGGTCTTGCTTTGCATGAATAAAGTTCTCTATACTTGTCTTGTGGATGTATGGAGTAAATGGTATGCTTGTACTCACTTTGTAGGTTTACTTAGTATGTGTGAGGTTATGGGACTTCACATGTACATTGCACTAGTAGGCTTAGAATAAGATTATAAGTAGGGTTATGTGATATTTTGATGAGTTCCTCTATGTGGTTCATAAATTATGTTGGGTCAAATGTGAGGTGTATGTCTTGTTATATTAAATAGTTCTACGAATGCATGTGTTGGATTTAAGAAGGTTGTATGCATGATTTCCTTGTGGCCTTAAGGTGATGCTTAAGTGTGGATAGTGTAATGGGATGTTTTCTATACATTGAACCAAGTATCACTAGATGGGTTACTTGGAAAGTTAAGGAGTTAAGAAGAAAAAGGGTTCACTGTAAAGGAAAATGGGTTTACTGTAAATGAGATGAGATTAATGTGAATGAAAGTGAGGTTACTGTAAAGTGATCCTAAATGTGGTTTAAATGCAATGTATGATTTTTGTGATATTATGACTATTATATATGCCTAAATTAAGTATGTTAATTGTATAATGCTTATGAAATCAATGTTTTATGACGTTTTTACAAAAAGGCATGATGCATGGTTTGAAAGTGAAATATCCCTTTTTAAATGCATATTTTTGCATGGTCACCATACTTAGTGCGTTCTTGTACCAAGATCATTCTTCTTTACCCTTTTACACAAAGTGTAGGTTATGGATGCTTAAAGGATGTCTCTAAGTTGAAGGTCTTGATACGTGCTTCCTAATCTCAAGAAGAGGGATTCTTAAGTTCAAGGATTTCCTATGTCATGTTTTATGTAAACTCTTGTAATAGCTTAGTTATGATTTATGTTTAATGGTTCGTTTCCCTATTAAACGCCTAAAAATATTGAGTCTAAAATGTCAAAGAAACTTAGAGTCTTTAACTATGTATTATGATATTTTATGTATATAATGGAAGTGATGTTCTAGCAGACGATGTTCTATGAAAGTTTTAAATTTTCGGTTAAATTTACCTATGACAATGCAATGAATGATAAATATGGGATTGTATAATACCTCCAAAAGGTTAAGCAGGCCATGTTGCTTCTAGGGGGTGCTCCCCAATCGTGACAATATCATAGCATAAAGTGATGGAAATGAGCGCGAATTCAAAACTTTTCAATACAGTCAAACTCTTTTATAAAATGAATGGAAGTTTAACATATTTGTCTCACACCATCTAAACAACATGAATAAAGTCTTGGGCCACAACCAATACAATAGATCAAGACATAAAAGAAAAGCATAAAATAAGTAGTGGTCACATACTGTAACACAATGAGGACTCAATAAAACTTCATTTCCTTGATTAACAACGAAGTTATCCAGGATTGTAAGAATCAATGTTGTCGGATCCTATATTTGATAATAATGTAGGCAAGAGTATGTGTTAGTACAATCAATTACTAAATATGATGGTTAGCATAAACAACGTAACACAAGCATTAGTCAACATAAGACATAAATCATAATCAATACATAATAAACATCATAATGAAAGAGGAACACTTCCTTAAGTAACCTCACTTATCCTTAGCAGATACATAGGTCATCCGCCTCTAGTCAAGCTTGCATCATGGAAGGCATATCTAGGAACACTCCATCAAGTCATCTTCATATCATAATTACATCATTCTTAATTATTTTAAAGACATGGGGATTATCCTTAAAGCCTAGATTATAAAGGCTAATGGATAATCACGTCTTGCCGTACTTACTTTTAGATCACGACTATTCACCTCCACAATATCATCAAATGACATGAGTACTCGTCTTCACATCATTTCATAAATAGCATAGGTACTCTCCTCCATGTTGTTCATAAAATTAAGAACGTGGGGAGTTACCTCTTGTTCAATTCTAAGGAGTATAGGAATCGCGTCATATCCTTTCATGTGGAGGTCAAGGGCAATCACCTCTAGCTCATAAATTACATAAGCTTTTAAATTAGATTCATTTTAGGTGATCAATCCTTTCAACCTAGAATCATTCATTCCAGTAGACCTCTCACATTTATTCAATTATTCTCATCAAGTCATTTTGGGAAGTATCTCTTCCTCACCATAGCGTTAACAATCAACAATTCATAGTCTAGGCTTTAGTGTAAAAGCATTACATCTCATGATCATCATATATTCTTTGCTCTTACGCAAATAGCATCATATTCATCATATATGCTTCAATCTCAAAAAATTCTAATCATAATTTATAAATCCTTTAAGGAGATATCTAAACCATAAAGTTTCCCTTCATGGCATCAACCCAAATCATATCAATTCTAGGTTAGAATCATGTAATCGGTATAAGTACATGTAAATTCATACTAAAATCATGCATCTCTATCAATTAAATCATAAACAATCATAATACAACTATTTGGATCAACATTCATAACAACCCACAACATTGGAAGAAATCCCAACTAGAATTGGAGAAATTCTCCTCCAAATTTGTGAATTCTAGGGGAGTCCATGGGATAAAGGACCCCATGGATGAAAAGTCATCATAATTTGATTAAAGTTCCCTCCAAAGCTTGAATATTGGGAGACTTGATCTTGACCTAGCTACAATTTCTTCCTTCTTTTCCAACTTCTAGAGAGATAATTTATGTGAGAAAATTTGGGTTTTCTATTGGGAACTGAGAGAATGACGCAATTGGGTAGGCTTAAGGGTATGAAATCATTGTATAGGTGGTTTAGAATTAGGAAAAATGACACCGTATTATTTAATTAAAACCAGAAAAGACCCATGTGCCCCTACAATAACTGTCAACTCTTGACCCACCAAACCTCGATTGACAGACTGTCAACTGACCTACGATCCATCCTGGTCAATCTTGGTCCATGGTTAATCAACCTATGATCCGTAGGTCCCATCGTTGTCCATGTCTTGACCAATTTCTAAAATTTCCTGCCCACTACCCCATCTATTGCACGTCGGTAAACCCAAAAGTTGTGGTTGCTCTCGTGGATGGCATCTACCAGTTCCCAACAACTGAACCATCATATGGGAGTAGGGACTATATCAAACAACTCATTATGAATGAACTTTCAGATTTCTTACACTTAAGGAGGAACTACCATCTCTAAGCACAAAAGCAATGTTCAACACAATCTCATGAAGTCTAAATGCAATTCAATTGCAAAGAGTACATAAAAACATGCTCACTAACTCATCTCACGAAGTCTATCGACAACTCATACTCAATGCACAAGAACATGAGGAAAATAAATCACCAAAGCTATTTTCTTTCAAAACTTAAGATTTTTCATGAACATAACATTTGAAGGAAATCATGGGAACACAGAAAACAAATATGACTGCAAATATAAGAAAAACAAGAGGAATAAATTACCTCAAAATAGAATAGGAGGAAAAATATGGGAATAATAGGACATCATATATGTTTCGGCCTACCAAGTAGCACCCTCAACTAGATGATTTCTCCATAATACTTTCACGGAGGAAACTTTTTGGTTCCTTAATCTCTTAACTTATTGGTCTATGATCTCACCCACATTTCTTCATAAGAGAAGTTCATTTTTAACTTCAAACTCTTCTAGGGGAAGCATGGATGTCGAATCTCCAACAAAATTTTGAATTTTGAGACATGGAAAACTAAATGCACCGACGTAAACTAGTTTGGCAATCAAGATAAATGTAACCTTATTAACACGCCTCAAAATATGATATAGCCATACAAAAACGGGACTAAGTTTTTATATCTTACAAAAACTCATTACACCCTTCATGGGTGACACTATAAAGTAGACCAAATCAAGCACATCAAACTCAAGGCCTCTCCTTCTAACATCTGCATAAGATTTTTATCGACTTTAGAGTGTTCTCAACCTCTCTCTAGTGAGTAGAACCTTCTCAATAGCCTTATGAAATAACTCTGGTCCTATCAAGTAATCAACATTGGAAACACATAAACGACTTTTGTACCATAGGACAACATCTCCTCCTTAGGTCAAAGCATCTACAGACTTCTTTAGAATGGCCTCTTTCAATTCAACTATGGTATAAAAGACAATTCGGTACCATTATGGACAATAACATCACCCTTAGTGGAATCTATTAGTTGAACTCCTAATCAGGCCAACCTAGGAACACCTCGAACCAACTCTCCTCTCTGATCAATAACATATGCAATACAAAATATACTTTACCAGGGTGATAAAGAACAGTCATATATAATCTTTTAATGACTCAAGTCATCTTCTTTGGAGAAGTTTTATATTTTTTTGGTAAACACATATTGCAGACTTTTGTGATCGCTGAACACATCAAAGGACCCCATACAAATAAGTCCATAAAGTCTTTTGAGAAAATACTACCGCCACTAATTCAAGGTCATGGGTGAAATAGTTCGCTCATAAACCTTTAGTTTTATTGAAGAAGAGGAAATCACCTTTACCATTTTGCATAAGCACACATTTTAATCAAATTCTAGAGGCGTCAAAATAAACTACAAAACCATCCATCCCTTTCAGTAAGGTCAACTACTAAGTGGAAGTAAGTATTTCATTCAACCCTTGGAAACTTTTCTCACAACATTCACACCATATGAACTTGGTCTTCTTTTGTGTCAAAGTCGTCAAAGGAGAAGTAATGAAGGATAAACCCTCAAGAAATCTTCAATAATAATTGGCCAAACCCAAGAAACTTCTAATATTTATCGGTGATAGTGGTCTTGAAAATATATGGCCAAGAAAATCTACCAACCTTAACCAAAACTCATATTTACTGAAATTTGCACAGTTGTTAATCCTTTAGATTTCGCAATATAATTATCATATGATCAATATGCTCAATCTCACTTCTCGAATAGATCAAAGTATCTTCTACAAAAACAATTACGAACATATTAAGTTACTGTCTAAACATCCTATTCATCAAGTCCATAAATGTTGTCGGGGCATTAGTCAAACCAAACTATAAAATAAAAACATATAACGACCATATCAAGTTCTAAAAAACATTTTTGAAATATCTTTATCTTTCACCCTCAATTGATGATAACAAAACCAGTGACCAATTTTGGAGAAATAACTTGACCCTTGAAGTTGGTAAAATAAGTCATCTGTTCTTAAAAAAGGATACTTGTTCTTGATGTTTAGATTGTTTACCTACGATAATCAATACACATGTAAACTAAAATTAGCAGTTATCACAATGTATACCTCATAAAGTAGTAGCTAACTTTGACGGATATTGATCCTACACAACCCTTAACATAATGTGTATCACCACAACCTCATTCTTTGTCCAACATATACATTATATATCTTTTCCCCAAGATTAACAAAGATGCACCAACAATAATACACATAAAATAGCCCCTAATATTCTTTATCATACAACCAACTATTGAACTAATAACCCCCTTGAGTTATTCATGATAGCACACCCCTAATTCCTCACTCAAACTCATACATAAGGAAGAAAAAAATGGAATAGTAACCTTACCGCAATTTCTACAACTTCTCATTATTGTAAGACCCCCAAAATGAGTTAGGGTTATAGAGACTCACTTGTACCTATAATAATTTTAACATGTTAATAACGTTTTTTGAAGTATTCTTGGGGGATTTGAAGTCATTTGGAAGTCAAACCTCCAGGGATGACCAAGATGTTCGACGACTAGTCACCTAAGGGGCCTTATGTGTTTTTATACTCTTGTGTGTATATAATGGTATTATTAGGTCCTTATATGATTAAAAATTATATTTTAAGGCAATATTGATCCTCAGAAAGTTTAGAGGTCAAATGTCCAAGACGTTCAAAAGATAGCCCTTGAGACATGCATGTGTTTGTCTTGATCGGCCTAGCATGTTTGGACGTGTTGCGTGTAATTATTTTTGATAAAACTGATGTGGAAGGTCCTTGAATTGTTAATATTCATATTTACATTTGAAATGACTGGGTACGACTCCCCTAGGTCCCCGCAAGAGGTCTTTAAGAAGGACCCAAAGGTTGTCGAGACACTGTCAATCGACTAAACAAAATGATGCCCCGTTTGCTGAAAAATGGCCCGTCAAAGGTGAATTCTTCGATAGAAAATTAGCCTGTTGAAGGTTTAAGATTGTTTTCATGATTGAGGACCAAACAACGGCCTGTAGTAGGGACCGTCGATGCACCTACTGGGCGTCGTTTGTACCCGTTGATGGTGGCCTGCAACTGCTCCCTAGCCATTGTTTTATTTAAGGGGTGAATGGTAAATTCACCCCACGTCCTAACCTGACCCTACTACATTTATTAGGTTATTTGTGGGTGTTTTTAAGTGATAAAACACGTGATTAATCCATTTCCAATCCATTCTATAGAAAACAGACTTTCCCTCCAAAACCAATTCTCTCTAGAAACCTCCATTGAAGGTAAAGATCAAGTAAATTTGGGACTTGGATTTCCATGGATTATTCATAAAGTTTTAGAGCTTTTCTTCTAAATAAAGGTATGTAGATCCTTTATCTCTAGTTGTCCTTCCATCTAGAGAGTTAATCTCATGTTTTCAAAAGAGATTTAATGATCAAACTCTCATTCATCAATCTAACCATGGTTTATTTCTCAAAACGTTTTCAAAGTCTTAATAATGATGAATTGATGATAATATATTGGTTTTAACGTGAATTTCAATCAAATTGCATTGTGAATCCATGTTCTTTCCCAAAGTCGATTTAGCCCATGAATGGGCATTGTGATCGTGGCTTGTTGTTGGTAAATTTTCTTATTCTATTACGTTGAACTTCTTATGTCTATTTTTTATTGTGTATATTGATAGTTATTTGCTTATGAATGATCCATATGGATCAATATATGAAGCTTTCAATAAGTCTAGCCTATATCTCTATGTGTTCACTATAACATTCATTGTATAATATATGAATATGGAATTTTATTATGTTAAGATGATTGTAGCTACTTACTTAGGTTAATATAATGGTTGAATTATGTTATGAATCTTGTATCGCCAAAGTAAAGAAGGCTTGGTATGAATCTATCTAGGTTCTTCTAATTTATTGATTGATAATGCTATGTATGTGATGTGATCTCGATCTTAAGTTAGATGAAGCATGATTCTTTTCGAGTAATGATATCTTTAGCTACATTCTAACATGTATATTATATATAATATGATTAATGAACAAGACTAAGGAAATTGGTTGATGATCTATTACTCTGTACTTTCTAGTATATATGTGATGTATTGTATTAGATTGTGGTATGATCTTGTAGTGACTTGTACATGGTTTCTTTCATGATGAAATATATATTTAGATACTACCCTATAATGTACTGATGATAAAAAAAGGTTTATTGATCAATAATTATCTAAGGTTAATCAATTGGTAAGAATGGCTCTTCATCTCTACTTTTCGGCATTATTGTAGTAGATGAAGCATTGTATGACATTATTTGGTATGGTGCACTTATGGTGGCGGTGTTTACTTTATTGTCCTGGTATATGTTGACTATGAACTTGAAGGAAAATTGACGAATATATGAGGGTGTTGATATGATGAATACACTATGTGTAACTTGTGCCTAGTCTTCTATTCTAGTTATGATTCTAGGATTGTGTAGCTAGTGTTATAAGAAAGTAAATGGTTGTGTTAAGATCATGTGTAGGTGCTTCCATTAATGAAGTGTTAAGAACTGATGACCCCTACCCATATACCCCAATTTGAATGTGTGAATAGCTAATGTTAGGAGTCCTGAAGTGTAATATGAAGTTAGCATGCCTCTTATGCTAAATTGTGTTGTGTGGTCTATGCTTGGTTGTGCATTGTGGTCTTAAGAGGGTGTATGCTGCAATGTGTTTGTTAATATCCATCATCTTATCATGTTTATCAATGTACACACACTCACACATTATGCGTGTTTAAAATGTAGTAAAAGTTCATCATGTCCAATGAAAGATAGTTCTCATATTCACTAAATATCTAATACTATGCATGTAAGGTAAAATTATGTGAAGTATGTTACAAATTCCCTTAACTAGGATGAATTGATAGGTGTACTAGTATGGGCAAGGGTATGGGACCTTGTCTATGCATTGCAGATGTGTACCTTGATAGGATAATTCCTAGGTTTGGTAATTTATGTTTATGAAAATGAATATGGACATGTTATGAATATGACTTATATGCTATGTTTTTAAGTATATAATATAATGAAGCATGAATGTGAATAGGATCTTGAGTGTTTATATGAAAGAATTGCACATATAGTTATACCTATAGACTTATGCATTGATATATCATCATATGTGACATTTATGTGTTATGTGAAAGGTTTTATCACATATAAGTGTACACACACACATCTATGAAGATATAGTCATTAGAGGGGCCTTGAAAGGTCCATTCAAGTGTACCCTAAACTAGAAAAGTTTTTCCATATGTTATATCCATGTGAAAGGGTTTCTCACATGATTTAGGTTGATGAACTCTCATTTTTTACCTATGAGCTAAGCATACGAGGAGTCAATCTCCGAATCCTAATTTTATAAGATAAAGTTAATAAATGCTTTTCAAGAAAGGGAACTTAGCTTAGCACATCGTGAATTTAAAGTGAGGGGTGTCCTTTCCTATTGGAGAAAGGTAGGTCACCATAAGCCTCATGAGGTTGTTAGCCTCAAAGCTCAAGGGCATTGAGGAATATTTCCATATATACCTCCGAGTTCCATAAATTATGCTTTCCACGTAATATCTAACAAGTGATATCAACTAATATGATAGCATGTGTTAATGTTCTACCTTGGATAGGTAAGAACACCTTTCCTTGGTGTAAGTCTCTACAACACCAAATACCATGTAGGACCCAAGGTCTTAATGTCGATTAAGGCTATAGTTTCCTTAAAATAAAATGGACAATGGAAGTAATGTAAGGACTCTAACTAGGATAACCTAAGGGTAGTTTCTTAGTTTAGGTGAGGGTATGGGGCTTCACCTATGCATTGCACAAGTGGCTTTTGAAGAAAGTCTTACGAAGGTGTTCTAATGCATGTGTCTATTGATATGCTTGTATGAATGACTTTGTAGTAATTGACTTCTAGTTGTGATGAAGTACATGGTATGATTCCTAGTGGATCTATGTAATGTGGTCTTATTCTTATGTGAATAAGTTATTCTTAATGACTATATGATGAAGGTCTTTGTGATATGAATGAAGTTTTCTTAACTTACTTGTTGATATATAGAATAAATAGTTAAGGTGTGTGATCTCATGATAGGTCTACTAAGTGTATTGGAGGTTATGGGGCTTCACATGTTCATTGAACTATTATATTTAGATTGTATTATGAGTAAGGTCACATAAGGTTCTATGCGAAGTAAAATAAGTAATGTGCATAATGACTAGAACTTACAGTAATTTTCTTATGGTTTTGACATAAATGTGTTCATCATGTGCTATACTTTTATGATGATGTGTGATGACTAGTGTAGAATGTAAGTATGGTTTCCTTGTGGCTTTAAGGTGATGCATTGCACCAAGAATCAATAGATGGTTGATTGGGAGGTTGATGAGTTAAAAGAAGGAGTTCACTATAAAGGGAAAATAGGTTGTTGTAATCTTACCTAAAATGTTGCTTAAACTCTATGTGTGATTTTATATGATGTGCTAAGAAAATTTTATATTTTCCGCAAATTTACCTCTGACAATGCGATGAATAATAACTATAGAAAAAAGTACGCCATGTTACTTCTAGGGGGAACTCTTTGAATATGATAAATGTAGTATCAGAGCATCAGGTTTACGAAAGTGTTTTTTGGTTGTAAAAGTCTCATATTGCCACGTCTAGTAAAGTCTCTATCATCGATGTGAATCGTGACACATCTATGAGTGAGAGGATATAGGATAAGCGAGTTTCCCTTCTTCATCATTCTCATGTCATGCCATAGAACTTAATTCTATAAGATCTCTCTCTTATGATTTCTAATCCGGTGGTCTTTTAGATGTAATTGGTTGGATGGGATGGTACTTTATATGCTTGAGGGATAAAAGGTGAGTTTTGATGCTTATGTTGGTTTTATGGTTTGATGAGTATGTGTGAACGTGAATTTTTGTATGCTTTGATCATGTGATGCCAATCGTGGCTATGTATGTGAAATATGAGAAGTGATAGGTTATGTTGATATGATATCCATAGTTGCCATATGTGAGACCTATAAGAAATAGCATGTTATATTGAGAACTATATGTCATGATATGGTTAAAGCATGTTAGAAGTTGCTATGGTTAAAATTATGTGTCTTTTTTTGAAATGGTGTATTGATATATGGTTTTTCATGATGGTAGCCTAATGTTATCATTTCAAATTGAAATGCTTAGTGATCACTTATGGAAGCATGTTGCCTTAGTATTTGTATAATGGTTCAAATGTTGCCTTTGTTTTAGTGTGTGAAACTTCATGATTGCTTTGAATAGATTGGAGTATTTTGTATAGGCTTGATCCTAGAAGTAAGGGTAGCATGTTTATCTTGGTAGGGTGATGATGTGGGTTTGATTGACCTAGAAGTTACCTTACTGTAAATGTTGAAAGAAAAGAAAGAGTTCTTATGACTAAGTATCATTATTGTTTTCCCCTAATGATTGTATGACTTTGGTGTCTATGTTAATGTTGAAAACCTTATTTAATTGGGTATTATGACCTACCTTGATAATTTTGGGGATAATTTGCATAGATGACAAGGTTTAGAATGCCTTTGTTGACTTACTGTAATTCCTTCTAAAGTGGTAATCACTTTTAAGTGATGAAAATGAAGGTTGTTCAGTTAAGATCCTCTTAAGGTTTGGTTAAGTTGCTATTAATTGGGTTTACCCTCTCTGGGGGATGGTGATGTAATTAAGAATGTTGTAGATATTTCTATCTTTTCATTCTATGTTTACTTGAGCTTGAAACTAGTGAGCTCTTAGTAAGCTTGTTCATGATAGAAGTCTTGTATAGAATATGAATTGCATGACCTCTATATGTTGGTATCTCTTAATTGACACTATGTTAAGCATGTTTTGAGGATTCTAAATTGCATGAAAAAGATTTTTCATTAAATCCATGTTTTTCTCATGATGATTTTGCATATTGGTATCCTAGTTGTGCATTTAACTTAATTGGATAAGGTAAGAAGCATGTTTAAAGTCACTCTTAATGTCTAATGTGTAGCCTTATAATGAAGATTTGATTCTCCTTAAAATGAAAATGATGAGTCTCTTGAAAACTATGAGACTTTTATGATTTGGAAACCCTATTTGACGCTCAATTTTGAAAAGTGAGGGCATGTCTAGCTATTGGTCTTGTGAGTGACTATAAATTGCAAGACTTTCCCTAAATAATGCATGTTTATGGAATTATAGTGTTGTTCTTGAGATTGAAACTATGTGAAATGGCTTTCTATTGTTGTGATCTGTGTGGTGTGAATTACCATGTTGGTCTCATTCGGAAGTAAAATTATGAGCATACTTTGGCTAATAGTTGGGAAATTCTAATTACAGTAAAGTTGTCTTTTGTGCATTTGCTTGGCTATGAACTCATGAGGCATGTAAGTGTGTTGAGGAGAAGGACATTCCTCCATGGACACAACTTACAATGGTATGGTTGAGAATGACCCTCTTGGCACTAGGCCTAACTAATAGGAATCCATTATCAACCTATCTTACTCAAGTCTATGTGCATTAAAGTATGAGTTCCTAATTGTTTATTGAGTGTCGTTGAAACTTCCGAAGTGTTACTTAAAGATGATTGCAAGATGATCTCTAAATAAAATAAAGTGTAATGACCATGTTATGATTAGGAGAAGGATGTTCCTCCCATGAACATGACAAAATCCTATGTGTTTGATAAAATGAAGAGTTAGTGAATAAAGGTTTTTGCTATATTGTGTGAGTTTAGTGCTAAATGGTTTGAAGGTTTTTTCCTTGAAAGTTAGGTGCATTAAATTCTATATGATTATTTTATGAATGTAGTGAGCTGCTCAACGATTTATTGAAGTCCTTGTTGTGATTAATGTTTTCTAAGTGTCATTCGAGGACCAATGTTTCCAAGTGGGAGATATTGTCATACCCCAAAAATGAGTTATTCTAGAGACTAACTTGATCCTATAATATTTTTAACATGTTAAATAAGTGTTCTAAAGTATTCTTGGTTGATTTGAAGTCATTTGGATGTCAAATGTTAAGAGAAGACCAAGACGTTCGACGACTAGTCAACTTAGAGGCCTTATGTGTTTTTATATGATTTTTAATGTTGCATGATCTTAGGAGGTCCTTATATTATTAAAAATGATATGGTGATTTTCATCAAGTTAAGAAGTCAAACGTCCAAGAGCGTCCAAGACGTTCGAAAGTTAGCCCTAGAGACATGCATATGTGTGTCTTCATGGTGCCTAGCATGTTTGGACGTGTTACGTGTAATTGTTTTGGGTGAAGCTGATGTGGAAGGTCTTTGACTTATTAAAGTTCATATTTATGTTGAAAATTTGCAGGTACGACTCCCTAAGGGCCCCGCAAGAGGCCCTCAAGAAGGACCCAAAAGTTGTAGAGACACTGCCTTGGCAATGTCAATCGACTGAACCAAACGACGCCTTGTTTGTTGAAGGACGGATGTTCAACGGAGAATTCATCAATGAAAACTTACACTGGTGAAGGCCTAAGGCTGTTGTCAAGACTCAGGCCCAAATGACGGCCTGCAGTAGAGTCCGTCGATGGACCAATTGGGTGTCGTTTGTACCCGTCGATGGTGGCCTGCAGGTGTTGCCTAGAAACTATTTTATCTAAGAGGTGAATGGTAAATTCACCCCACGTACTTACATGACCCTAATAGGTTTATTTGGTTATTTCCGAATGCATTTATGTGATCAAAAACGTGATCAACCATCTAAATAAAATAGACTTATCCTCCAAAACCAATTCTCTCTAAAAACCACCATTGAAGGTGAACCTAAGGAATAACTTAGAACATGGATTCCAATGGATTCTTCATCAAGTTTTAGAGGTCTTATTCTAAATAAAGGTATGGGGATCCTTCATCTCTAGTTATCCTTCCATCTAGAGAGTTAATCTAAAGTTTTGTTACTCCCCAAAGCAATTGAAATGCCCCTCAAGTGCAAGCTGCTGCAAATTATCAAGTTCCGGTGAATCCTCCGGCTACGACGGATGTGAGGTTAGGGCAGCCCTGTTTCGAATAGCCCAAGCCATTACACCAAAAGCCATCACAGCTCAAGCTAACAGGCAGGTTGTTCCTAGAGAGAACCAATGTGGTAGTACTATGGCTTGCCGTTTGAGATACTTTACGAGGATGAATCCTCCCAGGTACTTTGGATCAAAAGTTAATGAAGACCCCCAAGATTTCCTTGATGAGGTCAACAAGATCTTGTTTTCTATGGTTGTGAGTAATACTGAGAAGGTTGAGCTTGTTGCATATCAATTTAAGGACGTAGCTCAGACATGGTACAATAAGTGAAAGGATAATCGGGCTTTAGGAGATGGTCCCATGACTTGGGAGATCTTCAGAAAGGACTTTATTGACAGATTCATTCCAAGGGAACAAAGAGAATCTAACATAGAGGATTTCATCAACCTTCGTCAAGGAGGTATGAGTGTTAAGGAATACCCCTTTAAATTTATTAACCTATCCAAATATGCTTCTTCTTTGGTTTCTAATGCTAGGGATTTGTAACGGGAGTGTCCGAAGAGATCGAAAATGAATGTCGTGCAGCCGTCCTTCATGACAATATGGATATTTGTATGTTGGTGGTTCATGCTTAACAGGTTGAGTAAAGTCGTCTAATGAAGAGGAATAGGGAAGTTAAGAGGGAAAAATCATTTGAAAGTGGTTCTTCTAAAAGTAGTCTTGATGTTCAAGACAAGCCTAAATTTAAGAAGAGGTTTTCAAATTAGTTTCCTTCTAATTTCTCAAAGAATAGAAATGATAGAGGTTCTAATCCTAAACATCAAAAGGCGAGAACTGTTGATCCAACAAAAGAGAGACCAATTTGTGCTAAGTGTGGTAAGAAACATATGGGTGAATGTCTTCTTGGGACTAATTGTTGCTATGGTGTGTCAAGGGTGGCTATATGGTTAACGATTGTCCTAATGTAAGAAGCCAAGTTAAGGGGAATGCCCAAACTCATCCAAGCGGTCTTAGTTTTGAAGATCCAAAAAGAAACTGTTTCTATTCACTCAAGGCTAGGGGTGAACATGAAAGCTCTCCCGACAGCGTGACGGGTATGTTACAATTTTACTCAGTTAATTTTTATGCTTTTCTTCACCCACGTGCTACTCTTTCTTTTGTTACTCTTTTGGTATCTGGGAAGTTTGATGTACTTCCCGATGTTTTGGTTGAACCTTTTTCTATTTGTACCCCAATGGGTGACTCTATAGTTGCAAAAAGAGTCTATAGGAAATATCCAGTGATGCTTCCCAATAGAGTTACTCTTGGTGATTTGGTAGAACTTGACATGTTTGATTTTGATATCATCTTGGGTATGGATTGACTTATTGATTGTTTTGCATTCATAGATTGTAGAACAAAGGTAGTGAAATTTCAATCCCTAATGAACCTATTCTAGAGTGGAAATGAAGAAATTCTATGCCGAGGGGTCAAATCATTTCTTGTTTTAATGCTTGTAAGATTATAGCCAACAGTTGTCTATATCATGTGGTGAGAGTTAAGGAATTAAAATGTGAAACTCCTTATATTGAGTCAGTCCCTATAGTGAGAAAATTCGCAGAGGTTTTTCCTAATAACCTTCAAGGAGTTCCTGCCGAATGGGATATTCACTTTGGCATTGATTTGTTACCGGATACAAATCCCATTTCAATTTCTCCATATAGGATGGCTCTGGTGGAATTGAAAGAGTTGAAGATCCCACTAAAAGATTTACTATACAAGGGTTTAATTAAACCTAGTATTTCTCCATGGGGTGCTCCGGTCTTGTTTGTTGAAAGAAGGATGGGTCCCTCAGAATATGCATTGATTATCGCCTACTCAATAAGGTCACTATAAAGAATAAGTATCCTCTCCCTAGGTTTGATGATTTATTTGATATACTCCAAGGTGCTAGTTATTTTTCCAAGATTGACTTAAGGTCGGGATATCACCAACTTAGGGTGAGTGGAGAAGTTGTTCCCAAAATAGCTTTCTGGACTAGATATGGTCACTATGAATTCCTAGTTATGTATTTTGGGTTAACGAACGCCCCGGCGACATTTATGGACCTAATGAATAGAGTGTTCTGATATTTGCTCGACTCATTTGTGATTGTGTTCATTGATGATATTTTGATATACTCCAAGAATGAAGATGATCATGAGAGTCACTTGAGGTTGGCCTTACAAGTACTCAAAGAACACCGACTTTATGCAAAATTTTGCAGGTGTGAATTTTTGTTAAAGTTTGTTTCTTTTCTTGGCCATATTATCTCTGATGATGGTGTAGAGGTTGATCCGAAGAAGACGGATGCGGTCAGAAATTGTCCTAGACATTTGACTCCCACAGATATAAGGAGTTTGTTAGGTCTAGACATCTATTATAGAAGATCTGTTGATGGATTTTCGTCCATTGCTTCTCCTTTAACAACTTTAACGTAAAAAAACGTGAAGTTTGAGTGGTCGGAAGCTTGTGAGAAAGGTTTTCAAGAGTTGAAATATAAGCTTACCTCTGCTGCAGTGTTGACCTTATCGAAAGGTAATGAAGGCTTTGAAGTATATTTTGATGCTTCCCGAGTGGTCTTGGGATGTGTACTCATGCAACATTGAAAGGTGATTGCTTATGCTTCTAGGAAACTCAAAGTTCATGAGGAATTACCCAACTCATGATCTTGAGTTAGCCGCTGTAGTTTTTGCGTTGAAAATATGGAGGCATTACTTGTATGGTGTGTATGTTTATGTGTTTACTGACCATAAAAACTTTAATATCTGTTTACACAAAAGGATGTAAACCTTTGATAGAGAAAATGTTTAGAATTGTTGAAGGATTATGAAATGAGTGTCCTTTACCACCCTGGCAAGGCCAGTGTGCTTGCGGATGGTTTTAGTCAAATGACTATGTGTAGTGTGTCTCATGTGGAAGATCAGAAGAAAGAACTTGTGAAACATGTTCATATGTCGTCTCACTTAGGTGTGCAGTTAGAAGATTCTCCAAATGGTGATTTCATGGCCCATCATAACTCCGACTCATCATTAGTGGTGGAGGTGAAATCTAAGCAACACCTTGATCCTCTATTGATGGATTTGAAGGAATCAGTACTTACTAAGCTCAATGAATCATTTTGCTAAGGGGGGATTGTGTTATTAGGTACCAAGGAATATTATGTGTACCCGATATTGAGGATTTGAGAAAACAGATTCCGGAAGAAGCCCATGGTTTTCGCGATTCTAAACATCTTGGTGCCACCAAAATGTATCATGACCTTAGAGAGGTCTATTGGTGGAATGGTTTAAACAGGGACATAGAAGAGTTTGTTTCTAAGTGTCCAAACTGCCAACAAGTTAAAGCTGAGCATCTCAAACCGGGTGGGTTAACCCAAATCATGGGTGTTTGTATGTGGAAGTGGGAATCCATCAATATGGACTTTGTTGTTGGGTTTCCTCGAACCCAAAAGCAAAATGATTCTATATGTGATATTGTTTATAGGTTGACCAAATCTTCCCATTTTATTCCTGTTAAGTCCACTTACACGGCTGAAGACTATGAAAGGATCTACATTAATGAGATTATTAGTGTTCATGGGATTCTTTTGTCCATCATTTCGTGTAGACAATCCCAATCATTTATCGTTTTTGGAAATCTTTTCAAAAGAGTTTAGGTACTCAAGTGAAACTTAGTACTGCTTTCCATCTTCAGACAGATTGTCAAGGGGAGCGTGCCATTCATACCCTTGAAGACATGTTAAGATTCTGTGTCATTGGTTTCAAGGGAATTTGGGATGATCACTTACCTTTGATTGAGTTATCTTACAACAATAGCTATCATTCGAGCATGTCCATGGCACCTTTTGAAGCTCTTTATGGTAGAAGGTGTAGATCTCCGGTTGGCTGTTTTGAGGTTGGTAAGTCCTCACTTCTTGGTACAGATAGTATCTCTCAGTCTATAGAGATTGTCCAAATCATAATATATAGATTGAAGACAGCCTATAGTCGGCAAAAGTCCCATGCCGACAATAGAAGAAGAGATCTTGAGTTTGAAATAGGTGACCATGTCTATTTGAAGACTTCACCTATGAAAGGGGTGATGAGATTCAGTAAAAACGGAAAGTGAAGTCCCCGATATGGTGGTCACCATAAGATTTTACAACTAATTGAAAAGGTTGCCTATGAGTTGAAACTACCTAGTGAACTAGCTTCCATTCATCCAGTGTTTCATGTTTCTATGCTCAAGAGATGCATAGGCGACCCAGTATGCATTCTGCCTATAGAAGGTTTAAGAGCGGATAAGAACCTATCATATGAAGAGGTTTCGGTTGAGATCTTATATCGCCAAGTCAGGAAGTTGAGAGACAAGGAGGTTGCTTCTGTAAAAGTTCTATGGAGGAACCATCTAGCTGAGGGTGCAACATGGAAGGCTGAAGCCGACATGAAGTCCCGCTACCATCATCTCTTTACTCTTTAAGGTTAGACATTCATCTTAATTGAGAAAGTAATACATAATCATGAAATCGACTTGTTTTTATAAATAGGTGCATGGCTAGTAAAGGTTGTACAAACTAGAGTTTTAAGAAAATGCCTTCATACTCTATTCTTGCACTTATGTAAAACATGTATGTATAAGTTTTCTAGAGATTTAGCTACTTTTTTGCAATCTTAAGAAGAAGAATAGCATGGTGACTCTTTAATACATTTTGAGCTTATGATAAGGTTGAGAAGGAAATTCCTCACTATGCGTTATGAATATGGAGCCCTTATATGTTGTGTATCATGAATTGACTGCTATGTGTAATGTTATGGTATGTGTTGAAAAGAGTTGTGATATTTTCCTATGAGCTGTGACTCATTATTATTTTATGTAGTTGTTTGGTTGTGCTGCTAGTATTGAGTCTATTCTTACCCTTCAAAAGATTTTAGTGTCAATCGGGGGGGGGGGTTAATGTAACACCCAGGAAATGCCATGACTTAGACTAGAGCTTAATCCATAAAATAGTGTTTCAGACCTATAATAATGTAATAAACTCATTTCGAAAAGGTTAAAGCCAATACGACTAAGAAAGACCTTGACGTGCGAAAACTAGCTAATTGATTTAGTTGACGTCCCTATGTTTCGTGAAGGTTTTAAAGTGTGAAATAAAGTCCAAATCTTATAAAATGATCTTGAATAGGTAGTATGTAGTACAGAGGGTCCAAACGTCTGGTAAAGACACTCCAAGGACGACCTAAGGGTCCTTTTGAAGGACCCAAACATGGGTGGGCAGGCTGCCAGGCAACCTGTGAGCAGGCAGAAGTGGAGGTATGGCGTGCGATGCGCTCCACTCATGAGGTGTTCTTCCACAATATTTGAGAGGAAACCTTACGAAGCGAGTCTGAAACGCACCTCACTGGCTCAACTTAAAATTTAATAAAAGTAACGGGATTTAGTCATGCAATGCCCAGCTACTTTAAGAATCGTTGAAGTCGTACTTTTGGTAACTTAATTTATTAAGACCAATTTAAGTGGAGGTTACTTTGGGTAATTCATAGGACGACTATATATTGAAATTAGGTCAGTTTTAGACAACTTTTATATGTCCCTGACCAGATCCAACGAAATTTCTCTCATTCTCTCAACAACACTTTCTTCTCCAAACTCTATTGAAGAACAAGAAGAGCTTAAAGAACAAGACGAAGACCTCAAGCTTTTAATCCAATTTTCGTGGATTATTCATCTATAAGGTATGGGTTTTTCACTCTTGGGATTCCTTTCCCCAAGAGGTCCTTTAAAAGATAAGTTTTCAAGAACTTCAAATACTAGGGTTTTTACTCTACGAAACGGATTTTCTTCCTAACCTTAAATTTATGATTTTCAATGAAAAGTAAGTGTCTTATATGGTCTATTCCACACTATTTGATGAGTATGTTCTTATTTATGTTTGAATTTCTTGTGAAGCATGTTCTTATCTACATGATGGTTCCGCATAATTGCTTCTACTATTTGATAATATGAAAACGTAGGGATTAGAACTAAGATTAGAATGAACTCTTAAATGACCCTTATCCTTTACACTACATTATGAATTGATCTTGTATATGATTTTAAGAGTTGTTCTTGATTAAGATATTGAGTATTTCACTATTTTATGATTATGAATGTTGTAAGATGAATGTAAGTTCTTGAATAAGGATCTTGGAATCTAGAGATAAGTCTTCTAGAGTTGTGATTACTCTACAATGGTTATGATAGCCCATAGATCATGATACTATGTTTTGGAAGAATGTATGATGTTATATGTGTAAATGATTGGCTATGAATACGTTATTTTGTGAGATCATGAAAAGAAAATAAAAAATGCAAATTACGATATCTTCTTGTATGCTTTACACAAGATGACTATTTTATGTTAATCTCACAAATGAAGGGTTAGAATGAAAGGAAATTCTCATCTAATACCAAAGAGATCATGATCATGTTTATATAAGAATTAATCTCCTATGACCTATGGTAAGTTATGATAAAAAAAACTTAAATGTTACTCAAGAAAGGGACTTAAGCTAAGCAACCGATGAACTAGATATGAGAGGTGTCCCTTCCCTAGTTGGAAGCTAGGTTCACAATAACACTAATGAGATTGATGTTGCCATTTAATGTAGAACTATGGATCCCTAATACATCTCCTAGTTCTTGAATTATGTTGCCACCAGAGGATACTAGCTAGTGGATCCACTTAGAAAGCTATGTCATGTTAGGTTTTACTTTGGCCGATAGACCACATTTTTTTGGTGTGGGGTTTTATGACACCACATTTCATGTTTACGTCATATGGTCTATGTCGATTAAGGCATATGTTCCCTCATGTAAAATGAAAGACAAGTAAATGAACGTTGACTCGGGTGACTTGAGGAGTCTACTTAGTAGAGGTAGAGGTATAGGACTCTACCTAGACATTGCACAAGTTTACTCTAATGCAAGTACTAACAGATTGTTCTTATATAATATGATAACATGAAAGGTATATGTTTATGATACATGAAGTTACACTTATATGATGTTGGTTATTATGATGAATATGTTATTGGGTTCTATTGGTATATGAATTTATGACTAATTATGTTACAAGTTATATGAATCAAAGTTTTACCAATGGTCTCCTATCTTATCTACTTGGTTGTGTGGGGTTATGGGGCTTCACATTACCATTGTACTTGTAGGTTGGGGATAGTATCATTGGTAAGTGTTTTGTATGTTATGATACATGATCGATTCAATATAAAAAGTTAACATGACTATGATTAGATGTCTTTAATTACTAATATGCTTTATGTTTATGGAATCCTTGACTGGTATAAGTTCTATGGTATGTGCATTAAAGACTTTCTCATGACTTAGCATGTTTTCTAAAGATATGATAAATGATCCTTTTTATACATGTCCTTAAGTGTTATGTTCATATAACCATACTTAGTACATGTGGCGTACTAACCTATTACATTAGATTTACCACAACTGTAGGTTCCGGCCTTTGAAGTTTAAAGAGGTCGATTTGAAAAAGCTTGGAACTCTTTCTCCAAGTATTGGTAGGTCTTTTCCAGATTATGAAGACTTTAGTAGATATTAGGAATATCCTACTTCCATCATGTTTCTTTATATTGTCTAAGTTCAGATTTGTACTCTTAGATTTTTTTATATATGTGAGACAGATTTCTTAGAATATCATATGGTTTATGAATAATAAGTATGAAGTCTAATTATACTTCAAGTAGAATGTAAAAGTTTTAATTTTTCTGCAATTTTTACTAATCATATGTTATGAAGAATGCTAAGGGCTTGTCTGAGTCCTCAGAGAGGATGATGACGCCGGTTTCATCTAGGTTATGCGCTCCGGGTGTGATAGAAGTCCTAGGAAGGTGTTCTAATGCTTGTGTCTATTGATATGTTTCTTTATGCATGACTTTGTAGTAATTGTCTACTTGTTGCGATGAACTGCATGACATGAGTCCTAGTGGATCTATGTGATGTGGTTTTATCCCTATGTGCATATGTTGGTCTGAATGACTATATGAACAAGGTCTTATTGGCATGAAAGAAGTTGTCTTCACTTACTTGTTGATGTATTAAATAGTGTTAAGGCTTGTGGTCTCATGATAGTTCTGCTAAGTATGTGGGAGGTTATGGGGATTCATATGTAAATTTCACAAGTAAATTTAGATTTGGACTATGAGTAAGGTCTCATAAGGTTTTGTGTGAAGTAAAATAAGTATATCTGCATAATGACTAGAGTTTACTGTAATGTTCTTATGGTTTTGATTTAAATGTCTCTATCATGTGCTATACTTCTATGATGATATGTGATGACTTGTGTAGAATGTATATATGGTTTCCTTGTGGCCTTAAGGTGATGCATTGCACCAAGTATCACTAGAGGGTTACTGTGGAGGTTAATGAGTTCAAAGAAGGGGTTCACTGTAAGGGAAAATAGGTTACTGTAATATGACCTTAAATGTGGGTTAAATTCTATATGTAATTTTATATGTTGCTTGGCTTTTGAATATGCCTATATGAAGTATGACAATTTTATAAACTCTATTGTGTAAAGGTTTTATGAAGATTTTTACATAAATACATAAAGTATGATTTCAAGAAAATATCCCTTTTAAATGCATGTTTTTTCATGGTTGTCACACTTAGTGCATACTTGTACTAACTTCATTCTTCCCTACTTTTTACACAAAATGTAGGTTATGAATTCTTAAAGGAAGTATCTATGATTGAATAGCTTGATAGGTGATTATCAAGCTCAAGGAAAGGAATCCTTAAGTCCACGGATTCCTAAGTCATGACTTCATTGTAAAGTGTAAAATATTGTTCTTACATATTACGTTATAACGGTCGTGTCCCTAAATTACTCGCATGATATTAAGTCTAGGATGGCAAAAAGAGACTAGAATTTTTAGCTATGTATGATGATATTTTATATATATATAAAGTAATGTTCTATCATATGATGTGCTAAGAAAGTTTTGAATTTTACTCTAAATTTACCTATGACAATGCGATGAATGATAACTATGGGCTTGTATAAGACCTCCGAGAGGTCAAGTATGCCATGTTACTTCTAGGGGGTGCTCCCCAGATGTGACAGTCATAACTTGAATTCTTCTAGAACTTCTTCTTCCCTTCACACATAAACCAAAGAAGAAGAAAAAGGTATCTTAATAACTAAGGCATTAAGCAGTAGCTACTGGAAATTTTTTGCTTTTGTACCCATACTTGAGAATGAATAACATGTTTTCCTAACTTCCATGGAAGAATTAAGAATCCAAATGTCTCCACTCAAAACTGTAGTTTTAATCTTGAAGAGAAAAGAAGAGAGCTAGAGTTAATTCTCAATATTATGTGCTGAAATAGATGAAAGATATTTACTTATATTGGAATTATATGGGGATTTATTAACCACAATAATATCCTCTATAACCTCCTTTCTTTTGGTCCATTTTCAGAAACTAATTGGTCTAGTAGGTGATGCACATGCTTATGTGCATCAAGAAGCTCAAAAGGTCAAACTAGGTGATGCACCTACTTGCTTTCACTTGGGCTTTATCGGTATTTGGCCTTGGAAGATTTGACTGTTGCGCTTTCTTTCATTTTTATTTCATTTAATAGGTTTTTGGCTTCAAGTGAGCCCATTATTATAAGTGAAAATCAGGTCCATCAAACATGGCCCATATAACTATATTATAGCTCAAGTTGGTGTTGCAACTGCAAGGTTAAGTAAGCCAAGCAAGAATATCAATTATTTTATTCCAATTTCTAAATATTCATCCTTTTTTATTCAACTTAGAACTTAAATACCAATTTTCAGCTCAATTACCACCTTATTGTATCTACTTAAATACTTTCTGTTAGAGTTAACTTGCAATACACATGTTGAAATGTGCAAGGCGTTACATCACCTTTCGAGTTAATTTAACACTAATCATATAAGAAACATGATCTCATGTAAATTATAAGTCTATGTCAAGCATCACATTAATGGAAGTAGCATTTACATAATAGAAGTTGTTACAATCCCAATTAATGCACACATCGGGGTAGTGGGAAGTCTCAATATGCTTCTTATACTAATTTTTGCCCTCCTTCGACACAACTTTGACTCTGTATCGCCTGGTTTGGGGTCGGTGGTACTCTTGGAACATTTCTGCTCCTTGGACGCTTCTTGTGGGCTGGATGGGCGACTACTTTTTCGGGATGTTGTGAAGTAGACATGATGACCTACAAGATGTGCCAAATTTTAGCCCCAACCATAACACGCATAAGCAAGATACAGGTGGTGTGGGCACACCACTCCACACTTAGTTCCAAGTGGTACTAATATGGGTATTTAGACTTCCCAATAATTTGTATTCACAACATATCCCAAAAAATTCTATTCGTGTCAAGATTCTAACACTAAGAGAGAATAGAACTTCTACTCAAACATGGAAGTCCTAAAACATTCACATGCATCAGTAGCATAATCAAGCACATTTGATTGTTCTACTCATGAATTTTAACTAACAAGTATACACATATCACACCTCTACTGTCACGACCCAAATTCAGACCGCCACTGGCACCCACACTTTCCCTCCTATGTGAGCGAACCAACCAATCTAACCTTAACATTTCAATATAATAACCACAGAAAGGAATGCGGAAGACTTAAACTCATTAATAAAAACCAATTCAATAACTATCAATATTCAACATCTATTATTCCCAAAACCTGGAAGTCATCATCACAAGAACATCTACTTTAAACTACTAATTCTAAGAGTTTCTAAGAAGCTAAAAATACTTAAGAAGCTAGTCCATGCCGGAAGTTCAAGGCATCAAGACACGAAGGAGAAGATCCAGTCCAAGCTAGAAGCGTTAGCTCACCCTGAAGATCCGGTGTGACGAAGACTGGCTTGAGTTACTGTTGAGTCGAAGATGACGGCACGTTTGCTGCACTCCACAAATAACAAGAAGAAAAACATAAAATAAGGGTCAGTACAAAACACAGGTACTAAGTAGATATCATCGGCCAACTCAAAATAGGGAACAATATATATCAATATTATCGTAAATCAACTATAAAACTCAACATGTAGCAACAACAAGTGTTATAATCATCAATAAGTACCATCAAGTTCATCCATGAGGGCTCAAGCCTCAACACCATACTTATTTTGGAATTAAGTATATTAAATTGAGTATATTATCATCTTTCAAGATTCATTATCTTTCCTCCTCTGGTGTCGGTACGTGACACTCCGATCCCCTACTACTATGTGTCGGTACGTGACACTCCGATCCCCTAATTCTATGTGTCCGAACGTGACACTCCGATCCCCTAATTCTATGTGTCGGAACGTGACACTCCGATCCCCTACATGTGTCGGAACGTGACACTCCGATCCCCAACATGTGTCGGTACGTGACACTCCGATCCCCTACACTATGTGTCAGTACGTGACACTCCGATCCACTAATACTATGTGTCGGAACATGAATCTCTGATCCACTAATACTATGTGTCGGAACGTGACACTCCGATCCACTACTACTATGTGTTGGAACGTGACACTCTGATCCACTAATATCATTCTGTAAATCATCAAGCCTTCTCTATACCATGGCATCATCAATCCCATTATTTTAATTCATTAAGCCTTCTTCTATACCAAGGCATCATCATTAATAATGTATATTAAGTTTCTTTTCAAGATTTGGGATTCAATATTTTCATCATGCTTATCTTATCACAATCACATAATCATATTCATGCAAACATACCATTAAGCATATAGTAGGGTTTACAATACTACCAACACATATCATTCACTATTAAGAGTTTACTTATGAAAGCATGAAACCATAACCTACCTCCACCGAAGAATTGAATCAAGCAAGAATTTTCCCAAAGCTTTGTTTCTCCCTTCTCGTTCGATTCTCTCTCTCTCTCTCTTGTTCTTTCTATTTTCTTTATTCAAACCCTCTTTCTTTTACCCTAATTAGTATATAATTAAGAATAAAAGATGGCAATAATACCCCACTAATTAACTTAGGGTTACCTCTTTTAACCCCTCAAGAATTTTAGTTATTAATATAACCCCACGAAATCTATAATTAAGGAAAGAATAGTCCAAAAACGTCCCTTAAAACTTCACCAGAAATCTGACTCTGCCTGGGATTTGCGCAACCTGTGACGGGCCATCGTGCCTGCGACGGTCCGTCTGGCAGGTCGTCGCAAAGTTCAGAGAATAGATTTTCACTGAAGTCTCCGTGACGGTCCGTCACGCCTGTGACGGTCCGTCCTGCCATTCCGTCACGAAGTTCAGAGAGTCGATTTTCAGTACCCAATTTCAGATTTTCTAAGTGTTTTGAAATGAGACCCTGCGACGGTCCGTCGTGCCCTTGACGGTCCGTCGTGGGGTCCGTCGCTTCGGCCAGTTTTTCCAGAATTGAAGTCTGTTGCTCAAAACGACTAAACAGGTCATTATAATAGATACCAATTTACCCATCGTTTGTCCCCGAACGATCAAAAGAAGGAAAACAAGGGCGAAAAGTAGTACCTGAATCTGTAAACAGATGTGGGTATTTTTCTCGCATATCCGCCTCCGTCTCCCAAGTGGCTTCTTCAACCGATCGATTCTTCCATTGCACCTTGATGGATGCAGTCTCTCTTGACCTCAACTTGCGAACTTCTCTATCTAACAT
This sequence comes from Solanum lycopersicum, assembly GCF_036512215.1. Lineage (NCBI taxonomy): Eukaryota > Viridiplantae > Streptophyta > Magnoliopsida > Solanales > Solanaceae > Solanum > Solanum lycopersicum. Next base: position 18,379,253 of record NC_090809.1, on the reverse strand, counting down.
AGCAACAGGCTCCTCCTCATAAGACAAGTTCTCATCAAGCAAAACAGAATCCCAATGGATAATGTAGTTTCCATCCCCATGGTATCTTTTCAACATCGACACATGGAATACCGGATGTACTCCGGACATCCCTGGAGGCAAGGCTAACTCATAAGCAACCTCCCCTACTCGCTTAAGTACTTCAAATGGACCAATATACCTTGGGCTAAGTTTACCTCGCTTACCAAATCGCATCACCCCTTTCATTGGCGAAACCTTCAACAAGACTTGTTCACCTTCCATGAACTCTAAGTCTCTAACCTTTCGATCTGCATATTCTTTTTGTCTACTTTGCGCCGCTAGAAGCTTTTCTTGAATAGACTTCACTTTCTCCATCGAATCCCTCAAAAGGCCAGTACCCCAAGGCCTAACCTCAAATGCATCAAACCAACCAATGCGAGACCTACATCTCCTACCATACAATGCTTCAAATGGAGCCATATAAATGCTTGAGTGATAGCTATTATTGTATGAAAACTCCGCTAAGGGTAGGAAGCTATCCCAATGACCACCAAACTCTATCACACATGCACGAAGAATATCCTCCAAGACTTGAATCGCTCGCTCAGGCTGACCATCGGTCTGAGGATGGAACACAGTACTAAGGTCCAACCTAGTACCCAATTCCGCATGCAATGTTTTCCAAAACATAGAAGTAAATTGCGTACCTTTATCTGATATGATGGATAGTGGAACCCCATGCAATCGAACGATTTCTGAGATATAGATCTTGGCTAACTTCTCGACATTGTAAGTCACCTTAACCGGAATAAAATGAGCAGACTTAGTTAACCTATCAACAATTACCCAAATAGAATCAAACTTTCCCAATGTCTTGGGAAGACCAACCACAAAGTCCATTGCAATTCTCTCCCACTTCCATTCAGGAATGGCCATTCTCTGAAGTGTTCCTCCGGGCCTCTGGTGTTCATACTTTACTTGTTGACAGTTTGGACACTTGGCAATAAAGTCAACAATATCACGCTTCATTCTACCCCACCAAAAGTGTTGCTTTAGGTCATGATACATCTTGGTTGCACCCGGATGTATAGAATACCTTGAACTATGAGCCTCTGTCAGAATAGTGTTGATCAGATCATCGACGCGGGGTACGCATACCCTTCCCTTGATCCTCAAAACAGCTTCCTCATCAATTTGTGCTTCCTTAGCCTCTCCTCGCAATACCTTATATTGAATTCTGCGCAGTTTCTCATCATCGGACTGTCTTCCCTTAATCTTGTCAAGAAAGGAAGATCTTGCCTCCACAGAAGCCAACAATCCTCCCTTCTCGTTTACTTCTAATCTCATCAAGTCATTACCTAGAGTCTGAACCTCTCTAGCCAGTGGGCGTCTAGAAGCTTGCAAGTGAGCTAGAATTCCCATGTTTCCCGCCTTTCTACTTAGAGCTTTCGCTACAACATTCGCCTACCCCGGATGATACAAAATAGTGATGTCGTAGTCCTTTAGTAACTCCATCCATCTCCTCTGTCTTAAGTTCAAATCTTTCTGAGTAAAGACATACTGAAGGCTACGATGATCCGTATAGATCTCACACTTAACCCCATATAAATAGTGTCTCCATTGCTTTAATGCAAACACTACCGCAGCCAATTCCAAATCATGAGTTGGATAGTTACGTTCATGCACTTTTAATTGTCTTGAAGCATAAGCAATCACACTCTTCTCTTGCATTAGTACTGCACCCAACCCAGAATAGGATGCATCACAATAAACAATGAAGTTCTTACCCTCTACTGGCAAGGTAAGGATAGGTGCGGTAGTCAACAAAGTCTTGAGCTTCTGAAAGCTTTCCTCACATTCGTCAGACCATACAAATGGAACATTGTGCTTAGTCAAGTTCGTCAATTGGGAAGCAATAGAAGAGAATCCTTTAACAAATCGGCGGTAGTAGCTAGCTAACCCAACAAAGCTCCTTATTTCTGACACATTAGTAGGTCTTACCCAATTCTTCACTGTCTCAATCTTAGAAGGATCCACCATCACTCCATCCTTAGAAAGCACGTGCCCCAAGAAGGACACTGCATCTAGCCAAAACTCACACTTAGAGAACTTGGCATAAAGCTTTTTCTCCCTCAACATTTCCAATACCATTCTCAAATGCTCTTCATGTTCCTTCTTGCTCTTTGAGTATACCAATATATCATCAATAAATACGATCACGAAGAGGTCCAAATATGGCTTAAAAATCCCGTTCATCAAGCTCATGAATGCAGCAGGGGCATTCGTATGACCAAAGGACATCACTACAAATTCGTAATGCCCATACCTCGTTCGAAAAGCAGTCTTTGGCACATCCGTTGCCCGTATTTTCAATTGATGATAACCGGATCTCAAGTCAATCTTAGAGAAGACACAATCACCTTATAACTGATCAAACAAGTCATCAATGCGGGGAAGAGGATACTTGTTCTTTATGGTTACCTTGTTTAGTTGTCTGTAGTCTATACACATTCGAAAACTCCCATCCTTCTTCTTTACAAACAAAACCGGAGCACCCCAAGGGGATGCACTTGGTCTAATGAAGACTTTGTTCAATAACTCTTGAAGTTGTGCCTTTAACTCTCTTAACTCCACTGCAGCCATTCTATAAGGGGGTATAGAAATGGGGTGAGTACCGGGTTCAAGATCAATACAGAAGTCAATATCCCTATCCGGTAGCATACCAGGAAGGTCTGCAGGGAACACATCCAGAAACTCACGAACTACTGAAACTGGCTCAATCGAAGGTACTTGGGTAGTGTCATCCTTGAGATGTGCCAAGAAAGCTAAACACCCTTTACTAACCATTTTCTTAGCACGAAGAAAGGAGATAATACGCACTGGATTGGAAGTGTAGTCACCCTCCCAAACTAACGGATCTGTCCCAGGCTTGGCTAACGTCACCGTTTTAGCATTTCAATCAAAGATCGCAAATTGCGGAGAAAGCCAAGTCATACCCAGAATTACATCAAAATCATCCATTTCTAAGATAACCAAATCTACATAAGTGTTGCTCCCCACAAAGTTCACCAAACAAGACCTATATACCTTTTCAACTACCACAGACTCACCCACCGGAGTAGAAACACGAATAGGCATATCAAGTAATTCACAATGTAAATTTAGACCATTAGCAAATGAGGAAGATACATAAGAAAACGTGGATCCAGGATCAAACAATACAGAAGCCATGCAATCACAAACCAGAAGATTACCTGTGATGACAGCATCAGATTCCTCCGCTTCAAACCGCCCAGGGAAAGCGTAAGAATGGGCCCTATCATTCGTCTGTCTGTTGCCCCTACCATGTTGTGATGTAGTGGCCCCAGTTTGCCCATTACCTTTGCCGTTTTGGTGACCACCATTACCTCGACCACCACGTCCTCCAGAATAACGGCCTCTACCATGACCACCTCTACCTCTAGCTATTGGGGGTCTATAACTTGGTCTGGGACAATTTCCCCTAATATGTCCAATCTCCCCACATCCATAACATTCTCTGGAGTCAATCATAGGCCCCTCGGAGAAGTGTTGACCGGTCTGAGGTGGTCCCCCAACTACAGTCTGTAGTGAAGACTGAATTGGTCGGACTGAGTAACTTCCCGAACCCTATCCTCTAGTGTAAGAACCATTAAAATCACCTCCCTTTCGAAGTCTTTTTGATGTCGATGTTGTGGTGAAGTCGTCTGGCTTCACTCCTTCCACTTCTATCACAAAGTCTACCACTTCTTGGAAGGATTTTGCCGTTGCCGCTACCTGTAAGGCCAAAATCTGCAATTCTGACCTCAACCCCTTCACAAACCGGCGAATCCGCTCTTGAGTACTAAAACAGAGTTGAGTGGCATATCTGGATAGTGCACGGAACATAGCCTCATAAGCATTAACCGACATCCTACCTTGCTCTAGGCTCAGGAACTCATCCCTTTTCCTATCCCTCAAAGTCCGGGGGATATACTTCTCCATAAACAAGCTAGGGAACGAGGCCCAAGTCATAGGTGGTGCCTCTATTGGTTGACACTCAATATGTGACCGCCACCACATTTAGGTGTTCCCTTGAAACTGATAAGTCACAAACTCCACACCAAACCGTTCTACTATACCCATCTTGTGTAGTAGCTCGTGACAGTCAACCATAAAATCACAAGCATCCTCCGATTAAGCACCCTTGAAGACCGGAGGTTTCAATTTCAAGAACTTACTGAAAAGTTCATGCTGATCACTTTTCATTACAGGCCCTGTAGTCAGACGAGGAAATGTGCCTATTTCCAATGGAACATCCATGCGGGGAGCCATAGTAGCCGCATGTTGTACCTCCGGAGCCTGAGGTGCTGGTGCAGAAAACACTGGGGGTGTCTGGCCCTGATCAGATAACCCGCTAAGATAAGCCAGAACCTGATTGATCATCTCTGGGGTAGGTTGGGGTGGCATTTCCTCATTTTGCACTTGTTCATTCACCCCATCCTCCCCATCTCTTATCACTTCCTCAGTCGGTGGAGGAGTCACCGCCCTAGTACCAGATGGGCTCGGTGCTCGTCCTCTTCCTCTAGAGGACGTCCTCCCACGACCTCTACCACGGCCCCTTGCCGCTGTTCTCCCTCGAGCCACAGTCCCAGTGGCTGGCTCAGTTGTTTCTTGTCTGTTCGGTGTTGGTGTTGGCGTAGTCGTCGCTCTAGTTCTAACCATCTGCGAAAGAGAGTGAAGATGGTCAGATACCAATTCGTATCGCCTAGATACCAATTGGACTCAAGTAGTAGCACGAAAGAAAGAATGAAAGAGTGAAATTTTTCCTAAAGTCTTATAGCCTCTCAAAGAAAAGTAAAGGCGTCCCCCTACCATTCCTTAAGACTCTACTAGACCTGTTCTTGTGTGATGAGACCAACGAACCTAATGCTCTGATACCAAGTTTTGTCACGACCCAAATTCGAACCGCGACTGGCACCCACACTTTCCCTCCTATGTGAGCGAACCAACCAATCTAACCTTAACATTTCAATATAATAACCACAGAAAGTAATGCGGAGGACTTAAACTCATTAATAAAAACCAATTCAATAACTATCAATATTCAACATCTATTATTTCCAAAAGCTGGAAGTCATCATCACAAGAACATCTACTTTAAACTACTAATTCTAAGAGTTTCTAAGAAGCTAAAAATACATAAGAAGCTAGTCCATGCCGGAAGTTCAAGGCATCAAGACACGAAGTAGAAGATCCAGTCCAAGCTAGAAGCGTTAGCTCACCCTGAAGATCCGGTGTGACGATGACTGGCTTGAGTTACTGTTGAGTCGAAGATGACGGCACGTTTGCTGCACTCCACAAATAACAAGAAGAAAAACATAAAAGTAGGGGTCAGTACAAAACACGGGTACTGAGTAGATATCATCGGCCAACTCAAAATAGGGAACAGTATATATCAATATTATCATAAATCAACTATAAAACTCAACATGTAGCAACAACAAGTGTTATAATCATCAATAAGTACCATCAAGTTCATCCATGAGGGCTCAAGCCTCAACACCATACTCATTTGGGAATTAAGTATATTAAGTTGAGTATATTATCATCTTTCAAGATTCATTATCTTTCCTCCTCTTGTGTCGGTACGTGAAACTCCGATCCCCTACTACTATGTGTCGGTACGTGACACTCCGATCCCCTAATTCTATGTGTCGGAACGTGACACTCCGATCCCCTAATTCTATGTGTCGGAACGTGACACTCCGATCCCCTAATTCTATGTGTCGGAACGTGACACTCCGATCCCCTACATGTGTCGGAACGTGACACTCCGATCCCCTACATGTGTCGGTACGTGACTCTCCGATCCCCTACACTATGTGTCGGTACGTGACACTCCGATCCACTAATACTATGTGTCGGAACGTGACACTCCGATCCACTAATACTATGTGTCGGAATGTGACACTCCGATCCACTACTACTATGTGTCAGAACGTGACACTCCGATCCACTAATATCATTTTGTAAATCATCAAGCCTTCTCTATACCAAGGCATCATCAATCCCATTATTTTAATTCATCAAGCCTTCTTCTATACCAAGGCATCATCATTAATAATGTATATTAAAGTTTCTTTTCAAGATTTAGGATTCAATATTTTCATCATGCTTATCTTATCACAATCACATAATCATATTCATGAAAACATACCATTAAGCATATAGTAGGGTTTACAATACTACCAACACATATCATTCACTATTAAGAGTTTACTTATGAAAGCATGAAAACCATAACCTACCTCCACCGAAGAATTGAATCAAGCAAGAATTTTCCCAAAGCTTTGTTTCTCCCTTCTCGTTCGATTCTCTCTCTCTCTCTTGTTCTTTCTATTTTCTTTATTCAAACCCTCTTTCTTTTACCCTAATTAGTATATAATTAAGAATAAAAGATGGCAATAATGCCCCACTAATTAACTTAGGGTTACCTCTTTTAACCCCTCAAGAATTTTAGTTATTAATATAACCCCACGAAATCTATAATTAAGGAAAGAATAGTCCAAAAACGTCCCTTAAAACTTCACCAGAAATCCGACTTTGCTTGGGATTTGTGCAACCTGTGACGGGCCGTCGTGCCTGTGACGGTCCGTCTTGCAGGTCGTCGCAAAGTTTAGAGAATGGATTTTCACTGAAGTCTCCGTGACGGTTCGTCACGCCTGTGACGGTCCATCCTGCCATTCCGTCACGAAGTTCAGAGAGTCGATTTTCAGTACCCAATTTCAGATTTTCTAAGTGTTTTGAATAGAGACCCTGCGACGGTCTGTCGAGACCTTGACGGTCCATCGTGGGGTCCGTCGCTTCTGCCAGTTTTTCCAGAATTGAAGTCTGTTGCTCAAAACGACTAAACAGGTCGTTACACCTACACAATGTCTACTCAATAAATCGACACATATTCCAACCCTTAGCATATAACATACCATGCAATTGTGTATTCTACTCTAAATTTTGAAAACAACACTGCAAAAAGATCACATTCTACTAAATTATGCTCACACCCGAAGGATACTAGTTAGTTGTAAATCAACTAGCAACATATTTGTGTTCTTACTCAATATTTCAGAATAGAGGCTACATTGATTTCCTGGAGGCTTAAGAAAATATGAACCTGTATCCTCACATCGGTGCTCAATACTACTCCAAAAAATATACTAGCCCTTATGTTTTTTATGACATACTAATTCATTTATTTAAGATTAGTGATCTAACTTAGCTTTAAAATTTCTCTTGGAAATCATAGTTTCCCTGCTTAATTCATTTACAAAGCTATCGCTTCTGTCTAAAATCTAGCTTGAAGGCTCTTTACTTGTTTAAATGTAAACATATTTGTAACTCTTCGCGATTACTTAATCCCCTTGTAACTTGTAAGAATGAAATCAACTCTGTACTCTTGCTTAACTTGTAACTTAAGTCGATAAACAAAGATATTTTTAGTGAAAGACTCTTAGAAACTTTAGGAACTCACTTTGACTTGTTTCTTAATGTTTAGACTTGACTTTTAACTTGTTTCACTTTTATCTTAACTTTTATTGAATTGGATTATGAATTCAATTATCATGATCTCACATTTATGGATGATTTCATGAAGTTTAGATTTACCTTAAAGTGTTTGAATCAAGTAAGAAATGTGGGTACATCACTCTAGAACTAGTAAGAAAAGATACAGGAAGAATGTGGTCTTTAGGTGATCTTGTCTCTCTGGGAGACATGGAGCGCCTGATAATAACGGGTAGACTCTTGTCTGAGGCACTGCGGATGGCACGGTGTGCGAGGTCTTGTCGGATAGATCTTTCCCTAAGGGGATCTAGTAGACGCGATACCCCAGGGTCATTCAAACGGTAATTCCAACTTTTCTTCTGGGTTTATAATCTCTAAACCTTCTAAAATTTCATATAACACACTTCACTAACTTAGGATTACTAATAACCTCCATACCCAATCGATTAGACTTAAGAAATAACCTGGAAACACGAATCAATTCAAGTAAAGGCAGGCTACAACTTAACAAAAAAATTCAACAATTGTTCATCAAGAAATTCAATATTTGTAATTCAATGTATTGAAAAATCGCTGAATTAAACATGTTGGTGTGTGAGTGAACGAACACAACACATAATGATCTCACAGACCTTACACATATTACCCTTAACGAATTCCACTCAATGATCTTGGCGTTATTCTCTTATCTTTTCTCCCAAGCCCTAAGCATATTCCAATTTTCTAAAACTAACTTAAGGCTTAGTTTTACCCCAATATACACTTAAACAAATTTGGAAATAGTAGGATGAAAATACTATTTTACACTTATAAAAATCAAGATTAGACTTTCCTCAATCCAATAGCGCAACTTCTGATGGACATACCTCTCTCATACCATATTAAAAATGTGCAAACTCGGTGATGTTGGAAAGATCTCTCCATGGGCTTTCCGACCATATAAAGAAATGACCCTAACTCATATCTTGCTAGAAGTTATAACCTTTTGAAAATGATAAAAGACATACTTTTTGAACCAAGGAAATTTTCGAGATTTCTTCCTAAAATGATAAGATTTAGTTTATTAGATTATTCCTAGATATTTCAAGTTATGAGATGTTACAATATCTCCCCCTTGAAAACATTCATCCTCGAATGAGATATCTTTCACTAAGCTAAGGGTAGTAAGTTATTTCAGCACTCACAAATAAGAGCAAATAATAACATGCTTACACATAGTTTTATAAAGTCCTAACAAGAGAATTTTGTACCTTGATATACATTCTCTTAGGATTCAAAAATATTTGAATATCTCTTCTTTATATCCTCTCGAGCTTCGCAAGTTTGTTCTTCAACAAATTGGTTCCCCAAAGGACCTTGACTGATGCAACTTCCTTAGTTTTCAACTTGCAAACTTGACGATCTAAAATTTGAATCGAAATCTCTTCATAGGATCAATTATACTTAATCCCCACATTCTTAGTTGGTACAATCCATGAAGGATTAGTGAAGAAATTCTTCAACAAAGAAATATGGAATATCATATTAATTGGTGTTAACTCTTGTGGTAGCTCCAACTCATAAGTTACATTGCCAACTCTTTGGAGATTCTGTAAGGACCAATATATCGGGTCTAAGTTTCCCCTTCTTACAAAAACCTCATAACACCATCCATGGGTGAAACTTTAAGATACACCCAATCATCCACGTCAAACTCTAACGGTCTTCTCCTAACAACTGTGTAGTACTTTTGGCGATGTTGTGCTGTTTTCAATCTCTCTTGAATCACTTTAACCTTCCCCATAGCTTTGAGAACTAGATCTGACCTTGAAACCCTGGTTCACAAGCTTCGAACCACCCAATTGGATATCTCAATCTTCTCCCATAAAGAGATTCATATAGGGCCATTTGTATGCTCGAATGGTAACTGTTGTTGTAAACGAACTCAATGGGAGGTAGGAGATAATCCCAATTTCCTTTGAAGTCAATCACACAAGATCTCAACATGTCTTCTGAAGTCTTGATAGCACATTCTTCTTTTCCATCGATTTGAGGAAGGAAAGTAGTGCTTAAGTTCACCTTTGAACCCAAAAATTTCTAAAAAGATTTCTAGATTTGTGTAGTAAATTGTGCCCCACTATCTGAAATAATGGAAATCAGAACTCCATAAAGTTTCACCATTTAATGAATGTGCAACATAGCATAATCCTTGGACAAATAGGTAGTCCTTTACCGGCAAGAAATGGGTTGAATTTGTCATTTTATCGACAACCACCAAAATATAATCACGCTGCCTCCAAGACCTTGACAATCTTTTTATAATGTCCATAGTAATAGTCTCCCACTTCTATTTTGGATGTTCTATTTTCTTATCCAACCCTCCAGGCCTTTGGCGTTCCACTTTAACTTTTGGCTATTCGGGTACTTGGCAACAAACTAAGCAATATCATTCCTTATGACTTACCAACAATATACCTCTCTAAAATTGTGATACAACTTGGTGGAACCCGAATGAATGGAATATTTGGATCTATGAGCTTCCTCCGTGTTCCTCACTTGAATTCCATCAACCCTTGGTACACACAACCTTCCTTGATACATCAGCACACCATCTCTCCCTTGTTCAAAAGCTAATACTCTTTGCTTATGAACATTTACCTTCAAGTCAAGAGAAATGAGGTATTGGTCAAGCTTCTATTTCACATCTTACACTAATGAGCACTCAGCCCCATTGGTAATCATAATTCCTCTTTATATGGAATCCATAATTCTGACTCCCAGGCGTTCATGTTTGTGCACATCTTTAGCTAATTCCCTCTTTCCTTATTTAACATAGGTGGTACTTCTCATGGATAACCTGTTTATGGCATCAATTGCTACATTAGCCTTACCTGGGTGGTAAAAAATACACATGTCATAATCCTTGAGTAATTTTTGCCACTTACTTAGTTAGAGATTAAGAAATTTTTCAGTGAAAATATATTAGAGGATCTTGTGATCAGTGAATATGTCAACATGAACGCCATACATGTAGTGATGCCATATCTTCAAATAAAAAACTACTGCAGCCAATTGATACACTCAAACTATACTTCCCTAAAACAGTATAAGTTAAGAACCCAAATGTTAGCTTGGGGTTGATCCCACGAGGAAAATGCTTTAGACTTAACTTTAATCAGATTACTTCAATTTAGTCAAGTCTTTTCTGGAAACAAATAATTAAAGGGGGGATTTTGTGTAACAAAAGTAATTAATTAAGTCTAAGTAAACAAGTAGCTAGTTCAAATATTTGATGTTTATCAAATGATGAGAAAAACTAGGGTGTAAGTGTTCCCCATAGGTTCGTAAAGCAGTAACCCTTTCTATAACAACTTTGTCCTAGTATCTTGCATGCAAAGTGGTAAGTTATGTATCCCTAATTCCTGGGTCCGATAACTAGTGAATTTCACTCCGCACCTTGGTCCAGCTACGTGTGTGTACTTTACTAAACCTTACCTTTTACCTCATATTAAGCATCACAATTGATTTATGGCTTAGTTATTACTTCAAACCACTCGACACTAGCGTATTATATAGTATATACTAAATCTATGTTGATAATTCTTTTCTTATTATCTACCTCCTTGGTCTGCCAAGTAGCAACCAGGCGAGTTCTAATGTGTACACTCTTTAAAAATACTTCTAAACGAAAGAATGAGCAATACATGCAAGAAACTATTTGAGAATTATTATGTTAGCTAGTTTTACTTTGTTAATTACCCATGGTTCCAACAACCCTAGTTGTGGATTTAGTTACCCATGTTCATAATAACACAATTCATATAAATTAAACAAGAATTCATGTACTTACTTTAATAATAATGAAGAAAATCCAGAAAATCACTTGAATTCGAGAAAATAATGCAATAAACGATTTCGTAAAAATGAAGTATTTTCCAAAACCCAATATTCAACAACAAATATTACAAATTTGAAAAATAACCGAACGACTAACACTAAAAATGAGGTTTTTGGTCCAATTTATAATAAAAAAAATCCTAAACATAAAGGGAAACCTAAATAAGGAAAATCTGTCCAAAAACGCTTCTCGCGTCGATGACCTAACCAGTCGACCGTCGAGGTAACGACGGATAATCAATACCTCCATCGGTCAATACTTCAACTCTATTTTTAGCTGTTTTCTTCTCCAACTCTCTGTTACTATCGACGGACTAAGACAACGGTTCGTTGACGGGACGACGGTCCGTCGATGTCCTTCGTTGCTCCACACTTAGAATCTTTTCAAATTGGGTACTGCGGCTACATTCTGTTAGTAACAACGGATCACCCAAACGGTCCATCGATGAGACAACGGACCATCATTCCTTCCTCAACCTCACATTTAGTCAAAATTCCCTGATCTTTCCTTCGAAGCATAACATCTTCGTGGCGACAGTTGCCACCTATGGACCGTCGATGGGTAGAAGGATTGTCGATGTCTCCATAGGTCATCTTTTATGCAATTATCACTACATCTTCAGCGTATTCATTCAGGATAGTTTTTTCCTGCAAACACAAAGAAAAAATTATTAAAACTACTTCAAAGAGGTATTATACACACAATAAACTTAAGGAAAAAACATTGAATGTATCGTGAAACCACGTTACATCAACACCCTAAACATAAAATTGTTGTTTGTCCTCAAGCGACACACTATGACTCACCACAAAAACCTTTGTCCAAAAGTATCCTTATTATAACTTTCACAATTATCTGGCAATGAATCCCGATTATTTTCATTGTGTTCATGCATGATATCACTATTAGGCTCGCTTATGTGGATCAGACCATGACACAGACTCATCATGAACCAACACCTCTCCTCTTTTACTTCTCCTAAGGTACAAACTTTCATGTATTGCAACTAGTACCCCTTATTTAAAAACAATATCCTTCTTTTTCACATAGTGATTTCAGTTTGAGTATAAGGATTATTTTTTTCAACACTCACTCTCAGAACAACTTCTCACTATATTGGTACTTATTGCCATAGGCTTGCCCTTATTTTCATTGCGTTAAGTTCAACGTATTAGACTCTTATAATTATGATGGTACTTTCTTATCTTGTAACGTAGGCTTAGGGTCAGGTAGGTTACATTTTGATGTATTTTAGTGATTTGTTGTCCTCCTTGACATAACGACTAAGCATCCTACCTTTTCATTGTTTATTCCGCCCTATTTCTTAATTTTCTTTTTTTGTCTTATTTTTATCCTTTCTCTCTCCTTTTGTGTAAGTGACTCTTCTTTTATTTTTTTATTTTCTTATTTTCTTTTAATCTCAAATTTTGAAATTTTTTCACTTGATATCAACTTTGCTTGAGTCACTATTCTTTTCTTTTTTCTCTCTCTTTATTCTTTCAGCACTACTTTCGGAGCATTCCTCATAATAGCCACCCTCAACTCATGGCTTTGCCATGAGTCAAGGTACACAATACCCAAGGTGGGTCAGGGACACGACAAGGTTGTTTTCTGCATTAGGCACAATCAGCTTATGCTTTTGGCATAAGCTAAGTTGCACATGTCCAAGGAGGGACAAAGGTCAACACGTTCCCAAAAGATAACTTGGGGTAGAAAAGAACGGTTCATTTTAAGTTCAAATCATTTGGATCAAGAAGGGATTAATTTAAATTGGTTTTACTTCATCTAGGCTAAAGGTTGACTATCTTGAAGAATGGCCTCTGATCCTTTCTTAATTTTCTATTACAGATTACTTTTATCAAGACTAACCGGGTAAGTTCTGGCTTAGTACCAACGGTGGTCTATTAAACTTTCTCACACTCACTTAACACCTCACTACCCTACCAGATTATAAGACACGTAATTCGATCTTAGGATTGAGGGTCATGCGGGGGTATATCTCTATATCATGCTTAGAGCGACACATTCATCCTTCACTATGCCTAATCATGCAAGCATTTTCTTTAAATCATGATATAATTTTATTTAGCCATCATGCTTCAAATTTCATATCAATACTATGTACAAGATACTAACATGTCGGTTCAACAATAAGTAAACAGTCTCTTGGGGAAAAAGAACACAAGCAAGAAATCCCCAAGAGAGGATACTGAGTTTGCCTATCCAGACTTCACCCTAGCACTAGCTTTGAATTTACCCCACCCCAACAAAAGAGCATGCATTTGTCCCAATGCATAAAAAAAATATAAAACCGAGTAGAAGGTGAAGCAGACCTGAGGCGCATAGAGTTGATGATCAACAAGATGGTCAGTCCGGTTTCCCAGAACCCGCTCTCTATGTAGAAGGGACAACATCTGTAGTGTCCACAGCAATAACAACAACCTTAGTAGTGCTCCTCTCAACATCAACAATCCTGGAGCTAGATGCTTCCAGCAGCAACCTCCTAAGCACTCATCAGCCAGGACTCCTCATCAATCAACGAGGCTCTCCTCGCAACCTCCAACACAAGATTCTCTCTCTTTCTAGATCGAGTCTCATCATCCTATATATATCGGTGCCTCTTGGTATGCTCACGTGGATGAGGTTATGGAGCAGCAGTGGTGGAGAACACTGCAACCATCAATGTATCCTCAGCAGGCTCCATAGATAGGGCCTCGGACTGAAGAACCCGGGCCTTCAGTATGGCATTTATATCTAGACTTAGACTCGCCACAGCAGCTTGGAGAGTCATCAAATCTACAGTAGGGGATAGCCGGGTGAGAACCCTCAAACTCAAATGCGTCAAGGCACTGGTGGACCTCCATAATCTACCTTTTAGTCAGCTGGGACATCTTGTTCTCGATTCACTCTTTTGCCTCAATAATGTACTTCTGTATCCAAGGCTGGATATGATGTAGAAGTGTGGCCATTTGGGCCTCTAACTTCTGCACCCTAGCGATCAAGACTAGTGTTGTTGATGGGGTGGACGGGTAGGAGCTTAGAGCTATGCTAGTATCCGAGATAGACTCAATCAGGGTGGTGTTAGTAGGCTCTAAGGTACCCTGATTAACCCCTTGGGATTTCTTTACCATGGCTGCCAAGCTCTCACTAGAGGCCGCACCTCTGATCGGGGCCCTCTCTTGGGAGCCAGCTCATTGGCCTCATCCCAGATGAGATCGATATCAACTATGCCAGTCAGGGTCTTGAGCACATCTATGTGCCACACGGGCACTCCTGTAGACCTTCACAACTCAAAAGTAATGCAAGGGAAGGGGTAAGTAGTGGTGGCCTTAAAAGCCCTCTCATGAATGACCGCATGTAATAGCCACGGGAAATCTACTTCGAACCCAGCAACTATGGAGCTATCAGCACTGCTCTATCCTATGTAACAATATTATCAGCAACAGTGGGGGAGAGGAAATGATGGACCAAGATCCATGAGAATTTGGTCGTGAATGTGAGGTTGGCATTCTTTATACCTCCTTTGGGATACAGCACCCAATCGCAACCTCGTCATCCACAGAGATGTTCTGGGCTATCCAAATCTTCGTGGTCTCTCTCAGCACTCTCACGCTTGAAACGACCGTCTTTTACTAGATTCTATCGATAGTCAAACTCTAGAGTGTGGGGGGTCCTGGTGGCATCAGTGTCAGCACCATATACAAATCTGTGAATGGCGGGCAAAAAGATCTCCACCCACTTGCCATGGACATGAACATGCTCAAGTGGTGCATTTTTGAAGGGGTTTGTCCACCTCTCAAAACTAGTCCAGAGAGTCGCCACATAAGTAGTGTAGAACTCTCTCACCATCTCCTTGCTGTAATGGCCCAAACTCCTAGCTTTCCACTCTAGCAAATGGCGAGTGTAAAGGTCATGTATAGCTAGCTTCTAGGAAGACTCCCCGTAAGAACTTGCCGCTCAACTATCAGAGTCCGAGTCATGACCCCTTTGTCATTGAGCATCTTTGCATCCCTCTATATCTGATATTGTCCCTCGACACACCACTAGTTGGGCTGATTAGCAACCGGTGCGGGGACATTGGTCAGGCTGCTGGAGTAGAATCCGTACTATCAGCCTCCTTAGATGAGGCAATGTGGACCAATGTAGCTGGATCAGTGGACCCATGTGAATATCAAGCTTCCTCAGACCTGGAAGCCTCAACAGAGCCAGACGCTACCTCAGAAACTACAGCAGACCAGAAGGTTTGCCGGTCATTTTGCGCTCCTCATCAAACTGGGAGGCAGTGACTACACCAAACGCCACCCTCATGGGCGTGCTTCGAGAGGTCCTAGCAGCACGTGAAGGTGTCTAGGTGCCAGAGGGAACATATTCAGGGTTGTGTTCATCGTCGAACGACCCAATCACCAATCGGAGGGAAGAGGCGACAGACTTGGAACGTCCTCTAGAGTAGACTAGGTCTTGCTTGGGTTCTATGTCTACCTACAAGGAGGGGTTATTAGTACAAATGTAAGCCTGCAAGACACTCAAAAGAATCATACAAAGAGGAGAAAACACAAAAACAGTGGTAATGCAGAATTGCAGAACTGAATGATGAACCACATCGATAGTCCATCGATAAAATGATGGTCCGTTAGTGTGGGTCCGTCAGTGGACACTTAGAAAATTTATTTAGACATTGCAGAAACAAAGGTTCTATTAGAGAGGACAAAAGTGAATGACGGACCGTTGACGAAATGACAGTCCGTCAGTGGGGGTCCGTCGATGGATCCTTGGAAACTTTTTTGGATTCTTAAAAAATTATAATTTGTTTTAAGGACGACGGAAGTTCAAAATGGACCGTTGATGGATTGACGGTCCGTCAGTGGGAGTCTGTCGATGGACCCTTAGAAACGTTTTTGGATTCTTAAAAAACACAGTTTCTGTTAATGAAGACGGACCTACAGGACACACCATCAACGATACGACGATCTATCGGTGGGGGTGCATCAATGGACCATTCAAAATTTTTTGAGGAACTTCACAAATAAGGGTTCTGATAGAGTATACGGACATGCAGGTTGGTCCATCGATGGGTTGACGGACCATCGCCTACCCCTGTGGGTAGACACTTGGACAAATTTGGGAAGGTGTTGTTGACTAACCCCAATGATCGCCTGTCGAAGCACTAACGATGCGTCGCGGGGTCTCGTTCTATCTTTCAGGGATAAAATTTTGGCAGCCATTGTTACCCCCACAGAATAATTTCAGAGCAATCTACGAAACATTAAGTTCCTCTAGCGTTTAACAAAACATTTCATCATTCCTAGGGCATGAATTATCATAGTTTTAAACATAGAGTCTCATAGACTATCAAACCCTACGTCGGAAACAACAACACTCAAAACACAACAATTATTAGACAATACATCATGGTTCTAAAGAACTAGGAATTCAGTTTAAAGATTTTAAACATGCAACGGTGTCCCAAATTAAAGACTCACTATCGTATTCCAGCAATTTAACATGTACAGTAACAAGAGTAAATAGAGCAGATTAGAAAGACATACATGTATATACTTTTGTGTAGGGAATGAAGAGATGAATTCTTGCAAGTACGAAAGACAAAATAATGACCTCGAACATCAAACGGGCAGAAGATTGATGAAGATGGAAAATTAGGGAAGAGAAGGGATTTGGGAAACTAATGGAGATTTGGAGAAGAGGAGAATCTGATTGATAGAAATGGTAGTTAATGGGTGAGGAAGTGTAGAAGTTGAAGGGAAATGAGGAGGGAAACGGTTTTTGGGAAGGTTTTGAAATGGTGGGTAACTTAAAAGTTTAAAATTTTAATATATAGAAAGTCGTGTCGTGTCGGGTTACTGGGTCATAGGAGCCGAGGATTACCCGTCGACGGACGGTAAGTCAGTCGATGGTCCATTGACGGCTACCTCAAATGTGCACTAACATAGAAAATAATTAAAGAAACAAATCTGGGATCTTCGGACCCTACCGACGGTCCATCGACAGGATAACGATCTGGTTCTTGGTCCGTCGATCAGTGCACTAGACCAATTTTCTATAGATTTTCGGGGATTTGGTCCGTGCACATTGAAAACCCAATAAGCTAATATTTTTGTATTTTCTTGATACTTTTTAAACATGGACCCTAGTTTACTCTCTAGCAAACACTTCTAAAACAAAATAAAAAAATTAATACGTGACATTAAGTGAAAAAAACATAAACAATGCAACTACGCCTATAAAATCACGATAAAAAAAACAAAACAGTTGTTGGCTATAGGATACATATTGGGTTGCCTCCCAATCAGTGCTTGATTTAACGTCGTGGCACAATGATATACTGTGGTTTCACGGTATTATTAATACTTTTTCCTTAAGTTTAGTGTGTCCAAAAGCCTTTTTGTGCTAATTTTTATATAATTTTCTCTTTGTTTTGCACGAAATCTTTCCAAAGCTGAATGCAGAGATTTTGAGCGAAGAACTGGAGAAGAGACCACCTACAGAGTTTATGATGGTCCGTCGTGCTTGTGACGGTCCGTAGGTGGCAGCGTAGTGCAGCTGCTGAAGGAAGATGGGGAAGTCTGACCAAGTGTGGGATTACGAAGCTTGTAACGGTCCGTCGTCTCTCTGACGGTCCGTCCTGCAGGTTCGTCGTGAAGTTCAGAGAAGTGATCCCAGTACCCAGATTCCAAGAGTTGAAGTGTTTTAGAACGAAGACCCTCGACGGACCATTGTGCCTATGACAGTCCGTCATACTTGCCGTCGATGGGAATGAAGAGAGCAGGAAAAGAAATTGCACAAGTATGGGACGACGGAGTCCACGATGGTCCGCCGTGACAACGACGGTCCGTCGCGTGGTCCGTCGACCCAGCCGCGTATTGGCAGATTTCCAGCAATTAGAATCCTTGTTTAATTATGTTTTTGTTTTTTTATAAATATTTCGAAAAACCTCATTTTTGAGGTTAGACATTAGATAGTTAGACTCTATGATATTAGACATCAGATTTTTAGACTTTGTGTATTTGTGTTGGATTTTGAGATTCTTGCAAGTGATTTTTGGATATTAATCAAGCAAACTTTGGATTTTATTCTTTCTCGCTGAAGTAAGTACATGAATTTGTATTTAATATATTTGAATATTGTGTTTATGGCTATGAGTAACTAAACTCCATAACTAGGGTTGTGGGAACCATAGGCAAATAATGAGATAAACCCAAGCAAAAATAACAATTCTAGATTAGTGTCTTGCATGTTTTAATAATTCTTTAGCTTAAAAGTCTTTTTAACGGATGGACAACGTTAGAACTCGCCTAGATGCTACTTGCCGGACCAAGGAGGTAGATAATAGGAAAAGAATTATTAACATAGATTAATTGTATACTATCTCATAGGCTAGTATTGATTGGTACGCGGTAATAACTTAGTCAAATATCAAATACGATGCTTAATATGAGGTAAGGATAGGGGTTAGGATAGCAACACACGTAGCAGGATCAAGGTATGGAGTGAGATTTTCTAGATGCCGGACCAAGGATTTAGAAATACATAACTTATCACTTTGCATGCAACATACTAGGAAAGAATTGTTATAGTTGGAATTATCAAGTTATGAACCTGCGGGGAACACGTAAACCCTAGTTACTTTGATTGATTGGTTAAAACCCAACATTCAAAAGCTGTTAAGTGTCTCTGTCAAGTTCGTTGTTTATTTTCACTCATTTAGAAATAGAAACCCCCCTTTATTTTTTTTACATTCCAAGGAAGTCATTGACCAAACAATAGTAATAACAGGTTGAAGTTAAGTCTAGACTATTTTCCTCGTGGGAATGATCCCAACCTCACTAGTTGGGTTATTTACTTGACACAACCGCTTTACTTCTTATTTGAGAAGTAAGTTTGAGCGTATCACACAGCGTAGGACTCTTGATTACTCAGACTTCATCAAAACGGTATGCCCCAATCACTTCATTCTCCTTTTCAGCATGCCAAAGGTAGATTTTGATTCGTTGCCCGTTCACCTTGAACCTTACACCCTCGTTATTCTCCAACTTATCTGCTTCATGAGGGAATACTTGGGTGATCAAGAATGGACCTGTCCATTTAGATTTGCATTTTCCTGTAAACAAGCGCAACTTAGAGTTGAATAAAAGCACCAAATCTCCAACCACAAAGTCGCGCTTCTCAATCTTTTGTTCATGGTACTTCTTCATCTTTTCTTTGTAAAAGGCTGAATTTTCATATGACTTTAAGCGAAATTCATCAAGATCATTCAACCCATTGAACCTCTGTTCCACAGCCTCATTCAAATCCATTTTAAGTTTCTTCATTCGCCACATGACCTTATGCTCTAACTCAACCATCAAGTGACAAGCTTTCCCATATACAAGTTGGTATGGGGACATACCTGTGGGAGTCTTGTATGTTGTCTGGTAGGCCCAAAGAGCATCATCAAGCCTCCTTGACCAATCTGTTCTATTCACATTCACCATTTTCGCCAGAATCTGCTTGATTTCTTTGTTTGACACCTCAACTTGTCCACTAGTCTAAGGAGGGTATGGCCTGGCCACATTGTGGCGAACCCCATATTTCTCCAACAATACTTTGAACAAATTGTTGCAAAAGCGGGATCCCCCATCACTAATAATGGCCCTTGGCTGCCAAATCTTGACAATATTTTCTTTTTCAACAACGCGGTGACACTCTTCCCTTTATTATTTGCAAGTGCTATGGATTCCACCCATTTTGACATATAATCAATAACCACAATAATATACTTCATCCTATGATAACTCACAAAGGGGACAATAAAGTCAATACCCCACACATCAAATAACTCAATTACACGAATGGGATTTAAAGGGAGTTCTTGCTGTCAAGAAACCCCTCCATCTCTTTGGCACCTATCACATGCCTTGGAAAACTCATGAGCATCTTAGTGGATGGTTGTCTAACAGTAGCCACATTGTAAGATTTTATGGGCTTCTGGATACCATTATGATTCCCACCCACAGGCGCGGAGTGGCATGCCTCCAAAACACTCAACATCTCGACTTCTGGCGCACAATGCCGAATAAGCCTATCTACACAACTCCTATATAAATACGGATCATCCTAAAAGAATTTTTTAACAACATGCATGAACTTTTTCCATTGATATAAAGACAAGTCCGATGGGATTATATCACTAGAGAAGTAATTCGCAAAATCAGCGAACCATGGAATCAAGTCTTGAGAAGCGGCTAATACGTGCTCATCAGGGAAAGTATCATCAATTTCAGCCTTTTCACCCAATTCTTGCATAGCTCCATCCTCAATTCGGGACAAGTGATCGGCAACTTGAATTTCGATCCCTTTTCTATCTTTCACTTCAAAGTCAAATTCTTACAACAGTAATACCCAACGAATCAACCTCGATTTTGCATACTTTTTTCCCATCAAATAACTCAAGGCAGAATGATCAATATGCACTGTAACTCTTGTGTCAAGCAAATAGTAGCAAAATTTCTCGAAAGCAAAGACCACCGCAAGGAGCTCTTGTTCAGTCATAGTGTAATTCTTTTGGGCTTCATTAAGGGCATTACTGGCGTAGTAAATGGGGTGAAAGATTTTACCCTTCTTTGACCCAAAACTACACCAAGAGCAACCCCACTAGCATCACACATCACCTTAAATGGCTTACTCAAATCTGGGGAAATCATAGTGGATGCAGACACCAATTTCTCCTTCAACTCACTGAATGCCTTAAGAAAGGATTCATCAAAATAAAATTTACACTCTTTCTCAAGTAACTTTCACAGAGGATGTGCAATTTTTGAAAAATCCTTGATAAACCTCCGGTAGAAACCCGTATGCCCAAGGAATTTCCTCACACCTTTAACAGAGATGGGTGGAGGAAGTCTCTCTATCACCTCAACTTTAGCTTGATCAACCTCTATGCCCTTCTCTGAGATGCAATGAACCAATAAAATACCTTCTTTCACCATGAAGTGACATTTTCCCTAATTTAGCACAAGGTTGCAATCTTCACATCTTTCGAGAACTTCGAACAAGTGATTCAAACAATGATCAAATGAGTCACCAACAACAGAAAAATCATCCATAAATACCTCAATAATTTCCTCCACCATATCGGAGAATATGGGCATCATACATTTCTGAAAAGTAGTTGGTGCATTACACAACCCGAAGGGCATCCTCTTGAACGTGAAAGTTCCAAAAGGACAAGTAAAAGTGGTTTTTTATTGATCTTCTGGTGTGATAGAGATTTGATTTTAACCTGAATAACCATCAACAAGAGAATTCCACCCCTTTCCTGCAAGCCTATTTAACATCTGATACACGAAGAGCATAGAAAAATGGTCCTTCTCAGTCCATGCATTCAATTTCTGGTTATTCATACACACTCTCCATCCGGTCACCGACCGCACTGGAACAAGCTCATTTTTCTCATTAGGGACCAGAGCCATTACCCCTTTCTTTGACACACACTGAATAGGGCATACACAACTACTATCAGCGATCATATATATGATTCCGGCATCCAACCACTTAATAATTTCCTTCTTAAGTACCTGTTGCATATGTGGACTTAAATGTCTCTGATGCTCAATATTGGCCTTATGATCGGGCATAAGTTGTATTTTATGTGAACAAATACCGGGAAGGATACCAATAATATCCGCAATAGTCAACCCAATAGCTCTCTTGAACCTCTTCGACACTTCAACCAAACATTCTGAGTTTTTGGGCAAAACCATCCTTCAACTATACCCCAAACTTAAATTACATCCTTATAGTATAATTTTTAGCAGAAAAACATCCTTTACCTATACTCCAAACTTATACTACATCCTTAAATTACAATTTTTAGCATAAAACATCCTTCAAGTATTTTTTATGGAGTAACTTTCATCCTTTTGTTAGTTATTGTCAAAAAAACTAAGGAATCTTATGAAAACATGAGCAGTTAACGTGACTTTCAACAATAGTTATTATGTCTAATTTCATTACTTTCTATAAGAATTTCTTTAGAAAATAAAAAAAAATTAGATAATATTTCTTATGGAAACTAAAAATAATTGGAAGGTGTGAGCGTACATAATTTTTCTTTTTCGTAACGAAAAGAAGATGGAGATTAATTATTTTTATCTTCTCCTTAACCAATTAAATCAATAGATATTTAGGTCAATTTGATATTGAAGTGACAAAAATATTGATTATGTTTCGTACTTGAATTTCGTTATACGTTATTAGAAGGGGAAGTCTCCAACAAATGTGCTTCTAGCATATTCAGTTGAGAAAGAAACATATTAAAAATAATAATATTTAAATTAATATTATATGAAAATTGAATGAAAAAATGGTCAAATCAAAAATATCATAATTCTTAACTCAATTATGAAAAATTTCACGACCATATTCTTGGCATATCTAAGAATAACAATCACGAAGAAACGATTTATTTTTTATGGGATATATCAATTAGTTTTCTGACAAATTCAAAAAGAAGGATGAAAATTGTTTACTTTAAAATATTAGAAGGATGTTTTATGATAGGAATTATATTTTAAGGATGTAGTTTGAGTTTGAGTTATAGTTTAAGGATGTAGTTTGAGTTGATAGTCACGTTAACTACTCATGTTTTTGTAAGATCCCTTTGTTTATTGACAATATATAAAAAAAAGGATGAAAATTGTTCTTTTACAAATACATAAAGGATGTTTTATGCTTAGAATGATATTTTAAGGATATAGTTTAATTTAGGGTATAGTTAAATGATGTTTTCTACTAAAAATGATACTTTAAGGATTTAGTTAAGTTTAGGGTATAACTGAAGGATGTTTTTGGCCAAAAACTCCAAACATTTTACTTGCTGCATATTCAAATCTAATGCAACAATTACCGGCAAAGTGTCACCTTTCCCAGAGAATATATACCTCAGATGAGGTTGTAAATCCTTAAGCTACAATGTTGAAGCCTCCTCAATCGATAGTTTCGCGGTGGACACTCATGATGCTTCATATCTAAATAAAATTTCTTTGGTTTCAACTGACCATCAACTCGATTAAGTGCCGCAACCAATGACCCATACTCTTCGATACAGTCACTCTCAAAATTCATGATCATTGCCGGTAGTGCCTCAACACCAAGACACTTTTCTATTTGTACCTAGGACGAACTCTCAACCTTGTAGGATATCGCAAATACCGGCTGGAGCTCACCCTACTGCCTCATTGACCTACAAATGTTGAAAAAATTTTCTTCATTATTCAACTGTAACTCCATTTGCCTTTCTCCATATAAAGTAAGGCACGACCGGTATCAAGGAAAGGCCTCCCAAGAATAATAAGCACCTCAAAGTCCATCTCACAATCAAGAATCAAAAATCCGACTAGAAAAATAAATTTCTCCACTTTTACAAGCACATCATGGAATATCCCAATAGGTCTCTTCACCGTTCGATCGGCCATCAGTAGATGCATCGCAGTGGTCTTTGGGTCACCCAAACTCAACTTTTTGTAAATAGAGAGAGGCATGAGATTTATGCTTGCCCCAAGATCACATAATGCTTTTGCAAACTGTAACAACCCGATTGTACATAGAATAGTGAAAACTCTCGAATCTTCTTTCTTTTGCACAAGAGACCTTGTAGCAATCGCACTACAGTGTTGTATGTGATCATCATCCTCAAAACTAACCGATCTCTTCTTAGTGACCATATCTTTCATGAACTTGGCGTAACCGGGCATTTGTTCAAGATCTTCTATCAAAGGGATATTGATGGAAAGCTCTTTCAACATAGTAATAAAACATTGGTATTTACCATCTTTGGTCTTTTCACCAATATTATTTGAAATGTGGGGGGGGGTCTATGAATGGGGGTCACTTTATGGGGGTGTCTTAGCTTCTTTCCCCGATTTATCTACCAACTCACCACTAACTTCCTCTACCTCATCATCTCCTCTCTTCTTATCTTCAACGCTAGACGACATAGGTGGATACATGGTCTGCTTACCCCCTCGAGTAGTGACTGTCATATAATGTCCATTATTTTTTTTAATTCTGGATAGTATTGTTAGAATGAGTCCCCAGTTGGTGTGGGTTCACATTAGAAGACAGTTGGTCCATTTTCAACTCAACATGCCTGATTGATATTGCATGTGCATCCACCTTTTGACAAATATTTGCTAAATCACCTCTCAACTCTTTGGAGTGCTCATCACTAGCATCAAACCTCCTCATCATCTTCTGCTACATATCATCAACCCGCGCCATACTACCTCCACCATCCCTCGGAGCAACTTCCCAATTTTGAGCTGGAACATAGGGCCCACTCTGATCATTTTTTTACCATAGTTACCCCAGTAGAAGTTGTTGTCGTGGTTGTAGTTTCCATCTCGAACATAGTGACCCTCTTGATTCTAATTCCCATATTGTTGACCTTGATTTCCTTGACCTTGGCACCAATTTTCCTGATTAGATCCTTGGTCGTTCGGCCAGAAACCCCCCATCTGCTCATTCACTTAATAAGAATCTTCTTCATAGTAGTACTCATGAACCGGTAGTGGTGGTTTTGCAAAATAGTTCACCGTATTTCTTTTTATGCACCCCCGGTGACATGTTTTTACACCAACCCAAGCTCAGTTCTCATTTGAGACATCTCTTCATGAATCTCATATGCTACTGGGTTATGTGAAGCTTGCACTGCAAAAGTGTTTTTCCCAGTATTCAACTTCCTAGTGCTCTAAGCGTTATTATTTCGGGAGATTTTCTCTAACTTCTTAGAGATCTCTGCATAAGTACACTCCTAATAAGAACCACCCATTATCTTATCAAGCACTACTTTATTATTATCATCTTGCCCCCGGTAGAAGTAATTTTTTAGTGAGTCATCATCAATGCGGTGGTTTGGGACACTTCTCAAGAATGAGGTGTAACTCTCCCAAGAACTGCTTACTGACTTCCCTGGTAATGCCACAAAGTTGTTCACCCTATCTTTGTGGTTTGGCTTTTTATAAACCGAGTAATACCTTGCTAGGAACACATCCCTCAAATGCTCCCAAGTATAGATTGAATTGTAGAGCAACTCAGTTAACCAAATTGTGGCCTCCCCCATCAGTGAGAGAGGGAACACCCTTAATCCAATTACATCCATGTCTAAGTTTGGCCTCCCTATACAAATATTATACACCAACCTTAGTTTAGCGATGTGAGCATGTGGATCCTTAGATGGTTGCCCCGAAAAAGAACCTCCAGCGATGAGCATATGAATGAAGCTACTAGTTACCACAAAAGTATGACCATATGGTAGAGGAGATAGGACAAGTGGCCCTTCAGAGTCAGTAATGTTAACATTTCCCCAATAGTACTCTTGAGAGCGTGAGATGGGAGGTTTCCTTCTCGGATTACCTTCACCAAGGTTATCAACAACCACTCGATTATGAGCATCAACCGGCGGGGGAAATTGTGGGCTGATCTCATCATCTATATAAGAAGGATTGTTTTGAATATTAATTTTGCGAAGTGTGTAGTTTAGTACTAGATCAAGTGGAAGTATTGGGTCTTCTTGACTATGTGTACTTGGAATACACTAATGTTAAACCTACGAGAGAGAAAAACCAAAAAAAGAAAAGAAAAAGTAAAATCAGGAAATTATTGACTAAAATTCGGTAATGTGCTTAAACTTAATCTAAAAGAAATTTTCCTCGGCAGCGGCACCAATATTTGATACGCTCAAACTATACTTCCCTAAAGAAGTGTAAACGGTCGTATCAAGTAAAGAACCCAAATATTAGGATGGGGTCGATCCCACGAGGAAAATAGTTTAGACTTAACTTTAATTTATGATTACTTATATTTAGTCAGTCCTTTCTGGAAACAAATAATTAAAGGGGGGATTTTGTGTAACAAAAGTAATTAATTAAGTCTAAGTAAACAAGTACATAGTTCAAATATTTGATGTTTATCAAATGATGAGAGAAACTAGGGTGTAAGTGTACCTCATAGGTTTGTAACACAGTAACCCTAGCTATAAAAACTCTGTCCTAGTATCTTCATGCAAAGTCAGTAAGTTATGTATGCCTAATTCATTGGTCCGGCAACTACCGAATTTCACTCTGCACCTTGGTACGGCTAAGTGTGTATAATTTACTAAACCTTACCTTTTACCTCATATTAAGCGTCATAATCGATGTATGACTTAGTTATTACTTTGCACCAATTGACACTAACCTCTTAGATAGTATTTATCAAATCTACGTTGATAATTCTTTTCTTATTATATATCTTTTTGGTCCGGTAAGTAGCAACAAGGAGAGTTCTAACACGTGCATTCGTTAAAAAGACTTCCAAACGAAATAATTATCAATACATGCAAGAAACTATTCGAGAATTATTATGTTATCTAGTTTTACTTTCTTAATTACCCATGGTTCCCACAACCCTATTTATGGATTTAGTTACCCATGATCATAATTACACATTTCATATTAATTAGATATGAATTCATGTACTTACTTTTAAGAGATTGAAGAAAAACCAGAAAATCACTTGAATTCGAGAAAAAAAGGCAATAAACAATTCCAGAAGACTGAAGTATTTTCCAAAACCCAATATTCAACAAATAATATTACAGATCATAAAAATAACAAAATGTCTAACCCCAAAAACGAGGTCTTTGGTACTATTTATAATGAAAGAATCCTAAACATAAAGGCAAACCTAAATAAGGAAAATCGATCCAAAAACATGTCTCACGTCGATGACTTGAATGACGGACCGTCGAGGTAATGACGGATTGTCGACACCTCCATCGGTCCATAATTCAACTCTATTTTAAGTTGCTTTCTTCTCCAACTCTCTGTTACCATCGATTGACCAAGATGACAACAGGACGACGGTCCGTCGATGGCCTTCATTGCTCCACACTTAAATCTTTTCAAATTGGGTACTTAGGCTACAATCTGTTAGCACCAACGGATCATCAGGATGGTCCATTAATGAGACGACGGACCATCATCCCTTCCATAGACTCACACTTAGTCAGAATTCCCCAGTATGTCCTTGGTAGCATAACATCTTCATGACGACAATTACCGCCTAGGTACCATCAATGGGTAGAAGGACCGTCGATGGCTCTTTATGTCATCTTTTTTGCAATTTTCAGCACATCTTTAGTGTTTTTATCGTGGACAGTTTTTTCTCGCAAACACAAAGGCCTTAGACACACACTAAACTTAAGGAAAAAGCATGGAAAGTATCATGACACCACAGTACATCATCAATTCTAAGTCATGAGTTGCATAACTCTTTTGGAGGCATTGTAACACCTCGTATAAAAAAAATAGACCCGAAATCCGCTTTTCAAAAATTTTGAAGGTGCAATCTACGGTCTCTATCTACGAATCGTAGTCTGATCTACGACCCGTACCATGGGTCTGTTGTTCACCTTTGTAGACCCTCCCAAAAACTCAGCTTAGATAATCTACTAAGTCTCGACCCACGGACAGACCTACGGGTTGTAAATCAGATCATGGTTCGTGTTTTGTATCCGTGGATAGAGAGTCTTGTTACCTAGCCTTTGAAATGAACTACTGACGACCATCATGGACTGTTATTCGATCTACTATCTGTAGGTTTAGCTGTAGGTAACGGTTAGCAACTAGTTGGGGGAAATTGAGTATTGTAACAATTTAAAATAGTCATTACTCTTATAAAAAACATAATTAGGTGTCCTATGACCTATGATGTGATAGATAATTGAATCCTCTTTCAAAGGCCACCTAGTTTCCAAAATCCGATCTCCAAGTAAAATGTTATGCTTATTTTAGTGAAGGCCTGTCGAATAGACTCAAACGATGGTCCATCAGTCTAATCTATCAATCTGTCCGACAGCAATTAATTCATGAGTGTTTTAGTCTTTTCCTACTTTGCTGGAGCCCTAAGTTACGTCATTTGGACCCTAAATCAAGAAATTCTAGTTAGTTTTAGCCTAGAAAAATAACTAGAACTTACCTATGTCAAAATAATTAATCCAAATTTAGAAAATTACAACAAAGAGAGGAGAAAAAAGGTCAAGAACCCTAGTTCAGGAACGCAACAAGGTTCCATAAGTTCCAGCCCCATAATATAAAAATTTCTCTGTGGAATTAATCACCATTTTTGGGGAATTTCACTAGTGGGTTCCTTTCATCCATTAGGTCCCTAGTTTTCAATCAGTTTCTTGATTCACTTATTATGACTAGACATTGGGTTTCCTGAATGTTATAATTATTGGGTTCTTAACTATTAGAATGATCCAAATCAGATTAGCACATTAATGTTAGATAAATGCATGAATTTCAGTGTTATACTTTCTTTTGTGATTTTTCAGTGATATATTATTTTTGCTTTACTCTATCCTACATGCTCAGTACCTTTCAAGTACTAACACATATGTGCACTTCATCTTCTCATGAAGTAGATTATGGTTCTCAGCATCCAGATCACGCTTAGATTGATTCCCTGTCTCAAGGTCAGCAGAATCAGTGGTGAGTCCTCATTCTCCAAGGACAATAATCATGAATTTATGATCAGTATATTTAGTCTTAGTTTCAGTTTTATTAAACTTGGATAGGTCTTGTCCCAGCATTTCTAGTCAGTTAGAGGCTATCTTTAGACATAGTTAGTTTAAGCTTACTATTGAGTAATATGCTCTTTGTATTAAACTCATCAGTTTCAAATATCTTAGTTATAAAATATTAGTATTTCCCCATCTTTTTATTTTAATTGTAATTTAGCATCCGCATCAGTTTATTATATCTAGTATGTTCATTATGATACTAGCATGGTAATCTTGGGATCATTTGTTGTTTTAGGTCCCGTGTCTGCGACTCAGGGATAGCTCGGGGAATAAAAAACTTTGCATTAGAGGACTAGTTTAAGTGTCCTAGGATGTCTTAACAGCACCGCTAAGTAGAGTCCTTTTCATGGGTGTAAAGTGCACCACATCTAATTAAAGGGAGGCTATGGAGTGTTACAGGAAAAAGTTAAATTTCTTGTTACATTTATCATGTGTAAGGTATGATGTAATTCCATTCTAATTTGACATTCTATGTTTCATATCATGCCTCCTCGTAGAGCTAACTACATGAATGTGAAAGCCAGTAATGAAAACGCAGCTCCTCTGGTCGCACATCAACATGTCTCCAATGCTGAATTAAGGAATGACATTCAAATGTTTGCTCAAAGTGTGTCCAACCAGAACAATAGGGTCCAAGATCCTTTGAATGCTAATGTGGATTATCAGCAACAAGGCTCCATGAATTTGTTAGTATGAATCTGCCTGAGTTCTTAGGATCACAAACTTGTGAAGATCCTCAGAATTTTGAGAATGAGATCAAGAAGATCTTTGAGATGATGCAGGTCACTAGGAATGATCGGATTGAGTTGGCATCATACAAGTTGAAAGATTTACCTCATATATGGTACACTTAGTGGAAGGAGAATAGAGGTACATATGCAGATCCTATTACTTGGTAGTGCTTTAGTGAGACCTTTCTAAATAGGTTTTTTCCAATAAAGGTGATAGAATCAAAGGCTCAAGAATTTCTGAACTTAAGGCGGGTAAACGTGACGATTCAACAGTATCAGCTCAAGCTTAACCTACTGTCCAGGTATGCTCCTCATATGGTTGCTGACTCTAGGCTCAGATGAATAAGTTCTTGTATAAAGTGTCAAAATTGGTGAAAACAGAGTGCATAAATCATATGTCATTGGGATATATAAATATATCTAGGCTTATGACTCAAGCTCGGCAGGTTAAGGGTGATAAGCTAAGGGAATAGGGCAAGGAGAATAAGAAGGCTAGAATTGGGAACTATGACTATTCTTAGAAGAAATAGGGTGGTGGAAATCACTCGCAGAGTCACCAGAACTTTTCAAACCCATCCCTTCATCATCTAGTGTTCCATCCTCCAATAACAAGAATGGTCAGAAGTTAGGGCACCAGACTTTAAATCTCAAGGAAGTTTTTCAAGCAACAAGACTTACCCCACTTGCTAAGTGTAGTAAGAACCATCCAGACGAGTGCCTTACAAAAAAGGAAATGATTTGGGTGCGGCAAATTTGGTGACAGGTTGAGGGATTGTCCTTCTAGACAAGGTCAAAGAGGTATTAATGGTAGAGCTCAGTCTACAAATTAAACACCACCAGGAAGTCGCCCGACTCAACATGGTTACTCATTTGGTACAGTTATCAGTGAATGCCTAAATTAGTTGTATTCTCTTTAGGCTCCCTTGGATCATGAAGGTTCTACTGATGTAGTCAGTGGTATATTATGAGTCTTTGACCTTGATGTTTATGTGTTCTTAGATCCAGGGGGTACTCTTTACTTTGTAACTTCTTACATAGCAGTCCAATTAAGTGTCACTAGAGAAATTCTCTCATAACTTTTCTCCGAATATTCTCTAGTCGGTGACCCTGTTATGCTAGACGAGTATACAAAAATTGCCCTGTCACAATCTCTCAAAAGCCACCTCAGTAGATCATGTAGAGTTACAAATGGTAGACTTCGATGTCATTCAAGGAATGGATTGGTTACATTATTTTTATGCCTCAGTTGACTATAACATTAAGATTGTTTGTTTTCAATTTTCAAACAAACCAATATTAGAATGGAAGGGTGGTACCTTAGCGCCTATGGATGATTCATTTCTTACCTTAAGGCTAGATAGATGATATCTAAGGTTTATATCTATCATCTAGTTTGGGTTAAGGATTCTAGATTTGAAACCGCAACTATTGAATTAGTTCCAGTAGTCACTGAGTTTCTAGAAGTGTTTCCGGAAGATCTACCCATAGTCGCTCCAAAAGGGAAATCGACTTTAGAATTTATATCCTCCCAAATACCCATTTTATTTCTATTCTTCCTTACAGAATGTCTCCAGCAGAACTTATGGAAATGAAAGACCTTATAGATAAGGGCTTCATCGGACCTAGTATTTCACCATGGGATGCACTATTGTTGTTCATAAAGAAGAAAGATAGTTCTCTAAGAATGTGCATTGGTCATAGACAGTTGAACAAGGTTACAATCAAGAATAAGCATCCCATCCCAAGATTGATGACTTGTTTGACAAACTTTAGGGTGCTAGTCATTTCTCAAAGATAGACCTCAGATTTGGTTATCATCAGCTTAGAGTCAGAGATAATAACATTCCAAACTTGCAGTATTGGTGTTTGCACTCAAGATTTGGAGACACTACTTGTATAGTGTTCATGTAACTGTGTTCACTTACATAAGAGCCTTCAATATGTGTTTACCTAGAAAGAGTTGAATCTTCGCCAGAAAAAATGGCTTGAGTTTCTTAAGGATTATGATATGAGTGTGCATTATCATCCAGGTAAGGTGAATGTAGTAGAAAATGCTCTTATCAAATTATATATGTGTAGTGTATCTCATGTTGAGGAAAAAAGGAATGAACTAGTGAAGTATATTCACAAGCTTTCTAGCTTAGGAGTTGGCCTTTTGATCATATAAGATAGTGGTATAACATTTCCGAATAGGCAGAATCTTCTTTTGTTGTGGAGGTTAAGGAAATGCAAGACATTGATCCAATCTTTCTTGAATTTAAGGGTGCAGCATAATCATAGAGTGAAGGTTTTCTTCCAAGGGGAAGATGGTGTACTTCGCTACAAGGGTAGATTCTGTGTTCTTGATGTAGGTGAGTTGACACAACATATTCTTGCAGAAGCCCATAGCTCCAAATATTCTATTCATCTAGGTGCCACTAATATGTACTGCAATCTATGGGAAGTCTGTTGGTAGGATGGCATTAAGAGGGATAAAGAATATTTTGTGAGTAAGTGGACCAATTGCCAGCAAGACAAGGTAGAACATCAGAAACCAAGGGGTATGACTCAAGAGATCGACATTCCTACTTGGAAGTGAGATGTGATAAATATGCATTTCATCACAGGGTTACCTTTTACTCATAGAGAGCATGACTCCATTTGGGTGATAGTTGATAGGATGACTAAGTCTTCTCATTTTTAGGAGGTCAAGACAACACATTTGGCAAAGGACTATGACAAGCTTTACATTAATTAAATTTTGAGATTACATGGGGTTCGTTTATCTATAATCTTTGTTAGAGGTCCTAAGTTTACCTCACATTTCTTGAATTCATTTTCAGAAGGATTTTGGTACTCAATTTAACCTTAGCACAACATTTAATCTACAAACTAATGGACAGGCAGAGTATACCGTTCAGACCCTAGAGGATATTTTAAGAGCTGGTGTAATCGATTTCAATAGTAGTTGGAATTATCACCGTCCTCTTATTTAGTTTGCCTACAACACTAGCTACGATTCCGGTATTTAGATGGGCCCATATGAGGCACATAATGGGTGTAGATGTAGATCTTCTGTTGGTTGGTTTGAAGTAGGTGAAGAAGCTTTGATAGGTCCATATCAAGTCCTTTATGCTATGGAGAAAGTGCAACACATTAAATATAGGCTTAAGACAGCCCAAAGTCATAAGAAATCTTATGCAAATCTAATGAGAAGGGAACTACAGTTCAAAGTTGATAATTGAGTTACGCTAAAAGGGTCAGCTATGAAAGGGGTGATAGATTTGGCAATAAAGGGAAGTTCAATCCTAGATATGTAGTCCCTTACAAGATCTTGAAAAGGGTAGTCAAGGTGGCATATGAGTTAAAGTTTCTATCAGAATTAGTAGCAGCGTATCCAGTCATCCATATACCACTCTTGAAGACATATGTGAGTTATCTAGCTTCTGTAGTTCCATTAGAGTTTGGCGGTGAAAGATATTATTTTATATGAGGATGTATTAGTTGTGGTTCTTGACCGTCAAGTTAGAAGGTTGAAAAACAAATAAGTCGCTTCAGTCAAGGTTCTGTGGAGGAGTCAATCCGTAGAGGGATCTACTTGTAATACCTTATGCGCAGTTCATTCACCTCCACGATGTCCATCATATGGAAATGCGTGGCAACTTTCCAACACTTGTATCACCTCCTGCTCAGCTATGAACCTTCTCATCATTTGATCCGAACCCTGCTTGAACAAGTAGGATTCATCCTATATAAAATATTTTACATCATACTTTATCCTCTCCTTCTGATGTGTTGATGATCAAGGTTGATATAAACCACTCACTAGAAAATTGACAATGTTAGCATACTAGGGCACATAAGAAATGTACAAAGCAAGCAACTCCTCATGAAGAAACTCTTCATGAATCTGCATTTAAATTTTCATATGAAATGAATCCTCCAGTCGGGACAGATGATCAGCTATTTTGTTCTCAATTCCCTTCATACTCTAATTTTACAGTCAAACTCTTGCAGTATTAAGATCAACCTAGTTATCGTAGCTTTGACATCCTTCTTATTAGATAAGTATTGAATAATTTCATGATAAGTGTAGACATTCATCTTAGTTCCCAAAAAATATGACTTGAATTTATCAAATGCGAAAACCAATGTTAATATATTGTCCTTTCTCTGCTTAAGAACTGACCAACTGTGATATCACTGGCATCACAGATTAGCTCGACTGGGAGCTCCCAATTTGGAGCAATAAGAATAGAAGCCTCAATAAACTTCTGTTTTAGCATCTTAATGGCCAACAAACTTTTTTCATCAAACACAAATTTCATGTCTTTCTCGAATAATTTGCACATAAGTCTTGCAGTTTTAGAGAAGTCCTTCATGAACCTTTTATTAAAAACATCATGTCCAAGGAAGTTTGTCACTCCCTTTAGTGATATAGGTGGTGGAAACTACTCAATAACTTCCACTTTCGCTTTTTCTGCTTCTAGCCCACTCTTGGAGATTTTATGCCCCAATACAATTTCTTCTCTAACCAAAAAGTGACACTTTTCCCAGTCCGGCACTAGATTGGTCTCCTCACACCTAGCAATAAATTTGTCAAGATTAGTTAAACAAATATCAAAAGACTCACAAAACTCTGAAGAGTTGTCCAATAATACTTCAACAAAATGTTCCACCATAACATGGAATATTTTCATCATACATCTCTGGAATGTTGTATGGGCATTGCACAAGTTGAATGGCATGTGTTCGAACGCATATGTTCCATATGGACAAGTGAATGTTTTATTCTCTTGATCCTCCGGTGCAATGACAATCTGGTTATACCTTCAATAACCATCAAGGAAATAGTAGTACTCTTGGCCAGCCAACCTGTCTAAAATTTAATCTATCGAAGGTACCGAATAGTGTTCCTTTCTTATGTCTTTATTGAGTTTCTTGTAATCCATGCAAATTCTCCACCTAGTCATTGTTTTGTAGGTATCAACTCATTCTTCTCATTGGTCGCAATTGTGGTTCCGTGCTTCTTTGGACCACACTACACTGGACTTACCCATTTGCTATCAGATATTGGGTAAACAATCCAAGCTTCTAGCGACTTGAGGACATCTTTCCTGACATCATCCTTCATCAATGTATATAGTGTACACTAATGTTGGGCACTTGATTTATACCCTTCTTCCATGTATATTTGTGCATACACACAATGATACTAATACCAAGGATGTTAGACATTTTCTATTCCAGAGTTATTTCCTTATTTTCACAATGTGGAGTGAAGCTTCCACCTGTTTTTCAAATAGTGTTGCAGAAAAAATAACTGGTAAAGCTTAATCTTCATCTAAATATGCATACCTGAGGTGAGATGGTAATGCTTTCAACTGTAGCCTCGGTGTTTTTTTAATGAAGGGATTGAGTGGTGGACCCAACACCTAGAGGCTCCCAACGATCTCCAGAGGTCACTATAAGATATACATCAAGGAACTGCACAATTTCTTGTGCTTCAGCATCCTCATATAGGTCATGACCCACTAACACCGGCTCTAGAGGATCCTTAGGTGCAATATACTTAGCTTCTGCCTCAAGATCTATCACAGTTATGGAAGACAACTCCTCATACACAACTGGAATATTTAAGTCTTTATACACATTAAAAACCTCATTTTCATCATGGGCTATCATTGTAAGTTGCCTAGCTGCCACATCTATTATGGCACAACCCAATTTTCAGAAGGGTCTCCCTAAGATGGAAGGGACTTCAGGAACAGGCTCAAAATTTAATACTAGACAATGAATTGGAAAATAGAAGATCTCACTTGTACCAACACATCTTCCAAAACACCCTCAAGCCTAGTCCGATCTATTTGCCAACTGCAAATTATGGTAGTTGGTCTAGGAC
Organism: Solanum lycopersicum; assembly: GCF_036512215.1. NCBI lineage: Eukaryota > Viridiplantae > Streptophyta > Magnoliopsida > Solanales > Solanaceae > Solanum > Solanum lycopersicum. The sequence goes on along the minus strand of NC_090809.1, from coordinate 18,343,584 downwards.
TAACCAAACCCAATTTTTTGTACAGATAAGTTGGCATCAAGTTTATATTTGCTTATAAATCACACAACCCTTTCTCATGAATTCTAGGCCCTGTGGTGATCTGAAGAGTAAAACTACATGGATCTTTCAGTTTCATGGGTAGCTTCTTCTGTAAAATCTGCAGTTGAACTCTTTAGTAAGTTCCACAGTCTCATACTCTCTCAACCTTGTTTTTTGTTTGCCACATTCTCTTTCACATACTTTGCACACTAAGGTATACCCCTCAAAACATCTACCTGTGTCAAGTTAATCTGAACTTGTTTCAAGAGAGAGAAACTTACCAAAACATTCGTCATTTTTTTGTTTCTTGAACTTCTGAGGAAATGGAGCAGGTTGTCTTACTATTAGTTGCAATTTTTCTGCTGGTGCAACTACTTCATTCTCTTTAAACTCACCCTCTTTAGGTTCACTCTCCTTATTTACAACCTAAGTGTTTCTTTTCTTAGGAGTCAACTCCTCCAATTACAAACCACTGCATGTACTCACTACATTAACTAGTTTAGGATTTGGGTTAGTGTTCCAGACAACCCTCTTTGTGGTCATGAACTTAGGGCACTAGCAAATTGCCTGAAGTTTTTCTCAAAGTTCTGAGTAGCCAAATGAGTATTTCTCACATTTGCGGCTAATTAAGGTTGATCCTCCATAGTTTTCTTTCATATTTCGTCAATACTCATGTTTCCACGTTTCTGATTTTGTTGTTCACATTGTGCCTGTGGTTGTTACCCATGAGCATTTCCTTGCACCCTATATTGGTTCATCCCTTGTTCTTGATTCTGATTTACACCCCAAGAGAAATTTGGGTGGTTGCTCCAACTTGAGTTGTATGAGTTCCCATTGTTTTGTTGGCCTCCTCCTCTTTGAGAATTACTTACAAAATTTATAGAGTTTGGGTTTTCAGCGCATCCCTCTACACTTGATCACTTCCTCCGCAAATCTCACACCAAGATGGTGGTTGTTGAAATGCATTCACTTGAGCGGGCTGCTGCCCTCCAATGTCATGTTACTAAAGAATGTGTTCATCATATTCTTCATAGCAGAAATATATGTAGTCACTATAGTAACAACATCTACCTTTAGCATACCTGTAGTTTTCTGTGCTACAAGTTTCATTCAATTACCATTCCATTCTAGATTACCCTGAGAAATTTTGTTCAACAATGTGAACAATTCAACATATTTCTTCTCTAAGACATGTCCAATTGCATCTGAGTCAAGTAAAATCTTGGTGTTATGCTTCAAACCTTATATGAAGGTATTTACTAAAACCTCATTAGATTGATGATGATGAGATTCGCAAATCAAAAATGAATTAAACCTATCCTGGGCTTGGTACAAGTTCTCTCCACCCTTTTGCTGGAAACTAAATATATCACTCCTCAATTCAGTAGTTTGCCCATATGGAAAAAATCTATTATGTATTTTCTAAGCTAAATTGTTCTAGGTGGTGATAAAATTCGCAAGCTCTGAGTTCAATCGCTTTTTTCTACCCAAAGAAGAGAAAAAGGGATTAAAGTGAGTCTCACGTAATCTTTATTCACTCTAATTGGAGTGTAAGTCTCACTGATCTCGAGAAAGTTCTTAATGTGAACTGTAGAATCCTCATGTCAAAAACACCAGTAAATTGCCCATTTGTGTGTAATATTTGTACCATACTCTGCTTCAGTTGAAATCTCCCACCAGCTTCAGGTTTCCGAATGGACGAAGACACGTTAGTGGGGCGTGGGATTCCCACGTCTCTTAACTTTATCTCATCAGTCAGTGTCTCTAGTTCTTGATTTTCCTTTTTTCTTAGAGATTCTAGTGCACCAATAACAAGAGGAATTGGATATTCATCTTGTCTTTGACTTCTGTGTACGAGTCTTTCAGGTTCTGAGAGAGGTGACAACAATCCTTTATCGGTTTTAAGTTTGTAGTTTCAGAACAACCTACAAGTATGAAATGCTAAGATCAAGTTGTCAACACTTAAGATTTACTTCTAAAATAAGAAAAAAACAAATACATTATAATACTAAAGTCCTCGGCAGCGGCTCCAAAAACTTGTTGCATTCAAATCTTACAGGAAAGTGCACATGGTCGTACAAGTAATAAGGTGGCTCTTTTTAAGAGGCGGGTGTCGTACCCACATGGAATCATGAATAGAAACAGCTAATTCTCCTAAATTTCAGTTAACCACAAATATATTCCTGATTTCAAGATTCATTTTTTTTCTATTTCTACTTAAAACAAGATATAACTTACACGTTTCTATTTCAAGGATTTGAAACAATGATTTGGGAACCGTCCAGGGCTGAACCTTTTATAAGGAATCATGAAATCAATATTGTTTAAATCTGTAACTACTAACTATCTAACCAATGAATCACAAGGTTAGATGTTTGATGATGATCTCTGGACTTGTAATCACCTATATACTTACCACTCTAACTACATCATTGAGAGAGCATACAGTGATTAAATATTGAGAATTAAGTTATCTTCTTGTATGCATGGTGAACCAAGAGAGATTTCTAGATATGTCCATGTCCTTGATATAAATCAACCCTAGTTATCTAGAGTTCAACAAGCTCCCTATGTTCCATGTTCTATCCTCTTATTCCTCTCCCAATTTCAATTCGAACAATGAATTTATTTCTATAGTGATCACGCATCAAATAAATATATAAGAAAACATAAGAGATTCATATAATAGTCAATGATAAACCCAATATCAAACTCAAGAGATTACATTCATCTTGTAGCTACAACCCTAGAACTAGGGTATTTAGCTATTCATAGTCCAAAAATCAATCTAGGGTATTTAGCTACTCATAGTCCAACAATCAATCATACATTGGTTATGAATCATCCAAATGATTGAAAGAACAAAGAGACTGAGAAATAACCCTAAAATTCAAGAAAATGTCTCCAAAGTTATTGTTCTTAAAAACTTGGAAAAAATATTTAATAAAATAAAATCCTATTTGTACTAAAAGTCGAAATGACCAATTTTGTGAATCAAGTGTGTGCGCGCAACGCCTCCCTAATTCCAAGTCCAAGAATTTTTCCTTATGCATGACGTACAAGCTCATAAGGTATTCTGCCTTAAAGTGAATTCTGACAACCAAGATTCTGCTCCCTTTTCACAACGCGGAGATTACACCCAAATGCCTTGGTGCATTTTCTTCAACTTCTTTCTTGTTCTCTTTTGACTCAAATCTTGATATTTCTTACTTGGTCTCATTTAGTGCTCATTTCTACTATCAAGCTTACCTACATAAGTAATCATGATGGATAGCTCATCATAAACAAACGACTCAATAATACTCTAAATACATATATATTTAATTAAAACTGAACTTGAATACGGGCATTAGTAGCATTCCAAACATAGAAACATTTCTAAGATCACAAACCTAAATTCCGCATTTGTTACATTCTTACTCAACGTGTAAATCGGAGCTTGGGGAGGAACCTCTTGATTAACATTGTACCCCTCCTTCTTTCTTGTAGCCCTTCTAGTAGTCGTATCTTGAAAACCATCGGGCATAGATAGGATAAAGACTTATAGATTTAAACACCATATCACGACTTAGAGAAGTGACAGAGTGAAATTTCCTAAACATCTAAGAGCCTATCGTTTATATATAAAGTGGGATTCACACTTATGAACCAAACTCTACTAGACGTGGCTTGATACATTCTAGAACCATTCTAAACCTTAAGCTCTGATTAAGAAGTCTGTTACGACCCAGGGGTACCCCTAGATGTAACAAGGTGTTAAAGACCTCGAGCGGCCTCATAGAAGACACTTAAAATATCATAACATAAATTAATATAAATGAGTGGGTATTCGTCTCTTTCCTAGCTTATAAAGACATGGTGATTCACATTAATGCGTAGCATATAAAGGCTAATGGGTATCCACTTCTATCCTTAAACACTTTTAGATTGCGGGTACTCCCCTCAACAATCTTATCATATGAAACGGGTACTCACCTCCACATCATTTCATGAGGAACATGGGTACTCATATCCATGTCCTTTCACTATAGTAAGAACATCGGGACTTACCTCTTTTCAATTCGAAAGAGTATAGGAATCGCCTCATATCCTTATGTATGGAGGTCAAGGGTAATAACCTCTAACCTAAGCAACTCCATAAGTTTTTAGTCAAGATTCATGTTAAGTGAGCAATCATTTGAATATAGAATCATGCATGTGACTGAACCTTTGGAATTCAGTCAATAATGCTCATCAATTCAATATTGGAAGTATCCCTTCCACACCATAGCTTTAACAATAAACAATTCATAGTTTAGGCTTTAGTATCAAAGAACTACATATCATGATCATCATATATGATTTACTCTCAAGTAATTCTAATCATAATTCACCAATTCTATAAGCATATATATCTAACACACATAGTTTCTCTTCATAACATAACCCAAATCACATCAATTTTCGGTTAGAATCATAAAACAGGCATGGGTACATCAAATTCATCCTACATACATGGAACTCTATCAATTCAATCATAAAAAATCCTAATCCAACTATTTTGATCAACATTCATCATAACCCACAACATTAGAAGAAACCTTAACTGGAATTAGGGAAATTATTTTTGGAATTGAAGAATTGAATGAGACTCCATAGGATTAAGGATTCCAAGTATGAAATCCAGCATACCTTGATTACAATGATCTCCATATCTTGAAGATTAGAGAAAATTTGGATTTTTTGGGAATTGAGGGAATGACTTAGTTCTAGTGGGTTTAGGGGTCAAAATACTTATATAGGTGGTCTAGGCTTAGGCAAAATGGCACCACATTGATTGAATTAAAACAAAAATACCCATGTTCCCCTGAAATAACTTCCAACTCTCGGACCACAGAACCCAACCGATAGACCATTGACTGACCTACGGTCCATCTTGACCAGTTGTTGTCCATGTCAGAGTGTTTTGGGACGAAAATTTCACTTTACCATGGGGGCATGGATCGACCTACATTCAATAAGCTGCACTTATAGCCCATTGGTCAACCCATAATTCGTGGTTGGATTTCGTGGATTGCACTTACAATTTCCCAACATGTGCTATTTTTGCTCATTTCCAATTCGGGGTGTTACATTGACTATTGGGTTCCCTACCACTTTGTAATTCCTCTTACTCATAACGAACCTTCAACTATCACCTCTCATATGGACTCTACTACAATGACTTTGGTCCCACATCTTCGAGTAGAGCACCGGACGATGTTTTTTCATCAAATAAGCTAGGAATTCATCCAGTTAACATTAGATCTGTATCTATGTCATTCATCATTGTATATTAGTCTTACCACTTCTGAACCCTCCTTACTTGATAACATACATGAGTCAAAGAAATATTTCGTCATTCATAAACCCGTTAAAAAGTTATGTTCTAAGTGTTATTGTTTTTAATGCTGCCAATATCATTTTATCCCATTTCTCACGATTAACTAAACCATCCAAGTCATCTACAACAACCAAAACCTCCACCAATCCATAACAAAAACTTCTTCCTTACCCAAGACATTGGAACCTCATACTGGTCGTCAAGCTTCAAAAGATCCAAATTGGTATGTCGCTACGAATGCAGAGATTTTAGCATTGGAAATTCAAGACATTTTGTCTGTTGTGCCACATCTCTTCATGTCAAACCAGTGGGATCCAAATAGGTATTTTGTGTTATATATAATTCAAATGGTAGCATTAGACGTTATAAATATTTTTTGTTGTTAAATGTTATTTTCTACAAGCCAATGTGAATTATTTTGAGACCTACTCTGATGTTGCTAAACATACTACATGATATTTGTTCTACTCTTGCAATCTCTAAAGATTGGTATCTTCAGAAAATACATGTCAATAATGCATTCCTACATGGGCATTTATCAAAAGAAGTTTGTATGCCTCAGCCACCTGGATTTTTCAATTAGAAGTTTCCTAGTCATGTATTCCAATTACCCAAGGCTATCTAAGGCTTGAAGCAGGCTCCTCGTGCCTGATATGATGAACTAAAACACTACTTCTATCTCTTTGTTTTCATCATTCTAAGTGTGATCATTGTCTTTTCATTTATGAAAAATATAGTGTTATCATATATCTAGTTATTTATGTTGACGGTCTCATAATTACTAGAAATTTGTCTCATTATGTTGAAGAATTTATCAAATATCTTGGTATGTAGTTCTTTATAAAAGATCTTGGTGATCTGAATTTCTTTTTGTGAGTTGAAGTCATTCTTTACCTCTTGGTCTATTTCTTCAGCAAAAGAAATAGATATGTGATATAGTTGATGACACCAACATGGCAGATGCAAAACTAGTGAGGACACCTATCATTTATAATTCATGTTCAGGCTCTAAAGATGGTTCTCCTCTTGAAGATCCAACGCAATATGGGATTATAGTTGAAAGATTGTAGTATTTGATGTTTACTCGTTTAAATGTTGCTTTTATAGACAAATAGATCTCTCATTCTATAAGATGCCCAACGAAAATCCATTTGACCATTGAAAAATATGTCTTCCGCTATCTAGCTGGAACATCAGACCATGGTGTATTTCTTCAAAGAGAATCTCCTCCCCTACTTCATGCCTACTCTAAATCTAATTGGGTTGGTCAACGCGATGATCGCTCGTCTACTATAGCCTATGTTTTGTTTTATTGATGTTATCTTGTCTCATAGAGTTCTAAGAAAGAATGAGTTGTGGATCGTTCTTTGATGGAGGCAACATAAGGACATTGCCTCTACCATTAATGAACTTTGTTGGGTGCATAATTTTCTCAATGATTTTTTGTTACTCCCTCGAAGAAACTAGTAATCTACTACGATAATATTGGTGCTACATACGTTTGCCCTAACCTTGTGTTCCACTCCCATATAGCGCCCCATAGTCTAGTAGTCCACCTGGGTCTAAGTGAGGGTGACACAAGTCTAGACTAGAGGGAAAGAGCCAAGGAAAACGGGAAAGTCGCAAGGCTACCCCAAACTTGGCAAGAACTTCCTCACCTTCACGACCACCATTACAGCTAGTGGTGAGGACCACGACTTGTGGAGTGGTCCATGCAGCTTTGGCAGTAGGTCCCTAAAGTTTGCCTAAAGTTGGCACATCACCACGAGCCACTTCACGGTCAGTGGTAAAGACCATGAACCGTGGGAAGGATCGTGGTCATGCTTTAGACTTATGGGGGGCATGACCTTGGGGCCAAGCTACTAGACCATGGACCACGTAAAGGACCACGGCTAGTTGTGTGGACCACAGCTTGTGAGCCCTATGTGGTGCCTGGCGCCATGTTTCCTAAGTGAGGGGAAAATGGAAAATTTCTTATTAGGTGGTTATTTAGTGAGGTCAATTTGTATGGACTTAGTTCACCTATATAAACTTTTTTTGATACTTTAACCACCCCAATTAAGTCATTTTCTCCAAAACCCCAAAAGATCCCAAAGTTCATCTTCTTGAAGAAGGATGAGAAGAAGATTAAGAACAAGTAGAAGAGAAGCACGATAAGGATAAGGAAGAGAATAAGAAGTGGAGGAAGAGGAGGAGGAGGAGAAAGAGGACGAGAACGAGGAAAAAGAAGAGAAAGAAGAAGAAGACGAGAAGGAGGAGGAGAAAGAATAGGAAGATGAAGAGGAGGAAGAGGAAGAAGAAAGGTTAAATTCCTCAAAATATTCCAATATTTGTGATTGAATTGTATCAAGAGTATGATATATTATTCATAAATATATTTTTTTCGATATATTGAGTCCCCTAGTTATAACACAATTGTGAAGATGAAATCCACAGCTCAAGTTAGGGTTCCTTCCAATATTGTGTGTTAAATTAAGTATGAATCCAACTGACTGGATAGGGATTTTTTATGATTTATTTAGTATTGAATCATGATATTATAAAATTCCTTGGTTAACACTAGTTAATTGATGAAACTAATGAAATGTGGGTTTGTACCTTATAGAGGAAAATTGAAGACTTAGATATGATCTTAAAGAATTGATGACATGTATAGTAATTGTTCAGGAATAGAAGCACGTAAACATGACTTGAATTAGAATAAGGTATTTATGATGGATCATGACTAGTAATGAATGAGATTTAGCCTTTATGGTGAATTATGGATAGAGTTGCTGAATAAGCAAGCTTGTGATTAGAATGGCTTGTGATCTAGATATGCATGATGATTGTAAGAAGTAAAAACTTTGAGAGTTGTTCTTGGTCATAAATGTTGACTTAATAGGGATTGAGAGTAAAGCTATTATGATGAATTATATATTTTAGGGCTTTAAAGAGTGAATCTTATATGATGATGATAGACTATTACATAGAGTTATTGTGGAAGTACTTTACCCGAATGATAAAGATTATGAAAGTATGATATGATGCATGTTCTTATTGAACTTATTTAAATGCTTTAGGAACACTTTGGGGGTAGAGTGTCCATGATTATGATATATTGTTGGGTTGTTGAAATACTTTCTCATATACACACTTAGGCATGAATATTCTAGGACATGAAAGGTTCTCTCACATAGAATGTTTCTTGGTTAAAAGGCTTACTCACCATAAAATGTATAAAGACATGTTAGACTACAATACCTTGAAGTTGTGACCTAGGATCCCTTCATGAATAGATTGACTTGGTAAAACAAGACCATGTTTGGTAGCTTATGTTAGGATTTCTAATGGTATCCTTGTATTTAACCTAAGTGCTTCTCCAATTTATAGAACTAGTATCATAGAATGCTTGCATAGTAGCATGACTTGGTTAGGACAAAACCATTTGATGGTAGCCTTATATAGAGAAATCATACCCTTTCAAATGTAGTTTGATATAGTGTTATTAAATGCTTTCATGGTACCATGACTTAGTTTTTCCAAGACCATTTCATGGTAGCTAGGATAGAGAACTTGTACCCGTCGTTTAATAGCATGTACTTGCATGATAGTATGCTTCCCATAGTAGTTTAGTCTAGACTAGTATGGCGTTGTACTTTGGTAGCCTTGAATTATAAATTGTAATCTTTCATGTTTAATGACTTGCCTTATACTAAGTATAGAAGTACCTTAAATGAATAATTGCAAATAGTAAAGAGGTACTAATTCCCAACAATTGAATATGCATGATTGTCGAAAGTGGTACTTAGTGTTAGTAGGATTATGAGGTCTTATCTATGCATTGCACAAGTATAACTTGAATTTAATTATGAAGTGGTTCTCTCATATGTCATATTCATAGATTGGATTGTTGCTATATTTTCCATGCTTGAAATGCTGACTAAAGGTTAAGACTTCCTTGTTTATGAGAATTAAGCTAAGGATTCAACCCTAATATGGTAAGTACGATTATGAGGACTAAAATGGGATATTTAAAATGGATGGGATTATGGGGTCTGATCAATAAATTGCACAAGTATACTTGGAGGTTACTTATGAAATGCTTTTATTATGATATGAAGGTAACGGTTGACTAAGCATATTGATGTATCGTGGTTCCACAGTACTTTCAATGATTTTTCCTTAAGATTGGTGTGTGTCTTGAGCCTTTTTGTAGTAATTTTAATATTTTTTTGTCTTTGTTTTGCAAGAAAGTTGCCAAAACTGAAATGCTAAGTGCATATCCGACATACGAAGAGATCGAAGGCCCGTCGTCTCATCGACGGACTGTAGGTACTGATCATCGAATGGAGGTTCAAGAATCTAGAAGCAAATCATGAAATTATAACTAAGTGTGGGGATACAGAAGGATCGACGGTCCGTCAACTGATCGACAGACCGTCCTGGCAAATAGCCAATGTGATTAGAGACAGCCCCAGTACCCGATGATAAAGAAAATGTAACTATGGAAAACGATAAGCATCGATGGATCGTAAGAACATTGATGGACCGTGATGATGGCCCGTCAATTGGATCAAAGAAGATGAAACGTGCAGGCTTTGAAGAGATGCTAAGTATGGATCGACGGAGGTTTTCGACGGTCCGTCATTTGAACGACAGATCGTCTGTGGGGTAGTCAATTGAAGTCTCATTTTGGACAAAACTTTCCTTATTCTTAATCCCTTTTAATTTAGGACTTTTTCTTATTATAAATAGGGTTAAAAACCTCATTTTTAGGGTTGGATTCTTTTAGCAATTTTATACTTTTTTTCTTGGAGATTTGTTTTTACAATTAATTTAAATTTTTGGATTTAGTGTTGAAGATAATTGTGTGGTTTCAAGTTGAATTTCTGGATATTCTTCGAATTTGTTCAAGTAAGTTCATGATTTATTTTTCATCAATTATGAATTGTGTTCTTCTAAGCATGGGTAATTAAATCCACAACTAGGCTTGTGGGAACCATGGGTGGTTAACAAGATAACACTAGCTAATTAACAATTCTTAATTAGGTTATTGCATGCATCGATAATTCTTTCGTCTAGAAGTCTTTTTAACAAGCGCACACGCTACAACTCGCCTTATTTCTACTTTCCAAACCAAGGGGGTAGTTAATAGGTTAAGAATTATCGACTTAGATTTAATGGATAGTATCTAATAGGATAGTTTCGATTGGTGCAAAGTAATAACTAAGCCAAACATCGATTATGATGCTTAATATGAAGTAAAGGTAAGGGTTAGCAAATTATACACACGTAGCCTGACCAAGGTATGGGGTGAAATTCTCTAATTGTCGGACCAAGAATTTAGAGATACATAACTTATCACTTTGCATGCAAAATACTAGGAAGGAGTTGTTATAGCTAGGATTATGATGTTATGAACCTATGGGGAACACTTACACCCTAGTTTCTCTCACAACTTGATAAACACCAACAACTTACTCTTGCTACTTGTTTGATTTCAAAACATTGTAACGCTTTTGTTTCACAAAACTTCTCCTTTAATTATTAGTTTTTGGAAAGGACTTGACAAAATAGAGGTAATCGTACGTTAAAGTTAAGTCTAATCATTTTTCTCATGGGATCAACCCCAACCGAATGTTGGGTTCTTTACTTGATACGACCGCTTATACTTTTTTAGGGAAGTGTAATTTGAGCATATCAAATTTTGGCGCCACTGCCGGGGAAAGTGGCTTTTAGATTAACTTTAATATCAATTACTGAGTTTTAGCCAACAATTTCATAATTTTGCTTTTTTTTCTTTGTTTTTGTGTCCTTCAGGTCTAGATCTAGTGTATGTGAAGTACACGGAGTCGAGAAGAACCAATAATTCCATTTGATCCAAAGTTGAACTATACACTTCGAAAAATGAATGATCAATCGAATCTCGCAAATATAGGTTATGGGATCAACCATCAAATTCCTGAGCCGTTGATTCTCACAACCAAGTAATTGTGGAGAATGCTGGTATTGGTGCTTTGAGAAGGCAACCTACCACCCTACGCCCTCAAGAGTTTCATATGGGCAATTTTAACATCATCGATTCTGATACACCTCTTGTCCTACCTCCTCTACCACATGGTCATACATTTGTGGTAGCTAGTAACTTTATGCATATGCTCACTGCTAGAAGTTTGTTTTCGGGGCTACCCTCTGAGGATCCACATGCTCACATCGCCAAACTGAGGTCCATGTGTAAGAGTTGTGTAGGGAGGCCAAACTTGTACATGGATGTAATCGGATTAAGGGTCTTCCCTATCATACTGACGGGAGAGAACGCAATTTGGTTCACTGATTTTTCCTATGGAAGAAGTTGAGGGATGTGTTCCTAGCATGCGTTTACCTAGTGTCAAAAAATCTCAACCACAAAGATAGAGTGAACAACTTTGGTGGCATTGCCTGGGGATTCAATGAGTAGGTTTAGGGTAGATTCACCTCATTTATGAGAAGTTTCCCAAACCACCGGATTGATGATAAGTCGTTGAAAGAGTGCTTCTATAGGGGAAAGATGATAATAATAAGGCAGTATTTGATACTATTGTGACTCTTTCTTATGGTGAGTGCACATATGCAGAGATCGCAGAGGAGTTAGAGAAAATCTCTCGCAATAAAAAGGCTTGGAGCACTAGGAAGTCGGACACTAGAGAAACATCTTTGAAGTGCAACCTACACACAACCCGGACTCAAATGAGATTCGTGAAGAGATGGATCAAATGAATGAGCTCGGGTTGGTATTGATGCATATCACTCGAGGTGCAAAAGTTAATACAGTGAATTATTTGACTAAACCACAACCGCAAGCATATGACTACTACTATGAAGAGGATTCTTATGCAGTGAACGAACGACGGGGGGGTTTCGACCCAATTCCCAAGGCTCTAATCAGGAAAATTGGTGCCAAGGTCAAAGAAATAAAGGTCAGAACTATCAGAATTACAACAAAGAGGGACATTATGTTCGAGATGGAAACTACAATTGCGATAACAACTTTAACCAGGGTAACGATGGTAAAAGAAATTATCAAAGTGGACCATATGTCCCACCTTAAAATTGGGAAGTTTCTCCTAGGGATGGTGGAGCTAGTATGGCACGAGTTGAAGATATGTTGCAAAAGATGATGAGAAGTTTTGATGCTAGTGATGACCACTCCAAAGAGTTTAGAGGAGATTTGGCTAATATTGGGAAAAAGGTGGATACACATGCAATCTCAATCAAGCATCTTCAGTTGCAAATGGCCCAACTGTCTACTACTGTGAAACCACATCAAGCGGGTACTCTTCTTAGCTATCCAAAATCTGAAAAATGATGGACATTGCATGACAGTCACTACTCGAGGGGGTAAGCAAACCATTGATCCACCTATGCTGTCTATTGTGGAGGATGAGGTGAGAATGAGGTAGTGGAAAATAATGGTGAGTTCGTAGATAAGGCTGTGAAAGAAGCGGAGATACCCCAAAAGGTGATCCCCGTTCCTATACCACCACCATTTTTGCAAAGATTGGTAAAGAATACTGAGGATGATAAATACCGGTGTTCTATTACTATGTTGAAACAGCTTTCCATCAATGTTCCTTTGATACAATGTTTTGAAAAATGCCCGGTTATGCCAAGTTTATGAAAGATATGGTTACTAAAAAGAGATCGGTAAGTTTTGAGGAGGATAACAGAATGAAACATTGTAGTGCTATTATATGAGTTCTCTTGTGCAAAAGAAAGAGGATACAGGAGCCTTCACTATTCAATGTACCATCGGGTTGTTAAACTTTGCTAAAGCATTATGTGATCTTGGTGCAAGTATAAATCTCATGCCTCTCTCTTTTTACAAGAAATTGGGTTTGGGTGACCCAAATCCCACTGCGATGCGGTTACTAATGGCTGATCGAACAGTGAAAAGGCCTATTGGGATACTCCATGATGTGTTAGTGAAGGTGGTGTCATTTATATTTCTGGTCGATTTTGTGATTCTTGACTATGAGGTTGATTTTGAGGTGCCTATATTCTTGGGAGGTCATTCTTTGCTACCGGTCGTGCCTTTGTTTACATGGAAAAAGGGCAAATGAAGTTTAGGTTAAACAATGAAGAAGCAACTTTCAACATTTGTAGGTCCATGAAGCAGAGTGGTGAGATCCAAAAGGTATCTGCTATATCCTACAGGGTTGAGAGCACGTCTGAGGTACAAATCAAAGAGCGCCTTGGTGTTGAGGCACTAGCGGCAATGATCATGAATTTTGAGAGTTATGGTATTAAAGAGTATGGGTCGTTTGAAGCGGCACTTGATCGAGATGAGTTGTGGTTTAAATCAAATATATTAAATATAGATATGAAGCATCGCGAGTCTCCACCTGCCAAACCATCTATTGAGAAGGCCCCAAAATTAGAGCTTAATGTTTTACCACCTCATCTGAGGTATGTATTCTTGGGAAGAGATGATAAATTGCTAGTAAACATTGCATCGGATTTGAATGTGGAATAGAGTGTCTGGTAGAAGTGTTAAAAAGGTTCAAACGAGCAATTGGTTGGACTATTAAGAACGTTATTAGGATCCCATCCGGTATTTGTGTAAACAAAATCCAACTCATGCACGATCACAAGCCAAGTATTGAGCACCAAACACGTTTGAATCCACCTATGCAAGAGGTAGTTAAGAAGTACATTATTATGTGGTTGGGTGTCGGAGTCATATATCTGATTGCAGATAATAGTTGGGTATGCTCTGTTTGGTGTGTGCCCAAAAGGGGGAAATGACAGTGGTCCCTATAAGAATAATGAGCTTGTTCCAATGAGGTCGGTAACCGTATGGAGAGTTTGTATGAATTACTGGAAGTTGAATGCATGGAATGAGAAGGACCACATTCCTATGCCCTTCATGGATAAGATGTTAGATAAGCTTGGAGGAAAAGTGTGGTACTATTTTCTTGATGGTTATTTGGGGGAAAATGAATATTCTATTGCATCGGAGGATCAAGAGAAAACCACTTTTACTTGTCCTTATGGGACATTTGCAATCAAGAGGATGCCTTTTTGTTTGTGTAATGCACCTGCTACTTTTCAGAGATTATGATGACGATATTCTCCGATATGGTGGAGGACACTATTGAGGTATTTATGGATGACTTTTCAGTTGTGGGCAAATCTTTTGATCGTTGTTTGAATCACTTGGATGAGGTTCTCAAAAGATGTGAAGACTGGAACCTTGTGCTAAGTTGGGGAAAATGTCACTTCATGATGAAAGAGGGTATCGTATTGGGCCACCGCATCTCAGAGAAGAGGATAGAAGTTGATCGATCCAAACATGAGGTTATACAGAGACTTCCTCCACCCATCTCTGTAAAAGGTGTGGAAGTTTTCTTGGGCATGCGGGCTTCTACCAAAGGTTTATTAAGGATTTCTCAAAAATTGTACATCCTCTATGCAAGTTACTTGAGAAGGAGTGTAAAGTTCTATCTTGATGAATCTTGTCTGAAGGCATTTGGAGAGTTGAAGGAGAAGGTTGTATCTGCGCCCATAATTATTTCCCTACATTAGAGTAAGCCATTTGAGGTGATGTGTGATGGTATTGGGGTTGCTCTTGGTGTGGTGTTGGGACAACAAAGGGATAAAATCCTTCGCCCCATTTATTATTCTAGTAAGGCCCTCAATGAAGCACAAAAGAACTACATTGTGACTGAATAAGAGCTCCTTGTGGTGGTATTTGCTTTCTAAAAATTTCACTCCTATTTGCTTGACACAAGAGTCATAGTGCATACTGACCACTCCTCTTTGAGTTATTTGATCGCAAAGAAGGATGCAAAACCAAGGTTGATTAGATGGGTGCTGCTATTGCAAGAGTTTGATTTTGAGGTAAAAGACAGAAAAGGGACCAAAAAAATCAAGTTGCCAAGCACTTGTCCAGATTAGAGGATGAAGTTATGCTATAGTTGGGTAAAAAGGCTAAAATTGATGATACCTTCCCTGATGATCATGTATTGGCCGCTTCTCATGACTTGATTCCATGGTTTGCCAATTTTGCGAATTATGTGGCTAGTGATATGAAAATGTTCTTTTGGGATGAACCTTGTTTATACTGGAGTTGTGTTGATGGGATGATTTGCCGGTGTATGCATGTTGAGATGCTAAGTGTTTTTGAGGCATGACATTCCTCGCCTGTGGGTGGGCATCATAGTTGTATTCGGACTACCCATAAGATTTTGCATTGTGGGTACTACTGGGAAACTATCCACCAAGATAATCATGAGTTCACCAAGGCATGTGATAGATGCCAAAGAGAGAGAGGCATTTCGAAAAGGCAACAGCTCCCTTTAAATCTCATTCTAGTGATTGAGTTATTTTATGTGTGGGGCATTGATTTATGGGACCATTTGTGAGTTCTCATGGGATGAAATGTATTCTTGTGGTGGTGGATTATATGTCCAAATGGGTTGAATCAATAGCACTTGCCAACAATGAAGGGAAGAGTGTCATTGTGTCTTGAAAAAGAACATTTTTTCCAGATTTGGCACACCTAGGGACATTAATAGTGAAGGGGGGTCCCACATTTGCAAATAGTTGTTCAAAGGGTTATTAGAGAAATATGGGGTTCGCCACAATGTAGTCACTCCATACCATCCACAAACTAGTAGGCAAGTTGAAGTGTCAAACAGAGAAATCTACTAGATTATGTCGAAAATGGTGAATGCTAATAGAACGGATTGGTCAAGGAGGCTTATGATATTCTTTGGGCTTACCGGACATCATACAAAACTCCTATAGGTACTTATCTGTACCAACTTGTATATGGGAAGGATTCTCACTTGCCCGTTGAGTTAGAGCACAAGGCCATGTGGGCGATGAAGAAACTGAAGATGGATTGGAATGAAGTAGTGGAACAGAGACTTAACGGGTTAAATGAGCTTGATGAGTTTCGCTTAAAATCATATGAATGTCCATCCCTCTACAAAGAGAAGATGAAGAAGTATCATGACAAAAAGATTGAGAAGAACGAATTTGTAGTTGGGGATTCGGTACTTCTAGTTAACTCTAGTTTGCGCTTGTTTCTGGGAAAATCAAGTCCAAATGGACTGGTCCATTCTTGATCACTAAAGCATTTCCACGTGGAGCGATTGAGTTTGAAAACAAGAAGGGTGCAAGGTTCATGGTAAATGGGCAGAGAATCAAGATGAAGTCTGAATAATCAAGGTTGTTGCATCGTGCCGAGACGTTAAATCAAGTTCTTCTTGGGAGACAACCCAATGTGTATCCTCTAGCCAACAATAGGTTTTTCTTTTCTTTGTAGAAATAATTGCATTCTTTTGTTTCATTTGTTATTTACTCAATGTCATGTGTTAAAATTTTCTTTTATTTTTTTGTCTATTTGCTAGAGAGAAGTTTAGGGTCCGTGTCTAAAAAGTGTCCAGAAAACACAAAAAGAATGGCTTAATGGGTGCTAAATGTGCTGGGACCAAACCCCAAGAATTCTGCAGAAATTGGTCTGGTGCACAAACCTATGGACCAACCGACGGGTCATCGTTACATCGATGGACTGTCGATGGTGACCGTAGATAACAGGTATGTTTGACTTTTTTGTCTAAGGTAGGGCACAATCGACGAACCATCGATTCACTTATGGACCGTCGATAGGGTACCGTCAGTTTACTAAAACAAGTGACCCGACCCGATAAGCTATATAAAAAAATAATTATTAATTTACCCTACCACATATTTTCTAATTCCCCTCAACCGTTTCCCTCCTTCATTCTCTTAATTTCCCCTATTAACTCCCACATTCACTCACCTCCATTTTCTTTAGATTTCCAAACCTCCCATACTCACAGAATTTCCCAAACACTAACCTCCCCAATTTATCCTCTATTTCCATTGTTTCTCTGGTCAGTGTTTGAAGGCGGGCACGTAGGTTCATGTTTGCAAGATCACCCACACATTTCACTCCACTACTACTCTCAGGTATTTCATTCTCCTTTTCTCAATGAATTCTAGTTCATTTGCTTATGGAAAAGATTAGTTTGTATGTGGGTCTTGACTTATGGACATAATTGCATGATTAAACTTTTTAAAATTTGTTTATATGCCCTTAGAATGATTGAAAGTGAATGGGTTTGGGGTGGAGTTTGTGTACAGTCTATTTGCGTGTTGTTTTTTTAACGACTTAGGGCTTGTTAGTCTATAAGAATCCATGGTTTAAATTTACAAAATCAAAGCCCTAGGGATGATGAATTGGCCTTTTGCTTGTTATTACATGTTGGGTGAACTAATGTGTGCTTGATATTGTCCATTTATGGGGTAAAAACAAGTCCTCAAATCCTGTCTCTGACCAACAAAATGAGAACCAGTCTACGGACTGTCGGTTGATCAATGGACCATCGATGGGGTTCGCCATTTGTAAACCCTTGAAATTTCTTAACTCTGACACTTTGGAAGTGGACTACGATCCGTCAATTCATCGACTGACCATTCTTCACGTCCATCGTTCCTAACTAAAACCTTGATCTCTGAAAAATGTTGAATTATGCTAAGTGTTAGATGACGGAAGTAGACTACGATCCTTCGATTGATTTACGAGCAATTCTGCACAGTCGTCATTTCTAACTGCAAGCCTGTGGATAGTTGACTTCTAAAATTTTCTTAAGTGTTCACCGACGAACACTATTGACTGACCATCGATAGTGCCCATTGCACCAATTCTGAAATTCTACACTATGTTGTGTCCTATGTTTCCAGATTTTGTTTTGCTTCTATTCTTGTGTAAATTGGTTCCAATGAGCCTAACATGGTGTTTTTCAGGTACTTATGGCCCAAAAACCATACATCGTCCATTAAAGGGGGAGGTCCAAGTTTGTGGCACCATCCTGTCGGCTGATTGTCCAATTCGACGATGAGCGAGATCTCAAATATGTGCCCTTTGGCACCCACCCCCCGACACCAGCTTCAAAAAACACTCGGGGCACTCCCAAGAAGGTGACACCCGGCGTAGTCACTGCCTCCCAGTCTAATGAGGAGTGCATACTGACCAGCACATGTCTGGGTCTACGTCGGGTTCTGAGGGAGCATCAGGTTCCGAGAAGGTTTTTGGTTCAGAGTCAGCCCACTCTACAGGGTCGAAGGAGGCTACAGCCTACGGTTCCGGATCACAGGGAGCCACTCTTCCCGCAATGCCTCGTCTGATGTGGCCCAAAAATCAGAGTCTGTTATGTCACCCCAATTTGAGGTCCCTGCACCGGTTGCTGATGAACCCAATCGGTGGTGCGTAGATGGACATTACCAATTTTATAGGGATGCCAATTTGTTGAACGACAAAGGGGTTATGATTCAAAAGCTGCCAGTTGGGCGGTAGGTTCTTACAGAGAACCTCCACACAGTCCCTGCGGTGCATGACTTGTTTACCCACCACGGACTCGAGTGGACGGCTAGAAGTGTGAATCCTTAAAGTGAAGAGATGGTGTAAGAATTCTATGCCTCTTACATAGCGGCTCGCTGAGGTTCTTTGGACAAGCGGTCTAACCCTGCCAAACAGGCACTACTTACCAATGTCCGAGTTCGAGACTGCCGTGTGGATATTTTTTTTCCTTTCATTCGTCACTTCTTATACGGTGGATTAGCTAATGTTGCGCGGGTTCCCCTCACCCCAGAGTTCCACGACAGGTGGGACGTGGTCAAGAGTGGCCACTTTCAGCGGAGCAGAGAACTTATAGAGTCTATCAAGAGGTGGATTACACAGTGACTCTCCATTAATGGTTGGAGAGAAGAGTGGTGTTAGACCCAAGAGGCCTTATCAAGAAGACCAACCTCACTTTTGCGTCCAAGTTCTTCTGGTTGTTAGTCCACCACCGCCTATCCTCCATTGCTGCAGATAATATGCTCACTTGGGATAGAGCGGTCTTTTTAGCAACTCTGGTAGTCGGGTTGGAGATCGATGTGGCGAAGTCGTTGATCTCTGTCATCCATAAGAGGGATTTTAAGTTCTCTACCACTTACCCATTTCCATGTATGATTTATCAGCTATGCAGGGATGCTGGAGTGCCCATTTGGCACAGAGATGTCCTCCATACCCCTACTGGGACAGTTGATACTGGTCTCATCAGGGATGAGGCCAATGAGGTGGCACCATGGTGTGGGCCCAGAGTTGATGTGCAGCCGCTAGGTGAGAACTTGCGGACACGATAGAGCAATCCCAAGGGAATGATCATGCTACTTCAGAGACTACTGACACCAACCCAGCCGACTCTGCCCCTTGCACGAGTAGGGCTCCTAGTTCCTCCTAGTCCACCCCACCATCAGCAGCACTAGTCCGAATTGCTAGGGTCCAGAAGCTAGAGATGTAAATGGACAACTTCCTGCACTATATCCGGCCTTCGATGCAGAAATCCATTGCCAAGGTTGAGGAACAAATTAAGAAGAAGGTGGCCCAACAGACAGAGCTGAAGATTTGAGCAGTCCACCAGTGCCTAGATGCTTTTGACCTTTAAGTTTTAGACCGCCCAACCACCACCATTGATCTGACTACTCTTCAGGAGGCTGTGGCGAGTCTGGGGCTGATATGGAAAGCATCCTTGAGATGAGAGGACCTGATCCTGAGTTTGCCCCAGTTAAGACATCAGAGGACACAATGCTTGCGGCACTTTCACTGTTTCCACTACACCTCCGTCTGAGCCTCATGAGCGTGCCAAGAGGCACCGTTCAATCCATACCAGTAAGAGTGAGAATGCTCGTGCTTGAAAAAAAGAGCAAACCAATTTGGAGGCTGCGAGGAGAGCATCGTTGCTAGATGAGGAGGCCCGTCAGATGAGGGCTAGAAAGTTGGTTGTTGGGGCGTCTAGCTCCAGAGTAGAGTTTGTTTAGAGGAGTACTACTGAGGGTGTAAATACTTCTGTGGACAATACTAAGGGTGCGGGTTCTAGGAAACTGGACCCGCCTTCTTGTTGATCTTCAGATCTATTGGCCTCAGGTTTGCTTCTGATGGACCTCTTGTCCTACCTCCTCTACCACATGGTCATACATTTGTGGTAGCTAGTAACTTTATGCATATGCTCACTGCCAGAAGTTTGTTTTCGGGGCTACCATCTGAGGATCCACATGCTCACATCGCCAAACTGAGTTCCATGTGTAAGAGTTGTGTAGGGAGGCCAAACTTGGACATGGATGTAATCGGATTAAGGGTCTTCCCTATCACACTGACGGGAGAGGACGCAATTTGGTTCAATGATTTTTCCTATGGAAGAAGTTGAGGGATGTGTTCCTAGCATGCGTTTACCTAGTGTCTAAAAATCTCAACCACAAAGATAGAGTGAACAACTTTGGTTGCATTGCCTGGGGATTCAATGAGTAGGTTTAGGGTAGATTCACCTTATTTATGAGAAGTTTCCCAAACCACCGGATTGATGATGAGTCGTTGAAAGAGTGCTTCTATAGGGGAAAGATGATAATAATAAGGCAGTGTTTGATAATATTGTGACTCTTTCTTATGGTGAGTGCACATATGCAGAGATTGCAGAGGAGTTAGAGAAAATCTCTCGCAATAAAAAGGCTTAGAGCACTAGGAAGTCGGACATTGGAGAAACATCTTTGAAGTGCAACCTACACACAACCCGGACTCAGATGAGATTCGTGAAGAGATGGATCAAATGAATGAGCTCGGGTTGGTATTGATGCATATCACTAGAGGTGCAAAAGTTAATACAGTGAATTATTTGACTAAACCACAACCGCAAGCATATGACTACTACTATGAAGAGGATTCTTATGCAGTAAACGAACGACGGGGGGGTTTCGACCCAATTCCCAAGGCTCTAATCAGGAAAATTAGTGACAAGGTCAAAGAAATAAAGGTCAGAACTATCGGAATTACAACAGAGAGGGACATTATGTTCGAGATAGAAACAACAATTGTGATAACAACTTTAATCGGGGTAACGATGGTAACAGAAATGATCAAAGTGGACCTTATGTCCCACCTCAATATTGGGAAGTTTCTCCTAGGGATGGTGGAGCTAGTATGGCGCGAGTTGAAGATATGTTGCAAAAGATGATGAGAAGGTTTGATGCTAGTGATGACCACTCCAAAGAGTTTAGAGGAGATTTGTCTAATATTGGGCAAAAGGTGGATACACATGCAATCTCAATCAAGCATCTTCAGTTGCAAATGGCACAACTGTCTACTACTCTGAAACCACATCAAGTGGGTACTCTTCTTAGATGTCCAAAATCTGAAAAATGATGGACATTGCATGGCAGTCACTACTCGAGGGGATAAGCAAACCATTGATCCACCTATGCTGTCTATTGTGGAAGATGAGGTGAGAATGAGGTAGTGGAAAATAATGGTGAGTTCGTAGATAAGGTTGTGAAAGAAGCGGAGATACCCCAAAAGGTGATCCCCGTTCCTATACCACCACCATTTTCGCAAAGATTGGTAAAGAATACTGAGGATGATAAATACCGGTGTTCTATTACTATGTTGAAACAGCTTTCCATCAATGTTCCTTTGATACAATCTTTTGAAAAATGCCCGGTTATGCCAAGTTTATAAAAGATATGGTTACTAAGAAGAGATCGGTAAGTTTTGAGGATGATAACAGAATGAAACATTGTAGTGCTATTATATGAGTTCTCTTGTGCAAAAGAAAGAGGATACAGGAGCCTTCACTATTTAATGTACCATCGGGTTGTTAAACTTTGCTAAAGCATTATGTGATCTTGGTGCAAGTATAAATCTCATGCCTCTCTCTTTTTACAAGAAATTGGGTTTGGGTGACCCAAATCCCACTGCGATGCTGTTACTGATGGCTGATCGAACAGTGAAAAGGCCTATTGGGATACTCCATGATGTGTTAGTGAAGGTGGTGTCATTTATATTTCCGATCGATTTTGTGATTCTTGACTATGAGGTGGATTTTGAGGTGCCTATATTCTTGGGAGGTCATTCTTTGCTACCGGTCGCGCCTTTGTTTACATGGAAAAAGGGCAAATGAAGTTTAGGTTAAACAATGAAGAAGCAACTTTCAACATTTGTAGGTCCATGAAGCAGAGTGGTGAGATCCAAAAGGTATCTGCTATATCCTACAGGGTTGAGAGCACGTCTGAGGTACAAATCAAAGAGCGCCTTGGTGTTGAGGCACTAGCGGCAGCGATCATGAATTTTGAGAGTTATGGTATTAAAGAGTATGGGTCGTTTGAAGCGGCACTTGATCGAGATGACTTGTGGTTTAAATCAAAAATATTAAATATAGATATGAAGCATCGCGAGTCTTCACCTGTCAAACCATCTATTGAGAAGGCCCCAAAATTAGAGCTTAATGTTTTACCACCTCATCTGAGGTATGTATTCTTGGGAAGAGATGATAAATTGCCAGTAATCATTGCATCGGATTTGAATGTGGAATAGAGTGTCTGGTAGAAGTGTTAAAAAGGTTCAAACGAGCAATTGGTTGGACTATTAAGAACGTTATTAGGATCCCATCCGGTATTTGTTTAAACAAAATCCAACTCATGCACGATCACAAGCCAAGTATTGAGCACCAAACACGTTTGAATCCACCTATGCAAGAGGTAGTTAAGAAGTACATTATTATGTGGTTGGGTGTCGGAGTCATATATCTGATTGCAGATAATAGTTGGGTATGCTCTGTTCGGTGTATGCCCAAAAGGGGGGAATGACAGTGGTCCCTATAAGAATAATGAGCTTGTTCCAATGAGGTCGGTGACCGTATGGAGAGTTTGTATGAATTACTGGAAGTTGAATGCATGGAATGAGAAGACTGGAACCTTGTGCTAAGTTGGGGAAAATGTCACTTCATGATGAAAGAGGGTATCTTATTGGGCCACCGCATCTCAGAGAAGAGGATAGAGGTTGATCGATCCAAACATGAGGTTATACAGAGACTTCCTCCACCCATCTCTGTAAAAGGTGTGGAAGTTTTCTTGGTCATGCGGGCTTCTACCAAAGGTTTATTAAGAATTTCTCAAAAATTGTACATCCTCTATGCAAGTTACTTGAGAAGGAGTGTAAAGTTCTATCTTGATGAATCTTGTCTGAAGGCATTTAGAGAGTTGAAGGAGAAGTTGGTATCTGTGCCCATAATTATTTCCCCACATTAGAGTAAGCCATTTGATGTGATGTGTGATGGTAGTGGGGTTGCTTTTGGTGTGGTGTTGGGACAACAAAGGGATAAAATCCTTCACCCCATTTATTATTCTAGTAAGGCCCTCAATGAAGCACAAAAGAACTACACTATGACTGAATAAGAGCTCCTTGTGGTGATATTTGCTTTCGAAAAATTTCACTCCTACTTGCTTGACACAAGAGTCATAGTGCATACTGACCACTCCTCTTTGAGTTATTTGATCGCAAAGAAAAGTGCAAAACCAAGGTTGATTAGATGGGTGCTGCTATTGCAAGAGTTTGATTTTGAGGTAAAAGACAGAAAAGGGATCGAAAAAATCAAGTTGCCAAGCACTTGTCCAGATTAGAGGATGAAGTTATGCTATAGTTGGGTGAAAAGGCTGAAATTGATGATACCTTTCCTGATGATCATGTATTGGCCGCTTCTCATGACTTGATTCCATGGTTTGCCAATTTTGCAAATTATCTGGCTAGTGATATGAAAATGTTCTTTTGGGATGAACCTTGTTTATACTGGAGTTGTGTTGATGGGCTGATTTGCCGGTGTATGCAAGTTGAGATGCTAAGTGTTTTGGAGGCATGACATTCCTCGCATGTGGGTGGGCATCATAGTTGTATTCGGACTACCCATAAGATATTGCAGTGTGGGTACTACTGGGAAACTATCAACCAAGATAATCATGAGTTCGCCAAGGCATGTGATAGATGCAAAAGAGAGAGAGGCATTTCGAAAAGCCAACAGCTCCCTTTAAATCTCATTCTAGTGATTGAGTTATTTGATGTATGGGGCATTGATTTATGGGACTATTTGTGAGTTCTCATGGGATGAAATGTATTCTTGTGGCGGTGGATTATATGTCCAAATGGGTTGAATCAATAGCACTTGCCAACAATGAAGGGAAGAGTGTCATTGTGTTCTTGAAAAAGAACATTTTTTCAAGATTTGGCACACCTAGGGACATTAATAGTGATGGGGGGTCCAACATTTGCAAATAGTTGTTCAAAGGGTTATTAGAGAAATATGGGGTTCGCCACAATGTAGTCACTCCATACCATCCACAAACTAGTAGGCAAGTTGAAGTGTCAAACAGCGAAATCTACTAGATTATGTCAAAAATGGTGAATGCTAATAGAACGGATTGGTCAAGGAGGCTTATGATATTCTTTGGGCTTACCGGACATCATACAAAACTCCTATAGGTACTTATCTGTACCAACTTGTATATGGGAAGGATTCTCACTTGCCCGTTGAGTTAGAGCACAAGGCCATGTGGGCGATGAAGAAACTGAAGATGGATTGGAATGAAGCAGTGGAACAGAGACTTAACGGGTTAAATGAGAATGATGAGTTTCGCTTAAAATCATATGAATGTTCATCCCTCTACAAAGAGAATATGAAGAAGTATCATCGATTTGTTGAAAGACAAAGGGGTTATGATTCAAACGCTGACAGTTGGGCGGTAGGTTCTTACAGAGAACCTCCACACAGTCCCTGCGGTGCATGACTTGATTACCCACCACGGACTCGAGTGGACGGCTAGAAGTGTGAGTCCTTAAAGTTAAGAGATGGTGTAAGAATTCTATGTCTCTTACATAGCGGCTCACTGAGGTTCTTTGGACAAGCGGTCTAACCCTGCCAAATAGGCACTACTTACCAATGTCCGAGTTCGAGACTACCGTGTGGATATTTCTTTTCCTTTCATTCGTCACTTCTTATACGGTGGATTAGCTAATGTTGCGCGGGTTCCCCTCACCCCAGAGTTCCACTACAGGTGGGACGTGGTCAAGAGTGGCCACTTTCAGCAGAGCAGAGAACTTAAAGAGTCTATCAAGAGGTGGATTACACAGCGACTCTCCATTAATGGTTGGAGAACGGAGTGGGTGTTAGACCCAAGAGGCCTTATCAAGAAGACCAACCTCACTTTTGCATCCAAGTTCTTCTGGTTGTTAGTCCACCACCGCCTATCCTCCACTGCTGCAGATAATATGCTCACTTGGGATAGAGCGGTCTTTGTAGCAACTCTGGTAGTCGGGTTGGAGATTGATGTGGCAAAGTCGTTGATCTCCGTCATCCATGAGAGGGCTTTTAAGTTCTCTACCACTTACCCATTTCCATGTATGATTTATCAGCTATGCAGAGATGCTGGAGTGCCCATTTGGCACAGAGATGTCCTCCATACTCCTACTGGGACAGTTGATACTGGTCTCATCAAGAATGAGGCCAATGAGGTGGCACCATGGTGGGGGCCCAGAGTTGATGTGCAGCCTCTAGGTGAGAAATTGCGTACATCATAGAGCAATCCCAAGGGAATGATCATGCTACTTCAGAGCCTACTGACACCACCCCAGCCGACTCTGTCCCTTGCACGAGTAGGGCTCCTAGTTCCTCCTGGTCTACCCCACCATCAGCAACAGTAGTCCAAATTGCTAGGGTCCAGAAGCTAGAGGTGTAGATGGACAACTTCCTGCACTATATCCGGCCTTGGATGCAGAAATCCATTGCCAAGGTTGAGGTACAAATTAAGAAGAAGGTGGCCCAACAGATAGAGCTGAAGATTTGAGCAATCCACCAGTGCCTAGATGCTTTTGAGCTTTAAGTTTTAGACCGCCCAACCACCACCATTGATATGACTACTCTTCAAGAGGCTGTGGCCAGTCTGGGGCTGATATGGAAAGCATCCTTGAGATGAGAGGAACTGATCCTGAGTTTGCCCCAGTTGAGACAGCAGAGGACACAATGCTTGCTGCATTTTCACCGTTTCCACTACACCACCGCCTGAGCCTCATGAGCGTGCCAAGAGGCACTGTTCCATCCATACCAGTAAGAGTGAGGATGTTCGTGCTTGAAAAAAAAGAGCAATCCGATTTGGAGGCTGCGAGGAGAGCATCGTTGCTAGATGAGGAGGCCCGTCAGATGAGGTCTAGAGAGTTGGTTGTTGGGGCGTCTAGCTCCAGAGTAGAGTTTGTTTAGAGGAGTACCACTGAGGGTGCAAATACTTCTGTGGACAATACTGAGGGTTCGGGTTCCAGGAAATTGGACCCGTCTTCTTGTTAATCTTCAGATCTATGCGCCTCAGGTTTGCTTCACCTACCACCCTTTTTTTATTTTCTTATACATTGGGGATAATTCCATGTTTTTTTGGGGGGGAGGGGTAAATGGAAAGTGAGTTCTAGGGTGAAGTCTGAGTATCCCAATTCACAATCCTTACTTGGTGGTTTCTTGCCTGTGTTCTTTTTCCCCACGAGACAGATTACTTAGTTCTTGAACCGACATGTGTCTCCAATCATGACATATAGATGCACCCATTACATGATCCTCACTCTAACACTCAAACTAGGTGACTGATAATATGATAGTGTAATGAAGTGCCACGAGAGTGTGGGGATATTTAATTGTTCCCCTATTGGTACCTAGCTTGAACTTGCTCGGTTGGTCCTGCAAAAGGAATCTGTGTTAGACAATTATGAAATTATCATAGGCCCTTGTTCAAATTAGCTAACATTTAGCCTAAAGTGAAGTGAGCCAACTGAAATTATTATCCATTTTTTATCCAAATATTTTGAGCCTATAACAGACCTTTCTTTTCATCACAAACTCAACTTCCCTAGGTGTACTGTGTTGGCCCTGGTCCCTCCATGGACATGTGCACCTAAACTTAGGCCAGAAGAATAAGTTGAGGGTGGCTAATGCAGAAACTGATCTCGTCTTGGCCCTGACCCGACCTTGGGTAATGTGTACCTCGACTCATGGAAAAACCATAAGTTGAGGGTGGCTAGTATGAGTGATGACCCGAAAAGTGGGTATGAAAAAGAGTAATGTGGAAAACAAGAGGGATAGTGAATACGAGAAGTGACTTAGTCAAAATTGTCAATTGAATATAAAAAAGAGAGAAAAAGAGTGTTTAACAAAAAGAAATAAGAGTCACCGCCATAAAAGAGAAAGAAAGAAGAAAATAAGGATGACAAAAAAAGTAGGGCATAATAAATAATGAAAGAGGTAGGAAGCTGAGCCGTAATGTCAAGGAGGGAAACAAGTCACTAAAATCTACCCGTGTATACCATACCTGACCCTGAGCCTATGCTACAAGCCAAGAAAGTCCTATAGTGATCCTAAGAGTCTAATATGGTGAACTTAAGCAGTGAAAATAACGGTAAGCCTATGGAGACAAGTACAAACTAGGTGTGAAATTATTTTGAGTGTGACTGTTGAAAAATGATCCTTATACTCAAAGATGGAATCACTCTATGAAAAAGGAGGATATCTTTTGAAGTAAGGGAACTAGTTGCAATATCAAAAAGTTGTTACCTTGGAGAGAAATAAAAAGAGTAGAGGTTTCAGTGCATAGTGAGTCTGTGTCATGATCTAATCCACAAGAATAAGCCCATCAATCCCAAGAGATGAAACATGCACTAAACTAACAAAAAAGTTGGGATTCATAGTCATATGATTACAGAAGCTTAAAAAGGATATTTGTGTACAAAGTGTTGTGTTGAGTCATAGTGCGTCGCTTGAGGACAAACAATAAATTTTAGTTGAGGGTGTTGATGTAACGTGGTTTCACGGTACTTTCAATGCTCTTTCATTAAGACTGGTGTGTGTCTAGAGCCTTTTTGTAGTAATTTTAATATTATTAGGTCTTTGTTTTGCAGGAAAGTTGTCCAAAACTGAAATGTAGAAGGTTGTGGAAAGTAAGTGCAGATTCGACCCACGAAGCCATCGACGGCCTGTCGTCTCATCAATGGATCATAGGTCGTGATCTTCAACTGGATGTTCAAGCATTTAGAAAAAACTCAGTGAATTCTAACCAAGTATGTGTCTATGGAAAGATCGACGATCCGTCGACTGATCGACAGACTGTCCTGGCAAATCATCGATCTGATTAGACTACCCCAGTACACCATGTTGAACAAAAGTTGAGTATGAAACAATGATAGGCATCTATGGACCGTAAGTACATCAACGGACCATGTTGTTGGTACATCTATTGGATCAGAGAAGATACAATGTGGAGGCTTTGAAAATATCCTAAGTATAGACCGACGAAAGCGGTCGACGGTCCGTCATTTGACCGACGGACCGTCTGTTGGGTCTTCAATTGAAGGGTGTTTCGGACAAAACCTTCCTTATATTGAAACCTTTTTAATTTAGGACTCTTTTTATTATAAATAGGGTGAAAACCCTCATTTTTAGGGTTGGATTCTTTTACCAATTCATACTTTTGTCTTGGAGATTTGTTTTTACAATCAATTTAAATTTTCGGATTTGGTGTTGAAGATAATTGTGTGGTTTCAAGTTGAATTTCCGAATTTTCTCGAATTTTTGAAAGTAAGTTCATGATTTATTTTTCATCAATTATGAATTCTGTTCTTCTAAGCATGGGTAACTAAATCCACAACTAGGGTTGTAGAAACCATGGGTGATTAACAAGATAAAACTTTCTAATTAACAATACTTAATTAGGTTATTGCATGCATCAATAATTCTTTCATCTAGAAGTCTATTTAACGAGTGCACACGTTACAACTCGCCTTATTGCTACTTGCCAGACCAAGGAGGTAGTTAATAGGAACGAATTAATGACATAAATTTAGTGGATACTATCTAATAGGCTAGTTTCGATTGGTGCAAAGTCATAAATAAGTCAGATATCGATTATGATGCTTAATATGAAGTAAAGGTAAGGGTAAGAAAATTATACACATGTAGTTAGACCAAGATACGGGGTGAAATTTTCTAAATGTTGGACCAATGATTTTGAGATAAATAACTTATCACTTTGCATGCAAAATACTAGAAAAGAATTGTTATAGCAAGGATTATGGCGTTATGAACCTATGGGGAACACTTACACCTAGTTTCTCGCATAACATTATAAACACCAACAATTAATTCTTGCTACTTGTTTGATTTCAAAACTTTGCAACGGTTTTGTTTCACAAAACCCCCCTTTAATTATTAGTTTTCTGAAAGGACTTGACTAAATAGAGCTAATCTTACGTTAAAGTTAAGTCTAAATCATTTTCCTCGTGGGATCGACCCATCCTTATAGTTGGGTTGTTTAGTTGATACAACCGCTTATACTTCTTTAGGGAAGTGTAATTTGAGCGTATCACATATTGACTATGATTTATGATGACTAATGTTTATATTATGTCTATGTTGGAGATTATTCTTATGATTATGTTATTATCTCTTATGTTTGTGACCTATGTCTTATGAAGACTAACCCTAATGTTATGCTCGAATGATGTTATGCTAGCTATCATATTTAGTACATTTTGTACTAATGCATACTCTTGTCTACATTATTATCAATGTAGGGTCCGGCGATCTTAAGTTTCATCTTTGACGCTAGGTACGCAGTAGGATCAAGAGTTGAAGATTGGTGAGTCCTCATAGCATCGAGGAGAAGCCACTATTTTCCTTTGTGTCTTTATTTTATGCATTAGATCATTGTACGGGTTGTATCTGAATAGTTGTTCAATGTTTTTTAGATGGTTTAGACAAAGTGTTAAAAACTTCTATTTCATTTTATATAAGACATTGATTGTACGGGAAAAATTTAAATTTTCACACTTTTCTAGTATCTTTATGTTATGATATGCTAAGTGTATTATGTGAGACCCCTTCAGGGTCGAGTACGTCATTTTACATCTATGGTGTACCCATGGGTTGTCAAAAACATGGTAATCAGAGAACAAGGTTTAGAATGGTTCTAGATGTCTCAAACCACATCTAGTAGAGTATTGTTCATTAGTGTGAAGCGCGCAACATTTCTGAATAGAAGCCTATTAGATGTTTAAGAAATCTCACTTCTTCATTCTGTAAGTTGTGTCGTAGAGTTTGTATCTAATAGGTCTTTCTCCTAATCTATTCCATGTGGTTTAAGGGGGTATGGCTAATATAAGTACAAATTCTAGGATGGATGAGGAAGGTAAAAACTTAAGATCCAATTGATCCTTTAGTTGATAATGATACTCATGTTGAGGGCGACTATTTAAATGTTGTCTCAACCCGTGACAGCTCAAGTCAATAGGGAAGTGATTTCACCAGTGAACCCTAATGTGAATTCTAAGGATTTAAGAGTAGGGGACTTTATACGGATGAACCCTCCTTAGTTTTATGGCTCCAAGGTGGAAGAGTATCCTAAGAAGTCTATGAATGAGGATATAGAAAAATTGATGTCATGGGGCTGACTTCGGTAGAGAAAGTGGAGGTAGCCTTTTACGAATTGAAAGGTATGGCTAAAATATGGTATGATCAATAGAATGAGGGTAGATCTGTAGGATCGGGTCCCATCAAGTGGAAAGGGTTTCAGTTGGCATTTCTTTATAGGCTCTTTCCCTTAAAAATGAGGGAGGCTAAAATGCAAGAGTTCATTAACCTTAAGCAAGTTAGCATGAGTGTTAAGGAATATAACTTGAAATTTACCCAACTATCCAAGTATGCTCCAACTTTAGTGACGTATTCAAGGGGCTAGGATAAACAAGTTCATGATGGGGGTGTCTGACTTAGTAGCAAAAGAAAGTCTTATGGTAATTATTATTGGTGATATGGATATCTCACATCTTATAGTGTACGCCCAACAAATTGAGGATTCAAAACTCAAGGAAGAGAAATCTAGGGACAAAAAGAGGTCTAGAGTGGATGATGATAAGTACTTTCACCATGGGTCTGATGTACATGATCGCTCTATGAATAGATAAGGGTTTCCCCAAAAAGGTTCTTCTAATTCTTTTAAGTACAAGGGAGATAGGGTATATACCTTTAAGCTACCTGAAATTATTGATGAGTCCCTATGGAATACTTGTGATAGATGTGGAAAGAGACATGAGGGTAGGTGTTTGGTCGGTAGATAGGATATTTTTAGTTGTGGTCAAAGTGCCATAAGATGTGGAATTGTCCCAAGGCACAGGCTAAGGTAAAGAAAGTTACAACTAGTGGTACAGATGAGAATCAACAAAAAAAGAATAGGTTCTATGTTCTTCAATTTATAAACGAACAATAGCGACCTCCTAATACGACTACCGGTATGTGTTTCATGTTTCATTAGGTTTCGATATTGTTTGGTCTTTTATTATGTCATATCTTAGACTTTATAGTTGTCTTTAGTACAAATGATGTTTAGAATAGTTCGTGTAGGATTTATCCAAAGGGGGAGATGGTATGCGTAGATAACAAGTTATAGTGTGTTTATGTGTTGCCAAGATATCCGTACATGATGCATGTTCATGAAAATTTGTGATTTAAAAGAAAATTTTTTTGCAGTGTTTTTCCTCATGTTGTATTGCATTGAGTATACTTGCTCCTAGAACTTCATGAGATAAATAGATGAGAATGCCTTAGTCTGAAGTTGAAAGATTCCTCCTTGAGTAAATGCTTTTTGAGAGTAAATTGTGCATAGGTTCCATGAATGTATATTGTGCATGTCTCAGTTAGGAGATGGTAGTTCCTCTTGAATATGAATAGATGTAGAATTTCATGCATTTTGGGTTGTTAGGTGAAGTTGTTACTTCCTTGTGTTGCATTGAGTATGTTTAGCTTTGAGATGAAGTTCGTCCTTTGCTTATGTTCATTTAGATATGTTGCATGCATGATGGGCTGCTAGTCCAAAGTTGTGACTTTAAGAGGTATTTAGAATCTTCATTCGAGGATGAATGTTCCCAAAGGGGATATATTATAACATCCCATAGTATAGTAGGCCACCTAGGGTTAAGTGACGGTGCAACAAGTCTAGACTAGAGGGAAAGAGCCAAGGAAAAGGGCAAGGCCCAAGCCAACGGCCAAGGCTACCGCAACCTTGGCAAGCACTACCTCACCTTCACGACCACCACCACGGCAAGTGATGAATACCATGACTCGTGGAAAGGTCCGTAGAGCTTAGGCAGTAGGTCCCTAAAGACTGCCAAAACTTGGCACATCACTATGAGCCACTTCACGGTCAGTGATGAAGAACAAGACCTGTGGAAAGGCTAGTGGTCATGCCTTAGAGTTATGGGTCAAGACCTTGGGGCCAAAATATTAGGCCATGGACCACAAGCAGGACCACGCTCGTGATCCATGTCATGGTGCTTGGCACCATGATGCCTAAGTGAGGTAAAAAAAAAGTAATTCATTAGTAGGTGGTTATCAAGTGAGGTCGTTTTGTATGGTATTAGTGTCAGACCCCTTTTTGCGCATGTGGTGGTAGGGTTTTTTCAATTTAAGTGAAGATATTGATTAAGGGACTACTTTTACTTTTTCACCACTTTTAAGTGAGTTATTGTGTTCCAAGTTCCGTATTTTAAATCTCTAACCAAAAGAAAATGACTCTTTAGTTTGATCTGCGAACTACAAAATTGGGTAAGGAATTCTTTTGACCGAGGGGAACGTATTAGGCATCCCTCGAGTTCCATGGTTCTAGTACAGTCTCTTTTATCGACTTATACTTATCTTGATATATTTTTGGATAATTTGTGTCTACATGTCATGGTTTGCTTAATTTTAATTGTTGAATTTTTATTAGTCTCAAACCGGATGCATAACTACAATCTCAATCTTAACATTTGGAAACATACTTCGAGTTCATCATACCTAACAATCTCAATTTACACCTCTTCATTTGAATTAAATAAAATATATATTAGAATAATTTTGTCAAGGTGTGTCACACCACATTCTTGAATTTCTTTCAAGCGTTTCAACAAAGATGTGTAACCACATTCTTAATCAAAACAAATATTTTTAACATGCCTAAAATCCATCTAATGTTATAAGAAAATATTAAATAAAATCAAATGAATCTAAATTTCTAGGATACAATATAAATTTTAGATTATCTTTTATTGTTTTATTTTTATTCACTCTTAAAGTTAATACTAAAGTTAATGACAAAATTAGGCATGCATATTGTTATTTTTATTAATCCAACAAAACAATGATAAATCGCTAAAATAAATCTCAATCTTTATTGGACAAAATAAACATTAACTTTCATCAAATAAAGCTATTTAAAAAATAGATCTAACTCTTAACACATCCTTCATTTCTATTAAATTATGAATAAAATAAAAGTGTAAGAGAACTTATCATAATAATTACATCAAATTTCATAAATAAATTAAAGATTGAAGGCAATGTTATACCTCAAACGAAGAAAATAAGTATCGTAAAACTTTGATCGAAACTCAATTAAAACACCCACAAATCTTCGTAGATTGTACAGAATGATATATGTATTGTGTTGATATGAAAATTAAGAAAAACTAATAAAAGGTGTTATGTACTGGTGAGTTTTTATTAGAAAAACAAAGTAAAATGAGATAGGAATGTTCCTTGCTTTTTTTCCTTTCTGGTGTGAGTTTTTCTTCTTCTTTTTTTGTAGGGGGGGTGATTTTTTTTCCTTATGTTTGTTGCATGTATGTGTTTTTTTATTCTTTTGATTTTTTCTTTTTTCTTCTTTTTTTTATTTGTGCGTCTTTGTATGTATTAATGAGGGTGTGTAATGTGTATATAGTAATAGGAGTGTGTAATGTGTTGTGTCGATTGTGTAGTGGAGAGGGAGTTCGTAACGACCTGTTTAGTCGTTTTGAGCAACAGACTTCAATTCTGGAAAAACTGGCAGAAGCGACGGACCCCACGACGGACCGTCAAGGGCACGACGGACCGTCGCAGGATCTCGTTTCAAAACACTTAGAAAATCTGAAATTGGGTACTGAAAATCGACTCTCTGAACTTCGTGACGGAATGGCAGGACGGACCGTCACAGGCGTGACGGACCGTCACGGAGACTTCAGTGAAAATCCATTCTCTGAACTTTGCGACGACCTGCAGGACCGACCGTCGCAGGCACGACGGCCCGTCACAGGTTGCGCAAATCCCAGGCAGAGTCGGATTTCTGGTGAAGTTTTAAGGGACGTTTTTGACTATTCTTGCCTTAATTATAAAGTTCGTGGGTTTATATTAATAACTCAAATTCTTGGGGGTTAAAAGAGGTAACCCTAAGTTAATTAGTGGGGTATTATTGCCATCTTTTATTCTTAATTATATACTAATTAGGGTAAAAGAAAGAGGGTTTGAATAAGAAAATAGAAAGAACAAGAAGGGAGAGAGAGAAACGATCGAGAAGAAGAGGAAAACACCAAGCTTTGAGGATTAACTTGCTTGATTTCAATTCTTCGGTGGAGGTAGGTTATGGTTTTCATGCTTTCATAGTAAACTCTTAATAGAGAATGATATGTATTGGTAGTATTGTAAACCCTACTATATGCTTAATTGTATGTTTGCATGAATATGATTATGTGATTGTGATAACATAAGCATGATGAAAATATTGAATCCCAAATCTTGAAAAGAAACTTTAATATACATTATTAATGATGATGCCTTGGTATAGAAGAAGGCTTGATGAATTAAAATAATGGGATTGATGATGCCTTGGTATAGAAGAAGGCTTGATGAATTAAAGTAATGGGATTGAGGATGCCTTGGTATAGAGAAGGCTTGATGATTTACAGAATGATATTAGTGGATCGGAGTGTCACGTTCCGACACATAGATTTAGTGGATCGGAGTGTCATGTACCGACACATGTAGGGGATCGGGTGTCACGAACCGACACGTAGAATTAAGGGATAGGGTGTCACGAACCGACACGTAGAATTAGGGGATCGGGTGTAACGAACCGACACGTAGAATTAGGGGATCGGGTGTCACGAACCGACACGTAGAATTAGGGGATCGGGTGTCACGAACCGACACGTAGAATTAGGGGATCGGGTGTCACGAACCGACATGTAGATTTAGGGGATCGGGTGTCACGAACCGACACGTAGATTTAGGGGATCGGAGTGTCACGTACCGACACAAGAGGAATAATGAATATGAGGGAGCGGAGTGTCACGTACCGACACAAGAGAAATAAAGATAATGAATCTTGAAAGATGTTAATATACTCAATCTACTGAACATGATTCCCAAATGAGTATGGTGTTGAGGCTTGAGCCCTCATAGATGAACTTGATGGTACTTATTGATGATTATAGTACTTGTTGTTGTTACATGTTGAGTTTTATAGTTGATTTACGATAATATTTTATATATACTGTTCCCTATTTTGAGTTGGCCGATGATATCTACTCAGTACCCGTGGTTTATACTGACCCCTACTTTTATGTTTTTCTTCTTGCTATTTGTGGAGTGCAGCAAACGTGCCGTCATCTTCGACTCAACAGTAACTCAAGCCAGTCTTCGTCACACCGGATCTTCAGGGTGAGCTAACGCTTCTAGCTTGGACTGGATCTTCTCCTTCATGTCTTGATGCCTTGAACTCCCGGCATGGACTAGCTTCTTATGTATTTTTAGCTTCTTAGAAACTCTTAGAATTAGTAGTTTAAAGTAGATGTTCTTGTGATGATGACTTCCAGATTTTGGGAATAATAGATGTTGAATATTGATAGTTATTGAATTGGTTTTTATTAATGAGTTTAAGTCTTCCGCATTACTTTATGTTTATATTATATTGAAATGTTAAGGTTAGATTGGTTGGTTCGCTCACATAGGAGGGTAAGTGTGGGTGCCAGTCGCAACCCGGTTTGGGTCGTGACAGAGTTGTGAGGCGAGGGGGGAAAGTGGGGGTAGAGTTGGCGTAGTGGGTTTAGTTTTAGGTTTTGTTTTTTTTAATAATATAATAAGAATGTTATTTACTTATCTTTTTTAAACTAATAAAAATTGTGTAGTTAAAAATAAAATTATAGTTAAAAATTACTAGCTTATTTATTAAACTAAAATAAAAAAAAAGCATATGTTTTTTTTTTAATTTTCAAATCTTTTAAAATAAACTCACTAAAGTAAGATGAAGTAAAAAATATTTAATTTAGATTGATAAAAAAAATTAAGCTCCGAAAATTGTGTAAAATTTTTTGTTCGGTCAAAAATTATATGTCTACAGTTTGCCCCTCTTTGACTGGAAACACGAAGAGTTTTCAGACAAAGAAGTATAATGTGACAAGTTTTGACCGAACTCTTATTTGAAAGAAAATGCGATCGAGTCCTTATGTTTGACAGCCTACATATCCCGAGTTGTAAGGAAATCAGGGTACGCGTAGATCAAGGAGATGAAGTGATGAGTTAGAAGTTAGGTTAGGTTCCATCGAGGCTCCTAGTCGTGGCTCTTATCCTTAAATAAGAAAAATGAAAGCTAATCGTCAAAAGAAAAATAAATGTAGAAGGTCTTATCTATGCAGTTTCTCTTGAGTCTTGACTTTCAGATATCACCTTGATTTTTTGGGTGAGTATCTTGATCTTGAATTGAATTTGATGCTTAACTTGCAACATAAAGTGAATTTTTATCACTCTTTTAAATGACAATTTTTATGTTCTTGAATGCGCTTGTTTTCTTGATCAGGTACTGAATAAAAATAGATGTGAGGAAGTCAGGCTGCTACATGCATTGAAAAAACTAATTCTTACTATCATGGGGATTGATCATTCTGAAAAGAGTTGAAACTTTGCTATGATTTTCAAATTCATGTTTCTCCTTAAGAAATTTGAAAACCATAAAAAAACAAAAGAAATACACAAAACAATTTTACCCCGGTTTTCACTATAAAAAGTTTATGAGTTATTAGCAAATGTGAATTTTAAAAAAAATAAACTTAGACTAGGAAGTGTTTATCCAAGGAGAAAGTAACCAAATTAAATTATGTATGAGGATACTGCTAAACTAACTCCTAATGTTTATGAGGGTCCTACTACTCTAATTCTCATTGTTTAGGAGGGTCCTGTTAATATAATTTTCATTGTTTAGAAAGGTCTTGTTGTTCTAATTCTCATTGTTTAGGATGGTCCTGCTATTCTAATTTTCATTGTTTAGGAGGGTTCTGCTACTCTAATTCTTATTGTATAGGAGGGACCTACTAATCTATTTTTCATTTTTTAGGAGGGTCCTTCTAATCTCATTCTCATTGTTAAGGAGGGTCCTACTATTATAATTCT
The DNA here is from genome assembly GCF_036512215.1 of Solanum lycopersicum. Classification (NCBI taxonomy): domain Eukaryota; kingdom Viridiplantae; phylum Streptophyta; class Magnoliopsida; order Solanales; family Solanaceae; genus Solanum; species Solanum lycopersicum. The sequence continues at coordinate 18,306,075 of NC_090809.1, read as the reverse complement.
CATTGTTTAGGAGGGTTTTGCTATTCTAATTCTCATTTTTAGGAGGTACCTAATTTCCATTTTTAGGAGTATCCTGCTAATCTAATTCTCATTGTTTAGGAGGGTCCTGCTATTCTAATTCTCATTGTTTAGAACAGTCCTGATACTCTAATTCTTATTATTTAGATGGGTCCTACTACTCTAATTCTCATTGTTTAGGAGACTACTTTTAATCCTCATTGTTTAGGAGGCTCATGCTAATTTATGACCCATTATTCACGAAAGTCCTTGCTATACTACGTCCCATGATTTAGGTGAGTCCTTGTTATACTACGTCCCTTTGTCAGGGGGGTCTTGCTAATTCCATTATTCAGGAGGGTCTTGTTAATCACATCATCTAGGAGAAGGTTCTGCTAGTCTCATTATCTAGGAGTGTCCTACTACATTAAATCATTGAATAGAACAACCACGACCTAAACAATTTTCCCCTGTTTAAACCAGAAAATATCATTAAGGCTATGAGCATAAATGAGAAATACTTGTACCAAAGAAAAAATGTTTAAACCAGAAAATATCATTAAGGCTATGAGCATAAATGAGAAATACGTGTACCAAAGAAAAAATGCAAGACAAAGTGCAAATAGGGAGATTGCTCCCTAGAAATTAAATATGATCTGGTCTTTGTTTCCTAATGTTAAAATGTAACTAGAGTGCTTATTCCCTAAAAATGAGAGTGATTTATTTTTAACAAATAAAAATATGTCCCAGATTTTAAATTGAAGAACTTTAAAACACTTAATTTATCTTCTTTTTTTGTTTTGTTTTTTACAAAAAATTATCAAATTCTATTTCTTCAAGGATATAAAATTTTGTTTAGTGAGAACGAACTCATTTTAAGACTGTCTACATATCTTGTATAACAAGAATCAGGTCAAACGTAGTTCATAAAACTCAAAAAAAAAATATTTTTCCTACAAAAGACATCTTTTGAGAAATAAATCAGTTCATGAATGACACTGTTTTTACTTTAATTGGTACCAACAATTAGTATGATGCATATGAGTCACCTTCAACTACTTTCAAACAGATTTGAGGTCAACTATGAGTAATCACTATGGTTTCAAATGGTATCTCAAGCATACATAATATTTACAAGATAAGTTCATCTTGCCTAAATTAAGAGACAAAATTATTCATGTCCTTATGTTTCAAGTGCCCTCGCAACAAATGAAGTCTTACTTCACACAATAGAAGTCAATTGATCTTAGGACATTTTTGAAGTCACTCACACTCGAAAAGATAGTCAATGCATGAAATTGAGATACCATATGTTTGGCCCTTATGCAAGTATCGACTGATGTAATAACACAAAAATGAGATCAAATAGGACTTGTCAGAGAAGAAAGAAAAGAGAATAAAGAGGAGAGTTGATTAGAAGTAGCTTGTTTATTAACAAAATATACGTAGAAAAAGAAATATATAGAGAAATAATAAAAGACAAAAAAAAGTGCAACAAAACGTTAAAAAAAAGGATTAAAATAATGATTATTTAAAAAAAAAAGACACAATGTTTTTTTTAAGAAAAATGTTTAAAAATAACGTGTAACCAAAAAAAATTAAATAAAAACAACATAGCATAAAAAGAAAACAAAAAGTAACTAAAAAACAGAATGTCAAAAAAAAAAAAGACGAAACAGAACTTACAATAAAAAAAACGTAAAAAATATATTAAAAATAAATAAAATAAGAAGAAAATAGAACGGAAAAATATAAAATATAAATATAAAATAAAAAGTGCAAAGAAAGTATAAGGAAAAAAAAGGGTGCAAAAGAAGAGAAAAAAAAAGAAATAAAAAAAATCTAAAAATAGTTCTAATCTATTTAGAATTTCTTGCTAAAATTTATATTAAATACCATAAAATTTTATCTCCTATTTTTAATCTAACTAAACGTACAATTCTAAAATTACCCAAACATTAACAATACAGATTTTAAATTTTCAAACTAATGGATACACACACGAAAAAAAAAGACGATTTTAAATAGAGTAAAAATAAATAAGACAAATTTAAATAGGTTTAAAATAAATGAGAGAACCACAGGACTCGAGGGGTGCCTAACACTTTCCCCTCGGTCAACAGAAATCCTTACCCGAATTTCTAGTTCGCAGATCATTAAAAATAGAGTCAAATTTCCTTTTGATTAGAGATTTTTAATAAGATGACTAAAACTCAATTGCAAGTAACGACTCTAAATAATAAAATAATCTCTTTTCAAAATGTCACGTTAATTGGAAAAACTCTTCTTCTTTGAAAACAATAAAATCAAATTTTGATTAAAAGGGGGGGGGCGTGACAGATGGCAACTTCGCAGGGAAACTAACTAGAATTCAAGCTTTAAATATTGATTTATGTATGACTATAATTTATTTATTTTACATTTTGAATATTGTATTTATTTGTCTTAATGTGCTAATTGTTTATTTATTTAATGTTTTGATAATATTTGAATTGCATTAGTTCTGAGTATTCTATAATAATAATATGATAATTACGACTGCGTAGCCCGCTTCCTCAAAGATAGCTAGTGGATCCTCGGTCCATGGTGAAGGATTTTTAGTCATATATGTATAGGATGGGGAGCACCCATGCACAAAGCCAGAAAGCGCTACTACTGGTACGTTGTTACTCCCAAAATCGAGTTGTCCACTCGTTTTACAGCCAGTGTAGATACTTTTCTCCACAAGTTAAACCTTAGTAGAACTAAAACCTTCAGACATGATATCCTTACTAGGATCCGCTTTATCTTAATCATGTGCATTTAACTTAGAGAATCTCGTCATGGGGGCCCAATCTGACTAGGACAGGTAGCTTTTCGTGAGACCATCATGTGCATTTTTGTGTTACTTGTTGCATCATGTGGAAGATCATAAAAAATATTGACCGGCTTTAGGATAATCGACTAAAGGAATAAATGTCTATTTTTACCCACTTTCGACCAATTATTCAAGATAAACAAATTAATATATATAATCGACTAAAGGAATGAATGTCTATTTTTACAGACTTTCGACCAATTATTCAAGATAAACAAAAGGAATAAATTTCTATCTTTACCCACTTTCGACCAATTATTCAAGATAAACAAATTAATATATACAATCGATTAAAAGAATAAATACCTATTTTTACCCACTTTCGACCAATTATTCAAGATAAACAAATTAATATATATGTATATATATGTCTTTTAAATTGTACATGACACATTATTTTATTTTTCTTTCTCTTTTTCACTTATCCAAACTGTCTCTTTAACAGGTCATTCTTTTTTAAAAACAGTCTGAATTTCCCCTAATTGAGGTCAACAAAATTCATTTTCAAAAGAATGACCACTTTAGGCATTCTGAATCATTTTCATTTTTTTAACTACTCCAACAAATGATTTCGAATTATCAAAATTTCATAATTAAATTTGATTTTAAATCTCGGGTTCCTTTTTCCAATCAGGTAATCATGAGATATATGGGGTATGATAAAAGACGAAGGGATGAAGCAGTCGAAATGGTCAATGATCCCCCAATGTTCATGATCACGTATAAAACTCCACAACTACTTATGGATTGGTGGAACAACATGCATGAGTGTAGGCGAGCTGATATATTCAAACATCTTCGTTTCCTTACAGATATCATGAGATTTAGTCCTGACGGGGGTTTGATCAAGGCTTTGATCCCATTTTGGGCTTCAGTTATTTTGGTTGATGCACACATTAGAAAAATTGGGTGGTTTCACAGGGTTAGGCAAGGATCTCCGAACTAAAACACTGATAACCCCTAGGAGCGTCAGCGAAAACAAATTTCTGGAATAGATGCACAAAATCCATCCTTATAAGGAGTGTTTTGATAATAGATTAGTTTACTTGGAATTCTTATACTCAAGATATGAAAAGAAAGAAGGATTTTCAAACTATAGGAAGCAACTTAAAAATGGACAACACCTCCCTACTTGAGAAAAGCATAGACAAGAAGCATTCGTGGTTGCATTTTTAGGAGCTATGGTTTTTCTAAGGAAGGAAAAAAATTGATATTCATCTATCATGAATAGTCACTGTTATGATGAAGAAAAAAAATTCACTATCTTGCCGATGATGTTAGCTGATATTTATTGTGCTTTGACTAGATGTAGAGAAGGGAAGACTTTTTTGAAGGTTATAACATTCTATTGCAAATGTGGTTTCTGGAGTACTTGTATCGCCATCGTTTTGCGACAGATTTCAAATCCGATTGGACGAATTATATTTTGAGACACCTTAACAGGATGAAGAATTAGGAGACAAATTGCCAAAAGGTGTCAAAGTAAGGAGATATTATCTTCTTAAATAAACTGCATCTAAGACTAATTGTTATGTCTTCTTATCGTCCATTCTTTGTTTTGACTGGCCTTCGCGGGTTTCAACCACACATACCCCTTAGGGTGCTACGTTAACTAGGACAAAAAAATTTACCTAAGGCCGAGGATACACAAAAATTTCTATGGGAGGTGGAATTTGAAGATCGAGATCGAGAATTAGAAGCTCAAATGATTTGTGATGGTAGTCGAACTTTAAGTTCGAAAGCTATGGTAGATGATCATGTTGAAGGAGAAATTTACCCCTTATACCTTCATTGGTTCTTTGACTAAGCCCCTCTCAAAGTAATACCCGAAGGATCAGCGCGAGAAATCATAGATAGAGAAGAGGAAATTGAAGTCAGAATCAAGCAGGCCCGACTCGAGGTGGAAGGAAATTATAGGTCTATTTTGGATATCCTAAGTAATGACCTAAATAATGCTAGAGAAGAGTTGGCTCGGCGTGATGAAATATTCAAAGAGAGAGTTACATTGATTGAGAAAGGGCTGAAAAGAAGCATATATCTACTATCCCAAGCCTGCATGAATGTTTGGGCATTGTAACATGTGTTATGGAGCAATAGGAGGAAAAATATAAGAAAGAAAAATGAACGCACAAGCCAATTTACAAAATCAATTAAAAGCTTCAATGAGACGAGAAAGGGACATAGCAAACCGTTTCACATTGTATCAAGCAGAAGTGGTGACCAAAATGAACCAATGGACGGAAGATCATGGAGAACTTCATAACCAAATTGAAGAGTTTCAAGCACAGGAAGAGCATTTGAATGACGCAGTTGTCACTACTGAAAAATGGTTGCAAAATTGTCACAACAATATGGAGGAGGACAAAGGACAAGTGCTTCAATTGACAGAGTTGATATTTATGGTGGTCATCTCCATCGGAATGATGAGAGTCTGGGTCAAGAGGTTCCTTCACTAGCCCCACATTTTCCGAAAGCTTTGTTCAAGGTCTACTCTAGCCTAAGGGGCAATTGATGATCAAGAAATGTCGGCGATAGATTTTTTATTATTTTTCTTTTTAGTTTCATTTCGTTGAATTTTGTTTTAATATTTAAGTACTTTGATGTTTTTATTTTGGTCATTTTTATTTGAATGGTATTATCATTTTAAGTTAAATAAATGTCGTATTTTCTTTTCAAAGAAACTTCTCTACGTGAACTACGTAATGATATGATTCATGTTCAAACATGATGCGCGGGAAACCTTTAATAGGTTCAATCAAAATGCATTCAAATTATTCAAATGAGTAAAGTAGGGGCCAATAGACATAATCAAGTCGTCCAAAGCCGAGATGAAACATAAAAGTCTTCCAAAACTCATTATAGACATATGAATAATCTAGGTGCATAACATACAACGTGTGTTTAATATCCACAAAGTGTTGAATCCTAATACATTTTTGTTTTTATATATAAGAATTTAAAGAAATTAAAGGTGGTTGGTTTGTGAGGAGAGCTGCCATGTCATCAATATAACACAAGATCAAAAAGGAAAGAAAAAATTACACGTAAAGACGGAACAAGTTGAAAAATGAAGACGCACTAACTCAAATGGTTGCGCAAGAATCGGTACCTGTAGAAGAGGTGAAAATGTTAAGACAATAGATGACCGAAATGTACGAAGCTTGGATGAATAGAAAAGCTCATCCGCCTTCAATTTGCGAATATTTGAATGTGAATATGCCATATCCCATACAAGTGTCAACAAGTGACCTGGTTTATCCACCTGGGTCTGGACCCTACGTTAACACGTTTAATACTGCCGGAACTTCCTTAGTAAACCCGTTGACACCATAAATGATGAATAATTCATTCTTCATGCCAACTGTGCAAACTAATACAATTCCTCAACCGACACTACTACAAAAATCCAATGATGACCCTATACTCAAATATCAATATGGCCAAGGTCATGCCCTTAAATTAACTTTCAGTGTTCCTAACTCTTACCACCCACCACCAATATAGTTCTCCCGTTGAAGTTGAGTAAAACACTAAGATGAGGAAAATGAAGAAATTCCAAGGAAAATAAAGAGTTTGGAACAAAACATAAGGAATATGCAAGGTCTGGGAGGACACAAAAGTCTCTCATTTAAAGACTTATGCATGTTTCCAGATGTCCACTTGCCTGTAGGTTTCAAAAATCCAAAGTTTTATATGTATAATGGTCATGGCGATCCAGTGGCTCATTTGAAAAGATTTTGTAATCAGTTGAGAGGAGATGGAGGAAAAGAAGAACTTCTTATGGCTTACTTTGGAGAGAGTTTAATGGGTGTAGACTCAAAATGGTTTATCGATCAGGAAATTTCTCGTTGGCACGTTTGGGATGACATGGCGCAAGATTTTGTCCAACAATTCTAATACAATATCGATATTGTTCCCGATCACAATTGCCTAGATAATATGAAAAAATTCATCTGAAAGTTTTAGGGAATACGCCATAAGATGGAGGTAGCAGGCGGCTAGAGTCAAACCGCCGATGAAAGACTACGAATTAATTGATGTTTTTCTCCAAGCTCAAAAACTTGACTACTTTCATTACCTTCTCTCTGCAATGGGCAAGCCTTTCGCCGAAGCGATTCAAATCGAAGAAATGGTAGAGAATGGCATAAATTCAGGAAAGATTGTAAGTCACCCAACCATTAGAGCTACCATACAAGCAATACAAAGTGGATCCGGTAATTTTACAAATCGAAAAAAGAAGGAGGAAGGGTCCATGATGGCATCTGGATTGAGAGGTGTTCAAATGGGTGTGAACCATCATTATGGTCAAATCCGACAAGAACAATCTAATTCTCCTCAATATCATTACCCAGCCCAATATGCAGTTCTCAACACTCATGCATATGTTCGACCTCCTCCACGCCAACAATGGCGGGGACCTGCCCCACAAGGTTCTCACCCCCAACAACAAAATTTCCATGCGCCATACAATCCATGTCCCGGGGAAAATTATACGAGATAACAAGGTCTAAAAGAAAATTTTACTCCAATTGAGGAAATGTATACGTGTTTGTTGCAAAAATTACAATTGAGACTGGTTGAACCTGTCAATCCGTACGTTGTCAATCCGAATGCAACAGGCTTTGATCCAACTGTTATATGTGAGTACCACGCTAATGCTCTAGGTCATATCACAAAGAATTGTTGGAGCTTAAAAAGAGTCATTGAGAAGTTAATCGAGGATAAGGTAATCGAGATACGCAATGAGGAATCACCAAATGTCACCAATAACCCACTCCCTACTCACAATAATGAGAGTGTTATAGGGATGGCCGACATTTTTAGAGATTATGAGCAAACAAGTAGAACAAAAGTGGAAAGAGAGGTTTCAAAAGAAGACTCGAGTATGGTTTTAGAACCCATACAAAGGGCACCGATAAATTGTAAAAGGTGCACATTTGAATTTTGGAGACTCAAGGAAGCTAGTGTTGGATGTCCCTGGGTCTGTAAAAAAAGGAGAAGTACCGTTGAATGGACCCAAATGTTACATTCCTGGTAAACTTTCAACATTTTATCAAAATCAAGAAAGTATGAAAGGGCCAATTATGATACAAATTGCAACGCAACTTCCGATCACAAACACCAAGGTCGTTCCCTAGAACTACAACAAAGTCGTTGTTACTCACAATGGAAAGGAAATTGTTGAAGAAACACATGAAACAAGAGGCTTAACTCATTCCGGAAGGTTTTATGCTCCATAGAATTCAAGAGGGACAAACAAATTAAAGAAAATCAATTGCCGATAAAAAAAACAGTCACTGAAGAAGAGGCTGAAGAGTTGCTGAAAAATTCCGGCTCAAATCTCTTTGTTGTCATTATTCATACATTCTAAAGAACATCGTGAAGTTTTGACCAGAATCTTGAATGAGGCACATATCTCAGAAAATATTACGGTGGGTCACCTGGAAAAGATGGCCAACCAAATTTTTGAGTTAAATAAAATCACTTTCACTGATGATGAATTGACCTTGGAAGGATCTGGACATAATAGGTCTCTACATTTAATCGTAAAATGTGAAGAACACTATGTAAAGAGGGTCATGGTTGATGGAGAATCAGGTGTAGACATATGCCCTCTTTCCACTCTACAAAGCTTGAAAATCTGATAGGATCCGTACTAACAATGTTTGTGTACGGGTATTTGATGGAGCAAAACGGGATACTCTTGGTGAAATTTACTTAATTGTTACAATTGGACCAGTAGAGTTTGGAATCACTTTCCAAGCTATAGACATGGACACGTCTTACAATCTACTTTTGGGTAGGCAATGGATCCACATGGCTAGAGCTGTGTTATCTACTCTACACCAAGTGGTCAAGTTTGAACATGACAAACAAGAAATCATTGTCCATGGTGAAGATGATCTCCAAATCACCCGAGATCCTTCGATACCATGCATTGAGGCTAAAAGAGGTTCTGAATCCCTCAACTATCAGGCTTTGGAGACAATAACGGCCAATCAGTTCTTAGAAGGAAAGCCTATACTCCAACCTCACTTGTCCTCTACTTAAGTCATGGTGGTGGCTCAAATGGTACAAAACGTCTATGAACCCGAAAAGGGATTATGTTTGTCGTTGCAAGGAATTGTGAATACTATTAATCTAATGGGTAATCAAGAAACATTCAGTTTGGGTTTTAATCCAACTAGATTTGATAGAAAATGGGCAAAAGATCGTAAAAGAAATGCTTGGAATCTGTTGAAGTCGATCCCCCGCATTGCTCAATCTTTCATTAAATCTCAAGGTGACCCGTGTCCAAACTTACCTATCCAAAATGATGTAGATAAACTGTGTCAAGGTATAGAGAAAGAACTAAACATGAATCAGATGGGTGAGGGCACTAGTCATATGGATGTACAGTTTATGGGCCCGAATGTCCAACTCAACAACTGGAAAGTCACTCCTCTCCCTACAAGGAAGGAGTGCTGATAGTTTTATTTTGCTGTTTTTTTTCTTGGATAATTCTCAGGGTTGTAGTTCAAACATTCTAGTTGTTTCGCTTGTTGCTAACCCTTTTATCCTTTCCCATTTGATGCAATGAAGTTTTAGTCATCTTTTTGTTCCTACTCTTTCTAATATTTGTCATCTTATTTTTCATTTTTAGTTACGTTAACTTTAATAATATGACATGCATGTGGAGTTTACAATTATATCCTAAAGAGTTGTCTGATATCAAAACAATGAATCCTAAGTCTATGGAATATGATGAAGATGAAGCTGACGAAGAAATAAAAAGGGTTTAGATCAATTTAAAAATAAGCCTAAGCCTAATTTAAGTGAAACTGAGGCGGTTAATTTAGGGAATCCCGAAGAAGTGAGAGAGAAATAAAGATAAGTATCCATATCGATCAAAATATTCAAGACGACATAATTCGAGTTTTATTTGAATACAAAGATGTTTTCGCTTGGTCATACGATGATATGAGGGGGTTAAGTGTTGATCTGGTAGTTCACAAACTTCCCATACATCTTGATTTTCCACATGTCCAGCAAAAGCATAGAAAATTTAAGACAAATTGAGCGATAAGATCAAAGAGGAAATCATGAAGCAAATAAGTGCAAATGTGATCAGGTCGTACAATCACTACCTATTTGGCTAATGTTGTGCTAGTGCCTACAAAAGGATGGAAAGATCAGAGTTTGTACAGAGATTTAAACAAAGCAATTCCAAAAGAGGATTTTCAATTACCCAACATTCACATCCTGGTTGATAATTGTGCTAAACATGAGATTCAATCTTTCGTGGACTGTTACGCCAGATATCACCAAATTCTCATGGATGAAAAAGACGCAGAAAAAACTGCTTTCACCACCCCCATTGGGTACATATTGTTATAGAGTCATGACATTTGGCCTAAATAATGCGGGATCAACCTACATGAGAGCTATTACTAACATATTCCATGACATGATGCATAAAGAAGTTGAGGTATATGTCGATGATGACATCATTAAGTCTAGAACGCAAATTTACCATGTGCATGATCTAAGAAAGTTCTTCGAAAGGTTGAGAAAGTACAATCTCAAGCTTAATCCAGTTAAATGCGCATTTGGAGTTCCATCTGGCAAGATTTTGGGTTTTATAATTAGCCGAAGAGGCATTGAATTAGACCCTTTCAAGATAAAGTCCATTCGAGAACTGCCACCTTCGAAAATCAAAACTGAAGTTATGAGTTTTCTGGGAAGGTTAAACTATATCATCCGATTCATCGCTCAACTCACTACCACATGCGCGCCAATATTCAAGTTTTTGAAAAAGGATGCTGCTCTTAAATGGACAAGTGAGTTTCAAAAGGCTTTTTGACAAAATTAAGGAATATTTAGCAAATCCTCTGATATGGGTCCCCCTAGAGCCTGGTAGGCCTTTGTTTTTATACCTCTCGGTGACGTACAATTCCTTTGGTTGTGTTCTAGGACAACATGACGTCACGGGGAAAAAAGAACAAGTTATAATTACTTGAGCAAGAAGTTCACAAGATATGAACCAAAATACACTCTATTAGAAAAGACATGTTGTGCTTTAACTTGGCTCGCCCAAAAATTGAAGCACTATTTTTTGTCATACACCACTTACCTCATATCTCGAATGGATCATTTGAAATATATTTTTGAAAAAAGCCATGCCAACAGGTTGGTTGGCAAAATTGCAGATTTTGCTTACAGAAGTTTACTTTGTGTATGTCACTCGCACCGCCATGAAAGCATAAGCGTTGACAAATCATCTGGCAGAGAATCCGATTGAAGATGAATACGAGCCCTTAAAGACATACTTCCCTGATGAAGAGATCAACTCTATTGAAAAAGAAATTCTTGATGATGACCCCGTGTGGAAATTATATTTTGATGGGGCTGTTAACAAAAATGGAGTAGGAATTGAGGTAGTTCTTATCTCACCAAACGATTGCCATCATCCTGCCACAGCACGACTTTGATTCTTTTCTACCAACGACAAAACAGAATACGAAGCTCGCATAATCGGTTTGAATATGGCAATAAATCTGGATGTGCATGAGCTATTAGTTTTGGGGGATTCCGTCTTGATCATTCGACAAGCTCAAGGCGAATGAGAAACTCGAGACATTAAGCTCATATCGTAAAAACAATGTTTTATAAAATACAGGTTTCACAATGAGTTGGATGATACTTTGGCCACCCTAGCGCCGATGCTTCCATACTCAGGTAATACATATATTGACTCGTCAGAAATCCAAGTTAGGGATCAACATGGTTATTGCAATATAATTGAGGTAGAGGCAGACGGTAAGCCCTAGTATCACAACATCAAGCAGATTATAAAAGCTAGAGAATATCCACTACATGCTGATAGAAATCAAAAAAGAACTATTAGGCGACTCGCCAATGGGTTCTACTTGAGTGGTGAGATCTTATATAAAAGGACTCCATATTTGAATTTATTGTGATATATGCATATTCAAGAGGTGGAAATAATTATGAATGAGGTACATTCAGGGGTATGTGTCCCATCCATGAATGGTTACGTTCTACAAAGAAAGATTATTTGGGTAGGTTACTATTGGTTGACCCTGGAGCAAGATTGCTTCCAATTTGTTTGCAAGTGCCATCAATGTCAGATTCATAGCGACTTGATTCACTCATCCCCTTTAGAGTTGCATCTTGTCTTCTCCGTGGCCTTCTATTTCCTGGAGAATGGATGTTATTGGGCCAATTGAGACGAAAGCATCTAACGGGCATCGATTTATTTTAGTTGCCATCGATTACTTTACTAAATGGGTAGAAGCTGTCACATTCAAATCAGTCACCAAGAAAGCAGTGGTGGGCTTTGTGCATTTCAACATCATATGTCATTTTGGCATACCAAAAATCATTGTTACAGACAATGCAATGAATCTCAACAGCCACTTGATGAAGGAAGTCTGTGAGCAATTCAAAATTGTTTGTCGTTATTCAACCCCTTATCGTCCCAAAGAAAATAGGGATGTTGAAGTGGAAAATAAAAACATCAAGAAGATTCTTAGGAGAATGGTGCAAGGATCTAGACGATGGCATCAAAAATTACCCTTCGCTCTCATGGGATATTGCACAACTGTTCATACGTCAGTCGGTGAAACTCCCTACTTATTGGTTTACGAAACTGAGGTTTTCATACCCGCAGAAATTGAAATCCCTTCCCTTCGAACCATTGTTGAAGCAGAAATTGAGGATACAAAATGGGTTAAATCAAGTTTATAACAATTAGCACTGATAGATGACAAACGGTTAACATTAATTTGTTTTGGTCAATTATATCAACATAGAATGGCTCGGGCTTATAATAAGAAAGTATGCCCAAGAAATTCAAAGTAGGTCAACTTGTTGTGAAACACATCCTTCCCCACAAAAACGAGGCCAAGGGAAAATTTGCTCCAAATTGACAAGGCTCTTATGTTATTAAGCAAGTGTTATCTAAAGGAGCTTTGCAATTGGCAGATATGGAGAGAAAGGAGATCGACACAATTGTCAATGCAGATTTGGTTAAGAGATACTATGTTTAGCACTCCTTGTCATTCTTATGATGAGAGGATAAAGATGTATCCCCTTTTATCTCAAACACCACTGGTTTGGTGCTTTATCTTAAAAAAAACAAAAAGAAGCCATTGAACTACATTTACCTGATTCTTAAAAGGATACGTAGGCAGCATTTCATTGGGGTTCGATCTAATCACTCATTAAAATGATAACCATGTTCATCAATTCTCCAAAGGTTGAGACATGATGTTGCGAACTATGGGGAATCATAAGAAGAAAATAAAGAAAAATGAGAGAGTATATGAGTGAAAACCCTCACAGGCACTATAAGACAACCCTTAGTTGAGTGACAGAGATTCAAATGTCTTATTTGTGAAAAATCACGAAGGGCGCTACTAATCAAATGATAACATTCTGTCTTAACATGAGTGTAATCATAATAAAAGTCAAGCTTAGACTGAAAGGTACAACATAATTTCCTGAGATTCAGACAACTCGAAAAGATCAAACGTTCAGTCCAAATGCATGTCATATTTTATTGAAGTCGTCACGTACTTTCAGATAAGATTGTTTTCACTCCTTTTAAACATTCTTTTATTTTTTTACTACTTCTAAAGATATAACTTATCCTTCATTACCCTTTAACTTGTGTCATTTGTGCTTGTGTTCGTTCTTCTTTGAGTTTTTCTCAGCATCAACTCGTGTCAAGTGAGAAAATAAAATTAAAGCCGAAAAATTGACTATGGTATTTCCAGTTGAAGGTTGGGGACATGCACCATATTGTCTAGGGCTGTGAACCTATTCGAGAAAATAAATATCATAAATCGACACTGTGTGAAAAATTGATAAAGCAAGAGAGTTGCTTGGGAACAAATAGACTACACAACATGCACAAAATGGTAATAAGTCAGAATGTTCATGAGAAGTGTTTCAAAGAAAGATAAGGACTATGTTTAAAATATCTTCAAGATATTCGCACAATCATCAATGGAATGAATCTCCCAAGCGGGGCGGATAAAGTCAAGCTTCACAGGATACTTGAAGTCAAAAACCAACCACCACTTAGAAAGATTAACAATACATTCTTTTTTTTTTGGAATAGGTATAAAGCAGAATCATGTAAGTAGGTTGTGAGAGACAAACATCACGATGATAAGTTCTTGAATCCTTACTTCTAATACGATATGCACAATAAAATAATAATAACAATAAAAAATAATTGTTTTTTTCTCTTAATAGAATTTGGGGCATTTATTTTATTTTTAGTTTGTTCAATGTACAAATAAAAATAAAATAAAATAATGTTGAATAATAATGATAATAATAATAATATAAGTGAAGAGAATATATATATATATATATATATATATATATATATAAATTATGTCTTCACATGGCATAATAACCCATGACTGCATATAGGACACAATAATTCCTATTTTATTGTTCATGACTTTACAGGGCACAATAACCCCTGGTTGCATATAGGGCACAAAAACCCGTATCCTATTTTTTGTGTCTTCACAAGGCACGATAACCCCCACTTGCGTATAGGGAACAATAACCTCAGGTTGCATATAGGACACAATAACCCCTCTTTTGTTTTTCATGTCTTCACAGGGTATGATAACCCCTGGTTGCATATAGGGCACAATAACCCCTATCCTAATTTTCATGTCTTCACAGGGCACGATAACATCTAGTTGCATATAGGGCACGATAACCCCTGGTTGCATATAGGGGACAATAACCCCTATCCTATTTTTCAAGTCTTCGCAGGGCACCCCTTGGTTGCATATAGGGCACAATAATCCCTATTTTATTCTTCATGTCTTTACAAGGCACAATAACCCGTATTTTATTTTTCATGTCTTCACAGGGCACAATACCCCCTAGTTGCATAAAGGGCATAATAAATCTTATCCTATTTTTCATTTCTTTACATGGCACAATAGCTCCTGGTTGCATATAGGGCACACTAAACCCTCTTTCGTTTTTCATGTCTTCAAAGGTATAAGAATCCCTGGTTGCAATTTGGGCATAAAACTCCCTGTTGTTTTATTTTTACATTTTATAATGGCTACAAAAATATTATTTTTATTCTTAGTGTAGACCTTTATAGCTTTCATGAATAACTCACAAAATTTTCTAACGCAAATTGGGCAGAAAATTTTATTTCGTTTTGTTTGTTTTGTTTTATGATGTATAGATTTTTACATAGTACACAAATTTGAAGTTCAAGAATAAAAGAATTCATCCTTTCAAGATAACAACTATTCAAGAATATCATATGAAAAAACGTCAATGGCTGAAGTCAAGTCATGAAGTTTCAAGTCTTAAACTCAGATGTCCAGATTAAAGCTCGGAATTGATGAACCTACCAAAGAGGGTGAAGCGATAACCGAAGATTCAAATTAAAGACTCAGCACTATTGTAGTAGATAGGATTTCATATATTTCCTTTCTCTCCTTCTGCATTTTTTATTTATGTAATAGCTGGAGCTACGAACCAGAATCTCGACAAAACCTCACTTGACTACCTAACTCATTGGAACTACATCTGACTCCTTATCATCAACTCAGGATAGGTAGTTTTTCAAAAGTTAGGACGCAGTCAAACCTCTTCTCTTTTATTTATTTTTCATATTTTTGCATAAATATTTCATTAAAAAATTAGTCACATTTTTCCCGTCTTTTCATGAAAACTCTTCATGTTTCAAGCAAAGAGGGGCAAACTGTGAACACCTAATTTTTTACCAAAATATTATGAAAAAGTATGGAAAAATAAAAGAAAAGAGGAGTCCTAAGAATTTCAAATTTGTTTACCTTATCCTAATTACTCCCAATTTTCTAACTTTTTTCCTAAAAATCCTCCTTCCATCTAATTTCTTTTAACTTTTATTCTTATTTTTTTTCCTTTTTCTGCACGAACTTTTTGGTTGTTTACACGGTTTTTTTTTTTTGTTTTGTTAATTTGTTACTATTATTATTTATTTATTTTATTTTTCTTTCGTTATCTCTACCTTAATGTTCTCAACCAAATTTAAAAATTAAATTATAATCCCACTCCACTACGTATCTTTTAATTAGCACAGACTCTCAATATAAAAATATAAGCTCAGTAGCGAAAAATATAGATAAAGAGATACACAAAATGAGATTGAAATACAAAAAAAAAGTGCAAAAGCAAAGAGAAGAAAAGTGAGTTATTTTTTTTGAGAATTAGGTTAGAGTTAGAGGTTTTGCTCGTGGTTCCAAGTTCATGGATCCTTAAAATTGTTTTTTGTGGTATCAATATTCACAACGAGGTAACTCTAAATACTCACATGATTTAAATGGAATGCTTGTACAAGATTCAATTTCAATGATCTGAAGTTCTTTAAATTGCATGTTGTTATTATTATTATTATTATTATTATTATTATTATTATGTAATATCAATTTGTGATTTATGTTGGATTATTTTGAAAATTTATGAATGATTTGGAAAACATAATCAAAATTGCTTCTTGCTAAGAGAAAAATAAAAAATAAAAGGTGTATCATATATATTTACTATTATTATTGTCTTATGACCTTTAGATAAAATTCATTTCGAAATTGCTTTTGTGATACTTAATTTTGAATAGTTAATGTTCTTTTTTTGGAGCCTAGTTTTTCACTAAACAAACTTTATAGGCTAGTCAGATTAGAATATAAACTAAAACTTAATTATTAGTAATTTAGAAAGGTTTTGCACAACATGTTTAAGTATTTTTTTTTAATATATTATTATGATAAAAATAATTGCCTTTAGGATAAGCATAAGATGATTATAACTTTAATTCAAATTATTGAGATATACTATTAAGAGGATACATGAATATTATTTAGAAAGTTTTAATTAAAAAGATAATAAATAAATTGGAAGATTAATTTAAAAGAAAAACATAATAATAATAATAATAATAATAATAATAATAATAATAGAATAAAGCATAAAAAATTAAAAATAATAATAAAATAAACAAAATGTTAACAAAATGTAGAAAAAGAAATATATAGAGAAATAATAGAAGATAAAAAAAATGCAACAAAACGTTAAAAAAGGATTAAAAATAATGATTTTTTGAAAAGAAAAAGAAAGACACAATGTTTTTTTTAAAAAAAAAATGTTTAAAAATAACGTGTAACAAAAAAAAATTAAAAAACAACATAGCATACAAATAAACAAAAAGTAATTTAAAAAAAACAGAATGTACAAAAGAAAAAAGACAAATCAGAACTTACAAGAAAAAAAAGCGTAAAATATATATTAAAAAATAAATAAAATAAGAAGAAAATAGAACGAAAAAATATAAAATATAAATATAAAATAAAAAGTGCAAAGAAAGTAAAAGGAAAAAAAGGTGCAAAAGAAGAGAAAAAAAGAAATAAAAAAATATTTTTAAAAATAGTCCTAATCTACTTAGAATTTCTTGCTAAAATTTATATTAAATATCATAAAATTTTATCTCTTATTTTTAATCTAACTAAACATACAATTCTAAAATTACCCAAACTTTAACAATACATATTTTCAATTTTCAAATTAATGGATACACACAAAAAAAAATAACGATTTTAGATAGATTAAAAATAAATAATACAATTTTAAATAGGTTTAAAACAAATGAGAGAATAAAGGTAAATAACATTTTTTTATTATTAAGTTAAATAATATAATATTTAAAAATGAAGCGACCGTGCTAGAATCACGGGACTCGAGGGGTACCTAACACCTTCCCCTCAGTCAACAGAAGTCCTTACCCAAATTTCTAGTTCGCAGATCATTAAAAATAGAGTCAAATTTATTTATTTTTATTAGGAATTTAAATAAGATGGCTTGGAACACCAAAACTTAATTTCAAGTGGCGACTCTGAATAATAAAATAATCCCTTTTCAAAATGTCACTTTAATTGGAAAAACTTTTTTTCTTTCAAAAAATTAAAATCAAATTTAAAAAAAAAAAAAGGGCGTGACAAACATCAATATAGTAAAAGATACCAAAAGAAGTCTATAGGTCACAACAAAGTTGGTATGTCTTGTCAAATAGTTTAACACTTTGTTATTTCTTCATATGCATAATTCTAAGTATGTTGGTACCAATCAAGTAAGAAAAATTATATTTTTGCCCCAATTTATGTGACGAGAATTTTAAGATTTTTTCTTGGTTGGACTGAATCTTATAATAAGGATGCTTACGTATCTTGTCAAAGTTAGAGTCAGGTCAAACGTAGCTTAGAATATGAGTAAGAATATCTTTTTGTTTTTTTAAGGACAAATCCTTTTTTAGGATGGATAAACAAATTATTGTCTTTTCAAATTTTAAATAAAGATAAAGATTTTTTTTTTGTTTTTAAAAAAGGAAAATTGAATTCGAGGAAGGTTACCTACGTATCTCATTGAGGTAAGAATCAGCTGAACGTATTTCATCCAGTTTGGACAGTTATAATTTTAAGATATTAAAACTTTATTTGACAAATAAATTATTATTCAAGACTTTCTAAACAGATACATTTTTATGTAGTTTATAAACATATCTAAGTGGTCAAGTAAAAGATAAATGCTTGTCTTAGATGGACTCAATTACTGGTGGTAACCATAACCTAGGAGATAGATTTCTAAACTAGACTACTCAAGTGGACAAATTGAGTCAGGGAGGTGCCCAGACACTATAACTTTACCTCAAAAGAAAATGGGATGCATATCATTCCGTACTACCCTATTTTTAGAGACTTAGATTGTTCGCGAGAGAACATTATCATATACGATTCAACAATATCAAAGCGACAAATGAGTAGCAAGTAGCACATTATGTCATCAAAACAACATATCCAATAAAAATAAAATGATAAAATCAAGTAAAAAAAGTCTATATAACAAAGTTTAAATTCTAGTTGATCCCCAGCAGAGTCTCGAGAGATGTCACATTTCTTTTTTGCTCGGTTGTAAGGGCTTGATATTAACTTATGATGTGTCAAGTCACCTTTTTTAAGCATCGAACCCAAAGGAAATGACTCTTTATTTTGGTCTGGGAACTAGAAATTTGGATAAGAAATTCTGTTGACTGAGGGAAACATATTAGGCATCACTCGAGTCTTTTGGATAATTTGTGTCTACATGTCATGGTTTGATTATTTTAATTGTTAAATTTTTATTAGTCTTAAATCGGATGTTAAATGCATTCTCGATCTTGACATTTGGAAGCATACTGTCTTCCCCTCTCGAATTCATCACACCTAATAATCTCAATTTACACCTCTTGATTTGAATTAAATAAATTATATATTAGAATAATTTTGTCACGTATGTCACCACATTCTTGAATTTCTTTCAAGTGTTTCAAAAAAGATGTGTAACCACATTCTTAATTAAAACAAATATTTTTTAACATCCCTAAAATTCATCTAATATTAAAAGAAAATATTAAATTAAATCAAATAGATCTAAACTTTTAGGATACAATATAAATTTTAAATTATCTTGTATTGTTTTATTTTTATTCACCCATAAGGTTAATGTTAAAATTAGGCCTATATATATTATATTTTATTTTTTACCGTAAAATTAATGAAAAAATTAGGCATGCATATTGTAATTTCTTATTAATCCAACAAAACAATGATAAATTGTTATAATAAATCTCATTCTTTATTGGACAAAATAAACAACAATAATTTTTAATCAAATAAAGCTATTTATTTAAAAAAGAGATATAACTCTTAACATATCCTTCGTTTTAATAAAATTGTGAATAAAACAAAAGTTTAAGAGAACTTATCATAATAATTACATTAAATTTCACAAATAAATTAAAGATTCAAGGCACCGTTATATCACAATGAAAAAGATAAGTATCGTGATACCTTAGATCGAAACTCGATTAAAACACCCACAAATGTTTTGTGGATTGTATAGAGTGATATATATAGATTGTTTGATATGGAAATAAAGAAAAAGAAGAAAAAATGTGAATGTGCTAGTGAATTTTTTAAAGAAAAATAAATTAAAATGAGATATGAATGTTCCTCGCCTTTTTTTCTCTCTGTCGTGAGTTTTTCTTTCCTTTTTTTTTAGTGTGGGATTTTTTTTTCCTTATGTTTGCTGCATGCATGTTTGTTTGTTTGTTTGATTTGTGCGTTTTTGTTTGTATTAATAAGGGTGTGTAATGTGTATATAGTAATAGGGGTGTGTAATGTGTTGTGCACATTGTGTAGTGGGGAGGGAGTTGTGAGGCGAGGGGGGAAAGTGGGGTTGGAGTTGGGGTAGTGGGGTTAGTTTAGGGTTTTTTTTATTTATAATATAATAAGAATATTATTTACTTATTTTTTAAAATAAAGAAAAAAATTGAGTAGTTAAAAATAAAATTATAACTAAAAAATACTAGCTTATTTATTAAACTAAAATAAAAAAGCATCTCTTTTTTGTTATTTTTAAAATAAGCTCACTAAATTAAGATGAAGTCAAAAATATTTAACTTAGATTGATAAAAATATTTAATCTCGAAAAATAGTGTGAAATTTTTGGTTCGATCAAAAGTTATATGTCTACAATTAGTACACATGTATAAACTATTTTAAGCCTTTAATCACCCCAATTGGTCATGAATGTTGACTTCTTGGGCTTGAGAGTAAAGCTAATATAATGAATTGTGTATGTTAGGGCTTTAAAGAGTGATGTTTATATGATAATGGTAGACTACTAGATAGAGTTATTGTGGAAGGACTTTAACCACATGACCTAGATTATGAAAGTATGAGATTTTGGATGTTCTTATAGAATTTATGTAAATGCTTTATGAAAACTTTGAGAGTGGACTGTCCATGATATGTTGTTGGGTTGTTGAAAGACTATTCTCATATACACACTTAGGCATGAATATGCTAGGAGATGAAACGAACGATTCTTGGTTGAAAGGCCTACTCCCCATAAAATGTATCAAGTCATGTTAGACTAGAATAGCTTGAAGTTGTGACCTAGGATCCGTTCATGAATAACTTAACTTAGGTAAGACAATGGCATGCTTGGTAGCTTATGTTAAGAGTTCTCATGGTAGCCTTGGATTGACCTTAATGCATCTCCATTTTAGCTTGAAATAGCATCATAAAATGCTTGCATGGTAGCATGACTTAGTTAGGCCAATACCATTTCATAGTAGCCTTGAATTGAGAAAACATACTGTAACGACCTGTTTAGTCGTTTTGAGCAGCAGATTTTATTCTGGAAAAACAGACTGAGGCGACGGACCCAACGACGGACCGTCATGGGCACGACGGACCGTCGCAGGGTCTCGTTTCAAAACACTTAGAAAATCTGAAATTGGGTACCGAAAATCGACTCTCTAAACTTCGTAACGGAGTGGCAGGACGGACCGTCACAGGTGTGACGGACCGTCACAGGTCATTCACCCAAAATCAAGTTTCTGAACTATGCGACGGACAGCAGGACGGATCGTCGCAGGCGCGACGGACAGCAGGACGGATCGTCGCAGGCGCGACGGCCCGTCACAGCTTGCGTAATCCCAGTTGGAGTCAGATTTCTGGTTAAGTTTTAAAGGGGCGTTTTGGACTATTCCTGCTATAATTATATATTTCGTGGGTTTATATTAATAACTCAAATTCTTGGGGGTTAAAAGAGGTAACCTTAAGTTAATTAGTGGGGTATTATTGTCATCCTTTATTCTTAATTATATACTAATTAGGGTAAAAGAAAGAGGGTTGGAATAAGAAAACAGAAAGAACAAGAAGGGAGAGAGAGAAACGATCGAGAGAAGAGGAAAGCACCAAGCTTTGAGGATTAACTTGCTTGATTTCAATTCTTCGGTGGAGGTAGGTTATGGTTTTCATGTTATTCGTAGTAAACTCTTAATAGTGAATGATATGTGTTAGTAGTATTGTAAACCCTTCTATATGCTTAATTGTATGCTTGCATGAATGATGTGAATATGTAATTATGAATAAATAAGCATGATGAAGCTATTGAATCCCAAATCTTGAAAAGAAACCCTAATCTACTTTGTTAATGATGATGCCTTGGTATAAAAGAAGGCTTGATGAATGAAAGTAGTGAGATTAGGGGATCGGGTGCCACGTTTCGGTACCAGGATAGTATATGGATCGGGTGTCACATTCCGACACCAGGATAGAATATGGATCGGGTGCCACGTTCCGGTACCAGGATAGTATATGGATCGGGTGTCACGTTCCGACACCAGGATAGAATATGGATCGGGTGCCACGTTCCGGTACCAGGATAGTATATGGATCGGGTGTCACGTTCCGACACCAGGATAGAATATGGATCGGGTGCCATGTTCCGGTACTAGGATAGTATATGAGGATCGGAGTGTCACTTCCGACACCAGGATAGAATATGGATCGGGTGCCACGTTCCGGTACCAGGATAGAATGAGGATCGGAGTGTCACATTCCGACACCAGGATAGTATATTGAGGAGCGGAGTGTCACGTACCGACACGAGGGGAATAAAGATAATGAATCTTGAAATATGTTAATATATTCAATCTAATGAACTGAATTCCCAAATGAGTATGATGAGGAGGTGTGAGTCCTCATTGATGTGCTTGGTGTTGTAACCAAGGGTTATGGTAACTGTAAATGCTGCATGCTAAGGATATTAGTTGATTTTATGATATTGCTTAATACATACTGTTTTCTATTTTGAGTTGGCCGATGATATCTACTCAGTACCCGTGTTTTGTACTGACCCCTACTTTTATTGTTTCTTCTTGTTTATTTGTGGAGTGCAGCAAACGTGCCGTCATCTTCGACTCAACAGTAACTCAAGCCAGTCTTACTACATCGGAAATTCAGGGTGAGCTAATGCTGCTAGCTTGGACTGGATCTTCTTCTTCAAGTCTTGATGCCTTGAACTTCCGGCATGGACTAGCTTCTTATGTATTTTTTTAGCTTCTTAGAATACTCTTAGTTTAGTAATTTGATTATAGATGTTCTTGTGATGATGACTTCCAGATTTTGGGAATAATAATAGTTATTGATTTTATTAATGAGTTTAAGTCTTCCGCATTACCTTATGTTGATATTACATTGAAATGTTAAGGTTTAGATTGGTTGGTTCGCTCACATAGGAGGGTAAGTGTGGGTGCCAGTCGCGGCCCGGATTTGGGTCGTGACACATACCCTCTCCAATGTAGCTTGAACTAGTTTCATAGAATGCATACGTTATAGCATGACTTAGTTGGTCCAAGACGATTTCATGGTAGCTAGGATTGAGCACTTGTAACCGTCCTTGAATAGCTTATGCTTACATGATAGTATGTTTCCCATGGTAGTTTTGTATGTCTTGAAGCTAATTATGAAGTGTTTCTCTCATACGTTGTATGCTTATCTTAGATTGTTACTATAGTGTTCACCCTTTATATGTTGACTAAAGGTGAAGATAGTCTTGTTTATGTGAATTAAGCTAAGGATAAAATCATAAGATTGTAACTATGATTATGATGGCCAAAGGGATACTTAGAATGGATAGAATTATGGGTCTTATCTATGCATTGCATAAGTATACCTGGCGGTTACTTATGAAGTGATTTTCTTATGATATGAAGGTTTAAGTGTTACCTATTCAGAAGGACTACGATTTATGATGACTAATGCTTATATTGTTTTTATGTTAGAAATTATTCTTATGATTATGTTATTACCTCTTATGCATGTGGCTTATGTTTTATGATGACTAATACTTATGTTATGCTCTTATGATGTTATGCTAGTTATCATATTTAGTACATTTTATACTAACACATACTCTTACGTACAATCTTATCAAATGTAGGGACCGATGATCTTGAGTTCCAGGTTTGAGGCTAGGTTCTTAGTAGGATCAAGAAGTTGAATATTTGTGAGTCCTCATAGCATCGAGGATAAAACCACCATTCTACTTTTATGTCTTTCTTTTATGTTATAGACTGTTTTATGGAATGTGTCCCAAAAGTTATTTAAAGTTGTTTTAGATGGTTTGAGACAAAGTGTTAAAGACTTCCACTTTGTTTTATAAAGGACTTCAGATTGTATGGAAAATGTTTTAAATTTCCGCAATTTTCTAGTATATTTTTTAATGATATGTTAAGTGGCTTATGTGAGACCCCTTTAGGGTCGAGTACGTCATGTTACACTTAGGTTGTACCCATGGGTTGTGATATCGCGCATGAAACACACTGAACTTGATTATCATTTTGTACGAAAATTAGTCCAGCAAGGTATTCTTTAGGTTTCTTATGTTTCCTCGAAGGACCAACTAGTTGATATGCTCGCAAAATCTTCCAAGTGGATCTTTTGGGTTTTTACGTTCCAAGATTGGCATCTCTAATCGACCTACCATCTTGCAAGGGCATATCAGAGATATATCTTAGAGTGATCGTATATTATTTATATTCCTTATTTACAGATTTAGTTTCCATAGTTTTAGCTTATTCATAGCAGTATAGATCATCACTTATATCTTATATTAATTGTATTGATTTCCTTTCTGAGTCTTATAATCCACCCTCCAATATAAATACCCTATTCATTATTAATAAATTAAATTTTACCTCTTCATTAAACTACTTTTGCGTCGGGGGGGTGGGGGGTGGGGGGGAGACGTAAAAAGGAAATTTTTTTAATATCTGAAATATTTTCTAATAACAACTTCTTCCTTTTTTAAACAAATGACGTGAATGTCTTGGGTGGGGTGGTGGGGTGGCGTAGGGGTGCGGTGGTAAGGGGAGGGGGGCTTAATAAATAAAAAAATTAAAATATTTTTAGAAAAGTTAAAAAAAATTGACAGGGATGTGCTGGGTGGGGGAGGCATGAGGGGATGACATCATGGCACAAAACATGAATTTTTAAAAATTTGAAATATTTCTAAAAATATTTTTAAAACAAATAATTGATGAATGTGGCAAGGGAGGGGATGACATCATGACATAAAAGATAAAATTTTTGAAATTTGAAATATTAATGAAAATATTTTTACAAAAATTGACGGAGGGGGAGGGGGAGGGGGATGACATCATGGCATAAAAATAAAAAAAAATTAAAATTTAAAATATTTGCAAAAATATTTTATAAAAAATTGGTAAAGGTGGCAAGGAGGGGGTAGCGTAGAATTAAAAATGGAATATTTTTTAAAAGCAACTATTTGAGGTATAGAGGGTGGGTTAGGGAGTAGAGATGGTAAGGATTGTGTGAGGTAAAAAAGATCTTGAAATTTGAGGGGACAAAAATAATATTTGAATTTTTTATTTTTATGTTTGAGGAGGGTAGGGATCTGGTTTGTTGGTAAGAGTAAAAATATATTTAAAATTTTTAAAAATAAGAAAATTAAAAAAAAATTAACATAAATTTTGATGGGAATGATGGGCTACGGGTAGAGCTGTCAAAATGGGCTTGAAACTAGCTTGTTTTTTGTGGGAGAAATGGTTGAATGATCAACATTTTCCCTCTAAATCTTACTTTGACTATTATGAATTTTGGTAAGCATTCATCAAAGTGTAAGATTCATAAATGTATGTCTGTAAGTATTCCCTGAAGTGTAGATGTCAATATTCGATTCTCTTAGATATTCCTTCTAAGAGAATAACATTGTTGACTTTTTGGTTGAAGGGTCAACCCGTCCCAAGTTGTGGCCCGCTTAGGGCTGGGTTGGGCCACCATTTTATTGACCTTTTAACTAAAAGGGTCAGCCCGCCCCAACCCATTTAACTCCCTACCCCGTTAGGTTTGAGTTGGGTTGGGTCGGTCCATTTTGACAGCTCTATCTACGGGGTGTAGGTACAGTAAGAAAAAGAATAAAGGATGAAGTATATTTTGAAAAATATTCTCTTTGATTTTGAAAGAAAAGTCATTTTCCTTAAATTTGAGGAAATTGAATTGATTTAAAAAATATTTTCAAACATTTAAGCAACCAAACAAGAAAAAATTGAAAAAAAAAATCCTCCTATAACAAACACATCCTTAAAAGTCATTTTGTGTGAAGAATAAAAATAGGAAAAGATTTTAAAATGTCAATATGTTGACATTTAATAGGACTCGATGTTAATACTCTCAATATTTAGTAAAAATGTCAAAATTTTAGTTTATTATGTATTATTTAAATTTATATTATTTGTTTTAGTTGAAAAATACAAATGTTAAATAACAAAAAGGAGAAATTTAAGGGAGAGAAATTTTTAAAAAAGGAACAATTGTTTAAAAGTCTCATTAGTTACAAAATTTCAAAACTAAATAGTCATAGTTGATCCCATAGTTGATGCATTCTCTCTTTATCTATTTTCAAGATTTAATTGAAAATACTTAATCTATAATCAATTTATTTTGATTAATAAATTATTTTTTTCTGATAAAGATTTGAACGAAACAGGAGAAAAATAATAATTGACAAACAACTTTGGATAAGAATTTTTCTACTTTGGTTAAATTTTTTCTTTGATGACAAGGAAAAATCGCAGCCTCTACCTTTTGGTGCGCACAGGATAAAACTCCGCTCTTATGCAATAGCTTACAAACCACATAGCAGAGGTAACTCGCAGTAGGCAAACTTTTTCTAATTGATTATCATTTTGATATGAAATTTTTTAAATACTTGTAAATCGTATTTATTTTCATTGTAAATTGAATATACCATGAACAACATATAAATAATTAGTTATAGTGGATTTGTTTAATTTTTTTTGGAAGTTGAATACAAAGATAAAAAAATATATCTTAGGAAGACATGATTTTTTCATTGATTGTTTGTTTTATTATTTTGAATTAAATTGTATCCCTAACAGAATACCGATTGGAACAGTTACAATTTTTACGATAATAGTACTATAATTTCATTTTTAGTGTTTTAAATTTTTTATTTTTATTTTCTGTTTATTTAACTACTTGTATCCCTTATCGAAAAGGATATGAACAATGTAGTGTATTTTGTAAGTGTTTAAGTTGAATAAAATTTTGATATTTGTTTATGTTATATTCTAGGTGTTTTGATGATCCTCACAAATGTAGGGACCTGGTCCCTGGAAGAGTTCTCTCATCCAGATACAAATGGGGTACAGTTGTAAAAGTTGTCATGTCAGGTGGTAGGTGAAAAGTGCAGCGTCCTAAACCAATAAGAAGAGCGGATAGATTGTATGTTTCAGTATCTCACAAATACAGGGACCTGGTCCCAGGCAGAGTTCTCTCCATCTGATACAAAATGGTGTACAACCATAAAGTTTTCCTGTCAGTGGTAGGTGAGGCACCAGCGTACTGAACCAATCAGAATAGAAGAGATTGGCCTTCTCAACAACTCACAAAGAATTTTTCAAGGGACCTAGTCCTCGCAAGCAAGGGACCTGGTCCCCGCAAGACTACGACAATGAAAAGGACGAAAAGACAGCTGTCAAAAAACGGCCAAGTCTGAGGGGTTGGTGCACAACTTTTTATGACAGCGGGCTCTAAGCCAATAGCCTCGTCCCAAGGGTTTGTGTCCATTTGAATATAGTCTCTTTTCTAACAACGCAAACACAAGTTTTGGCAAACAAAAGTTTTGGATTCCGAAAATCCAAAAGTTCAAAAAGCAAAGGTCATCTTCAAGAAGGATCATCCTAAGAGCAACAGGGACCTGATAGAGTTGCAAGCTACTTAGTTCTCTTAGGATTATTTCTTCCATGCTTACATTGTAAATCTGTTCCTAATCTATAAAGGATTCAGATTCTTTGATTTGTTGAAAAGTCTAAGTTAGTTGAGTCAAACTAATTTAGTGGGCAACCTTGTGTGTTGCTTAGTAAAATCCTAAGTCATTCAAAGCGTGGTGATTTAGTGGGCAACCTGTGTGTTGCTTAGTTGAATCTTAAGTTGTCTAGTGGTGATAGCTTAGTGGGCATAGTAAAATCTTCTTAGGCTCTTCAAGCAGTAGAACTATTGCTTGGTTATGAGATTAATAGCTTTTTCTCACGTTGTTGTAATCGGGTTTCACTTTTGCTTGTGAAGATTAGTGAAAAAGGTTGAAAATCCTGTGTGACAGATCGTGCTTTTACTCCCTTGAGCAAGGACGTTTCCATGTAAACTGCATGTGTTGTGTTCTTCATATTGTTTAATCGTCTGCAATGTTTTTGCTGTGTCAAGGGACCGGGTCCGTTGACTGGTAGTGGATGCACATATTCCAACAAGTGGTATCAGAGCGGATGATCTCTAGTTGGTTAACACCAAGAGAGATTCCTGTGGAAAGATGGTTGCTCCACTCAACAAAAATCAAGAAGCATCAAAGAAGGAGTTGAAGAAAGAGAAGTCTCTAGATATCAAGGTGATATTTGGTCATTTTTTTATGAAGATAAGGACATGACATGCCTCGCGAGAAGGTATCAAAAATAGGAAAAGAAACATAGAGGCTTACAAAAGGCAGAAACAGAGCTGTAAATCCAAACCACCTGTGCCACAAGTGCAGAAAGCCATGGCATTTCATCAGAGATTGCCCTTTACATAAGGTTGAAGTCAAAACATATCAAAGACCTGGAGGAGAGAAAGTAAGAAATAGGGACCTGATTCCCGATAAGAAAAAAAGAAAAGTTACAGTTAGCTACATCATGAAGAAAGCTTTTGATGTATGGGGAGACTTCACAAGTGAGTCAGATGAATTGGAATGTCGTGTAGATGTACCCATGCTTGCAGTCAAAGGTGATAAAGATGTGTTTGATGCCACATTTGCTTTGATGGAAAAATTTGATGATGAGGAAGATGAAAAAGAGGTAACCCTTTCCGATCTTAAACAAAAATTGCATGTTTACTGTGTTAAGAAGTTGAGAATTCTAGCTGCTGTTTTGATTGACTCTATCATTGAGTCAACAACTGAAACAGAGTTGATGAACAATAGCCTAGATATTATTCATGAAGAAAAGGCAGCTTTGGTTAACCAAATGTTTGTTGTGGAAGAAAATGTTATAGTTCTAGAAGCTGAAAATCTAGAACTCAAGAAGAAATTCAAGATGTTGAGTGAGAAATACGGCAAAGTAAAAGAAGAGACTAGTAGAATGCAAATGGATCTAGAAGCTAGTCTGAACACTGTTGAAACAAAACTTGCTATGGTCTTGGAGATAAATAATCAGTTGGAGAGGGACCTGGTCCGCGTCAAAGAAGAATTGAACAAATCTCTCAAAAGGTCCACATCTTTAAAATTGCTTACCAATCATCCCAATCAAGGTCAAAATGATAGGAAATGGTTAGGAAATTCAAGCAAAGGTCCTTATTACAATCTCAAAAACAAAAATGTGTCTATGCATGACAATTTGTTGTGTTTTCATTATGGTCATGAGGGTCACTTGAAGAAGGATTGTCCAACTTGTAAAAGGAATCAAGATAACCTCGCAAAATCTTCTATACAGAGGAAAAAGAAAAGAAAGAGTCCTGGTCAACAAAGAAACAAGCAGAAGAAGGGACCTGGTAGACAGAAGAACTTGCAGAAGAAGGGACCTGGTCGTGCTCTGTTCCTAAGTTGAAGAAGATCAATTTGCCTCACTGGACAAAGAATTCTCTTATCACTCCTTTAACTGCTTACTGGGAACTCCAACTAAAATGGGCTCCCAAGGCTAACACGTGATATGACATTCTTGTGAGAGGAAGTGGCAACAACCAATATCGATTCATGAATGGTGGATACTAAAAGCACTGTACTTCCTCTCTCTCAAGGCACTTCAAGGTGGCGGTGTCGTATTTGGTGATGGCAAGTAAAGGTGTTTTTTTTATAAAGACATGTTTGGAAATTCTATGGAATACACCATTGAGGATGTGTACTATGTCAATAATTGAAGTACAATCTTTCAAGTGTTTCATATATTTGTGATGAATGAAATTATGTGAAGTTCTTATTAGAAAGAATGTGTGGTCACAAACTTGCACTCTTGGGAAACGATCTTGATAGATGAGAGATGCAAGAACAGGTGTATTGTAGATCTGTTTACTGCTCATTGTGACAGTCTCACTAAACTTAATGCTCGAGGAAAGAATGTTGAGGTATGACATTAGAGACGTGCTCATGTGTATGTTGCTTTGCTTCACAAACCTGTGTCCGGGAACCTGCTCCAGTCTGCATAAAAGGATATTTGCAGATGACAAAAGTTGTGACTGATGTTAAGAAAGAAGCAGATCAGACTATTCTTCAGGTGAAACATACATACTTTTAATCTTCCAAAGAACTTTCAGCTGAAGTGGTGAATACTACATGTTGCGTTGACAAAATGATGATATTGAGAAGTGATCTCAATATTGATGAAAGAATAATTGTGGTACACTCTTTCTCCAGCAAGGCTTATCAGGGGTATACTAAAAATGATCATGTATTTATTGATGAGTCTAGAAGAGTTTAGAAGTTGCAAGAAAGAAGTTTCTGAGATAGCAGAGCTGCTTCAGAATCAAAGAGATTGTTTAAATAGTGAGCTTGCTAAAAAATATTCCCTTCATAAATCCAACAATGTCACAGAAGCTGATGCAGATGTTGAACATGATGAGGGACCCGGTCCTCTAGACAGCGATGTAAAAAGATGATGCAGTTCAAACTGATAATGTGAATGCTGAAGGTGAGAATGAGAAAACTTATCAAGCTCAGTTTGCAAGAAGCAATGTATGACAACTGAATTCCCAACAAGCTGATAGGTTGTCCAAATTCCTCTTCAACAATGACTTTAAAAGAGGTAAAATTGTCAAGACCCCTCTTTTTGAAATCACAAGAAAATGAATTGTTGATCATTCAAGTGTATATCGATGAAGTCATCTTTGAAGCTACCTTTGAATTATTGTGTGAAGAGTTTGTCGCATTCATGGTAGTGGGTTCTAAAGGAGAACGATTCGAGATTTCTTCTAACAGCTACAAGTCAGAAAAACTCAAAAGGTACCGTTGGTCGTCAAGAAAGTACATTTGTGAGCTGCTCAAATGGCTTAACATACTTCAAGTCAAGAAAATGTTATAGAGGCAAAATGTCATCATGATGTTTTGCAAGAAAAATGAATATCGAGTGTCTAGAAAATCTTCACTAAAGTCCTAAGTTAGGACTAGTGTGTACTAACAGTAACTTAGCTGAAGAGAAGAAGATCGCACAGCGTGATCAGGGCAATTGTTGTCTGAACAAAGAAAGGGACCTGGCACCAGATTAAAGAAGCTGCTGAAAAGGTTTCATGTTATGGGTGTCTGGACAATTCATAATTTTTGGGCACTAACTTAAAGCTGGATGTTGATGAACCGGGTTCAAAGACTCGACTCGTGTACAAAGAAATCACCTTTGAAAGCTATTAGTAGAATTTGAAAATTTTTTGAAGAAGACAAGGAACCTGGTCCTATTCTGTCCAGCAGGAGACAGTTTGAGTTCGCATACATGGTGATGCTGTGCGGGGTATCTAGTTGATGGAAAGAGTACCTCAGAAATGGCTTCTGTTACAGGATGATCTTTTACTCATGGGGAATTAAAATGCAATATTCAGTTGCTCTTTCATCAATTGAGGTAGAAAATTTCGCAAGTGCATCTTGATGGGTTTAACTCTTGTGGATCAAGCAATATCTTGAAGTTGTTAGAAAAACCTGACTGAGATAATCAATTTGATGTTGGGAATTCTTTAACATACTTGAATCGATCCTGCCTGAAGCAATCAACTCTTTCATTATTCTGAAAAGGGAGCAGGTATCCTTGATTTTTAGTTATGTTTGTTTTAGCAAGTTTAATTTCATACCTTTTATAGGTATACACACATGAAAAAAGAGATGAAGGAAAAGGGAGGTCATGAAAAATCTAGGCAATGATATTCAAACTGTAGAGAGGGACCTGGTCCTTTCTCATAGGTTAGCACTCTTATCATTGCAATTTGAATTATGCATGAAAACCATTGCAATTGCCGCATGTCTGTCATTCAGGAATCTGAATCATCTGTTGAATAACAAAATTATACTTCCTCTCTCTTTCTTTATATTCCATATTTCTTTTTATTTTCCTAGAAAAATCAATTTACCTTCAAATATCAGAGTTCAATATTAAATTATCTTTTTTCCTCTATCAAAACACACTTCAAGTTGTTAAATTATTTGATCTTACTGGAGATTTCCCTTATAAAGATGTTTTAAGAGTGAAGAGGGGCCAGGTACCCCATGAAATATGAAGAAGTGGAAAAGATGATGTCTGAAAAGGGATAAGTTGATACTCTTAGAACTAAAAGTATTCTGTATAGGAAGGTGTCTGATTGTAAAAAAAATCTTTTTGGTTTCTCAACTGTTGTTCTATGTATCTCGGAGGCCTTGAGTTGTTTGTGTTACAAATCCTCCTGTTATGAGAAAATCAGGCTGGTGGTGGACGCTATGACAGTTGCTTGTGTTAACTGGAATACTGAAATGAGTTGTCTAAAAGTCCAGCTTCTGAAATAACACTATAAGATAGGACCAGTTGCCAAAACACAAAAAAAATATATAAAAAAATGGGTCCTGAAGGTTCAACATACAGGTTGGGATGCACAACATGCTAAGCGTTAAGAGAAGATTCTGAAAATCGCATGCTAGGGGATATGCTCTACTATTCTATTCTTTCAATCCCTTGCCTCTAAATCATCCCTTCTCTTCCTACCTCTCTATGTCAGTCCTTATATCTCTTTTTGGGCATTGTTCTGGCTTTCATTTGTAATCATAATTACAATGCTTTGATGGCTGATCTTTTGTTTATGGATGTTAAATGTCTTGTTTCTACTGAATTTTCTCATTTCTTTATGCCTTTTTACTCATGCTCAGTGTTGCCCAAGTGGCCATGAATTTGCAAGAACTGTATTTCTGTCAACTTGGTTTATTACTTTAACCCTTTTTTATGATTTCAAAAGGGGGAAAGTTGTTAAGGTAAGGTATGGGATCAATAGTGTTATAACTGCTTGAAGAAGAAATGGTCACATCGATAGAATATATCAATGGTAGCTACTTGAAGAGATAGGTCATACTGATAGGGTGAATAAATGCTTGTTGCTTGCTACCTGACGAGGACCTGGTCCTGTCAATAGGGGGAAGAAGATGTTTGTCATCATCAAAAGAGATGATATGATATTTTGATAATTTGACAAACTTTGGGGATGATTAAACTTCAGTTACCCCAAGAATTCTTTTTGATAGGGGGAACTGATGAATAAGTATGTCATCATCAAAAAGGAGGAAAATGTTATGTTGATAATTTGATGATTCGACAAACTTTGAGATGATGAAACTCCAGTTACCCTAAGAATTTTTGATAGGGGGGAACTGGTGAATAAGTATGTTATCACCAAAAAGGGGGAAAATGTTAGTTCGAAGCTGAGTTAAGATGATAGCTCGAACTTGATATGAAGTTTTGATGATTTAACAAACTTATCGATCTAACAAGGAATAAATCCTTGTTATTGGAACTGCTGACAATGAGATGAATGATAAACTCAGTATGAGGTATATTTGTGTGCTATTGTAAAAAAGGGTGTTTTGATGATCCTCACAAATGCAGGTACCTGGTCCCTGGCAGAGTTCTCTCATCCAGATACAAATGGGGTACAGTCGTAAAAGTTGTCATGTCAGGTGGTAGGTGAAAAGTGCAGTGTCCTACACCAATAAGAAGAAGAGATGACATTGTATGTTTCAGTATCTCACAAATACATGGACCTGGTCCCAGGCAGAGTTCTCTCCATCTGATACAAAATGGTGTACAACTGTAAAGCTGTCCTGTCAGTGGTAGGTGAGGCGCCAGCGTACTGAACCAATCAGAATGGAAGAGGTTGGACTTTTCAACAACTCGCAAAGAAGTTTGCAAGAGACCTGTTCCTTGCAAGCAAGGGACCTGGTCCTCGCAAGACTATGACATGAAAAGCACGAAAAGACAGCTGTAAAAAAACTGCCAAGCCTGAGGGGTTGGTGCACAACTTTTTATGACAGCAGGATCTCAGTCAATTGCCTCGTCCCAAGGGTTTGTGTCCATTTGAATATAGTCTCTTCTCTAACAACAGAAAACACAAGTTTTGGCAAACAAAAGTTGTGGATTCCAAAAATCCAAAAGTTCAAAAAGCAAAGGTCATCTTCAAGAAGGATCATCCTAAGAGCAACAGGGACCTGATAGAGTTGCAAGCTACTTAGTTCTCTTAGAATTATTTCTTCCATGCTTACATTGTAAATTTGTTCCTAATCTATAAAGGATTCAGAATCTTTAGTTTGTTGAAAAGTCTAAGTTAGTTGAGTCAAACTAATTTAGTGGGCAACCTTGTGTGTTTCTTAGTAAAAATCCTAAGTCATTCAGAGCGTGGTGATTTAGTGGGCAACAAATGTGTTGCTTAGTTGAATCCTAAGTTGTCTAGTGGTGATAGCTTAGTGGGCAGAGTAAAATCTGCTTAGGCTCTTCAAGCTGTAGAATTATTGCTTGGTTGTGAGACTAATAGATTTTTCTCACGTTGTTGTAATCGGGTTTCACTTTTGCTTGTGAAGATTAGTGAAAACGGTTGAAAATCCTGTGTGACAGGTCGTAGTTTTACTCCCTTTAGTAAGAAGGTTTCCACGTAAACTGCATGTGTTGTGTTCTTCGTATTGTTTAATCTTCTGCACTATTTTTGCTGTGTCAAGGGACCTGGTCCGTCGACTGGTAGTGGAGGCACATATTCGAACAGTTTAGCATATATATATGTTGGAAAACTTGATTGAAATATGGAAAAAAATTGTTTAAAATATGATGCAAGAAATATTAAAAATACATACATTTTAGACTTGGATACAAAATATTGTTAACATCTCTAATTCTATATTTGTTAATAACTTGACATTTTAACTTAAATACAGAATACTATTAACATCTCTAATTCTGTATTTGTTAATGATTAATATTTGTTTAGCATACATATATGTTGGTGGACTTCATTAAAATTTGAAAAAAACAGTTTTGTTCAAAACATGATGCAAGAAATATTATAAATACGTACACTTTAGACCTGGATACAAAATACTGTTAACATCTTTAATTTTGTTTTTGTTAATGACTTGACATTTTGACTTGGATATACTGTTAACATCTCTAATTCTGCATTTGTTAATGATTTGAATAGATTTTTTTAAAAATTTGAATACAAAGAAAATATGAGGAGTATTAGTTGAATAAAAAAACAATGAAATAATTGTCAATGTATATAATAAATACAATTAGTATATATCTTTACTTTGACTTAGAAAATAATTAAATATCATTATTCTCAATAATACAAAAAAATAAAAAATTGGAAATACAAAATATATATACTGAATTAACAAAAATATTCTAAAATACAAATGTGGACAGTGTCCATAGACATTTGCAAATCTATTTAATATCGAAACACATACTAAATAAATTTTGAATACACATACAAAAGAAGATCAAACTGCATACTAACCTAAAATAATTGAAAATATGGTTCCTTTAACAACTTAATTTAACATTCAAAATACTAAACATGCAAAAATAATTAAATACCTCTTCATTAACTATTTGGTGTTTATTGTCCTTTTCAAATTTTCCACGAGTAGATGAAAAATCTCCATTTCTGTTTTGAATTTGAGGAAGGTTTTACACGCCGATTGGTTCCGGCAATTGTTGTGATCATCTCTCTTTCCTCATTTTAGAAGTGGATCCTACGTCATCCGTTATTTCTTGAATAATACATAGATTAAAGGATGAAAAATCGCTAAAAAATTAATGATTAAGTTGGATAACTCTATTAATTATATACAGCTATTGGATATTATTTTAGAGGCTATCAAATCTTAATCAACATTTGAACTACAAAGAATTATTCTGACATACTTTAAAAACTCAAAAAACAAATCTAAAATAGGATTAGGATGAATACTTAATCAAAAGGATGATTATGAAACAAATTTTTAAAGAAAAAAATTACGGAAGATAAATAGGCTAATATTAGTGAGAGAAATAAATTATGAATATTGGAGTAGAATCCTAATAGGTAACTATAAGAGAGAGATAAAATATTTTTTATTAACGTATGTGAGTAATTGGAAATGTGTAATCAAAGGAAAGAGAGATAAAATAGGAAGTAAATTAAGATACACAATTTTTTTTAAAAAAAAAAAATGACATTTTTACTAATATTTTTAAAGTATAGAGGTTTTTGCTAATTATGTTATATTTTTTGACTACTTTACTATTTTTTTCATAAAAATAGATAGTCATAGCTAGAGGTGTCAAAATGGGCTGGCCCAAACCAACTCAGCCCAACCCTAACAGGTTAGAGAGTTAAATGAGTTGGGGTGAGCTGACCCTTTTAAACAAAGGGCCAATAAAATAGCGGCCAACCCAGCCCTAAGCGGGCCACGGGTTGGGATGGGTTGTCCCTTCAACCAAAAAATGAATAATATTACTCTCTTGGAAAGAGTATCGAATGTTGACGTCTATAAACACGAAATCAATTCATAATAAAATTTTTTATTTATCAATCACACACTTCAGTGAATACTTACAAAAATATATTTATGAATCACACACTTAAATAAATACTTACAAAAATACATAATAGCCAACGTAAGATTTAGTGGACAAATGGTGATCATTTCCATCAAATCTCTCAAAACAACTAGCTGGTTTGAAAGATTTCCAACAACACAAGGCGGTCTAAATACTTAACAAATCTAAATTTCTAAAATATTACATGACTCATTAATTAATGTTTTACAACTCCGCTTCTACTTTCACCATCGATCACATTTGAATCAACATGTGATATTATTTCCTTAAGAAGTTCATCTTCATTTACCATTCACCATGCAAGATGATATTGCAAAATACTTGATTTTTTATTTTTCAAAATATTTATTCATAAAATCCTTACAAGTAAAACACTATTAAAAATATATTTAAAAATATTTTAAAAATTAATAGCCCAGGGGTTTGCCTCATAGGCTTGCAGGTTAGGCATACGAGGCCAACGGGCCAAATGAGACAGGCTAAAAAGCCTCGTTTATATATGGGCCAAAAATTTTAAGTCCAACTTCATTTATTACAAGTATTAGATTGGACCGGCCTCATGAGCTAACCCATTTTGATGGGTCTAGTCATAGCATAATAAGAAAATAATGATGTGATAAAAATAGATAGTTTATGATATAACAATAATTGAAGTCATCATTTTTCTTCCTGTCAACACCACGCCCACTATACACTTCTTATGTCAAAGTGGTGTTTGGACCCACTAAATTCTTGACAGCAATTCCCATGAATTTCTTTTTTTTCCCTCTATAATGTATACATCAACTATTAAAATTAGAAGAATCTGTAAAATTATTAAGAAAAACTTGGTTCAATAGAAGAATGGCGCTATCTATTTGCTTTTCTCCACTCACTTCATACCCATATAATAAACCCATGATTTCATTAAGGCCAAAAATTTCTAAGTTGCGTGTGAATTGTGCTGTTGAAGAGAATTCTCATAATGTTCGTCTTCAATCTAGATGGGAAGAATGGATATCAACTGCTGCTAGTCTTTACCCTGTCTATGTAACAATCGGAGGAGTTGTTGCTTGTTTGAGACCATCCACTTTTTCATGGTTTGTTAATGCAGGTCCAACTTCGTATAGTTTAGCTCTTGGCTTTATAATGTTGGTAATGGGTCTCACTTTGGAGCTCAAAGATTTGATTAACTTGTTCTTGCAAAGGCCTCTTTCTGTGAGTTTATGCCTCTTTCTCTCCTTCCATTGACAATTTAATTGTTGTCCAATTATTTTTGAGAAATTTTTCAAAATGTCAAATATTTTAACATTTAAGAGGCGGCTCATTAGCAACACTTTTAATATTTGGTAGAAATGTCAAATTTTAGTTTGTTATGTATTTATTTATATTTTTATTATTGGTATTTAAAGAATGTAATTATTTAATAACAAAAGGGAGAAAATCAAGGGAGAGCATATTTCAAAAAAGAGGTAAGGATCACTTAATTTTCTCATCAGTTACATTTCAAATAAAATTTAAACTTTATTCTTTTTTTTTTCTAGAATTTTTACCTTTTTAAAATTATATTCATTCCACAATATATTCTATTTATATTCAATATAGTTTTTTATTAGTTTGTATTCATTTTAATAGGTATGTCAAATGTATCTATATAGTTATTTAAGAAATATATTTGTATTCATATATTTTTTTTCCTCTGTAGTTATTGTTTTCTTTAAAAATCTTGTATGTATTCATTTCAATATGTATTTTATTTGTATTTCTATTTATTCTAGTTTTATTTAGAATTTTGTATAACAATATATAAAATATAAAAAATTAGTATGATGAAAAATGAATGAAATATAAAATTGAAAAGAAATAATTGAATATTTGGTGTAATCATTCTTAAATAAAATGTATAACTAAGTGACATACCTTTAGAATAAATACAAATTAAAAAAAATGTCAAATTCACAAACTATACAACATAATTTTTGAATGAATACAAATATTAATTGTATACACACGATTTTAAATACAAAAATTGAGAACGGATACAAAATTCTGAATTTTTTTATATATATAAAAAGAAACTAATAAGATTTTGTTCTTCATGTAAATAATATACATATCTAGTTAGTATACATTTGAGATGGATTCAATTAGAAACAAATACAAGATTCATAACTATACAACACGAGATTTTGAATGAATAAAAATATTAATAGCATACATATTAATTTGAATATTAATTGACAAAGGATATAAAATTCTAAGAAAAAATTACAAATACAAATACATAAAAATTTCATAGCATACAACACAAATGCAACAAAAGTTCTTTAATAAAATATGAAATGTCATAGTCATGTAAAATGTATTCATAAATTATTGAATATATTCAAATGTGAAAAATATAAAGGAATGGAAAAAAATAAAACATTATCAAAATTAACAAAAACTGACCCCAAAATACAATAATAAATTAACAAAATACAAATTAATAAATATTGCACGGTGTACATAACAAAAAATTTACAAATATATCCAGTACACATTGTTGAACAAATTGTTATTTAACTTCAACTCAACATACAAAAATTAAACATGTAAAAATATTTAAATAACTCTTCATCAACATTTTGATATTCGCCGTCATTTTCCTGTACCCTACGAGTTAAGTTTTCAATTTGAATTTGATGAAGACTTTATTCTTGTCGTCTCTCTTCCCTAATTTTAGAAACAGATATTACAATATCCACTATTTTTTGAGTAATACATAGATCAAATGATGGAAAATCACTAGAAACCGTTTTACTAAGATGAATAGTGTCTCTTAGAATCATTCTTTGAAGAGTGTTTTATAGTTCTAAGCGAGAAGAGTCCTACTTTAACCAATGATTTAAACAACAATAAAATCAGAAAATAAATCTAAAAAGAAAGAAAATAACAATGAAAATACATTAATTCGAGGAATTTGTGTAAATCCAGATTTTGAAGATAAAAAAAGACATTTCGGTAGAAGATAATAAAAAAAATTGAGTTGAAAAGAAGAAAGATTTGAAGGTTGAATAAGAATATGAACATGAAAATATGGAGAGAATTTTATTTTTTTACTTATCGAATAAATATGGAAGAGAGAGATATGGAGAAAATTTACAGATTTTGACTTTTTTAAAATTAAAATAATTTAGAAAAAGTGAACTATGGATATACATAGAAATGTAAATAAATTATTCTTTTAGGAGATAAAATAGGGGTTTAATTAGGATACATATTCTTTTTCAAAATAATGACATTTTTGACATTTTAACTAATATTTTTAAAGTAGTGAGTTTTTTACTAATTAAGTTACTGATTTTGACTACTTTGCTAATTTTTCCATTATTTTTTGTTTCAGCTTATTTGAAGTGTTTTAACTTTTAACCACTCTTGTTGCATTTGAATAATGATATACAAAACCCTTAACTTGGCTTGGGTATGTAAAAATCACAATTTTGGGTGTGCATATATATACTTGTATAAAATTGAACAAATTGACACATTTGTCCTATATGCTTAGTTACGCGGACTCTTCACTTTCAATGTCGCACCCGTGTCGGATTCACCAAAAATACACAGCTTTTGGCGAATCTAGCACGCACCCATTGGTATTTTTGAAGAGTATGAACAACATAGGCTATATGTCAATTTTGTACCCTATGTAGCATTCTATGTATTTATGTCACGTCGGACATGTGTGTACACTTGTTTATATTATACAAACTAAGTGTCTAATTATGCATACTCAAAGTTGGAGGGTATCATATGAAGTGAAGTTACTAGATATATGTATAACCTTTTTTAAACCAAAAATAACAAAAGATAATGTTAAAAGTCCCTAGTTTTGCCTTATATGTTGTAAATAGGCTCTTATGTTTTGATGAAAGTCAGTTTCCTATTGCTCCTGCATTGGTAGGTAGTGTAAACTTTTGCCGAGCTGGTCTCTTATGATTTTCACCCACTTCAAAGGTCACATCCTTGGTTGCTAGAATTGTTTTTGATTTTGATTTAATAATTTAACATGTAAATGTTGGCCAGGACGACTAAGATTTTTCCTGCAATTTCTCTAAGTGTTTAATTTAATGCACTTAAAAGTAATACTTCTTACTTGCAACTCCGTTATTCCAATTTGTTCTTAAGATTGCTATTACACAACTAATGTCACTGAGTGACTTCAATAATTTTTAAAACACAATCCTATTGCTTATACTTGGTTGAATTTTTTTCATATGTTACTAGAGAGTGGTCCAGTCGTATAAGAAGGATATCAATGAGCAGAAGAGTGAACTGTTTATTGACTATGCTCCAATCACTAAATTCAAAAGAAACGAAAAATAGAAGCCTCTACATGTCCATTATGTAATCTTGTGCCTTTTATTATGCTCCTTGTAGTTGTAAATATTACAGTCTTTTTCCTATTCTTTGGGTGATCCCCACTCCCTTCCAATTATAATGTCTGAAATAAGATTCCCACTTCTCGTTGAAAGACTAATCTATGCTAAGTTTCAAAAGATTGGTATAAAGCATAACTATGTGGGCTGAAAATCTTTGTTCTTCCATCTTTCAGATACTTTTTGGTTGTGCTGCACAATATACAATTATGCAGCCTTTGGAGTGATACTTAGCAAATATTTGGCTCTTCCTCCTTCAGTTTCCATTGGCTTAATATTGCTTGTTTGTTGCCCTGGGGGTACTGCATCCAATGTGGTAAGAGTGACTCTCTCTTGTGTTATTATTCTTATTAGGCTAGTACATTAGGCTTAATTTCTTTAAAAGAAACATGTGGAAATTATTGAGGCATGAATTTCAGTAGGAAATGCACACATTTTTTCAATCCTTACAGATCTTTGAATCCACGATTGTGTAAATCTAAATCTATTTGTCATGAATTTCCATTGAGCAGAGTGCTTAAGATAGATTTCTTCTACTTCTTTCATGTGAATTGAGAATATTGGTTAATCTTGCATGAGCCATCATTGCTCTAACTGATTCTGATGAATAGACAGTGACAGGGATCTAGATCTACATTAGTTTACGCCCTTGGGCCTCGACAAATAACAATGAATAACCAACTTAACCTATAATCCTTTGATGGAGTTTTAGTTTTTTGCTATATAACTTTTAGGTTCGTTTCTATTTAGATCGGAACCTACAACTACATCTGTATAGATATATAGAGTGCTTCCTTGTTTTGGCACCATTTTAACA
This sequence comes from Solanum lycopersicum, assembly GCF_036512215.1. Taxonomy (NCBI): domain Eukaryota; kingdom Viridiplantae; phylum Streptophyta; class Magnoliopsida; order Solanales; family Solanaceae; genus Solanum; species Solanum lycopersicum. Next base: position 18,264,493 of record NC_090809.1, on the reverse strand, counting down.
TGGTAAAAGCATGTTCTTTATGATTGGTTTCTCATTTTTCTCCCTTCAATAACTTTATGTTTAACTTCTTAAAGATGATTTTCTGTTGTGCTGCATCACATGTGCCCCTTTGGATCTTTACCTTTATAGTCAAATTTATTGTCGTTAAACATAATCAGTCCTAAACAACTGGTAAAGGACACAGACAACTGCAAACTTTATCATATACGTGCATGTGCTTAGTTTAGCTTTTAAACTTGTTGCACCGCTTGGCGGCTGAGGTCTGTGTATACTCTACCCTACCCAGAGTCCACTTCGGGGATTTCACTAGGCATGTTGTTGTTGTTGCACCACTAGATGGGTACCTAGTAAATGATTGAGGTATATGGTTTGATAGTATAGGGCAATGAACGAAATCATTTGAATTAGCATTGCCAATCTGCAGTCTTAAAGTATAGATCTCTCAACCTTGCTTTTCCAGAAAATAAACAAAAAAAAGACTTCTGACGACCCGGTTAATAGTAAATCATTTTAGCAGCATTACTGAGCCCATAGAATAAAAGAGTGATTTCTCACACGGTATGGTGTCATGACTGGCAAATGGGAAATATGTATTGAAAATATGGTGTTCTTTTTCTACAGCATTTATCACATAGCCAGACCCTTAGAAGCATTGTCCGTTTTCTGTTACCACATTCCTTCTCTTCTTGCTAATGCTTAATTTTAGTTAGATCAAGTTTAGTCTGGAATTTTTGGTCATTTGATTGCGAGTATTTTATAACATGCCCAAGAATTGTTAGATTAATGGAAAAATCTAATGTTTTAATTTATATGTTCAATAACATAGTCTACGGAACAGAAAACCCATAGGCTTACTGCATTTAACTTACTGCAAAGTTCATATTTGCTTTCTGATAGTATTGTAGGTAACTTAAATTGCACAAGGAGATGTACCATTATCAGTAGTGATGACACCGTGTACCACACTCGGAGCAGTTGTTCTCACTCCCCTTTTGAAAATGATTCTGGCAGGCACATATGTTCCAGTGGATGCGGTTAAGCTTTCCATCAGCACACTACAAGTTAGTTCATTTTCAATGTATTGGTTTTCTACAATTCATGCATTTTGATTCATTAAATAAGTTGCATCTGTTTTTCAGTTATTTATTTGGAAAACCTTTTCGTGATACTCCTTGTAGGTGGTGGTTGCTCCGATTCTCCTAGGTTCTTATCTGCAGAGAAAATTTGAGCAGTGAAAGTTGTTGCAGCGTTCGCTCCCCTTTTAGCAGTGAAAATCACTTCTTGCTTGCAGGTTTTAGATGTTGAAACTTTGTCATTATCACCTTTATGCTTGAGTACAGTTACCGATTTCAAAAAAAATAAATAATTACCTTGATGTTTGTTGCTGTCGACTGTCATTTCTTTGTTTCTTTATTTCCTAATTTTTTCCTCTCTTATATCAGTGTATTTTCAGAAAATGTTGTTCGTCTGAGATCTTCAATGGTTGGTATGTCAGTGTCCTCTGATTCATCGCTATTTAATTGTGTTCAAGTAATATTCACAAGTGAATTTGGGGTTGTAGTGGTTGTTGTGCTTTTGTTGCATTTTGCTGGATTCTTTGTAGGGTAAGAACATACCCCTTTTTGTTACATTCATCCCATAGGAATTGTATTGTGATAAAGGACCTTCGGCAAGTACATGTCAGCCACCTTAGTCGGTCTTGCTGAACCTCAAAAACGTGTCATATCCATCGAGGTATGTACTTACTTGATTATTTACCTAATGGGATAAAACCTCCCTATGGAGGGAGCAATGATATTGAATTTTATTTTTGTATTGTCTTGCAGGTTGGCATGCAAAATTCCTCCTTGGGAGTAGTTTTAGCGACCGCACATTTCACATCGCCGTTGGTTGCCAGCAATGTCAGCGGTCATTATGAACATAATGGGCAGTACTTTAGGTTTCTTTTGGAGATATATTCAAACATTACTTCATTGAAATCATAGATTCTCCTTCTGGTACAATTTTCATCAGCTTTTGTATATTTGCTCTTCTTTGTTTATATTTCTGGTCCAACTGAGTCCATGACATTATTATTTGAAGAGTTCATACTTTTTTTTTATTTTTATTTTTGGGGTCAAAAAACATACATTATCTGTAAACTTTAATTTGTTGTTTGCTATATTTTTGGGGATTGTAATTCCACTTATTAAAAGTGTAATAGTAAGGAGCCTATGATGTTTCTAGTCTTGCCTGTTTTTGAAATTTACTCTAACAAGATTTATCAAACCAATGTCTTCTAATTAAAACAGTAAAATTGAACTATTTCTAAGCCCACAATTGTTCTGTACTTTCATAAAGAAAAATTAATTTCATTGTTGCTTTAGGTTTCAAATTGATTTTTTAACTGGAATGAAAAAACAATTATGAAATAACGGCACTTCAAAAAGTGATGCAAATTACACTTGACATTTACTTCTATTTTTTTGGAAAAGTTCTTGATCTCGCAACTTTGTAATTTAAAGTTGATATATTTTTTGTTATAAATGACACATATAATCTTACTATTACAAGCAGAGTTGCTCATGGTTATGGTTAAAAAATCAAACGAACCATAATTCGAACTAAACCGATTAGATCACTTAAGGAGGACCCTAAACCCGAAAGTTCTCTTGTCTCAATTTGGCGTGAATAGCGTCCATGGCTGTTTCGCCCTCCCCCAGCCTATGGTTGTGGGAGAGAAAAACATCAACACTAATGCAGGTCGTACAGAAATCAACAATCTACTGAGAATTCTCTAAAATGAATCAGTCTTTTACATGGAGAACCCACTGTGGTTTTTTGACTCCAAAGAACTTGAAACATTTATCACGTAAGAAAATTTAAATTCGCTCTCATAGACAAATTCTCACTTGGAAGGCCCGAACTTCCAGATCTACGGAAAATAATGCCTCAACAATTAGGATTTAAGGGTGAATGTAACATTGGGTTATTAGAAAGTTGACATGTGTTGTTGCGGTTCACTTTGAAGGAAGATTATATTGCATTCTTTTCAAAAACTAGTAGGTCAATTAAGTTTGCAGGAACTGTAAATACCGTTTAGAATCCAAAAATGGACTCCTTCTTTCAGTCTTAGGGAAGAAACCTCCATTGCAATAACATGAATTTCTTTCCCAAGTTTACCATGTCAATGTTTTGCTCGTAATGTTCTGTTTTTGATGGTTTCAGCAGTTTGATAGGCTCTTATTGTGGATCAAGCGACCACTGATAAAACACGACCTAGTACTACAAGGGTAAAAGTCTAGGTCGATCTGTTATGGACGCTTTAAAAAAGAATTAGAGTTCAATTCAAAATTTTAGTCATCGACGAGATTACAAACATATGGTAAAAAATCAGGTATGATTATTTACCATATTATTGTAACAGATGTAAACATCAGGGGCATAGAAAAGCTGATTGTTAAACTCTCACTGATGGTCAAGTTGATGCCACGGTCAGTGAAAATCATACTGAAGGAGAAAAACTTTGAGGCGATCTTCGTGTTCATCTCAACGCTAAAAAAGATGATTCAAATAGGTTGGAACTTGGTGAAAAGGATGATGAAGGAACAATTAAAGATTTACAGATAGGGGCTGAAAACAGTGTTGTTCAAGATCAAATTTTGGTGCTGGCCAGTGTCTGGGCAACGCAGTGTTGGACGACTACTCTTTCGAGAATCGAATGTTATCCTTAATTCCTCAAACTGATGAGTTTTCTCGAAAAAAAAATACTTCTCCCAATCAACAAAGTTGTAATTCAGCTGATTGTGTTGAAATTGAAGAGCAACTCTCGTTGTGGATACAAATCAATCCAATGATGCACAATTTGCGCAAAAAATTAACGAAAAAAGAGAAGGAAATTGCTGCTCAAAATTCAAGTATGAGGCAAGGTTATAAGAATACTCCTGAGAAACTTCACAATGCTATACAGACGTCAAAATCTTATATGCAACTTGAGAATTTGGCAATTGATGGACAGAATATATTTGAACGATCAAAATGTGGTTATGTACAACCTTTGAAACCTGTTGATTTGCAAGTTGAAATTTCTGGCCGTGATGAGAATGCAACTGGGAATTGGAACACAATTGCACAAAATAAATCAATTTCTATGTGTATTGGGTCCTCGACAAGTCGAAGTAAATTTCCATGTCTTAAAAATAAGCAACAACTAACTTAATTTAGTGGTGCAATCTAATGAACTGAAGGGCATTGTTCGTACAAATCCGTTTGAAGTACTCGAGGTGGAGAAAGAATTAGAGTTAGTTGATTCTAATCCCATGAATTAGCAAACTTTGGTTCGAGTCGATTTTGATAATAATATACAATTAGTTAGAAGGAAAAATAACCAAGTATCCCCTCAACCTATGCCCGAAATCCCAGAGACACACTTATATTATACTAAGGTCCTATTACCTCCCTGAACTTATTTTATATGTAATTTTGTACCCCTTTTTAGCCTACGTGGCACTAGTTCGAAAAAAAAAAGTCAACCATCGTTGGGCCAACAAGATAGTGTCACGTAAGCTAAAAAGGGGTAAAAAATTATTAATAAAATAAGTTCAGGGGGTAATAGGACCTTAGTATAGTATAAGTGTGTCTCTGAGATTTCGGGCATAGGTTGAGGGGGTACTTGGGCATTATCCCTAGTTAGAACGCCAATTGGAGTATGTAGCACGCAAACCAAAAAATGATAGTGTTATGAGTTCTACATATATCTCCAGTCCTGAAGTAACTAAATTATTCAAGAAAGTGAGGTTGCCCTATTGCTCAAACCCAATTCAGCGATCCAGTTACTCATGGTCCACATTGAACATCTCAGCTCATGAAGTCTCGAAAGAAAAGCAAAGGGAGATGAGTACTCCTAGATAGACTGATTTGGTTGATGAAGAAGAGCATGTTTCACCTCCGATTTTGAGCAGAAAATTAAATTGACAAGCTTTGAAATTTGTACCTAAAAGTATAATTGCAAAAAGAAGAAACAGGAGGCCTTAGCATCAGACTTTAATCCAACTAGGGATAATGATAGTGATTTGGGTGATGATTCTTTTGATGAGAATGAGTAAGAAATTATGTTGGGCACATGCTTTAGTGCACCGAAACGATGTATCCGATCCCATAAAATGTCAAAACGTGACAATCTGATCTCATTTTTTATGCTGAAACGTGGCAATCCGATCCAAGTTAGTTATGTCGAAACGTGACAATCCGATCCATCAACACACCACAATCACATTCAAAAGTATATTTTCAATAATCAAACAATCAAGAAATGATTCATGACAAATAATTATTCATATATCTCATTTTCAACAAGTGTGAATTCAACGATGCAACATTCGCATACATACTTGCATCATAATGAAGTAATAATAAGAATACATCATACAATATCACAACCATCACCTACCTCGAAACAAACTTGAAACCCTAAGAATCTTGATATTTCCCTTTCTGGATTCGTTCCGCTTGTTCTTCATCTATAACAATCAATACAATACAGGAATCAACAAACAATCACTAATTATACGAAACTATAACAATTCTATGAACCCTAGACCAAACTCATCATCCCAATTATCCAATTTAAGGCTGTTTCATCATCAAATCTATACCAAAACCCTTCCCATTCATTATTAACCAATTCTACTACGTTCTACGGATCAAAAATATGGATTGGGGGAGCTTACCTTTAGCCTTAATAATCGTGAAAACTAATAGGAGTCGCCTGGAGTTCGTTTCTAAGCTCTAGAAATTGAAAAGTATCAAATAAGGTCATTTAGGGGTATATTAATGCATAAAGTCGCATCTTACCCGATACAACGACCTCGCCAAAGAGGCGAAATTTCCCAACATGGAGGTTTTTTTCTCAAACCAGTGAGTCATTCCAAGAATTCCAAAATCCCGATTTCACAACTCACCTCTAACCCGCGATGCTCAGAAAATACCTTCACGCCAAGGCCAATTTCCGGAGTTCACTCGCCCGAATTTAATTTTGTAAAGTTGTAGGGTTTCCTTAATGAGTTAACTAACTACCTATACAATCAAAATCATAATTTATTCACCCTATTGCTATCATATTTCTACACACCTTAATGACTCCGATTTCGTCTAAATTTAGACTAGATTGAAAAATTTCAAGTTATTGCCAAAAAGTTTTGCGACCCAATTTTTTTTCTGTTGGCTTTTCTATAACGAATGAATCCAATCTTTACAGTAATAAATATGATAGTCATATCATTGAAGTTATTCTTAGTCATGAAGAGGGCAAACATACATTAGACAATTGACTAGGAATCTTAGTTTTTGAAGATGTGTCTCATTAGGAAATATAGAGAACTTTTATTGTTAGAGATCCATAAACTAGTAGTAAATACTAGAATGAAATAGGTCCAAACAGAGTGAAACAAATAGTGAGAATGCACATGTCGACTCTAAGAAAAATGTAATTGAGGTATGGTTATAGTGGAATTAAAAAGAGTAATAGAAGTAGATGGATCCTTGTAGCCAATAAGTAATTGCTAACAAATTGATATACAAACATTATGAGTTTTTTCATCTATACTATATTGTTACATGCTATAGGGTTTGACCAAATGATAACAGAAACTTTCACTAGAAAACAAAGTAAAGCTTAATCTCAAATTGGGCTTTGGAATTTCATCACATATATACATATCAAATGCATAATCATAAACAAGGATTGTGTCATTGTCTTTAGAAAATTGCACCACTTTAGTCAGCTGCACCACTAATGCTGCCAAGTCAGTTGGATTCTTTCAACCATTTGTATAAGTTCAAGCTTGTCTGTGAATATAAATTGATTATGGTATATTTTGTAATACTATTATATTTAAACAATTTAGTTAATTTTCTCATATAAAAAACATGAAGGATTCATAATCTTGAATCAAACAAAGAAAGTTGTACATACAATTATCTATTAAAAATAAATATGATTTTTTCAAGTGTACCCCGTAAAATTACAACAGTACATTATCCATTTTAAAGAAGACATATGTTGATCAATATTTATATTATAAAATACAATGTTTATTCGAAAACACCGTCTTGATATATACGTGGATATAAAAAGAAAGATACAAGTTTCTAAATAATAAGACACAAACTTAAAAAAAAAATTACGAACATAATCAATGTTACTTAAGTTTACCTATAAACTATATGTTATCAATATTTTAACATAATATATTTTTAAAAAATAAGGAAAGTGCATCACTGAGTATAAGATATATGAGAACCACATAAGAAAAATGATATACCAATTCAATTGACTATTTATAGATACAAACAATTATTCTTTCCTAAATTTAGTCACTTATTACTTAGACGTTTTAGCATCATCTATATCATTTACAAAAATGATACTAAATAACATATGTTGCACGTATTCAAAAATTAGTAACTTAATATATCTAAAAAATACTGAAAACTTAATTGACAATCCAAATTTTATTTGTATCATATAAATTAACACAACAAAATAATATATATTAAACTAAGTGTACCCCGCAAAATTACAACGGTACATTATCCATATTAAAGAAGATATGTTGATCAATGTTTACATTATGAAATACAATGTTTGTTCGAAAACACCATCTTGATATATACATGGATACAAAAAGAAAGATACTAGTTTCTAAATAATAAAGCACAAACTTTAAAAAAAAAAATTACGAATATAATCAACGTTGCTTAAGTTTACCTATAAACTATATGTTATTAATATTTTAACATAATTTTTTGTAAGAAAATAAGGGAAGTGCATCACTGAGTATAAGATATATGAGAACTACATAAGAAAAATGATATACCAATTCAATTGACTACTTATAGATACAAACAATTATTCTTTCCTAAATTTAGTCACTTATTACTTACACGTTTTAGCATCATCCATATCATTTACAAAAATGATACTAAACAACACATGTTGTACGTATTCAAAAACTAGTAACTTAATATATCAAAAAATATTGAAAACTTAATTGATAATCTAAATTTTATTTATATCATATAAATTAACAAAAATAATATATATTAAACTCATACTAGTATATATATATATATATATTAGGAGGGTGGGAAGCATCTATTCACAACTAGAAAGTATTTAATTTGAGTAAAGTTAAAGAGAACAATGATTTTCACCTTAATATTTCCTATATTTATTTATTTATTGCCCCAAAAAAAACATCAAAATATGACTAGGATTGTGTGTAGGTAAGTTCTTGGAATAAGTCTCCCCCCCCCCCCCCCCCCCCCAATGCCGCCTGACTTGAAATAGAGAACTCACCTACTTTTCTTTTTTTTTTTGTCATTTTTCACAAACCTAACTTTTTAAAACTAGACTAGTTGCTGCATTTTTATATTGGTCCTACTACTTTAAACAAAGAGCATCATATTTACTCATGGGGAAATAACTATTTTCCTCATTAAATTGTTGTCATACTTTCTCTCTTTTAAAAAGGAGATTGGTAGTCTCGTGAGGGTAATTTATCGAAAAAGAAGAAGTGAAATTTTGAAAGATCTGTATTAAAATTGTATAGAATATAAACCATAGTTATAATATAAGTTAAATTGGATATTATACATTACTATAAAGTTGATAGTATATCGGAACAAAATAATACATTTCTAACAACGTATACAAATTTATATAGTACCTGAATGTTTGAATTTCATATATAATACTTATAATATATTTATATTAAAAATATTTTAGTTATATATTCACCACATGCATTAAAAATATATCTATAATGTATAACATATTGAATCCAAAATGTATTATAACTGTTGTTTATTTTTTCTCTTATCAATGGTACAAAAATCTCTTATTGTATTAAAAATGTTTTAGTTATACGTTTAACATGTGCAATGAAACATGTCTATAATATTTATTATATATTGAGTGCAACTTTATTACAATTGTTATTTTTCCCCTCTTATTAACCGTGTTAAAATATATTATTGTATGAAAAATATTTTTGTTATATATTCACAATGGGCATTTAAAAATGCATATCAGATATATAATGTATTGAATTCAAACGCTGTTATAAGTATAATTTATATTTATTTATTTATTTTAATGTAAACATCATTGAAACAATTGAAACTTTAAGAAGAAAAAAGAGAGGACAAAAATGATTGAAGAAAAGAAAAAAAATGAAAAAGAGAGAAAATAATGAAAAAAAAGGAAATAAAACTAACATAAAACAAAAATAAAAATGAAAGAGAGATAAAATTATGAAAGAAAAGAGATGAAAGTAATAACTAAAGAAAAGACAATAATGAAAGAGACATAAAATTATGAAAGAAAGAGAGGGAAAAAAATGACAAAAGAAAAGATAAAAATGAAAGCGATAGGAAATGACGGAATAAAAGAGAAAGAAAATGTATTAGCGGAAGAGAGAATAGGAAAAAATGATAAATATACCTCTTAATTATTGTGATTATTTGCAGATATTTTAGTTATATTTTTAGGTCATTAATGTTTATGCCGTCGAAAAATTAGAGTATAAATTTCTTTTATTTTATCGGAAAATTAAATAGAGACATTTGACATAATCTTATCCGTTTAATTTGATAATTAACAAATATAAGATTGATGAATAAAATTATGATACTTATATATTTGTTCTCGTTAATATAAAGGGTATACATACACTAATTTTTGAAAGACATGATCACTAATATTCTAAAAGTATATGAAAATTACAATAATTTAAGAATATATTTATTATTTTTCCTATGAGAATATAAAGATAAAATTTTGTTTTGCTAGTATTTCCATTAACAAAACTAATACTACTATTCTCAATAAGAAATACATATTATACCATAATTCATAATAATGAATTATATTAATATGTATGTTAAATGACCAATAATAATCCTTTATTATTTAGACAATCTAGCAGGGGATGAGTATGAATTCAGTTAGATACTCGGATCCCTAATTATAAGTTGTGTTATAAATAATTAGAGGTTTATTTGAAATATATTATGAAAAAGTTATTAAGAAATTAATAATTTCTTGAAACTATTTTCAAGCTTAGGTCAATGTATGATTTTTTAAATTTATTTAAGTATGATTTAAATTTGTAGAAATCAAATTAGACAATATAATAAATATTTAATAATCTTAATTTACGAAAACTGTTAAAAATAAGAACAAATATAAGCCACGTGGTGAATATCAATTGTATATTTAAGCGAACAGATTGACCACCACGTCAAAAATATTTGAAGGAAGGAAAAATAATTTTTATGAGAATTCAAATGTAGTTAAAAAAATAAATGTATAGTCAGCGATGAGGCAGCAAGCCACCTACTATTTCTACGGAATTGGCGCAGTATGCAAAAATCAAATGATTCAATTTTTGTTATCTTAATTAGTTTTCAAAGTTGTTGGGTTCCATTCCAAACAAGATTCTCCAACCCCCATTCCATTACTTAAATCTATTACCTATCTTTCACTAACCTACTCAACAACAAATAAATTTCCCAAATTCAACATTTTTTTTCACTATAAATCCCTAAAAGTGGATTATGTTTTAATTCCTAAAAGGGGAAATAATGGGTAGTGTTGGATTGTTGAAGAATTCCGCCATGGTTTGTGCTCCATTAATGGCGACATCAGTGGATCAATTAATTGATGAAATGGTTGAGGCTAAATCACAAGGTGCAGATTGTGTTGAGATTAGGCTTGATGCTATCCACAATTTCCAACCTCACAAACATCTTCAACTTCTCTTCAAAAATAAGCCACTCCCTATTCTCATTCTTTACAGGTATTTCTTTTTTTTAATCTATCTCTAAAGTTTAAAAACATTAAAAAAACATACTCTTTGAAAAGACAATAGAATTTATTAATTTCAGTATATTACATTAAATTTATAAGATTTAAAGGCTATAATTAAAATAAATATAAAAGGAAAATATTTACGAAGTAGAATGTTAAGTTTGTATAGGAAGAACTATAACAAATATGATATTAACTTCTAATCTGAATCCAAAACTAAAGTTGAAATAATATATCTAAACATTGAAAACTTTATAAATTCACTAAAAATATTTGAGAAAGTAGATTATAATTAATGTTTTATTTATTTATAAATAAGATTATATATATTATATCGATTTAATTTTAATTTGGTTTAACTTTTTTTTAATATCTCACCAAGAACAAATTCTTTTTATTAATTTGTTGATATGTTTTGACATTACTATTTGACTTGTTTTCAATATGACTAGATATTTAAAAAGTAAATAAATAAATATTTGCATGGTATAATAGTATTTCCTTTGAGAATAAATTCTTTATAAAAAAATTATTTTTAAATAAGCAAAGTAACATTCTTTTCTATTATTTTGGGGAGGGGCCACAATTTCCGTTCAAATTAAGAATATGTTGGAAAAAAATAAAAATAAAATACCAATTGTTGATGTCACTTGTCAGAAAAATCCATCAGAAAAGTCCACGCCCAACTTTCAAATATAACATTTTAGTTGTTATAAAAAATTTCCAGAATCGAACGATAAAAATTAACAATTTAAAATTTAATTATTGTATTGATTTGTAAAAAAAATATAATTCATAATATTTTTCATTTAATTTTGAATATTTAAAATTATAATACAAAATGTCAAATTAATATAATATAATTTAATTTTAAGTTTTAATAAAAAAAATACTTTAGGGTCAGGAGAGAGTATTTGAAACTTGTTATTTTCACAGAGAAAGTTCCAAACTTCCGCCCTCATTTATTTATTATTTGGACAGTATATGATTAAAAATTAAAAATAGAACTGTTTTTAAAGCACATCTACAGGTGGAGGAATATTTTTAATAGTTTGGTTAATTAGTTGTCTGTAATTTTATTTTACTTTATTGAGAAAGTTAAACTTTCTACTTTATAACTTCTCCCCTGGCACTTATAGAACCAAGTTTGTTAAAAATTCGATGATTAGAATTTTAATAATGTTCATTTAAAATTTCCTGAATAGTTGAATAAGTATATTCTCCATTGAACAGTAATTATCCTCTCAATTGCAATTTATTTGTTTTATTCATTTTAATATATCTAAATAAATGAACCAACTTTTGATTTTGATTACTTTTAAATTTCAACATCTGACCTATAAATTTAAAATTATAAAGTCAAATATTTTTTTCTATCCAACAATAATTATTCATACTATTTTTTTATATTATTATTTAAAGCTATAAAAAATAAAATTAGGGAGCATTAATTTTGAGAATAGAAAATTAGAGAGAACCAAAACTAGGGAGATTATGTGGGAATATCATTTTAACAAAGGAAAGATTTTGTTGAGTCGAGGCATCTTAAATGAGAATGAAAACAAAGTGGAGATTATGTTTCCGTATCCATTTCCTCTTAAACCAAATAAAGGAAAATTAAATTTAATTAAGTTAAATAATAAAATAGTAATATTATGCTATTATTTATTTATTTATTCTTAAGGCGTATGTGAAATTAATAGTAAAAAATTATTTTGTTAGATAGAAGATTATATTCTAATGGATGACTTGGACCTTAAACAAGGTTCAACTTTCATTTTTTTTTCAAAAATAAATAAATAATAATTCCCATTTTCAGGTCAGAATAGTGAAAAAGCAAAAACGGATGCATCTATAATTCAATAAAAACGAAAACCAGAATGCACCAAAATTGGAGATAATATTTCAATACTCAATTATGAATTCTTTTTGTATAACTCAACTTATTTAATTTATTTTTTCCATAAAATTTATTGAGATGAATCTTTTTATATAAAACAAAAAATTTAAAAGTCACTATGAATTTTTGGATTAATTTGTGAATTGTGAGCACAAGACGTAAAGCCATTTATTGATGTAAAAATACTCTCTCAATTCCAAAAACATAAGTGCTTTTTTTTAAAAAAAAAATTTTGGCACATTCTTGTAGAAATTAGTTATTGTATAGATAAAAAAACATTTTTATTAATTTATATTTTAACTAAAGAAAAAATAATGATGTAATACTCTTGATTACGTAAAAATAAAGATAATTATATTTTTAGCACGTAGGATCAAGTCATTTCAACAAGTGATTATGTATGTTGATGTTCAGGCCAATATGGGAAAGAAATGACTTTGAAGCTGATGCCCACAAACAATTGGAAGCCCTTCGGTTGGCTAAAGAATTGGGAGCTGATTATGTTGAGTTGGACCTCAAGGTACTTTACTCTCTCAGTCTGATTTTATTTATGTAGTTTGACTCAGTATAAAGTTAAAGAAAAAATGAAGACGTGTAAAAATTTATGATTCAAAATAAATTATAGAAATTTGTGTGACTATAAAGTAAAATAGACATTTTCTAGTTTACTTGTTACTTAATAAAAAATATCTCATTTTTTTTAAACTGACTAAAAGAAAAAAAAAAAAGTAAGTCAAATATTATTTTAATGTCAGTGGTTGAGCATTAATATGAGTAAGAAACTGTCATTTTGTATGTAACTATGCCAACTTGTAGTTTTGTAGTATGTTTTGTCTTTCCAGATTAGATTCATAGTGGTAGCAACTATCTTAACTGCCACATTTTCCTAATTTATTCTCATTGTATTGTTGTTCAGATAGCTAGTGAGTTTGCAAAAAATGAAAAGTCGAGTTGGAGTAGTGGTTGTAAACTAATTACATCATGCTTCGTGGACAATGTGACCTCAAAAGAAGACCTCAGCCAAGTTGTTGCATCCATGCAATCTACTGGGGCAGATATCCTCAAAATTGTTATAAATGCAAATGACATTACAGAACTAGAGAAAACGTTTCACTTGCTTTCACATTGCCAGGTACTAATACTGTCACGTTATGTAATACTAACATAACGTAAAAGATACAGAAACTGTCTGCTTATCCACACAGAATAAAAGAAAAAGTGTTTGCTTATTGCCTACTCTGCAGGTGCCGCTTATCGCCTACTCTGTTGGGGAAAGAGGTCTCATAAGTCAGCTGTTGGGCCCAAAATTCGGTAGTGTCCTATTATATGGATCTCTTGATGGTAATGCAGTGCCTGGTCTTCCTTCTCTTGCCAGCCTTAGACAAGCCTACGGAGTTGATTTGATGGATAATGATACTAAAGTTTTTGGGCTCATTTCTAAACCAGTGGGTCATAGTAAAGGACCTATTTTGCATAATCCAACGTTTAGACATGTGGGTTATAATGGAATTTATGTTCCAATGTTTGTGGATGATCTTAAGGAGTTCTTTAGGGTCTACTCAAGTCCCGACTTTGCTGGTTTCAGGTATGTCATTTGCACTGGTCATTAAGCTATCAGTTTCTAAGAAAATTACCACATTTATTGTTGAATTTTAGTTAAGAGATCTTGGATATAGAGTCCTTACGTGTTCCTACTATTATGAATTGTAGTGTTGGAATTCCATACAAGGAAGCAGTGGTGAGCTTTTGTGATGAAGTCGATCCATTGGCTGAGGTTTGTATGCGACCCTACTTTCAACTGTATCATTAATTCATTTATGGAATATGGAACAAAATGGTTGACGTATCGAGACTTTGATGTCCTGAAAAACATGTTTTGGGGCGAAGCACTATAGTGTAACTTATATGTCAGTAATGAAAAAATTTAGCTGCAGCGAAGACTTGCATATTTTCTTGATTATGGACTCATGGTAAGAACAAATATTCTAGTTTGAGTTTAATCATAGAAGTCTCTTGAGGAATTATCAGAAATTTAAGTAATGTGAAAACAAAAGGACAAATGAATTTCCTTGTGTGTTCATTGTATATGAGCTGTCAGTAGTGTGCCCTCGATAACCTCCTATCTAAGGTCATGCCTTCAGTAAGTTGAATCTGCACCATATTACCTCTCCTCAATACTTCTTCGGTCTACCTCTCCTCCTCCTAAAACCGACCAAAGTTAACCTCTCACACATCCACATTGGGGCATCTGTGCGCCTTCTCTTCACATGTATGACCCACCTTAGCCTCGCCTTCCTCATCTTGTCTCTACCGGGGACACTCCCACCTTGTCTAACATATCCTCGTTTCTAATTCTCTCTCTCCTGGTTAGTGTTGTGAAAGGCGATCGCCTCGTCACCAATGGCAAGAGGCGAGGCAAGGCGACCCTTCATCGCCTTTTAGCTTTGTGGTGAAACAATCTTAAAAAGGCGATGCCATAATGACAAAATGCTAGAGGCAAGAGGAGAGAAAGGCTAGAAAGGTGTCGCCTTTTTATTTTCTTAGAAAAAGACGACCAATTTAGGGTTTCAAAATTAAAGGTAATTTTAGGATTTTCGACTAGAATCCTCCGGTGTCTTTTCCGGCGACTCCAAAGCCTAACCAATACATATTTCTTCTTCTGACTTGGTCACTTTTACCTTTGTTTTGACTTTTGTTCTATTTTTCTCTATCAAGTTCTAGGCTTTTTTTTTTAGTATGTACTATCTATTTTTAGTTTTTAAATTGAAAAAAATTGCTAATATGTTATTGTTTGATATGCAATTAAATATTTTAATTTTTTGGCATTAAATGGTGCCGCACTTCAAGCGTTCGCCTCGCCCTGTGGCGAGGCAGACCCTTGTCGCCTTTTATCGCCTTTCGCCGTCCAAAACATTGCTCCTGGTATGTCTACACATCTATCTCAGCATTCTCATATTTGCCATTTTAAACATCTGAACATAACTTAGTTGATCTAACCACCACTTAGTAGAACTTACCTTTAAGTCTTGGTGGAACCTTCTTATCATACAAGACTCCGGGTGCAACCCTCTATTTCATCTACCCTGCAACAGTACACTGTGTTACATCCTAATCAATTTTCCCATTACCTTGGATTGTAGACGCAAGATATTTGAAACTTCCTCTTTTGTAAATGGCCTAGGTATCGAGATTCACTTCCAAACCAGCCTCATTGGTCATGTTACTAAACTTACGGTATAAGTACTTAATCTTAGTCCTGCTCATCCTGAACCCTTTGAACTCCAGAATTTGTCTCCAAACCTCTGGTCTAGTGTTAACTCCGTCATTAGTGTGGTCCCTTGGATATGTCGTGTTAATTCATCCATCACCAAGGCAAACAAAAATGGTCTAAGATCTGATCCTTGTTGCAAACCCATCACCACTAGGAAGTGGTCCTAGTCTCCTCCCACTCTCCGTACCCTCGTCTTGGCTTCATATTACATGCCCTTAATCGTCCTAGTGTATGCCACATGTACACCTCTAGCCTCCAAGAATCAACGTAGAATCTTCCTCGGGACTTTGTCGTATGCCTTTTCTAGGTCGCGTGGTTCTTTTCTCCTTCGGCTATTATCATATAGTAGTACCTCCAACCTCTCACCAGGTCCTATGAAACTTAAGCCGTACTTAGAATCTTTCAAGCAAAAAGTGAAACCAGAATCTCACAGCCAAACCATTATGTTGACAATTCGGTAATCAACTGCAAAATCAGTTCTAATAAGTCCCTCTACATTGTTCTTCTGTCTTCTGCTTCTAGTGTATGCTGCTCCTTCTTGATTCTTGTTTCTTGGTATCGGTTGGATTCAACATTACTATGTACTGATAGACTTTCAATAGATTACGCTAAGCTAATGCCACACATTGAAGATTTGTCAATAACAGGTAATGAACAGCTTATATGTAAATCTGTTATTCGTCGGATTCTCTCCTTTGTATTTTCTTGTATCTAAGATTAAGAATATGTGCTGTCTCTAGGTTTAAAATTCTCATTCGGTCATTCCTACACTTGGCAATTCAGAGAAGGAATTAAAACTGACTTGCTAGTGTATTGCCTTATCAAAAGATATGTTGTATGATCACATTGAAACTTCCCATCTTCTTGATCTTATCTACCTCTACCACTATACACCAGGGTGGTTCCCTGCTTCCATTCACCATCTTCTTCATCATTAGCGAGTCAGTTTCCAATATCAAGGGGTGCAACTCCTGTTATACTCAATATGTAAGGCCTTCCAGTATAGCTCTAGCTTCAGCCACCACATTTGTTGCATCTTTCAATTTCTTGGACTTGGCATATATCAAATTTTCTTGACTGTCCCTCAAATAGAAGCCAAGTGAACTAGGCCCAGGGTTACCTCTTGAAACTCCTTCAGTGTTGCATTTGTACCATCCTTCATGAGCATGCTGCCTGACTTCCATGCTACTGTTTTTGTATTTAAAATAGGTTTATATTCTTCCAAACATTTGATCATATCAGACCATAGATATGGGATGTTATGCAACCATGGATAGTTCACCTTTGCTAGATAGAATAAATTGTTATTGATCTGATGCACCACTCTGTTGAAGCTTACTCTTCCCCCATACTTTTGTTTCGTCTATTCCATTGTTCCCATGCTATCAATGTTAGTACAGCTTTAAAGAGAGGTTTAAGCTTAAGGAGAAGTCCGCATTCCACCATGCCTTAATTACTTATGAATTTGAACCAGGTTCAAATGCAAACCTGCTTCAGATGTGAATACCTTCCATACTTCTTAAGCAAATGTACCTGTCCGAAACACCATTGTGTCTGTCTACAACACCAACACCTAGATACGACTGCAATGCCCATTCTCCACAACTGATCATCTGTAGGGAGTTTGAATTCAAAAAATCTCCATAGGCACGTTTGATTTACATGTGCTTGAATGCAAGCTGGGAGGGAGCTTTGTTCCTGATAGAGAACCAGTTCCTTCATCATTGTTCTCAAGAAATTCGTGCTATAAATCTATAGCCATCTATCTGAATGGATATTGGCCCTTATCTTCTGCAACTTCTCTTCATTCTCATCTTGTCTGAATCATTGACAACTGTAGAACCATATTGGTGCTAACTCTTCTTAATTTGTGCCCAGACCATCAGAGAACCAGATTCTTTAGTTCTGATGCACCTCAGAACTTGTTTCTTCTATCATATACCTGCGACATTTCTTCATCTGATGGTCTTCTTATCTTCATCTTCTGGGAGTGGTTACTTCCTTTTATTTGCCCCAATCTCCCTCTTCATGGGATTTCAGTAGGAGGATATATTTTTCTTTTCTTTTTCATGTGTTAAGACCTCCACACACGGTCTTGCTTCAGCCTAACTTGGATCTGATGGTCCTCTTATCTTCATCTATGGATCACTCCTTTGCTCAAGATATTGCATGTTTCTTTCGATTGCCCTGAATCTGGCTGTGCACTTATCTTGCAAGTGTCCATTTTTTCCACAATGAGTGCCTAGACGATTGTGTGGGACAGAGACATACATGCTTTTGCCGGATTGTCTGTCCGGAGTCTTTGTTCTTTTGTATCCATATCTTTATTTATCTTATATGTTAAGAATTGGGTTCTTGTACTTCATTCTTCCTTGTACATAAGTTGTCGATCATCAAAACACTATATGATCCTGAATGTAAATTCAGAGATCGAGGAGACTCCTGACACCTCAAAAATATGTTTATTACAGTTTCGACTAGCTTAGGGTTTGCATTAGAAGGAACCGGCTAGAGAGATCTTTTTGACACTTTTTCCAGGATTTCTCTCTCTCAAGAATTTCTTTTTTATATTAATGAGATACATCAAGTTTCTGCTTTCTCAACCTAATATAATTTACCTTTGTGATGTTCCATTAGTCCATAGGGGCTGTAAATACCATCATACGGAGGCCTTGCGATGGGAAGTTAATTGGTTACAACACAGATTGTGAGGCTTCTATAACAGCCATCGAGGATGCTTTGAAAGGTATAACACCATTTTGTTCAGTGTGTTGTGTTTTAGCTAGTCACTTATCTAATTAAAGGTTAACTGGTGCATCTTCATAGCAAATGGAGAAGCTTTAGTTCCTTGTTCACTCGCTAGGAAAATGTTTGTGTTGGTGGGTGCTGGAGGTGCAGGAAGAGCTCTTGCATTCGGAGCCAAGAGCAGGGGAGCTCGAATTGTGATTTTTGACATTGATTTTGATAGAGCAAAAGCTCTTGCTGCCGCAGTTAGTGGTGAAGCTCTGCCATTTGAAAAATTAGCTTCTTTTCAGCCAGAGAAAGGTGCAATCCTTGCGAATGCAACACCTATAGGAATGCATCCAAATAAAGATAGGATACCTGTGCCTGAGGTATCTCAAACACTTCAACTCCCCTTTATACTATCACTCACAAACAAAAAAATAAGTAAGTTGATGGTTATTTGTAGGGAAGCTTAAAGGATTATGTAGTGGTGTTTGATGCTGTATATACACCACGAAGGACTACTCTACTGGAAGATGCGGAGGCTGCTGGAGCACTCATTGTAAGTGGAGTTGAAATGTTTCTTAGACAGGCTATAGGACAGTTCAACCTTTTCACAGGAAGTAAAGGTAATGCCTTTACATATTGCATTATTCACAGCCATTTGCTGTCAAATGAATTGAGAATTGAGCTTCTTTCCATCAAATGTACAACTACTAACTTATATTTTATGTTTGCAGCACCAGAAGAATTCATGCGTGACATCGTTATGTCAAAATTCTAATCATCAACAATTTCAATTAAATTTGTGAAACGCCAACAAGGCTGGCAAAAATTGCATATTTTTTATTCATGACACAAAATCTTGTTAGTATTTTCTTGGATAGCAAAAACTATTGTTGTAATTCAACAATTTGTGCAAATTTGATTCATTTTAAACAAACCATCTTAATTTTTATTTCTGCAAGTTATTGCTATGTTCGCTGAATATATATCAAATAAATAGAATAAAAGGGAAAGGATCATTATTTACCTATCTACTATGTAGTGAAAAGAAGTTCAAAAATTGATCTCTGTTATATTATGTCCTTGTTCTTAATATCATAAAAATATCTCAAATTTGTTTTATCTTCATTAAACTCATCCATATCAGTCAAAACAACATTTTAATTTATTACACTGTCCCTTCTTCTTTAACCACTACCAAAATCAACATAAACCATCTACACATCTTCCATTTTTAACTTGTAAAATAAATGTAAAAAAATTATTTTACTTTTTTCAATAACAAGAATTGTTAAATCATTCAATGGTTATTACGTAAGTCACGTGATTTTATAAAGAAATTTAATAACTTTGATTTAATAAAATAAAGGGATAATTTCAATATTTCATAGACCTCACTTCAGGTTTCTCTCTATAACACTCACCCATGTAATTTACGATATTACGTCTATCTCCCTTATTTTCATTTTCTTGTAATCATTCTTTAAACTTATATAAAATAAATATATATTAATTTAGATTTGACAATTTTACCATTCTATATATGTATTAATTTGTTCATACTAGTAAATATTGTATAAAACAAAACTCATTTAACAAATGCTTAAAAAAATAAAAAATCACAAATACATTAATACTAAATATATATGTGTGTGTATTTATTTTAAATACGTTTAAAAAATGGTTACACGACAATGAAAATAAGGGACGTAGACATAATATCGTAAACCACAGGGGAAGTGAATGTTTAGAACGAAACCTGGATGGAGGTCTTTGAAATTATTCCAAAAAAATAAATCATGCGTTAAATTAGAGCCCTATACCTTTGGACTATCTAGTTAAAAAATAAATGATAGGAAAACCATAGTGTTAAAAGATGAAATTACATCCTATTTAGAGCACTATACCTTTGGACTATCTAGTAAGAACATAAACGTAAAAAAGCTTAAAATATCCTCGAAGTATTGAAAATGATACAAAATTACCTTTCATCCACTTAGTGGCTCAAAAATGTAATTCTCATCCACCTATTGGCTCCAAAATACCATTGTCATCCACCTTTGGGTTCAAAATTGACGACTTATTTAATTGTTCTAACATTAAACTCCTTAAATATTTTTAAAATACTTGGAGTTCAACTATTGATTATAATTTAATTTATTAATATAATTTATAAACCAACCCACTACTCACTCATTACTAACTAAAACCCATCCAATTAACAATTCAATTATAATATCAAAATCGCATAAACACTACTAAAACACGATGAAATTATAGATTCCTGAAAATGACATCCAAAATTATTTAAGTCCGAATCGAAACCCCAATTAGATTTAGGTTGAACCACTTATTTAGGAGGAGACTTTCAATATGATTCTGTTGGAAGATTGAATTAGAAATTTATGATTAAAGGTAAAGAAGTAATACATCCCAAATTAATTCATGCACTTTTTAAAATATAATTTTATAAATATTTATGATTTGTTTTAAAACCTTTAATATATTATTTTTAAAAAAAGTTATATATGAAGTAACATCACATAATTGAGACGTACGAATAATTAAGATGAACATAGTCAGACTTTTAAGTTTATCGGTAATTTTTATTTAGACACTTGAATGTATGATAATTTACTTCTATAGATATTTTCGCATCAAATTTTTAAAGAAGCTCAATTGGCAGTAGCTTTTCTGTTGTTGTATTAATAATGTGACGGGTTTATTAATTTGGAGGAGTTTAATTAGTAATGGGTGGGCAGTGGATTGATTTATAAATTATACTAAAAGTTAAATTATAACAAATAGTTGAGCTCCACGTATTTAAAAAATATTTAAATAGTTTAGATATAAAACCGTTGAATAAGTGGTCAATTTTGAACCAAAAGGTGGATGACAGGAGTATTTTGGACCCAATAGGTTGGTGGGAAGGGTATTTTGGAGCCAATAGGTGGATGGAGGATAATTTTGTACCATTTTCAATACTATGAGGGTGTTTTAGGTCCTTTTCTAAAAAATAAATTATAGGAAGAGTGTAAATATTATTTTTCCAAATGTTCCTCATTTTGCATGCATATGACACCTTCGGAAAAAAATTTATTCAAACTTTAAGAAAAGCAAAAACACACTAAATGATGCGTTCTATTCTATGGCCAAGACTTATCAAAAATAGGATTTTGATAAGCTGATGGCTAATGTTGTTAAAGTTGACAATCAAATTAAGATGTATCTTGAGGATGCTGGTTAAGAAAAGTGGCCAGGAGTTCATGCAACAGTAAATGGGGGAGAATGATGACTTTTAACATAGTGGAATATATCAATGGTTGCCTTGTTGAGGCGCGACAACTGCGTATATTAGATTTTTTTTTGAAAGAAGTTACAATTCTATTGCGTTCTTGAAACTGTAAAAATAGAGAAGTAGCATCTGTCACGCCCTGAGTTACCCCCGAGACGTGGAAACGGGACCTAGGACCACACGTGATCCAAAGCTAACACTGCTGGCATGATCATGAGCATACTAAAGATAATAAACTAATGCGGAAGCGAAATCATAATTAAAATGAAAAGATGGGGAATACCCATATACTATGACTGAGATATATGAAAACTGATTAGTTTAATACAAAAATATATTAACTCAATACTAAGCTGAAACTAACTATGCATGAAAATAGCCTGTACCTGACTAGAAATGCTGGGACAGGCCCCTACTAAGTCTAGCAAAACTGAAACTAAAGGACCAAATATACCAAAAAGAAACTCATGACTATTGTCCTCAGCGAGTGAGGACTCACCACTAATTTTGCTGAATTGTACATCGGAAATCAATTTAAGCATGATCTGGATGTTGAAAACCTTAACCTACATCACGAGAAAATTTAGCGCACGTATGCGTCGGTACTTGAAAGGTACTAAGTTTGTAGGATAGAGTAAAGCTGAAATAAACAAGCACAAAAACAAGTATAATATTCTGAACATGATATACTGAATGCTAAGCTAGCTGGATGCAATGATCAATTTTTTAACATGTTGAGACTGAATACTGACTGAACTGTAGGTATGGTCAATGCAATAGAGTCTGAATGAACAGTGGGAGTTACTAATAACCGACAATAAAACCACATGAGCTAAATGTGGAGTATGATGTATAAACTTAATCGAGAGAACCCAATATACCCTGCCAAAGGTATAGAGGCATGCTGATGTGATCACTAAACTGATGCCCACAGAGGCGACTTACAACCTACTTGGATAATAGTTTTGGGACTATTTGGGTACGCTGAACCCTAGTCAAACTCGATATTTTGCTACTCCCAATAAATTAAGTGATTAACACATTATGACTAAGTTTCTGTAATACTGGATAACTCAAAACTGCACATGCAAACTGAGGATGCAACAATAAATTTGATAATGATGCATTAACAACTGATGAATGTATAACTGAATGACTGATATATTTGACCTAGCATGTGTAATTGAAGAACTAAAGAAATACGTAGCTAGGGTTCTAAAATTCATGCAATAAACTAAGTAATAATATAGTAATCGTATTTGGAACATATAACTAATTAATTCATGATAATCTGCTGAAGTTGTAGAAACCCTGAGTTTATAAATAAACGGGAATCATGAAACTCACTAAATTTTAGGGACCTAATGGGTGAAAGGAACCCACTAGTCAAATCCACATATCTGGTTATGAATTCCATGGAGAAATATTTTCATTTCGGGGTTGACATTGATGGAAACTTGCTGCATTCTTGAACTAGGGTTCTTGATCATTTTCTCCTCTCTTGCTTTTAATTTTCTTTGTTTTGATCAATGATTTGGACTTAGGTAAGTTTTAATTTTGTTTCTAGACTTAAACTGACTAAAACATCATAATTTAGGGTCTAAACGTCATAGCTTAGGGTCCAAACGAACAAGGAAAATACCAAATGACCCCTTAACTTAAAAGCTGTTGGAATCACTGACGGAGTAGACCGACGGACCATAAATCGACTGACGATCCATACTAGTCGAATATCATTTGAGATTGAGAACTAAAAGTCAGTTGGAAAATCGAAAGAGTTCACCGACGGACCATAAGTCGACTGACGGTTTGTAGTGGTCGACCATCGTTCGCAACTGAGAAGTGGGAGTTAGCTGGCCAATCGACGAAGTCGACTGATGAATCGTAAGTCGAGTGATGGTCCTTACTAGTCGACCATCGTTCCCGATTGAGAAATGGGAGTTACATGGACAATCAACAGAGTTGACTGACGGTCCCTACTGGTCGACCATCGTTCATTACCGAGGAGTGAAAGTTGATTGGCCTATCGACGAGTCGACTGACGGTAAGTCGACTGACTGCAAGTCGATTGACGGTCTGTAGTTTGCTTTGTCGTTGAAACCTGCAACTTTTGAAAATCTGCTTTTGGTCTATTTTGGATATGGGGTGTTACATTATCTCCCACTTGGGATCATTCGTCCTCAAACAAAGAAAACTAGTTGAAATGGAGGGAGAGGGCTACAATTCCTACAACTAAACACAAGAACTGAATTTCTAACTGAACTGAGTTCTAAGAACATGCAAATACACTAGAATTGCAAGTACAAATTGAAGGAACATGATACTAAGATAGAATTTATGCATGAATAACTGAAAAACTGAAGAGAAACTATTACCTCAAGCTGGAGTAGAATAAGAAAGAAAGAGGCGAGGATACTTGCCTTTCATGGTTGCTTCTGCTTCTCAAGTAGCTCCCTCTACAGACTGACTCCTCCATAAAACTTTGACTGAAGAAACGGTCAAGGATATCAACTGGTACATCCTCATAAGAAAGACTATATTTCACAGCCACACTCTCTAATGGCACTACGGAAGCTGGTTCACCCACACACTTTTTCAAAAGTGAGATATGAAAGACCAGATGCACTAGTGCTAGTTTTGAGGGAAACTCTAAATCATATGCCACTTTACCAACCCTTTTCAAGATCTTGTAAGGGCCTACATATCTAGGACTGCGCTTCCCTTTCCTGCCAAACCTCATCACCCCCTTCATAGGTGACACTGTCATATCCGGGAGCACCTCCTACAAGTCATATGATGTACTTGACCTCTCTGAGGTCTTATACAAGCCCATAGTTATCATTCATCGCATTGTCATAGTAAATTTAGCAGAAAACTTACAACTTTTCATAGCACATTATATGCTAGAAACTTCACTTCACATGATTATTCATTTGAGACTTAGACTCAACAACCATGTGAGGAGCATACCTGGAGTTGGTTAAACTTGATCCCATATTCTTGGACCGTCATGTCACCCTATTTGCTTTCCTGGCATTAGCTCTACCAGGAGACATAATTTGAAATGTAGGACGTCGAGTTAGAATGGAATTATATCATACCTTATGCACGATAAGAGTAACAAGAAAATGAGGATTTTCCTAAATCACTTTGTATCCTAATTCTCATTAGATGTGGTGCACTTCACACCCATGAAAGGGTCTACTTAGTGAGGCTTTTCGGACATCCTAGGACACTTCAACCTAGTGCTCTCTTTTCAACTTTGTCATGACCCGAGCTACCCTTGAGATACGAACACGGGAGCTAGGACCACAAGTGTTCTCAATATAACCCTGTTGACATGATCATGAACATACTAAAGAATATAAACTGATACGAAAGCTAAATAATAATCAAAATTAAAGATGGGAAATATCTATATACTATGATTTAGATATATGAAAACTGATGAGTTTAATATAAAGAAGATATTAAGTCAATACTAAGCTTAAACTAACTATGTCTGAAAATAACCTCTAATTGAGAAATATTAGTACATGCCCCAGCTAAGTCTAGCAAAACTGAAAATAAAAGACTAACAATACTAAAATGATCTTATACCTATTGTCCTCAGAGAATGAGTAGTGACCATTGATTCTCGTGAACTGGAGACCATGAATTCATCTAAGTGTGATTTGGATATTGAGAAATTGAACCTACATCACGAGAAGATGTAGCACACATATGCGTCAGTACTTGAAAGATACTAGGTATGTAGGATAGAGTAACAATGAAATAATACATAACTGAACAAGCACAAAATAAGTATAATATTCTGAACATGATATACTAAATGCCGATCTCTTTGGATGCAATGACCAATCTTATAACCTACTGAGACTGAATACTGGCTGAACTGTAAATATGGTCAATACAATAGAGTCTGATTGAACAGTAAGAGGTACTAATAACCGATAATATAACCACATGAGATAAATGTGGAGTACGATGTATACACCCCATAGAGAGGGACCAATATACCCTGCCAAAGGTATCGAGGCATGCTGGCGTGATCACTAAACTAATGGCCACATAGGTGACTTACAACGTACTTAATAGTAGTTCTTCGACTATTCGGGTACGCTGAACCCTAGTCCAACTCGGTACTATGCTACTACCAATGAATTAAGTGATTAACACATTATGAGTGAGCATCTGTAATATTGGATAGATCAAAACTGAACATGCAAACTGAGAATGTAATAATTAATTTGATAATGATGCATTAATAACTGAGCCATGTATAACTGAATGACTCATATGTCTGACCTAGAATGTGTAATTCAAGAACTAAAGAAATACATAGCTAAGACTCTAAAATTCATGTAATAAACTAAGTAATAACATGGTAATTTGATTTGAAACATACAACAAACTAATTCATGATAATCTGCTGAAGTTCTAGAAACCCTAGGTCTATTTATTATAAGGGAAACAAGAAACTGACTGAATTCTAGGGACCTAATGGGTGAAAGAAACCCACTAGTGAAATCCCATATACCCGGTGACGAATTCCATGGAGAAATCTTTCGATTTCGTGGTTGGACATGATGGAAGCTTGGTCTTGAGCTAGAGTTCTTGACATTTTTCTTCTCCCTTGCTTATAATTTTCTATGTTTAGATTAATGATTTTGATTTAGCTAAATTCTAGTTATGTTTCTAAGCTTAAAATGACTAAAACCTCATGATTTAGGGTATAAAAGACGTAGCATAGGGGCCAAAAAAACAAGGAAAATACTAAACGACCCCTAACTTAAAAGCTATATGAATCACATAAAAAGTTGATTGACGAACCGTAAGTTGACTGACGGTCTGTACTAGTCGACCATCGTTTGGGACTGAGAACTGAAAGTCAGCTGGCAAATCAACGGATTCCACTGATGGATCATAAGTCAACTGATGGTCCGTACTGATCGACCGTCATTCGCAGTCGAGAAGTGGGAGTTAGCTGGTCAATCAATGGATTCAACTAAAGGTTTGTATTGGTCGACTATCATTTGCGATTGAGAAGTGGGAGTTAGCAGACAAATCGACAAACTTGACTGACGGACTGTAAGTTGACTGATGGTTCGTACCGATCGACTGTCGTTCACTACTTAGGAGTGAAAGTTGACTGGCCCATCGACGGAGTCGATTGACGGTCCATAGTTGGCTCTGTCGCTGGCACCTGCAACTTTTGAAAATCTACATTTTGTTCTTTTTTGGATATGGGGTGTTGCATCATCCTATAACAAGGAAACGTTAGGGAGGAGATTTGAAGAATTATTGATTCTAAACACTTCTAAATGTTAAAAATGAAAGTATGTATCAATATATAGAGTATCATGTATATGTAGTAGGTTGTTGTATGGCTGATGTGAGTATGAAATTGAGTTAATTGATATGGTTATATATTTCTTACTTTCTAACTTAAGCAGGTGAATTTATTTATTTAGTTTAAGAAGGTGGGCGAAGATACATTGTTTGACTTTGAGAGAATAATTTATTACTGTAGGAGACTTCAACTTAACGATGCACACATAATTGTTGTATTGAAGAAGAAAATAATTTTAGATATACATTCTTACTGCTCATATTACAATAAACCAACTGTATTTACAAACATGTATGAAATTTCCATAGTTTCAATGCTTGATAGGGAGGATTGGACAATGCCAGAGTTTGTTTTGGAAGAAATCATCATTCCACCTAGGTGCAGAAAGCTAGCTGGAAAACAAAGGAAAAGAAGAATATAATCAAAACACAATCATTGTGGACGTTGTGTACAAGAAGGTCACAATCGAAGAACTTGTACTTTCTTTCTAAAAAAAAATGACCAACCTTTTTCTTGGAGATACTATTATGTATTAAATACATTATTTTGAGATAACATATTGTCAGGTTTTTTGATTTCTCCTCATTTACCTATGTATAACATTACAATATACTATAAGCACATGAAGTTTCAATACAACAATTTGAAATGTTAAATTTTCAACATTGTGTTTATTTTTGTAATACATGATTTTTCATCTATCTTTAAAAATAATGTACCATTTATCCATTTGTTAATAATTTATTGGAGATTGTGTTTGTGTGGATGGTACCAGTCAATATAGATCAAATCCATTTGTATGTATGATGTATCATATATACAATGTATGCTTGGCTAAATTAATAAATGATATATCTGATACAATAAGGTTGTCAAGAATGTTTGTATGTAAAATGGAATAAAGTGTATCGATTAATGTATCACAATGAGTAACATTGAGTTATCAATGTGATTGGATAAATTAATTAACGAACTACTAGCTTCACGAAATTATCAATTGTATCAGCATGAATGAATAGGCAACTAACTAAAACTGAGTTATCAAGTAAATACCAAATTGAATTAGGGATGAAGTTATAAGGTACATTGAATTAGTTATGTGTCAAGCTATCAGCTCCTACCAGAACTAACTAGAATAAATAATATGTTACTGAATTAATGAATCTCATACATAAAAGTTATCCAAATTTTTTTATCAAATTATAAACGACAAATATGTACGACAATCTATATTGTAAATAAGAACTGATTATATTAAAAGTTGGAGTCAAATTAAACAACTGTTTAGAGAAACATTCTAATACTGGAGTAGACATACCTTAAAACAATAAAAACAAAAAACACTAAAACTATAGTTAATGTATCTCAAAAATAATAAAACTATAAAAAGTTTCTAACAATTGATAAATAAACTCTATTCAACATCGACAAAATTTTGTTGAGTTGGTGTTGTGAAATGACTTTTTGGCCTTGTTGGATGATCATTTTCACTAATGTAACCTACGTGAGCCTTTTCAGTACGATATTTATATAGTAGGGCTGCATATCGTGTACAGAGGTATTCTGGATAGAAACCAATTTTTGGAATAAGGATGTCATCACTAAGGAACTCAACAAATACAACTACAAACATTCCACAACCCCTTAAAAATGAAGGATATAAGTATAATAACAAAAAAGATACATTTGTAATTCAAAGAAAAAATATTTTAATACTGACAAGCTACCACTTTCTTGATGCATAATGTCTTGTACGAATTTAACTTCAAAATTGTGTTGTGGTCCCAAAAGCATGCCAGTCTGCTTGTCCTTGTAAGCATTCAATGATGACCGATCGATTCACTACAAATGATAAAAAAGCCACTGTCGCGAAGGTAAAAGGACAACTTTGTCGCAACCTTTTTTTATCTCACCAGACAATTACATTCACTACTAAAAAAAACTAACAAAAGAGACCTAAACATTGAGACGTCAAATATAGGTCGCTAAGAAGAGACCTCATTAGGTCACTATTTGCATCTGTAATTTTTTTAATTTTATTTTTTAAATAAGAGACCTTATGAGGTCGATGATATATATATCTAAAAAAATTAGTATAGGTCGTTCATTTTAAAATTCATTTTGGCTGCTACTATAACTATGAAAATAAATAAATAAAATTTAAAAACTTTCTGAGGTTTCCTTTTACTTGTCAAATTTGGTTAATAATATTTTAAAATAAGAGACTTTATGAGGTCTCTTATTTTAAATACTTTTGACCAAATTTGATGTCTCTTATTTTAAATATATAATATTAAATATAAATATTAGTGACCAAGTTTGACTAAAAAAGGGAAATAAAATTTAAAATAAGAGGCATTTATTTTTCAATTAACATAGCCATCTCTTTCCCACATTTGCTTTCACTTAACCCTAACTTAGCACACATCTCTTTCTCCCTTTTCTTCACAACGATTGTGTAGCTGCATAATTACATATCGATTGAGCCTCCAGCAACTGATCACTCAGTCTTTGAAGCCCTAGTTACTGCCGTGATCGATTTGAGGAGACTCTAACAGGTAATTTTGAAGCTTTTAATTTTTTTAATTTAAGGTGTAATTCTTGATGATAATCAATCAAAACTTTAGCATAATGATTTCCCGGTCGTAACATTGTATGTGGAATGGGGTTTCATTGCTGGTGTATAGTCTAATTATGATACACCTTCAAAGATCACAATTAATTTTGAATGTAGTGTGGTTGATCGATGTGTTCTTCTAATGAAGATTTTGATTATATTACACCTTGAGTTATACAAGAAACAGAAAAGTGTAGACTTACAATGTGAATATTAACACATGTGAAATACTCTTCTTAGCTCGAGTTTAAGGAAGAAGAGGAGTGGTAGGATAGAAGCAATGTGCATAATTTTAGTTCAGAGAATGATTGCAGATTCAAATATAAAAAGATTTGATAAATTCTGAGTATAGATGATGTATATATTTGCTTCATGTCATTAAATGTTGTTTTGTTTCCCCCCTATTAAATCATTATATAATTTACTACTATAGCTGCAGTAGGTGCAACTCAACTGATTTCGAGATGGTTTAAAGGATGGGTAAGGGCACTTCCGAATCTTAAGGGTCCCAAAATTTAGTCTTTTAGAATATTATAAAAGGACAATATGATT
Source organism: Solanum lycopersicum (assembly GCF_036512215.1). Lineage (NCBI taxonomy): Eukaryota > Viridiplantae > Streptophyta > Magnoliopsida > Solanales > Solanaceae > Solanum > Solanum lycopersicum. The sequence continues at coordinate 18,233,923 of NC_090809.1, read as the reverse complement.
ATGCGTGTAGACTCTCAAGGATCTAAATTATATTAACTAGTCTAAAATTACTTTCCAATAGTACACAATCAATACTAATAAATGTATAAGAAAGTGATCTTTTGAATTGTTTGAGGGTAATCCAACAAGTGCAATACACAAGAATGATTATGTTTGGTTAATGAGAGAATCAAGGTTCACCATCAATAGTAGGAAAATTTCAAAACAAAGTAATTAGTGAAGTAGTTTTCACTAGTGTTGCTTTTGTACCACGAATGAGATTCTATAGAATTTCTTATAGGAAAAAATAATTATTATTTTTACATTTTTTCTTGTTCTCTTCTTATATTTTCTTTATAAGTTATTTTGAACTAAAATAAAAAGTAAAATCAAATGAGTCTTATGTACTGTGACAATATCACTAATTAGTGAGAATATTATATATGGGACTGTAGCTTATGTTTTTGTTTATTGTTTTTAGGATTTAACTGGAAAGAACAATTTTATTTTCCTTGACTTATACATATATTCTACTGTTTGTTGAGCTTCTTGTTATCTTATTTTTTAAGAAAAATCAAATTTGCTAAATTTTGACTTGTCTGTTTAGTTGTGATTATCCAACTAAAAACTTCAGGGCCGCACATGATTTTCTTAGACACCCATTAATTTTATTTTTTGTATTTGATGACATACTTTACTAGAGATAAAATTAGTCAGATGAGCTTTAATTGACTGTTGGATATTGTGTATAATTGCAACTTAACTTTTTGTCGTCTCTTTTTAAATAAGTTCCTAAAGATAAAGATTTGCATAGATAAACAAAATAAGTTCAAGAATAGAAACAAAAAGTGACTTTTTTCCTTTTGGTTTGAAATAAGTGAACAACTAATTTTTGTAAAACTAAAATATAGAGGTTATGACTATTTAGTGATGCAGAGTATGATGACTTTAGGATTGTAAATGCTTAAGTAGAATGTTACAAATTTTTTTCTAGGATTGTAATTGTAACTTAATTTAATGTTTAACAAATTCAAATTTGTGATTTTTGTGTAGATGGATCGTAGTTGGATGTATTATATGACTAATTTTGATCGAATGTGGTTGAGGCCTGAATTTGTGGAAGGTGTCGCTGGTTTTGTGGAGTATGCAAAGACACTAGAACCTTTTCAACGTAATGGCTTGGTTAAGTGTCCTTGTAACAAATGTCAATATATGAATTATGAAAAACCAGATATTGTTGAGCTTCATCTTATCGAAATGAATTTAAAAAAGAATATACAGTATGGACTAGTCATGGAGAAATTTATAATAGTTTTGATGTATTTCAAAACTATGTTGTTGGTGAAACTAGTACTAAGTTGAAATCTAATACACAAAATTATAGAATGAATGAAATGGTTCAGGATGCGTATGGGGTGCATTCTAATTTTGAATTTGGTAATAATAATGTTGAAGAAACTCCCAACGATAAAAGTAGAATTTTCTTTGAACAATTGGAAGCTGCTAGCCGGCCTTTATGTGAGGGGAGTCCTTACTCCCAGTTGTCTATTGATCTTAGGTTATTAAATATCAAATCAGATTGGAATGTTTCTCAAGGGGCAATGGATTCTGTGATTGACCTTATGCATGATTTAGTTGATCCAAAACCAGAGATACCTGATAATTTCTATAAGGCAAAGAGGTTGGTGTCAAAATTAGGACTGTCATCGATGAGAATCCATTGTTGTGAGAATGGTTGCATGTTATACTATAAGGATGATATTGATTTTGAATCCTGTAAGTTTTGTGGTATATCTAGGTATAAGCTTGCTCCTAGTGTAAAAAAAGTTGCTGTTAAGATGATGTGTTACTTACCTCTTATACCAAGGTTAAAAAGGTTATATGCATCAAATAGCTCTGCCCCTCATATGAGATGGCACCATGAAAACAGAAGACCACCCGGTGTTATGTGTCATCATCTGATGGAGATGCTTGGAAGCATTTTGATAGAACTTATCCCGATTTTGCAGTAGAACCAGGGAACATTAGATTAGGTTTATGTTCAGATGGATTCACTCGACATTCTGTTTCTGCTGCACCTTACTCTTGTTGGCCTGTATTTTAGCACCATGTAATCTTCCACTTGGGATGTGTAATACAAGTTCATATATATTTATGAATTGTGTCATATCTGGCCCCTGCAATCCAAAGGTCTTGGTTGATGTGTACTTGCAGCCTTTGATATATGAATTGAAACAACCGTGGGTACAAGGGGTTGAAATATTTGATGTGTCTCTTAAGCATTAATTTGCGGGCTGCGTTAATGTTGATGATTAATGATTTTCCTGCGTATGGTATGTTGTTAGGGTGGATGACAACTGGAAAGTTAGCTTGTCCTTACTGTATGGAAAATACTAAATCATTCACTTTAAAACATGGTAAAAAAAAATCTTGGTTTGACTGTCATCGTTAATACTTGCCAATGGACCATGAGTTTAAGAGTATGAAAAATGCATTCAAAAAGAAAACTGTTGAATGAGGATGTCCACCTCCAATATTGACTGGAGAACAAGTTTGGGAGAGGGTTCAACACCTTCCAAGTTTACAGAACAACAACCTTACAAATTTGATAGATATGGTGTTACTCATAATTGGACAAAACAGAGTATATTTTGGCAGTTATCATATTTCAAGGATAATTTTCTTCAACATAATATTGATCTCATGCATATCGAAAAAAAATTACTTTGATAATCTATTTAACACAGTAATGGATATCATTGACAAGACAAAAAATAATGTTAAAGTTATAATGGACTTACCAGAATACTGTAGGCGAAGAGACTTATGGTTGTAGGAGTAACAGAACAAGTTGTTCTTCAAGCCTAAGACTAATTATTCATTTACAATGGATCAAAAGCATAAACTATGTGAATAGGTCGAGCAACTTAAGATGCCTGATGGACATGCTTCAAATTTGGGAAGCGTGTTGATATGGAGCATGGAAAGTTATATGGTTTGAAAAGTCATGGTTGTCACATCTTCATGGAAACATTACTCCCCATCGCATTTAGTGGATTTCCTGATAGAATTTGGAAACCTATGACTGAAATTAGTTTGTTCTTCAAAGACTTGTGTTCTAATACTATGAAAGAAGACAACCTAGTCCAGATGGAACAAAATTCCTATAATTACAAATAAGGTCTAAAAGATTCTTCCACCTGGATTTTGAGATGTTATGGAGCATCTTCCTGTGCATCTAGTGCATGAAACCCGTCTCGGAGGCCCGGTTGAATATAGATGGATGTATCAATATGAGAGGTAAGTGTTTAACTCTTAATATTTTTCTATATAACAATATTTTGTTAAAATTAATTATGATATAATATTATGTAGAACTATTGGCAAGTCTAAACGGGGTATGAAGCAAAAACATAGACTTGAAGGAACAATGGTTGAAGCCTATCTTGCTAGGTAAATAACTAATTTTGGTTCTTATTACTTTGATATTAATGTGCCATGCTTGCGAAATAGACCCAATCGTCATGACGATAGTGGTGAGTCTAATCCTCTTGCAAAGCCACTATCAATCTTCAATCAACCAGACAAAGCTTCAAAAAAACGTACAAGGAAGGATCTTAAGGCAATGGAGTTTAAGCCTGCATCGATACATATCTTGTTGAATTGTCCACAAGTTAAACAATTTCTTTAGTAAGTTGATATTAGTTTGCACTTAATATGTAATTACCATGTAAATGAACTAACTCAATATTCATCCTCTTTGACAGCTACTTCCTGCATTTATATGGCAATGATAAAGTATTTGAGTATTATTAAACATGATTTGAAAATTATGTAAGTCTTATAATATTGTAATAATGATATAATTATTTGAAAGATTTATATTTTATTGATGATAATTTCCTACTTCTCAAATATTTATAGGTTTATGACACAAAAATGGTAAATTCAATCAATTTTTGAAGGATATATCTTGGGGACCCATTAAGATTTATACAATGGATAAATATGTTGTAAATGGTTTTAAATTAAATATTGGAGAATTCTCCAAACATAAAAAACTAACAATAATGGAGTTTGGGTGAAAGGTGGTGATAGAATAAGGATGGAGTTGATTATTATGGAGTACTCAAGGAGATTTTAGAAATGGAGTACTCTGGTTGGCCAGAAATTTTTTTTGTAATGTTTCGATGCAAGTGGTTTGATCCGACCCCCAAAAGAGGTGCAAGAGAAATCAAATAATATAATATCATCGAAGTAAGACACACAAGAGAGTATAGGGCATATGATCCTTTCATCATTGCAAAAAATGTAAAACAAGTGTACTATGCTCGTTATCCCTTGCGTCCAAATAAATCAAATTGGTGGGTGGTAATTAAAACCAAACCCATGAGGCATGTAGAAGTTGAAAACGTTTTGGATGTCGCATACCAAGATGACGACATATCAAGTGTTCACCATACAGTGGATGCTTAGTTCGAATATGATTTAGAGCATCCTGAACACATATTAGAAGAGGTTGAGTTAGAAGAACTAAGATGAAGGGGTAAATGAATCAATTGATGAGGAAGAATGGCCAGATGAATTATAATGGACAGAAGATGAAGAATGGTCAGAAGAAGAGAATGAGGATGAGGAGGAATAGCAATTAGCATGTTCAATTTTTTATATTTAGATTTTCAAACAACTTTATTTTCGTGAACTTAATTTTAATAACATTCAATAACTTGTGGTTTATCTTTACCAATTGTATTTTTTCCTTTTGAGTTGCAATTTGACAAGTTCATGTTGATATGTCGTTAGGAGAGGAGGAAAATCAATATATATTGTGATTTTTTATAGTCCGTAGCATAAATCTTGAAACATATCATATTTGTCATAATATGATATTACAAACTAGATGATCATAAATATCTCTTGCATTATACAATCTGTCTTACTGATTTAACAGGCTAGAGATTCACTTTATTTATCCATATATAGAAAGTCTAATTATACTATCATATTGATAAAACTACTGATGTTGTGTTTTTGAGCACATTTATGTTGTAAAGATTTTTTTCTGGATTCCCTAAAGCACACCAATTTTAAGTGTTTAATCTTGTGAAATTTAAATGCAGAATGACTGTCATGTCATTCTTCTGAAGAAACATGAACCAGAAAATATGTGATGTATAGTTGTCTCTATATCATGCTTACTGACTTGAAATGCTTTGGTTACTTAGATGGCAGGTGGCTGGAAGAATAAAGCTATTGATAATGCCCCCCAAAAGAAGAAGAAAAAAGATAGCATGATTACTAGGCGATCGACTGCCATACACATCAGATCAGACTCCACACCATCTCTCCCAACACGAGACACTCCGGTACATTGAAGTTCTAGGCAGACTGCGTCTTATATGCAGTTGACTCCATAGATTCATCTCCATCGACCTATATGCATCAGGTGCCTATGATTATGCCCACATCCGGATATGCTACCCCAAATGGATACACTCATTTGCCTCCCGAGTCTCAGCGACCGACATCCAATGTCTCTTGTACAGTTAATCACATCCAACAAACTCACAACCTTCATAAACATCTATTTCAAATCTTGGGATGTCTAGTCTTCACATTCAAGGTAGCAGCCCTGACACTCCTATCACAAATCAATCAGCCACACATGATCAGGCTCATACACAAGTTGGTGTGAGGGATATATACAAAAGACTGGTCATCGAGCCTGACGGCTACACATATGATATATTTTCTTATAAAATAGTTTTAGTTTAAGATTATCTCTTAATTTTCTTAGTTTTAACCTTTAAGTGTTTAAACTTTTATTATAGTTTTAATCCAGATGATGCTGTAAGGATCATTTCTTGCACTATCAAAGATCTTTATATAGGTTCATTTTCGAGTTAAGGAAAGATGCCAACTAATCTTAGAAGACAATTTTTTTGGAGTTTTGAATATATTAAAATTTATTGCTTTAACTCTATTTTAATAATTGTCTTCAATAATGTGTGTTTATAGAAATGTATCTTGTCATTGCAGAAAAAGTGTGCTTGGTGTCCGGAACACGAGACTCAAATTTTCGCAAACCTTCACAAGAAAGCTGGGTGTCTACTTTCTAGTTTGTTTCTGAAAGCTCGTAAAAAAGATAAGAAGCCTCGATGGATTCTATATGAGGATTGGGAAAAGTTAGTTGAACATTGGGAGACAAATGCAAGGTTCAAGCAGATGAGCGAGATCGGTAAGATGTCGAGATCATCTACTAAGGGTGGTTCTCTACACACAAGCGGGGCACATAGTCAAGGAAATGTGAGGAGAAAACTGGTATGTGTCATCGTCAATCTTCTTTCTTCTATATGAATCTTAGCACTTCGTCTTTATTTAACATAAAAATTTACTCCTCAACCTTAAAATCTCTAACTCTAATAAACTTGAACAAAATGACATTGCTCATATAAATCTTTCATTAGTAGCACTTCCCAGAAAGGTTTTTTTTTTAGGCGAATCTATTTTTATTGTTCCAGTAGTAAAGTCTGATTTTTAATAGCTTCTTGAACAATAAATTTAAGTTCTTCAAGTGTCTTTCCCTCAGAATCATATAGATCTGAACTTCATTGCTTTATTCTTAAAATTAAATCAAAGATGGAGGGATCATTTTCATTAATTTCAACGAGTTTAAATTTATCAATTTTAGTAGCTTCTTGATCAAAAAGTGTAAGACACATGTTTAGCTTCAAGAAGAATTGTTGGTTCAGGTGGAGGCTCAGTTAAAGGACCCTCTTTTTAACTATCGTAACAATAGAGTGATGCTCCACATATTTTACTAAGATGGTAGGTAGGAATATGAAGCACACTTTAACTAATGAAAGTTAAAATTCATTTTTCAGAGAAATGAGAGAATGTGGATACTTTCAATGATGTGTTCAAATCTAAAGATATTTTTAGTGAATTTAACTCGCTCCATAAGATTTTTAATGGTCTTAACTATTGGATAGAGTTTTTTAATGTTTATATATTTGAAAGATGTTTTCTATTAACCGTGACATTAAGAGGATGAACTTAAAGTTAAGAATATAGTGCAAAGATGATTTTAGGCAAAATCTCGTCATTTTTCTTAATGAAGTACATTGTAGGCATTAATATTCAATTACTATTGATTATAACTTAGTTAGATTCATTTGTAGGAAAAGGAACTAGGAAGGTCTGTAACTCAGGCTGAAGCATTCAAGTTTACACACACAAGGAAGAAGAAAAATCCTGGAGATCCAAACTTTGGGTTGATCCACGAGCTCAACTGACCTATGTATTCCTTAATTTGAAATAATAATAACTTTATTTTCAAATTTATTTTCTAACATTCTTATCGTTCAATTTAGAATCAAAATCTTCAAACCTTGGAGGATTTCCACCAAACTTTACCAGAAGACAACCAAGGCATGTCAATTAGCCAAGAGCAGGACGAGAGAATTTGGCTGGACTATGTTGGTGGTCCAACTAGATATGGATATGCTTATGGCATGCCGCAAAGGGCCTTTCGTGAATTTCATTCTGAGCTAGAAGGCCTATCTAGTTCCCATGATGATGAATTGAGGAAGACTAATCTTGATTTGAAGCATACGATATCTAAGCTATCTAGTCAAGTTGAATCCTCATAGGTTAGGGAAAGGAGGAGGGACATAGAATTTGCGGGTCTTAAGGTTTAATTTGATGCATTACCTGCTTCAGGAGGGATTATCCCTTGTCCCAGTGATGTCCCTTTCCCTCCTCGACCCTCTCAATCTCAACCTCCAACATATGGTAAGCAAAGAGATTTGATGGAGGAGTCTAGTAGTGAGGAAGATGACGTGGAAGATGTGGAAAACTCAATGCCACATTATTGAAGATTAGAGTTGCATTAGATAGCCTAAAGTTTTTATGTTAAGGTTATTTTATGAGACTTATTATGTGTTTATTTAATGTTAGATATCTTTGAAATCCTATTATATAACTGACTTTTATGTTTGTTCTTTGGAATTTGAATTACTTTGAGTTGAAGCATAATATTAGTAAATCTATTTTGTGTTATTGATCGATCGTTGGCAGCTCATTGAGATTGATTTTGCTGATTAGAATATATATTGAATTATAATGACAGGTGGAAAGCTGCAAAAGCATTAATAAGGTGCCAATTTTTTTTCTAGAAAAGAGATCTTTTCAGGTCAAGTCACTGCATTTTATTTTTAAGAAATTGCTAAGGGAAGACCTCATGAGGTCACATTTCTGCAATTTGATTCTTAGAAATACATTAAAGTGACCTCACAAGGTCTCGTTTCATCAAAATAATGTGACAAGGAGGTCGCTATTTATCTTTTGTGTTATGATAGAAAAGACCTCATTAGGTCTCTATTCAAAATAATAAGTATATAGACCTCATGAAGTCTCTATCTATAAATATAAAATAAAAATAAATAATAAAATAGTGACCTCATGCGGCCTCTTTTATTGATAAATAAATAAATAAATAATATTAAATTAGCTACCACATGTGGTCCCTTTTTAGAAAATTTGGAAAAAAATTGGAGATTTCGGGAGGTCTCTATTTTGCGACTTCATGAGGTCCCTACAAAAAGCTACCTACATTATAGTGACCTATCGCTGAGGTCTCTTTTTTTGGAAAAAAGTTCTCATGAGGTCTCTTTTTTAGGTCTCTTTTAACAATATTTTATTAGTTATTCTTGTACTCAATGAAGAATACTACATGCGTATGAACCTCTCTTTAAACAACAACTAACACCCAATGGAACGTGCTATCGGATTCACCAAAATGCATATATCATCAGCTAGATGCCACAGTAATCTAGCCGGGATGAAAAATTCTTTGATTATATTTTTAATTGACCTCTCGATTGCATATACAACTGTCCCGCACGCCATGTTCTCATGTGTAATTAAATTATCATCAAGAGGGATGTTGCGGTACCTTGTGTTTGCATCATTGACATATGTACTGAATAAACAATTGACTGTGCTAAATTTGGGGCTGCGTAGTTTTGGCTTCTTCGTTAAGTAGTTAAAAACTACATTGATGTACTGCCGTAAATGAAAAATAAAATAAAATTTTAGTCAATATGATAAAGCACAAAAATCACTCATTAATATAATGTATATTGTATGATTTGATATTTATATATTATAGAGAAAAGACATAAAGTCACCACTGAAGTTGTTTCGAATTTTTAAAAAGACACCTTAACTTTGTGGGTGTACTATTACCGCACGAAACTATCTAAATCCAAGTTAAATATACATTTTTGATTAATTTTAACACCAGTCGTATTGTCATGAAATTTGAGCACGTGAAGGACTATTCATACAACTTCAGACCAACGTAAAATTGCCATGTGGCACTCCCAATTTGACTTATTTTGAAAAAAATACAAAATCCATGTATTAATTTTTTTTAAAGCTTTATTAGGAATAGTTTTTAGTTTTCAAATCTTCTTTCTCATCTTCCCTTCCATCATTAGCTTACCCATGTTTCTCGAGCATCTATGTCTTCTTTCATTTTTTTTCTAAACTAATGTTATTGTGTTCATTCTTGTTCTTTTTTTATTTTAAATAACAAATTAGTTTGGTGATTTTATTCCTCCTACAAATCAAGTTTGAAATTTGGGAATAGTGAAACTATGGAAAACTCGATTTGGGAGTAAGAAGTTGGAGAAGGAGGTGATCTAAATGTCAGATTTTGACTTAGTGATATTTTGAATATTTTATGATATTTATTTTCATAAATAAATTAATTGGTGGTAGTTTAACAAAAAATCAATAATGCTGCTGGAAAATTCCTTCCCACAACACTGGGTTTAGCGACTTTTCTTTTAGAAGAAGAAATGAGAGAAGATATAGGATTGAGACCAAGAAGAAAGAGAACCAGGAAAAAAAAAGAAAAATAAAGGAAAAAGAAAAAGAAAAATCAAAGAAATTATACAAAAATAATTAAAAATTACTTTTAACACGTGTCACGTGACTATTAGTGCGTGATTTACAAATATTTTTGTATAAGTGGTATTGGCTGAAAAATGGGGTGTATATACTATTGTGAAATTTTTCAATGGGGTAATAGGACACCCACAAAGTTAAGGTTTCTTTTTAAAAATTCGGGACAACTTCGGTGATGATTTTATGTCTTTTCTCTATATTATAAATACTATATTGATACAACATATCAAATGTATCATAAATGTACATAATTTATCTTTTCATCATACCTCATATGTTCAACGTTTTTAGCGAGATATGCCTTAAAACTATTTTTTGTCCGTTGGAAAAGAACCTACAAAGTCCATGTATTAAAACTCAATGAAGATGATTTGACTATGTATTTATCATCTTTTGATTTTCTGTATGGATATAACAATTCAATACAAGTTAAAACAATATGATATATTGCCATATAAAAATATCAAAGTGTTACTTATCATGAGTTTTAAGGAGGCCTTTTGAAATCCACAATATTCTTTCAATAAATGAAACTAAGGTTGGTAAGAAATACAACATCTGTTGAATGTGCGGTTGGTCAAACATCTAAATTAACTTCTATTTCCCTTTGTCACAGGATCCAAATTCAGTCAAATCGGGTAATTTCAAAATCTGTAATGACATCATATTTCGCTGAACAGGGCTCTCTGTTTGTTCATACGAGACAATTTCATTTCTTAATATTTCCATCGGTAAGTTACTGTCCGGCAACAATTGGTGTGTTTCATTTGATATATTATACTTGACAATACTCAATCATTGAACAATCAAATAGTCTGAAGGCCAGAGAATAGTGCTTCTATAGCTTCTTGGTTTCCATAAGAAATGGATATCGATTGGTCGAATCCTATATTTCTTTGAGTAAAAATAAAAAAATTATATTATTCAATACTCAATAAGCACGCCTTGAATATATTTGAAATTTATCGATGTCAATCTGTACTGATACTTTATTTGGAATTTGGATATTATGTTGTAATTTATCAGTTAATTGTTTAGATGTTTTGGTGCGAACTTTACTTCATTGTCCTAATTAGTTATAAAAATTATTTTGTTATAATGATCCATTCAATGAGTAATATTTCATATATATAAAGTTGTATTTACAATAACTTCCTTGGATACAAGCTTCATGTCTCTTTGTTCCTTTATTGAGTCAACACCCTGTGTGTATTAGGATTTCAGTCAAATAATAATTTATCGACTTTTGAAACTTATGCTACATCCGTTGTGAATATGATTCTTTTGATGTTTGAAGATAATCTATCTAACAAATTTAAGAATGTATCATAACATTCAAGTTGAGTGTGTATGATTGAACTAATTTATAAGAAAGTGAGATAGACTTCTAAGAATATTGATACTTTAAATGAATATATATCTATATATATATATATATATATATATATATATATATATATATATATATATATATATATATATATGTATGTATGTATGTATATATATATATATATGTATTTATAAACATATACTATTGATTTCCTTTAACAGGAAAATCTCATGTGGATGGAGGTTCTGATACACTTTCTCTGCCTCTTTGATTGTTCAGTGTATTAGTATCCTATGTAAATTAGTATATGAATCAAATAATAATGAATCAACATTGTGAACTCATACTACGTTAGATGTGAATAAGAAAAATTTGAAATTTAAACATAATGTAAATAATACACTTATGAATGTATCATGAGATCCAAGATGAACTTGAATGATTGGTATAATGTATCAAAAACTTTTAGACACCTTAATGAGTATTTGATACTTTAAATTAATGTATCTGGTTTTTTTACTTCTTTGTCCTTCTGTTTCTGTATGTATTTTTCTTCAGCCTCTACATCAACCTTATCATGGCTAACTCCACATTAATATAAGAGACTGGTTGTTCAACAAATTTATGAGTAGTTTGAGGTTGATTAACATGGGCTTCTATGACTAGATCTTCATCCGTTATTGAAATAGATGTGGAAGAAATGTTCTTCAAGCCAATTAACACCACATGATACAAAAATAGCTTACGAAATAGTAAATATATGTATGGATATGACCCAAAGATATATTCATGAGTCTAAGATGGCTACTATGAAACTTAGCAATTTCTATTGTTTTCTATAAAATAGATATTGAGAGATTGTTGTGAAATTTTTTAATTCCGCACTAGTTTTCATGTTTATATGCGAATAATGATGTCTAAGGGCTTGTACAAGACCACCAAGAGGTCGAGTACGCTGTGTATCGACTTAAGGATACCATTTCTTCTAGGGTATACCCTTGGGCCATTATAATGAGAGACTAGAGAGGAACTGTTACCTGAAACTAGAATGCAATCAAAAGAAAATAGATGAGGATACTTGGCCTAACTACTTCTGCTTCCCAAGTATCTCCCTCTATGTATTGACTCCTCCCCAAAAACTTAACTGAAGAGACCTCTTAGTTTCTCAACCTTTCAACCCAACGATCAAGAATTTCAACGGACACCTATTCATAAGTGAGACTATCCTTCACAGCCACACTTTCTAATGGCACTATAGATGCTAGATCACTCACACATTTCTTCAACAAGGTAATGTGAAAGACTGAATGGACTGCTTCTATATCTCCTTGCAACTCTAAATCATAAGCCACTTTAACAATATCTTTCAAGATCTTGTAGGGACCTGCATATTTGGGATTGAGCTTCCCTTTCTTGCCAAATCTTATCATACCCTTCATAGGTGAAACTTTCATAAAAACACAATAATCAATCTCAAACTCTATGTCCCTCATCCTCACATATTATTATGACTTCTAATAACTATAATATGTCTTTAGTCTATCTCTAATAAGATGAACTTTTTCCATGTCAAGACCCTCAAAATGAACTAAGGTAACTAGAGCCTCACATGTGTCTAAAAAGATGAATAATATGTTAATAAAGTAATTTAAAACTTGCATAGTTGATTTGAAATAGTTTGTATATCAAACGCCCTAAAGCGTCCAAGAACGTCCAATAATGTCCAATAAGTTCAAAAGTTAGTCTTCAGATGTGCTAATGTGTTCTAGTGTATCTTTGTATGCTAATGTACGGTTTGGTGCCTAAAATGATAGGTTAGGACCCTAACTTGTATATAATCGTATTTAAGGTCAAAACATCCAGGTACGACTCCTCAAAGATGTCACGATCGGAGTCTAGACCCTAACCGAAACCTGCGTCCTTGACCTCTCAGAGGTCGAAGACAAGCCTACATACGTCATCGTTACATCATCTAGGTTAATTTTAGCGGAAAATTTGAAACTTTTAGTTACTTGAAGTATGCATAGACTTCATAGTAGGATACATCAGTTAATAATCGTTCACAACAACCATCTAATACCATGATACTCAACTGAATGAAATAGTCATATCTACTTAAAATATAATGTTGCCAGAATGGCACCAATACAATGTATGAAAATAATTGAGAAAGAAATGCTAGTGGAACATACTCCACTAGCTCAAGCCTACATCTAAGCTAGAATGTATAGGAAAGAGTCCTCGAAAGCATGAGGGCCTACCAAGTCCAGATGAATGCTTTACGTCCGGATAGCTTCAACGTCGTCTTGTAAACTCTTGCGTCCACCTGTGCCTGCACCTAAACGTAAAGAGTTTTATGGGATTAGTACACGCTTGTACTAAGTATAGGTATATGCAAGAACACACCAAGGACATGCATGATTAAGAAGATCTCTCTCCTAATGATATGAGTTATGGAAAGTCAAGTCAGTGTACTTGCCAAATCGGATTAGGAAAGTCATGCTATGAGAGTAACTGTCACGACACAAAACGAGCCGCGAGTGGAACCCATACTTATCCTACTATGTGAGCGAACCAACCAAATATAAACCCCAAAATTTCAACCATAATAACCAGAATATAATGCGGAAGACTTAAAACTAATTAATATAACCAATAAATAACTTCTAAAATTTAATACTTATTACTCCCAAAATCTGGAAGTCATCACCACAAGAACATTCTATCCTCAAATTACTAAATCTAAGAGTATCTAGGAAGCTAAAATAAGTAAACAGATGGTCCATGTCCGAACTTCAAGACATCAAGACGTGAAAGAAGAATCCAGTCCGAGCTAGGAACAATAGCTCACCCTGAAATCTGATTATGCTGAGGTCTGGCTAGAGTTGCGGTTGAGTTGAAGACAACGGTATGTTTGCTGCACTCCACAAATTAACAAAGAGAAAACATACAAGTAGGGGTCAGTACAAGGCACAAGTACTGAGTAGGTATCATCGGCCAACTCAAAATAAAAAACAATACATATCAGATAACAACATAAAATCAACCATAACACTTAACAGGTGACAACAACAAGTACCATAACCATTTGCCACAACCCAAGCACATCTATGAGGACTCAAGCCTCCACACCATACTCATTTAGGAATTAGGTTCTTCAAACCGGAGTATATTAGCATACTTCAAGATTCATTCTCTTTACTATCCTGGTGTCGGAACGTGACACTCCGATCCCCTACTATCCTGGTGTCGGAACGTGACACTCCGATCCTCTACTATCCTGGTGTTGGAAGGTGACACTCCGATCCTCTACTATCCATGTGTCAGAACGTGACACTCCGATCCTCTACTATCCTGGTGTCGGAACGTGACACTTCGATCCTCTACTATCCTGGTGTCAGAACGTGACACTCCGATCCTCTACTATCCTGGTGTCGGAACGTGACACTCCGATCCTCTAATTCTCATTCTTTTAGTTCATCAAGCCTTCTTTATACCAAGGCATCATCATGATCAAGGAGGTTTTTAAGGTTTAAGATTCAACAACCTCATCATTCTAATTTCATCACAATTACGTAATCACATCATGAAAACACACAATCAAGCATATAGAAGATTTTACAAAATTACCCAATACATATCAATCGCTATCTAGAGTTTACTACGGAATAGCATAAGCCATAACCTACCTCCACCGAAGAATTCGTGATCACGCAAGCTACTCCTCAAGGTCTTTGCTTTCCTCTTCGTTCTCTCTTCTCTCGCTCGTTCGTCCCTCTCTTCTGTTCTTTCTATTTTTCCTTATTCAAACTCTTTTTCTTTTACCCTAATTATCATATAATTAAGTATAAAAGATGGTAAAAATAACCCACTATTTCTTCCAAGGTTATCTCCTTTAACCCCCAAGTAATTGAGTTATTAACATTAAGCCACTAACTTTATAATCATAAGCAGGAATAGTCCAAAACACCCCTTTAAAAACTTTAGCAGAATTCCGACCCGAGTGGGCTTACGTCACTCGTGACGGTCCGTCATGACTGCGATGGTCCATCCTGCAGAGTCGTCACAGAGTTCAGAGACTCAATTCTGTGGAAAGATTTGTGACGGTCCGTTGTGCAAACGACGGTCCGTCCTGCCATTCCGTCGTGAAGTTCAGAGAATCGATCTCAGTACCCAAATTTTCAGAATCTAAGTTTTTTGGAATGAGACCCCCTCGACGGTCCGTCATGCCCATGACGGTCCGTCGTGGGATCCGTCGACCCAGACAGTTATTACTATAAATAAACTCTACTGCTCAAAACGACTAAATAGGTCGTTACAAGAGATACCAATTTACCCATCGTTCGTCCTCGAATGATCACAGGAAGAAAAACAAGGGCGAGAAAGAGTACTTGAGTCCGTAAAGAGATGTGGATATTTTTCTTGCATATCAGCCTCCTTCTCCCAGGTGGACTCTTCAACTGGCCGATTCTTCCATTGAACCTTGATGGATGCAATCTCCCTTGATCTCAACTTGTGGACTTCTCTATCTAAAATGGCAACAGGCTCCTCCTTATAAGACAAATTTTCATCAAGGAGAACTGAATCCCAACGAATGATGTAGTTTCCATACCCATGGTACCTTTTCAACATAGACACATGAAATACCGGGTGCACTCCTGACAGACCTGGAGGTAAGGCTAATTCATAAGCTACCTCCCCCACGCGCTTCAGAACTTCAAATGGACCAATATACCTCGGACTAAGCTTACCTCGCTTACCAAACCGCATCACCCCTTTCATGGCCGAAACCTTCAGCAAAACTTGCTCACCCTCCATAAACTCCAAGTCTCTAACCTTTTGATCTGCATATTCTTTCTGCCTATTTTGAGCTGCTAAAAGCTTTTCTTGAATGCATTTCACTTTATCTAACGATTCCCTCAGAAGGTAAGTACCCCAAGGTCTAACCTCGAATGCATCAAATCACCCAATGGGAGACCTACATCTTCTCCCATACAGTGCCTCAAATGGGGCCATATCAATACTTGAGTGATAGCTATTAGCTATCATTGTATGAGAACTCTTCTAAGGGTAAGAAGTTATCCCAATGACCACCAAACTCTATCACACATGCACGGAGCATATCCTCCAAAACCTGAATCGTTCACTCAGACTAACCATCGGTCTGAAGGTGAAATGCAGTACTAAGATCCAACATAGTACCTAATTCGGCATGCAATGTTTTCCAAAACTTAGAAGTAAACTGCGTACCTCTATCTGATATGATGGAAAGTGGAACTCCAGGAAACCGAACGACTTCTGAGATATAGAGCCTGGCTAACTTCTCTGCATTGTAAGTCACCTTAACCGGAATGAAGTGAACAGACTTAGTTAATCTGTCAACAATCACCCAAATAGAATCAAACTTACCCAATGTCTTTGGAAGACCAACCACGAAGTCCATCGCAATTCTCTCCCACTTCCATTTAGGAATGGGCATTCTCTGAAGTGTCCCTCCAGGCCTCTGGTGTTCATACTTTACCTGTTGACAATTCGGGCATTGAGCAACAAAATCAACAATGTCACGCTTCATCCTACTCCACCAAAAATGTTGCTTTAGGTCACGATACATCTTGGTTGCACCAGGATGTATAGAATACCTTGAACTATGAGACTCTGTAAGAATAGTGTGAACTAAGTCATTGACACACATACCCTTCCCTTAATTCTCAAAACACCTTCCTCATCAATTTTTGCTTCTTTAGCCTCTCCTCGCAATACCTTATCTCGAATCCGGTTCAGTCTCTCATCAGTAAACTGCTTTCCCTTAATCTTGTCAAGAAAGGAAGATCTTGCCTCCACATAGGCCAAAAATCCTCCCTTCTCATTTACTTCTAGACTCATAGGTCATTAGCCAGAGTCTGAACCTCTCTAGCCAATGGGCGTCTAGAAACCTGCAAGTGAGCTAGACTTCCCATGCTCCCTGCTTTTCTACTTAACGCATCTGCCACAATGTTAGATTTTCCTGGGTGATACAAAATAGTGATATCGTAGTCCTTCAGTAGTTCCATCCAACTCCTCTGCCTCAAATTCATATCTTTCTGAGTAAAGACATACTGTAGGCTACGCTGATCCATATAGACTTCACACTTAACCCCATATAGATAATGCCTCCATTGCTTTAATGCAAACACTACCGCAGCCAACTCCAAATCATGGGTTGGATAATTACGTTCATGCACCTCTAATTGCCTCGAGGCATAAGCAATTACATTCTTCTCTTGCATTAGCACTGCACCCAAACCGGAATAGGATGCATCACAATAAACAATGAAATTCTTACCTTCCAGTGGCAGGGTAAGAATTGGTGCAGTAGTCAACAAGGTCTTGAGCTTCTGAAAGCTTTCTTCACACTCGTCCGACCATACAAATGGAACACTCTGCTTAGTCAAGTTTGTCAATTGGGAAGCAACAGAAGAAAATCCTTTGACAAATCGACGGTAGTAGCTAGCTAAACCAACAAAGCTCCTTACCTCTGTAACATTAGTAGGTCTCACCCAACTCTTCACTGCTTTGATCTTAGAAGGATCCACCATCACTCCATCCTTAGAAACCACATGCCCCAAGAAGGACACTGAATCTATCCAAAACTCACACTTGGAGAATTTGGCATAAAACTTTTTCTCCCTCAACATTTCCAATACAATTCTCAAGTGCTCCTCATGTTCTTTCCTGCTCTTTGAGTATACCAGTATATCATCGATGAATACAATGAAAAAAAACCCAGATATGGCTTAAAAATCCCGTTCATCAAACTCATGAAAGCAGTAGGGGCATTCGTAAGCCCAAAAGACATTACTAAGAACTCATAATGCCCATACCTGGTCCGAAAGGCAGTCTTGGGCACATCCGTTGCCCGTATTTTCAATTGATGATAACCATATCTCAAATCAATTTTTGAGAAGGTACAAGCACCTTGTAACTAATCGAACAAATCATCGATGCGAGGAAGAGGATACCTGTTCTTAATAGTTTTTATTCAGTTGTCTGTAGTCTATGCACATCCGAAAACTTCCATCCTTCTTCTTCACAAACAAAACAGGAGCACCCCAAGGGGATGCACTTGGTCTAATAAAGCCTTTGCTTAACAACTCTTGAAGTTGGGCCTTTAACTCTCTTAACTCACCGGGAGCCATCCTATAAGGGGGTATGGAAATGGGGCGAGTACCCGGCTCCAAATCAATGCAAAAGTCAATATCCCTATCCAGTGGCATACCAGGAAGGTCTGCAGGAAACACATCCAGAAACTCACGGACTATCGAAACCGACTAAATTAAAGGTACTTGAGAGTATCATCCCTGAGGTGTGCCAAGAAAGCTAAACACCCTTTACTAACCATTCTCTTGGAATGAAGAAAGGAGATGATACGAACTGGAGTGGAAGTGTAGTCACCCTCCCACACTAATGGATCTGTCCCAGGCTTGGCCAACGTTACAGTTTTAGCATTGCAATCTAAGATTGCAAAATTTGGAGAAAGCCAAGTCATACCAGAATTACATCGAAGTCAACCATTTCTAAGATAACCAAGTCTACAGGAGTATTGCTCCCTACAAAAGTTACAAGACAAGACCTATACACCTTTTCAACTATCACAGACTCACCACCGGAGTAGAAACACGAATAGGCATGTCAAGCAAATCACAATGTAAATCAAAGCCAGTAGCAAATGAGGAAGATACATATGAAAATGTGGATCTAGGATCAAATAATACAGAAGCCATGCAATCACAAACCAAAAGATTACCTGTGATGACAGCATCAGATGTCTCCGCTACAGATCTCCCAGGGAAAGCATAACAATAGGCCCTATCACCTGTCTGCCCGTAACCCCTACAATGTTGCGCTGCAGAAGTTCCAGTTTGCCCGCCACCCCGGTTAATTTGGTGGCCTCCATTACCTTGGCCACCCCATCCTCCAGAATAGCGGCCTCTTCCATGACCACCTCTACCTCTGACTATTGGGGGTCTGTAACTCTGTTTTGGACAAAACCTCCTAATATGTCCAGTCTCTCCACATCCATAACACTCTATGGATTCAAGCATAGGTCTTTGTGAGAACGACGGAGTCTGGGGATAACCCCTAAACTCAGGGAAGTGTTGACCGGTCTGCGGTGGACCCCCAGCTATAGCCTGCAGTGAAGACTGAATAGGTCGGGTTGGGTAACCTCCTGAACTCTGCCCTCTGGAGTAAGAACCGCTAAACTCACCTCCCTTACGAAACTTCTTAGTTGTTGATGCCAGGGTGAAGTCATCTGGCTTCACTCCCTCTACCTCTATCACAAAGTCTACCACCTCCTGAAAGGATTTTGCTGCACCAGCTACCTGTAAGGCTGAAATATGCAAATCTGACCTTAATCCCTTCACAAAACGGCGAATCCGCTCTTGTGGACTGAAGCAAAGCTGGGTGGCATACCTAGATAATGCACTAAACTTAGCATCATAAGAAGTAACCGACATCCTGCCCTGCTCTAGGCTCAAGAACTCATCTCTCTTCCTATCCCTTAAAGTTCGGGGTATATACTTCTCCATAAATAAGCTAGAGAATGATGCCCAAGTCATAGGTGGTGCCTGTGCTGGTTGACCCTCACCATACGATCGCCACCACATTTTGGCATTTCCCTGAAACTGATAGGTTACAAACTCAACACCGAATGGCTCCACTATGCCCATCTTATGTAGAAACTCATGACAATCAACCAGAAAATCATAGGCATCCTCAGATTCAGCACCCTTGAAGACTGGAGGTTTCAATTTCAAGAACTTACTGAAAAGTTCGTGCTGATCACTTGTCATTATAGGCCCTGTAGTCAACCGAGGAAACGTGCCTATTTCCAATGAGGCATCCATGTGAGGAGCCACAGCAGCTGCATATTGTACTCCCGGAACCTGAGGTGCTGGTGCAGAAAACACTGGAGGTGTCTGGCCCTGATCAGATAACCCGCTAAGATAAGCAAGAACCTGATTAATCATCTCTGGGGTAGGTTGGGGTGGTAATTCCTTACTCTGTACTTGTTCATTCTCCCCTTCCTCACCCTCTCTTAATACTTCCTCAGTCGGTGGAGGAGTCACCGCCCTAGTAGTAGATGGGTCAGGTGCTTGTCCTCTTCCTCTAGAGGACGTCCTCCCGCGACCTCTACCACGGCCTCTTGCCACTGCTCCTCTTTGGGATACAGCCCCTGTGACTGGCTCAGACACATCTTGTCTTGCCGGTGTTGGTGTTGGCGCAGTTGTTGCTCTAGTTCTTACCATCTGCGAAATAGAGTGAAGATGGTCAGATACCAATTTGTATCACCTAGATACCAATTGGATCCAAGTAATAGCACGAAAGAAAGAAAGAATGGAATTTTCCTAATGTCCTATAGCCTCTCAAAGAAAAGTAAAGGCGTCCCCTTACCGTTCCTCAAGACTCTACTAGACTCGTTCTTGTGTGATGAGACCAACGAACCTAATGCTCTGATACCAAGTTTGTCACGACCCAAAACGAGCCGCGAGTGGCACCCACACTTATCCTACTTTGTGAGCGAACCAACCAAATCTAAACCCCAACATTTCAACCATAATAACCAGAATATAATGCGAAAGACTTAAAACTCATTAATATAACCAATAAATATTTTCTAAAATTTAATACTTATTATTCCCAAAATCTTGAAGTCATCACCACAAGAACATTCTATCCTCAAATTAGTAAATCTAAGAGTATCTAGGAAGCTAAAATAAGTAAACAGATGGTCCATGTCCGAACTTCAAGACATCAAGACGTGAAAGAAGAATCCAGTCCTAGCTAGGAACAATAGCTAACCCTGAAATCTGATTATGCTGAGGTCTGGCTAGAGTTGCGGTTGAGTTGAAGACAACGGTATGTTTGCTGCACTCCACAAATTAACAAAGAGAAAACATACAAGTAGGGGTCAGTACAAGGCACAAGTACTGAGTAGGTATCATCGGCCAACTCAACATAGAAAACAATACATATCAGATAACAACATAAAATTAACCATAACACTTAACAGGTGACAACAACAAGTACCATAACCATTTGCCACAACCCAAGCACATCTATGAGGACTCAAGCCTCCACACCATACTCATTTAGGAATTAGGTTCTTCAAATCGGAGTATATTAGCATACTTCAAGATTCATTCTCTTTACTATCCTGGTGTCGGAACGTGACACTCCGATCCCCTACTATCCTGGTGTCGGAACGTGACACTCCGATCCTCTACTATCCTGGTGTTGGAATGTGACACTCCGATCCTCTACTATCCATGTGTCGAAACGGGACACTTCGATCCTCTACTATCTTGGTATCAGAACGTGACACTCTGATCCTCTACTATCCTGGTGTCAGAACGTGACACTCCGATCCTCTACTATCCTGGTGTCGGAACGTGACACTCCGATCCTCTAATTCTCATTCTTTTAGTTCATCAAGCCTTCTTTTATACCAAGGCATCATCATGATCAAGGAGGTTTTTAAGGTTTAAGATTCAACAGCCTCATCATGCTAATTTTATCACAATTACGTAATCACATCATGCAAACACACAATCAAGCATATAGAAGATTTTACAAAATTACCCAATACATATCAATCGCTATTTAGAGTTTACTATGGAATAGCATAAACCATAACCTACCTCCACCGAAGAATTCGTGATCACGCAAGCTACTCCTCAAGGTCTTTGCTTTCCTCTTCGTTCTCTCTTCTCTCGCTCGTTCGTCCCTCTCTTTTGTTCTTTATATTTTTCCTTATTCAAACTCTTTTTCTTTTACCCTAATTATCACATAATTAAGTATAAAAGATGGTAAATGTAACCCACTATTTCTTCCAAGGTTATCTCCTTTAACCCCCAAGTAATTGAATTATTAACATTAAACCACTAACTTTATAATCATAAGCAGGAATAGTCCAAAACACCACTTTAAAAACTTTATCAGAATTCCGACCAGAGTGGGCTTACATCACTCGTGACGGCCCGTTATGCCTGCGACGATCCATCCTGCAGAGTCGTCACAGAGTTCAGAGACTCAATTCTGTGGAAACGGTCCGTCGTGCAAATGACGGTCCGTCGTGCAAATGACGGTCCGTCCTTCCATTCTGTCGTGAAATTCAGAGAGTCGATCTCAGTACCCAAATTTTTAGAATCTAAGTGTTTTGGAATGAGAACCCCTCGACGGTCTGTCGTGCCAATGACGGTCCGTCGTGGGATCCGTCGACCCAGACAGTTATTACCAGAAATAAACTCTACTGCTCAAAATGACTAAACAGGTCGTTACAGTAACATGCATCATCATACATATCATTTTGTAAACAACACATAACATATTGCACATATCATATCACATAGTTCATATCATTCCTTCATATGCCATGAGACCTTGGAATCATGGACTTGACATTAAGACTTCCCAAAATGAGGGCTCAACATATGGGACCTGAACATGCTAGCGTATATAGGGAGTCGAACCATGCTAGAACCCTATATTGGCAGTATAGGTTCAAAGACTAGGAGATATAAGGAGACCCATACCCATCTTGATGAACAGTTTCATCTCATCAGAATTACACAAACCTCTACCTTCTCGAAAAAAGAAATCATGACTCATAGGTAGCCTATCAGTGCTTAGTATAAAGTTTCGTTACATTCATCTCTTACATCATAGAAGCTGGCTTCTAGCATGAGGCATCATATCTCATCAGATGATTTCTCATCTCATAATTACTTATTAAGTGTGAATTGTCCTTACACTTACATATAGAGTGTGATTGATACTTGCCCCTTAATTTTTAAGACTCTCTAAGGTGTGTACTTTTGGCGACCTTATATTTGGCGTAGGTACATCTTGTCTCACTTGCACTAGCCTCATATTGTGATGCCACCCTATTCTTTTTTTTACGTCTTTTCATTTCGTCTTTACTCACCTTTCATTATTTGTTCATCGTATAACATACATATGCTCTCTTGGAGTTCAAGTTGTATAAACGTAGATACAACTTGTCTCACTTGTACTAGCCTATCCTCATGTAGCCACTCTTTCTTTGCTTGTTCATCATTTAGCATAAATATAATCTCTTAGTCATTTCATTTAGTGACATTGATTTTAGGCGTAGATGCAACTTGTCTCACCTGCACTAGTATATAGTCATGTAGTCGCTTTTTTCTTTACATATTAAATATGAATTAATTCTTAACGCTTTCTTTTGGAGTATGATTGAGATTTGACTTTACATCATTCTACACTCCCCTTGCGTGAATGTTCATTTTTTCATATGCCAATGCACTTGACTTTTTAGTATGTTTTACACTCTTACATAAACCTCCTAGGTTCACATCATTTCATTACATCCATCTTAGGTTTGCTTACTTTCAAATGTATGCTAGACTTAGTGATCCATACGTATAGGTCATGAGGTTTCATTCATAGTTTGTCTAAGTGATTCATATTTACCCAAGATTATATGGTACAAGACTTATGCATCTTGTAGATATGCCAATATATTGATTTCGATCTTTAGAGGCAGCATTCATTAAATATTTGTTTACGTATGACCCTTGTGTCAATGCGGAATTGGGCAAGGGAACTCGATTTTGAATCCCTTGAGCAACACATAATCTGATATTAAACTTGATGATTGCATTTTTTAGATTTGGGGGACCCTAGTTCGATCCCCATCACTCCCATAATATTTCCTTTCTTTTCCTCTTCTCCTTTTCGTGTAAAGCAAGGAGGTTGTGATATCAATCCCCCACAAGTTTATTCTTTTTCACTTAATTTATCTCTTAACTTTCTCATCTATTCAAGGGGTTGTGGGCTCATTCCCCACTCTTCACATTTATTTTTCTCCTTTATTTTTCTTCTAACTCTTTCATCCATTCAGGAGGTCATGGGTTCAATCCCCACTCTCCACATTTATTTTTCTCCTTTATTTTCTCATCTATTCAAGAGGTTGTGGGTTCAATTTCCACTCTCCACATTTATTTTTTCCTTTCGTTTTTCTCATGAAATTTTTATGTAGTTTACATTTGGTGAAGTCTTGGGTTCAATCCCCAATGACCTCAAAAATTTTAAAATTCTTTAAAACATAGCTAAATTTCAAATTTGGCCGAGACCAACATTTCCAGCAAGCTGGATATTTGATCTCTTTCAATTTATCTCTCTTAGTTTTTATGTTGATCCTTGGAGTCATTCGGGTGACATTTTTCCAGAAACATCACCCTTACATGAATATAACACTTTTAACATTTTCATACAGGAAAACACAACATTTTAAACATACAAATTTTAGGCAGCATCATAGTTAATTTACAACACACCCATGCTCAAACAATTAACGTAAAACACTTTTCCGAAATACATCTTTCATTCCTTACATAATTTTCAAATACACATTCAATATACAATCACAAAAAGACCTAAAATTATCTACCTGAAGACATACCAACATATTCTTTGAATCTTTTAAAGGATCTAATGATAGGGGCATGCAACGGGGACAATCTTAGTTTTTCAATTGCGATTAAACTGAACCATAAGGGTCTCTTGGGAAAGGGTCCAAGAGAGAAGAAAACTCATACCTTAATGTTGTTCAACGCTTACGTCAATGCTGCCTATTCCACGACACCACTGCCTCACCACGAAATTCCAAAACCCAATCCGCCGAGAAGAATGTTGTTCATTTTCGTTTTTAGCTTAGTCTTTTGAGTTTTTGTGTGTATGTTCTTCAAGAGTGAAGAAATATTATTTTCAATTCTTTTGCTGATAAAAAATGTGAGAATGAGAGTCAGAGATGTGAGAATGAGAGGATTAGGATTAGGAGAGTTAGGTGGATACTTAGTCAAACTAGGACTCCTCATTATTATTATTATTATTATTATTATTATTATTTTATTAAAAATATGATTTTCCTTTAATTAAATCATCAAATTAAATATTAATCAATTTAACTAATTCAATAAATACAATAAATCAATTAAATCAATGCTTCCACCAAGGTTCGAACACGGGTGGAGCAAGATTTCGCTCAAAGGGTCAGTTTTGGCCCTTCCTACCCAAATTTCCCCTCCATCATATTAATTAATTAATTAATAAAATATTTAGGGTAATTAAAATACTACCCTTATCCTGGAAAAGACCATTTTACTCCTTGACCCTCCAAACTTATGATTGCCCCCCTTTTAAGTCCGATTAAGATTCATCCGGGTATATCTTCATATTCGGTTGCCCTACATGGCTGGACCCAACCTTTCCTAGCTCAACTAACTCACCAAGTTAGTTGGCTTGGATGTTGCAAGGGTTTAGAGGTCTAGTTCTACGCACATCAATCAGTGTGAACCCGGTCTAATCTTAGGCATCCTAGATACATTAAGCATTACTTAGCTTAGTCATTTTAGGGTTGTTACAAAGGACCACCCAAAGCGTCCTTGACGAGGATCCAAAAGGCTAGAAAAACATTGTCTAGGCAGTGTCAAACCATGCCTGCCATCGGCGCCTCACGATGTGGTTGACTCCCGTGAACAAGGGTTATTGCTCCACACTTAGGCGTGTGATATCAGAACCCAAGATGGGAGACTCAGTCACCATGATCGAGCAGTAGGATGGGCCGTTAGTCAAACAACGGCCCGTTTCTTGCCACCATCGCTTGGTGCCTGCAATACTACCTGCACGCTGCCAAGTGAAGGGGTGAATTAGAAAATTGACCCCACGTCCTAATTAAAGTATGGGCTGTAAGTTTAGGAGTTTTTACGTATTTTAAGTTGGTCAATAACATGAAAACCCCAATGAAAACTCATTCTTCAAATCAAACATTCCCCTCTTAAAACAAACTCACTCTAGTTACTCCATTTAAGATCAAGCTTAATTACAAGCTAGGGGATGGATTCTAATGGTTTCTTATTCATTTCTTCGTGGGATTATCTTGTATTAATGTATGGTAAACCTTGGTCATTAATTAACCTTTCATATAAGGAGTTATTTCAATGGTTTTTCAACATGATTCAAGAGTCAAAAATCCTATCTTTCAATCTAGCCATGAGTTCATCGTCAAACATTTTCCAAAGACATTCAAATGATGAATTTATGGTTATCTACTGATTTTATGGTTTATATAAATTCAATTCCATGAAAAACCCATGATCCTCCTAATTTCTAAAATTATGATATAATGTGTGTCTTCGAATCTTGTTTAGCTAAGGATGAAATCATAATTAAATTATATTGTATTGCTTAATACTAATATTATCTATGTCAATTGATTATGAATTTTTGAGCATTGATCAATGGTTATCATAGTATAGAGAACTGGTAAGTTAATCTAAATTCCTCTATTTAGTATAGAATTGACATTGAATTGTATAAATTGGTATGATCCACGTATGGTGTCGGTGTTTACCTTCATGTACATCTTTATATGTTATGATCATGGCCTTGAAGGCAATTGTTGTAATGTGAATTGTTGTTATGATGATCACAAGTATGAAGTTATTCTATAGTCTTCTATTCTAGTATCATGACCTAGGTGTATTGATAATGTTATGTATATATGATGATCACGTTAGGATAAGGTATGGTCTATATGACTATTTGTGATGAATACTCTTGTAGTATGACCCCTACCTCTGTAACCCTATGTGAATATGTGATCTTATGCATGATCAGAAGTCTTATATTATAACGTTGAATATGTTCTTCCCTTTTATGATGAAATATGAGTGTGTGGTCTATGCTCCCTAAATTCTCTTTATATGAGTTGTTCATGACTTGAGGTATGTATTGTGATCCGTGAAGGATCGTTTCCTCAACATCTAGGTTGTGGCTCTTATGTGATCATGATGACCAATATGAATACACACACTCTCATGCATAATTACGAGTAGGGTAGATTCATGGTGTCTATTGACAGTATAGTTCTCATATGCGCCATTTCCTATCACTATACATGTAAGTTATATGATTAATGAACTATGAACATGTGTTTTCTAGAGGTATTATGTGAAAGTATTTCTAACATGTATGCGCACACACATGAATGTATGAATGATATAATTATGTGAAAGGACATTCTCACATAATATAGGTTCTATGATTAATGTAGATTCTCATCCTAGAAACCTTTGAACTATGATGTATGACAGACAAATTCCGTAAGCCTAATCTTATGAACTAATGATTAATAAAGGCTTAAAGATATTAAAGAGAGTTTAAGCATAGAACAAAATGGACATGCTAGAAGACCCTCCCGCTAATATTCATGTGATTACTCATGAGATGTAAGCCTTCCCGCTAATGCGATAGACCGGGTTTCAGAAGCAGTCTCACTATCCCTTAACTATGTGGCCCAGTAAGATAAATCTATTAGATCCACTTATGCACTATCTACCTTGGCAAGTAGAGTGCCCTTTTTCGGTGTGGGGTCATATGACACCGCATTTTATGTAGCACACACGGTCTATGTAAGTTATGGCTAAGCATCCGAAAAGTTAAGAAATGAACTAAGATAAGATTATGAATATTTGTCATGATTCCTTGAAAGAATACTTTGTGTAGGTAGGACTATGGACCCTACTTATAAATTGCACAAGTGGACTCTAAGGGAAGTTATGATGAATTCCTTTATGAAGTAAGGATTATGGTTCATGTATGTAAGTATGAATTTATGTAAATATTTGATATCACTTATTACAAGACAATAATTATGAGTACGTATAAGAATTGCACTTATGGCTTTTAAATGGGTTTGCTTGGTATATGTGGGGGTATGGGACTTCATGTGTACATTGCACAAGTAATCTTGTGAAGGGGTTGTGAGGGTGGTTTACCTATGATATGAATAAATGAGTTATGAGTAAGATGTAATAAATGATAGAGTTCTTATGTGACCACTGACGAAGTATGTTGGTCGTATGTTTAAGGTTAAATTAATCTGTGGTATGTTATTGATTGAGATGTGCCTAGGTCTAGGGTAACTTCTTAGAATCACTTGGTTTGAGTTGTAGTATGGGATGCTACTTGTACATTGTACTAGTGATATTGGTAGGTTATCTTAGGTTATGGTTCTTATGTGTAGATTGTTCCATAAGAAATGATCCTTAAATGTGATGAAATGTCCTTAAGTATTCTTATGAGTAATATCCATGTCTATATGAAGTATATGAACTATATCGTGCTTATTCTATCAATGTTCATGAAGTTTTACTATAAAGACATGATGCATGATTTTTAACTACTTGTTCTATTTCACTCAAGTTTTTGCATGGTTATCATACTTAGTGCATTCTGGTACAAGTACCATTCTTCTTCATCTTTTTACACAAATTGTAGGTGGTGATGGATAGAGGATGTTTCTAAGAGGTATGAACTTTGATAGATGTTTCCCAAGTTAAAAAGAGGATCCTTAAGATTCAAGGATTTCCTATGTCAAAGGTGTTACTAAAATTATGTAATATTGTAGATTATGTTATATGTTGATAAGGGTCGTGTCCCCATTCTACTCTCTCTCTCTCTCTCTCTCTCTCTATATATATATATATATATATATATATATATATATCTATCTATATATATATATGAAGTGTTGTTCTAGCTTATAATGTGATATCAAAAGTTTTAAATTTTCCGCGATTTTTATGTTTATGCAATGAATTAATGTTAAGAGGCTTATCTCAGACCCCTGAGAGGTCGACACCGCCATGAACTTCTAGGGGGTGCTCCCCAGTCATTACATTCCGTCGCATAATGAACCAAATCTAGCCCTATCAAGACTGCTTCACTTACTTCAAACCAATCAACAAGAGATCTACATCTACGCCATACAATGCCTCAGAAGGGGCCATCTAAATACTAGAATGATAACCATTAATGTAGGTGAACTCTATAACATGAAGGTGATCCTCCCAACAACCCTTGAATTGGATCACACATACTCTCAACATGTCCCCTATGGTCTAAATGGCACGCGTTGCCTGACCATCCATCTATAGATGAAATGTTGTGCTGAGATTTACCTGAGTACCAAGAACCTTCTGGAATGAGGGATTTGATAGTAGATGAGAAGTTTCGCCTGAAGAGTGTGCATATGACTATTACTGGGCATCGAGTTCTAGGCCCGTGACTGATATCCTAATTATTATGGGAGGTGGTGTGAGAATAAGTTATGGTGCGGTGAGAGTGATTGACAACACTAATGAAGGTGTTGTACTTGATGATGTGGAAACTACTGAGGGTGACCCAAGTGTTGTTGTACAGGAGTCTAAGAAATCGGACCCACACGCTTGTTGATAGTTTGTCGACGCTTTGCACCACAAGTTTGCGTCACCCAAATCCAATAGATTTTACTACATTTTTGTTTATTAGGGACAATGTCACCTATTTTTTTTGGGGGTGGGGTAAATGGATTGTGAGTGATAGGGTGAATTCTGAGTAACCCAACTCAAAGTACTCTCTCGGGGTATTCTTACGTGTGTTCTTTTTCTCCAAGAGACTGCTTAATTTTTTATGAACCGACATGTATTAGGTGTGTCGAATCATTATGGCAAAAGCTTTGTGAAAAAATGATACCCATCAAAATTTTGTGAAAAGTTTTAAAAACTCTGTAGGCTAGACAATGTTGAATGTTTTGGCTTGAGTATGAAATGATAATGAACTAACTTGATTTCATGACTTAAGCTAAATCTTGAACTGGGTGATCTGATAATCTGATAATGGGACTATGTGCCAAGAGTGTGCGAGAATAGTTAACTGTTAAAATAGTTTTTGTGCTAATCTAGAACTTTGTCAGTTAGTCCTGCTAAGATAATTTACTATAGAGGCTAGGAAGTGATCATAGACTCTTATTATGAAAATTCCACCAAAGGCCTAAGAGAATCCCACCAAATGAAATGAATGTTCCCTTTGATACAAATGATTTGAGCCTAAATTAGACTATATCTTTCAAAACCCCTAACTCACCTTCCCATAATCTATTGTGTTGTCTTGGGTCCCTCCTTGGACAGGTGCACCTCGACTTAGGCCAAAAGCCTAAGTTGAGGGTGGCTAATGCAAAAGTGACCTCAATCTTAGACCACATCCGATATCGGGTATTGTGCACCCCACCTAATGGAAAATCCATAAGTTGAGGGTGGCTATGTATGAGGAAATTTAAAGGAAAATAGGTATGAAAAGAGTTTGGTATTGAAAAAGAAAAGCTAGAATAGGATGTGACTTTGCGCGAAAGAAATTGTAAAGAATTGTTAAAATATAACAGAATAAAATGCAACAAAAATAAATAAAGAGATACAAAGTCTTAAGTTACATCCATGGTTGAGAAGATTCAATGGAAAGAATATAAAAAGGCGGGATGTCAAAAATATGGCAAAAAGAGGTAGAAAATCCTAATGCAATGTCAAAGAGGGCAGAAAGTCACTAGAAGTACCCAAATGTACAACATCTGACCCCGAGCCTATGGTACAAGCCAAGAAAGTCGTATAGTGATCCTAGAATCTAATATGGAGAGTCTAAGCAGTGAAAATAAGGTCAAGCTTATGGCAGTGAACAGTAACTGTACTTGAATTTTACTTGTGAGCATGAGCGTTGAAGGAATCCTTATACTCAAAATCATACGACATTGTGTAAAAAAGGGATTCCGTTTGAAGTAAGGGCACTAGTTACATTATTGGAAAATTCGTACCCTGGTGATAGTATAATAGTGAATGTTGTGTGTTGATTGGTAGATATTTGTCGTATTTTTATCCACATGAGTTAGCTTATTTAGTCCAATAGAAAGGTTTGCACCAAAGAAGGCATTCAGGATGAAAGCCATGTGATTACTTAAGCTTGAATTGGTTGCTTCTATACAAGTGTTGTTTAGAGTCTTAGTGCATCGCTTGAGGAAAAATAATGAATATAAGTTTAGTGTATTGATGTACTATAAGTTTACGATATTATGTGTGTCTAGGGCCATTTTATTCCTTTTTAATCTAGTTGTATCATATTTTTGGAGGAATATGTTCAGATGTAGAAACTTAGAGACACAAATGAATTGTGCAGAAAAGGAAATCATCGGACCGTAGGTCCATTCAAGCTCTGTAGATAGGAAAGAAAGCATCAAAAGAGATCAGGCAATTCTTCACCAAATGTGGAACCACGAAGGTAATCGACATTCCGTAGACTGATCTACAGACTATACTGTTGCTCCGTCAATTGCATCAGAGATTTTGTTCCAGTACCTTATTTTGAAGATTCTATGTATTGAGCTACGGAGAGGATCCAAGGATGGTAGATAAATATATGATTATACCGTTGTCACAGCCCGAAACCATATCCTAGAAGTTAGGGTACAATCTTGGATTGTAACCGGCGTCGTCGAACTCTTGGAGTTCTTAGACAAGCATCTTTCATATCATTCATTGCATATACATAGTTAAAAGTCATATAAATGAAATAGGAAATACTAAGTCTCGATCTCATCATTTTAAGACACAATAATACTTTGGAAACGGACCATACTTCAAAATACGAATATAGAAATACTTAGTATATTACAATACTTTGAATGAAAACCTAAAAGACATATATGCCCTTGAGTTAAGTGAGGACATACTTCAACTTCTCTTTTGAACGATCTTCTAAGTCCAAGTCTTAACTTCTCAAAGATCCTGACCTACCAAGGACTATATAGATAAATAAAAACATGGAATTAGTAAAACCACATGTACTAAGTAATTTTTTTGCAGAAAAATCATGAAACCGGACTTTATAGGAAATGTGCAACTTTTCATTTTTTCAAAACATATTTTAATCATAATAACATCATTAATTAATTTAGAAACACATAAGATACTTCTATAATGTAATTTCCTAACTTAAAGTCATCCGAAGATTCACTTAAGTCACACAAAGAGAGACCGCCCGTAGATTCTCTCTAGATGTGCCTGAACGACCCTTAGCATTACTTATAATGAGTCAGATACACACTTCAAGACATCAAACATATCAACATATAGATACTATGACATTTCCTCATCAAAGGCTATCAAAAGACTTACTTAAGTAGGTCAAGAAGATAATGTCCATGATTGACCTTTTCAAGACTACCTAAATAATCCCTACAACTTCCTAAGTTCGGATCATGTCCACAAAAGCAACACCTTCCCTAAATTAGAGTCATTCTTAAGACTCTTCTAGGTAAGATACAAAGTGACCATTCCTATGCCTCTTTCACACCTTAACTAGACAACCCTTAAGTACTCTAGATAAGTACTATTCCTTTACATACTCGATAACATAAGTCATTAGTTCATTAAGACTCATATATCACATAAAGGACATTCAAAGAATGTTCTTAGACAAGAACAAGGAATTCCACATAACACCATCAAGTCTATTGTGCAATGTCTAGATAGCGTCCCATACCCACCACCTAAACTTCATAAACTCCTCTAATGCTAATAGGTATTCAATATGATGAGAATAGGCAATAACCGATATAGAACATGATAGCTAGACATGGAATCCGGAGCTCTATTCTACTCCGATGAGGTTGTTCAACTTGCCAATGGTAGAACTTAGACACATCTCATGTAGGCACATGGTTAAGGAATATGAAGGGCATGATTTGTGATATATTCTCATACATAACTAGAACTACTTTACCTTACCATACTTACTCAGTGCTAGCCTTCGTTCT
This sequence comes from Solanum lycopersicum, assembly GCF_036512215.1. Lineage (NCBI taxonomy): Eukaryota > Viridiplantae > Streptophyta > Magnoliopsida > Solanales > Solanaceae > Solanum > Solanum lycopersicum. The sequence goes on along the minus strand of NC_090809.1, from coordinate 18,200,936 downwards.
TATAGAGTAATTCATACATTAGGTTCATAAAAGGATTCCACAACAAGTTCATAACCCTATCACATTTACCCTACCAAAGAAGGTCCACTAGGGCTACCTCACAATGGAGACAAGAAGCTCATGATGAATTTTCTAAGGATTAATATGATACCGTTCAAGATAACTAACCTTCACTCCTTCATTCCTTTACTTTGAAGGATACCATTACAACTTACGCTTCAACAATCTTAATCTTACCCTTAAGTCAAGGTTTTTACGTAATAGACTCTCATATCATAATTTAAAGTCACATGTCATTCATACATTCAAGACTAAAATTTCTAAAACCCTAAATCAACATATGACATATTCATAATGATATATACATCAAGAAAGAGATACAAGTCAACCAAGACAAGACATCACATACTTCACTTTTAACACATAATACAAGTCATTCTAGAAACACCTCTAACACAACCTAACATCTTCAAGTCGTCCTATATCCCATCATAACATCATTAATATACTTTACATAGACTCATAAAGTCCTGTAGGAATAACCAAGACTTAACCCTAACACTATACTCATAATGTCAAAGTCATAGTCTAACATGATAACTTAAGGCAACATACGTAGAAGAACACACATATGACTTCACATGCGTCACATAATCACATACACAAATAGCCACATTACTTCAAGTAGTTGATAATAAGTCCATTCTCATCATATTGCATAAAGTAATGCCGACAAGGCCACGTCAATTCCAAGTATAACACCTCCACCATAAATGGACGGTCACGTCAATTGCAAGTATAACACCTCCACCATAAATGGACCATATCAATCACAATAGAATCGAAGTATAATTATTATCAAATTAAGGAAAACCAGGCAACATACCTTTACTCCCTTATCCACACTTCAATTCAATGCAAAACCGACCATTTTATCATCACAAGGCCCTTACCATGGCCATAACAAAAAATTGAACCAATAATCATAAAATCCAATGAAATCTCTCAATCTAGGTTTCGAAATCTAGGATCAATTATATAACAATTTAATATGATTCTTATATCATTAGAAAGCCCATACGAAACTACATTACAATTCATCAATATTAGCTTAATATCAAGTAACACACATTATAGTCAAAAACTAGTGTTTATCAATTTTCATGGGTTCATAGGTAATTTAGATTGAAACCATCAATACAATATCAATTAGGTCATAATTCAATGTTTAGAAATCATTTATGCAAGAACCCATAGTAGAATCATGAAATTGGACATTTCACTTTAGAAAACTTTAAAAAGCATCTTGAGAGTTGGGCTCCTTAATAAAACGAGTTTCAAGGATAAAAAGCCATATCTCTGGGATGATAATTATTCACTTTGATGAAGAATTTCGACACAAAAATCCCTAACAAAGCTGCCTCTTCAAGTTAGACATCAATGGGGTTTTGGGATATTTTCTAAGTGTTTTGGGTTTATGATTTTGAAGAATGAAGTCTTCCATGTGATTACCCTTTATATACAAAATTAAAATACCCAAATAACCCTTAAATAACCGTCCATGACTTATTTTAGAAGTGGTGTGAATTTACCAACTCACCCCTTAATTGGCAGCAACACCTGCGCAGGAACAGGTGCGTGTGATGCCTGCCCTTGACGGGGCCTCACAGGCCCGATGGGGCGTCACAACCATACGTCATTGGCCACAGTATCTGGACAAGCTTCCATTCTTTACATAAGTATAAGTCCATCACAAGGGGAACCTTTGACGGGGATTCACAGCCACGACTCGCCGTTGACTGCTCCGTCGCCTGGGTCTGCATGGGACAGCCTGCACACTAATTTTGGGTCCTTCCTCAAGGACCCTTTGGTGGTCCTTGGGGATAATTTCTCGGACGTTTCCAATACAAATACGATTGTATATAAGTTTAATACCTATATCATGAATTTTATACAATACTAACACATAAAACTCAATGAAACTCGCTGTAGACGTACAAGGTCAACTTAAGACATGTTTTTCGAACACCTTGGACGTTCTTGGTCGTTTGACCTCCAAAATTCTTGAAACTCTAAACAATAACTATACATGCTATATTAAATCAAGTAAGATCATTAAAACATCATGAAACACACATAAATACATAGAATCACATAATAGACATTTAGGTGTATTAGTCGTCGAACGTCTTAGTCGTCCCTTTACGTTTGACTTCCAACACACCAAATACTTTAGCGAATGACTCTATAAAACATATTAGAAATATTTAGGATCTTATAACATAAATAACAGTACGTTAGTCTCTAGTTAACCTAGGTCATCTTTGGGGTCTTAGAACAGTTGATCCGTTATTTGCATAGAAATGCTGACTTTTGGAAGATTAAAGATTTGCCCAATTCCCCAGTTAGGAAAGGACCTAATGATCGTAGATTGATCTAGGGACCATAGGTCAATGTCATGGATTTAAGACGTGTTATGAAATACTATTTCCTTATTTTTCTTCCTTTTTATTTAGGACTAATTTTTCTATATATAGGGCATGTAAACTTCGTTTTTGGGTGTTAAACTTTATTATTACTTTTTTAGTTCTTGACTTTTGAGATTAATTAGAAAACTCTTGTGATTATTTATTTATAAAGCATGTTTTGAAGATTTTGACTTTGAAATTCAAGTAAAATTATGGGTTTATTCTTCTTATTATGTAAGTTCATGATTTTATCATCTAAATATATGAATTATGGTGTTACTAATATGGGTAGCTAAATCCATAACTGGGGTTGTGGGAACCATGAACGATTAATATAGTATGAATATTAATTAAGCAATTCTTGAATAGTGTTATTGTAGGCATTGATAACTTTTTCGTTTATAGTCTTTTTAACGAGTGCACGCGTTAGAACGCACCTTGTTACTACTTGTCAGACCAAGGAGATAGTTAATAAGAATAGAATTATCAACATATATTTAGTGTGATACTATCTAATGGATTACTTCCGACTGGTGCTAGGATTTAAACTAAGTCATACATCGTTGTGACATCTAATATGAGGTAAATGTAAGGGGTAGTAGAGATAGCTAACTTATAATTTTGCTTGTAATACACTAGGAAATAGTTGATATTACTCAGATTACCTTGTTATGAGCTTGAGGGGATCACTTACACCCTAGTTACTCTCTCATCTCGACAATTACTAAAGTTTGAATCTTGATCACTTGTTACATACATATTTTTCTGAATTTGTTTCAAAAATATCTCCATTTTATTACTTTTTTGTTTGAAAAAAAATACCTTGAATAAACGGATATAATTGTCAATTAAGTTTGAGTCTAAACCATATTCCTTGTGGGATCGACCCCAACCTACAAGTTGGGCTTTTTATTTGATAAAGATCACTTATGCTTCTTTAGGGAGGTGTAATTTGAGAGCATCAAAGATCAATCTCAATCCTAAAAAGTCAATATCCATCACATTCACATTTTTAGGTAAATTCATGTATATATGTTTCTAGCCTTTTATAAATACTAATAAAACCATTAGTCGTAAAAGGTCACTCATGAACCTTCAATTCGACCGTCCATGGAATTAACACTAAATAATCATAAATATATATTATGCAACCATTTGGAGTCGTACCTAACTATACCCACACATTGGTAGAAACCCTAGCATAGATTGGGTACTTTTTCACAAATCTTAGGGAATTATAGGGGAATATATGGGTGTAAGAACCCATGTAAACATACTAATAAAATCCCTTGGACAAGCCTTCAACAATATAAACTTTGATCTTGACCATAGCTTCAATACAAAGTTTGTTCTTTATTGGAGTTCTTTGATGGAGGAGTGATTTGGGGTTTTGATTCTAAATGTCTTAGTTGGGGTGTTTAATGACTTAAAATACTTTATATAGGCGATTAAAACCCATATTCCCCATTAATTAACTAAACATTTTTGAATTTACCTATTTACCCTCGACTAAGTAGAACCTTCCAAGGGGTCACACCAGTCTTCACGAGCCGTCAGTGATTCCACGAATAGTGGTGCTGCTCGTTGTCCATTAACCACTTTCATCCCTCATCTTTCTAAGCCCCTACATACGTAGGCATGACCACGAGACCTATTACAATCCGTGGTCAAGACAATGGTTTGTGGTGATAGCGTGGTCCATTAGGTAGTAGCTAGGACTAAGGACCTTGCCTCCAATGACTCTAAGGGGACTCGTACTCTTCACGGACCGTGGTCAAGGTCACTGGTCAGGAAAAAGGGTCCCTACTTGGATCTAATAAGTGTTGGCTTCCCTTCTCCTTAGGCATCGTCATGAGCCTCCCCATGATCTGTGGTTTGGACCATGAGTCATGAAGTGGATCGTGCAGGTAATCCACATTGAGGATTCCCTTAGGGAGGTAATTCTTGGACTTACAGACCACACCACGAGCCATGGTCCACTCCACAAGCCAGGGTAGTCGTCCCGTACTTGAGGTAGTGTGATTCAAAGCTTGGGCAGCCTTGGCCTTGGCTTAGGTCTTGGCCCTTTGTCCTTAGACTTTGTCCCTTTCCTTGATCCTCACTAAGTGCTAGGTTGTCTACTAATTTACAGTGTATAAGACATGCCTTGACGTTCGACCCCTAACCCTTCATTCTAAGCAAATAAAGTCTCATCTACGACTATAATCCTCACCATCACACTTTAGAACCCTAACTTAAAGATCTAGTTTAGTATACTACTTTTTGGGGTGTTACAATATCTCCCCTATGGGAACATTAGTCCTCGAATGTGTAACACCCTTAAAAATGGATATGCTAATTAATGCTTAATGTTTATAGAATGCCTACGATTAGACCGGGTTCACACGAATTGATACACGTAGAACCATACCTCTGAACCCCTACAAAAGGCAAGACAACTAACTTGGTGAGTTAGTAGAGCTAGGAAATGTTGAGTCCAGCCATGTAGGGCACCCAAATATGATGATTTACGCAGATGAATCTTTACCGGACTTAAAAAGGGGAATCTTTAAGTTTGGAGAATCTAGGGGTAAAATCGTCTTTTTCCACGCTAAGGGTAGTATCATAATTACGCTAAATATTTAATTAATTATTTAATGCCTTTGAGCAAAATCTTGCTCCACCTGGGTTTGAACCTAGGTGGGAGCAATGATTTAATTTGATTATTTAATTTGGTGAATTAATTTAATAAATTAATATTTTATGGCTGATTCAAGAAAAAGGAAAATCACATTTGACAAAGTCTTGCCTAAATTCCTAGCCCTAAGGAAACACTCTCTCACACATCAATGCACTCTCACGTTTATCTCCCTCTCTTCAACAATCTCTTTCGCGTTCTCTCTACTTAACAAAATAGAAACCAAAAATCAGAATAATAACAAAAACAAAAGTTCTTCATACTTGAAGAACTTACACACAAATTACAAACAACAAAGCATTTCATAAACGTAATGCGAAACGTTGTATTTAGTTAGGTGGGGAAGTAAAATGAATTCTTGTTCATACATAGGCTTCTCGGGTAGAAATGGGCCACTTCTCGTTGGGTAAGCTGTGAGATTCATTTGTGGATGTTTGGTTTGGGGTGGATTTGGCAGCAAGTTGAAGTATTGAATGACGTAAAATTAGGTATGAGTTTTTTTTACTCTTGGTCCTTTCCTGGGAGACCCTTAAGTCTCAAATGAGTCTACTCCGAAAACTAGGGCTGTCCCCCCCATTTCATGCTCCCTATGATCTTATGTTGGGTATGCTTGCTGATAGAATCTAGGGTACTATGTCTTGTGTGGTGATTTAGGAATGTGCGTATGTGTGCAAGTTTGGATCGTGACTTTGAGTTTTGGCTTGTTCATGTTAATGGCATAAAGATCACTTGTATTTTATGTGAGTAATTGTATAAAACCATGATGTTCATGTGAAGATATTATTGTTGTTTTTGAGTGAAGAACTCTTGAATAAGTAATCATAAAGATTCCATTAATTATGTACAAAACGTTCTACGAAAATTCTCCTAAATTTAATGTAAAAAGGTGGATAAAATGGGCTGCAAAATGTGACTAAATTTCCAGCTTTCTGGAAATTCGGTTTCGGCCAGATGCTTGAAGTTTTGGAGATTTTAAATGAATTAAAACAATTGAGGTCAGTAGGGATTGAAACCAAGACCTCACTACAAGAAAGCTGCAAAAAGAAAAGAAATAAAAAGGAGTGAGGCGCACGGGATTCGAACCCGTGTGCCCTTAGCCGAATCCCTCCTAACTTAAACGAAAAAAAGAAAGAAAGAAAGAAATGAGAGGAGTGGGATTTGAACACGCCCTCTCGGCCAAACAAGAGAGCAAAGAGAAAAAATAAAATTAATAATAAGATGAGAGGAGTGGGATTCGAACCCACAACCTCTCGGCCAAATGAAGAGACAAGGATAGAGTAAATTAAAATTAAATAAACGTGGTTGTGGGGGTTCGTTGTCGGATCTCCTAAGTCTAAACATCTAAGGGAAAGTGAAGGGAAAAATAAGAGGAAAGAAGGAAACTGTGGTGTGGGAATTCGATCTTGAGTCTCTCTAAGACGAAATGTAAATAAAAGATTAAGTGGAAAAACCAAGTGCTGTCGAAGGGATTTGAAATCGGGTTCCCTTGCCCAAATTCAGTATTGACACATAAGTTGTACCTGAATAAATTTTTTGAAATCGGGTTCACTTGGCATATGTACAAGATGCATAAATCTTGTACCACATAATCTTAGGAAGATATGAATCACTTAAATGAACTATGAATGAAGCTTATTTGATTGTATGTATAGACTCATAAGTCTAGCATATGTTTAAAAGTAAGTGAACCTCAGATGTATGTGATAAAATAATGTATCCCTAAAAGGGTTAAGTATGAGTGTGAAACACAATAAAGGGTAATGTGTATTGGCATATGATAAAATGAACATTTTTACGTAAAAAGGGTGAGCAATTAAGAAGAGCAAGTGTACTAAAGCTAATGAATGTGGTGACAACATTATAAGAGCCTAATGTGAAAGATGAGAGCAATCTCAAATGAGCCCAAGTAAATGTTACCAGAACGTACTCACCTATGAGAGTCTAAAGTTAATAAAGAGATCAGTCTCTATGAATACTCTAATGAAAGTATTAAAGTCAATGCATACTTAATACTAATGATGAGATTAGAAATCATCTAGTGAGCTATGATGTCCTCATGCTAAAATCCAACTTCCATGATGTATGAGTTTAATGAAATGGAACTTTATATTAAGCACCGATAGGCTAGTTATGAGTGGTGATGCCTTTCTTCAGGAAGGGCGGAGGTTCACATAAATATCATGAGATGAGACTGTCCAACATGCCGGGTATGGGTCTCCTTATATATTCTAGCCTTTGAACCTATACTGCCAATATAGGGATCTAGCAGGGTTCAACTCCCTATTTACGCTAGCATGTTTGAGTCACTTTGGCCGGTGATTCCACCTCTTTTTGGTGTGGGGAAGACACTAGATTTCATGATGCTCACATGATCTATGTCGATTAAGGTTAAAGTTCCTAAAGAAAGAATGAGGACAACCTCAAAGAATACACATAATCAAATGAACGATATCAAAGGTGTTAGGATAGGATAATCAAAGGGTGAGCTAGACTTAAGTAATAACACTAGGTTATTCTTTGTCGTTGCACAGAGAACCCGATATGAGTCTTAAAGTACATCTTAGGTATGACTGGTGGTTACACTAGTATACGAAAAAAGGAATATGAAGTACGTATGAATGAATGAATAAGACTCTCTGTTTGCTAAAGAAGGGTTCCTAGTTAAGGTCCTATATGCTGAGACCTCAGTTTGGGAAGTCCTAATGTCAAGTACATGATTCCAAAGTCTCATGGCATATGAAAGAATTATATGAACTATGTGATATGATATGTGCAATATGTTATGTGCTGTTTCCAAAATGATAAGTTTGATGATACATGTTACTCTCATGGCATGACTTTCCTAATCCGAACTTGGCAAGTCCACTAACTTGAATTTCCATAATTCATATAATAAGGAAAGAGCTCTTCTTAATCATGCATGTCCTTGGTGTGTGCTTTCATATACCCATTCATAGTAAAAGTGTGTACTAGTACTATACAACTCTACATTTTTAGGTGCAGGCACAGGTTGACGTTAGAGCTTACAGGTCGATGCTGAAGCAAGCTGGACGTGGAGCATTCATCCGGACTTGGTAGGTCCTCATGCTTTCGAGGACGCTTGCCCATTATATTCTAGCTTAGATATAGTTTTGAGTTAGTGGAGTATGTTCCCTTAGAATTTCTTTCTCATTTTATTTCAGACATTGTATTGGTGCCATTTTGGCAAGTATACAATTCATGCAGTATTGAACTATTTCTTTTATTTGATGATCTTAATATTAGATGGTTGATTGTGAACATTTATTAGTTTAAGTAGAATGTCTTATATGAATTTTAAATAACAAAAAATTCAATTTTTCCGCTAAAATCAACTTAGATGAAGTAACGATGGCGTATGTAGGCTTGTGTGCAACCTCTGAGAGATCAATGATGCCGGTCTCCTCTGGGGTCTAGACTCCAGTCGTGACAGAATTAAACTTTTAATCACTTCTTATAGAAAATGACTCAAGACTAGCCGCCCATTATGCATGAACTACATCTAAATGCACCTAACCAAAGAGGAAAACTTTAACTCCGAGCTAAAAAAGTCAATGCAACACAAAGGAGTAGAAACTACTTCCACCAACAAAAAATGCATGCAACTCTTATCTTTACTCATTATTAAGGAGGAAATACCATCTATAACATACTCAACATACGCTCATGTGGACTAAATTCAAAGTACTCGAAAAAATAGATATTTAAGGAAGAAGCTTTAATCTCCAAAGACTAGGGCCTACTCATATATTCATCTCATCAAGTCTATATACTACTCTACTCAAATGCACTATAACATGAAGAAAAATATGAATATAAGTAAACTCTAAAAATACCTAAGTATTTTTTTAACATGCATACAAAGAAGTCTGGCAAGACATAAACACATAATAACGTTCTTAGATAGGCACATTGTATCCTCCTTGGGATTATGCATACACAAGCTCTTGTTAACATAATTCATACTAAGGACATATTCAAGTCAAACATAACAAGTCACAAAAGATGTTGAACTAAGACTTACCTAATGATGTACATTATCATGTTCAAGAGTATTGATACATCCAAACTTAAACTTCAAATGAAAGTGTAAACGGTGGTTGTCACTTTACAGAACTGAACTGGAGTTGAGATCGTTCCCACAAAGAATTTCTTTATAGATAATGTTTTACCGTCACTCTTATCTGATTGTTGTTACTATCTCCTAGTGAATCTAACCAAAAAGTAAAACTTAGGTATGAATAGTAAGTATCAATTTCTTAACTTAAGATCAAGATTTCAAATCTATTATATGGACTATGACTATGTATGGGTTTTTCTGTTGATTAAGGGAAACAAGGTTAGTGTTCACTATGATAACAACTGTGAATATACTCTTCAATATGAGCTTTAAGCAATTATAACTTCACAAAGCTCAACAAATAAAATTTATCTAATGCTTGTCAGCCTTATTAGACAATAATCATTTATATTCTCTCAAATACAAATGATTCTTATATTTCGAACTCCCTTAAGTGCATATGAAGATAAATTTATTTTCTTTTGAACTCTAACTTTAACTTCAATATTGCAAAAAGATCTCTGTTACAAGTGCTTTTCTCTAAAACAACCACTTGATTCAGGCTAGTCTAAAGTGTGCACTCATTAGACCATACTATAATTAAAGCTTTAATCTACAACACTTGAACAACGATTGCTCTACGCTAGTTTTACAGGGTCAAATTCACAGTATCGTCATTGATCCCACACACCTAATTTAAATTCTTAGTGACTCATAATTCTACGTATATAACAATTGATAACAATTGAGAACGTAATTTTGAATACTTAAGAGAGCAAAGAAAAACTCAAAAACAGCCTTGATAATCTAAGAGTCAAACTTTATCTAGTTGTCAAGTAATTCAAAAACAAGATAGGCTAATCCCAAGTTGTCCCCTTTATCCTTCATAAAAATATTCGATGATAAACAATAGTTCAAAAACGACCTGAATAAAAAGCACCAAACAATTTTTAAAATAGACACAGCATAATTATGATTGCATTATCACTTTCCTTCACGACCCCCATCACATCCAGTGAAAGGCTTCATGGTCCATACACTTGTCATAGTCTTCCCCTAAAATGTACAAAACATAGACTTTTATCTCGTCTCTAAAATCATCATGTACCGTCAAAGTTATTACGGTCTGTGATGATGTCCTTAGTCTTCACTTGAACTTTTGAAACATTTAACACTTTGTATTGCTCTCTAGAATCTTGTTGACAGACAGAATCACGAACCTTCAAACTTATTATGGTCCATGGAGATGTCTGTGGTCTTCACTTAAACTTTCTCAAACTTTGGAAACATTGCACTCCTCTCTAGAATTTTGTTGACGGTAAAATCATGAACCATCAAAGTTATTACAGTCCATGAAGATGTCCGTGGTCTTCACTTAAACTTTCTCAAACTTGGATCTTCAGAATCTCGCTAATGTCATCACACTTACGGTAACTTTCACGGTCATTGAAGTGGACCATCGACCGTCAATATGTCCGTGATTTACTTCTACTTCTCTTCTCTATCTAATTCTTCCTGCATCATCAACAAACACATCAAATCATACAAAATAAAGTCTATTATATTATTAGTTCTTTTTTTAAGCATTAAATTGTAATCGAATATCCCTGTGCATCAACACCCTCAATTTAGAACCATTACTTGTCCTCAAGTGATGTGATTATTATCCCCCTACTTCTCAAAATCTTTGCCAATCGTTGAAAATATGCAACAACTATTTTCAGCACATTTTGCATCAGAAGTCACTGAATATAACAGGTAAGGATCTATACATGACATATAATTACTTATAAATAATCATGACTATATCCATGAGTTATTAGCATACTTATTCCACTGTCAAATGCAATTACTGTGTACTCACCAAAAAAAAGTCCCTCCCTCAAAATGGTTGGATTTAGTCCTGCTCTCATGCTCTAAAAGAACATCTAGCACTACAAGCAGCTGCTTTTGGCTTGCCCTCGTTTTCTACACACTATTTTTCAGAAAGTTTTAATAGGATCATTGTATGATTTTTATTGTCATGTGCCATAGGTTCGGTGCTAGGGGAAATGTATCTGGATATTTGGTTTTGTGAGTGACTAATCCCTTGGTTTCCCAAAGTGTTCTTTTCACAAATTCTTTTCTAACTAAATCATATATTTTCTTTCTTTTTGTTATCCCAGAAGTCTCACTATTTTAATTATTATTTTTATTTTCTATTTTATTTATATACAGATCACTTTGCATTTTAGCTTGCTGGTTGGACTAACTTTTCATGTTCGGGTTACACTCACCCTCAAGTTGTGATAATGTACCTTTGGGTGAACGAAGGTTATGAACTTTTTTGGCTGAGAATAAAAGTCTACAGGCCAAAATGTGTTCAAGTGGTAAGCTTTTTATTTGGTTCTTTTTCTTTCGGCTTTTACAGGATCATAAAAAATAGCCTAATGATCATTCCCTTTCCAACTCTCCTCGTTTTCAAGTAAGCCTATAAGAAAGTTCTAGTTTCTTCTCATAGTGCTAGACATCAATTGACACTCACACACACACTTACACATGATTGCATTATCCAAATCTTAATTCTCTCATAGATCATTCAAACTCAGCAATGTTCAACAAGTTAGTATCTCAAATCTCATATACATATCCTAACCATCAAACTCATGTTCAAAATAATTTGTTAATTTTAGTAGCTAGTCAGAAGCTGCATATCTCAACCTTTTATGACAAAATAAACTCATAAATCAGAGACAACCTCTATTTTCTAAAGCTGTGGGAGGTTTCACCACCACCCCCTCCCCAAAAAAACTTTTCCCTCTAAGTTGATATAACATGATATACTGATATACATCATCATCTATAAGGAGGGGTCATACATACGGCGTGCTAGGCGCCGGTCTCTGGTTCAGCAATGGCACACTTATCAGCAGTGTTCTTAGAACTGAGGGATGTAAATGAGTAAATCCGTTACTGCAGTGATGGGTGTTGTACCTTTATTGTGAGCATGTGCTCCAATTCCAAACGCGATAGTTAACATGGCTTATAGGTTTTCCTTTGCATGGGAGGATAGTTCCCTTTAGAACTTTCGAGATTCTTTGCAAGCTCAATTTTCTTCTTTTTGTGTCTCCAGAAATGGGTCAACTTGCATGTCCTAGTCGATGTCACGAGCCTTATGCTTCTTCTTTTCGGAGGTGAAGGGTAGTTCTTCTCCCCAAACATCATCAAGTGGTTGAACAAGAAGTGCTTGATTTAGCATCTACACCGGAGACTCAGGTATTGCCGAATGAGGCAGTTGTACCGCTTGTTTGGCTAAATTGTCAATCTGAGATCGCATGTAAGTCAGTGGTTCCTTGATCTCATCGAAATCTTCCTGACTGGTACTTGGATTTGGTCTTGCAATTGATTTTCTATACCGTCTATCCGCTCATTAAGTAGCCCGAACTCCTTCCAAATCTGACTTCTGTCTCCTTCTTTGCAGCAAATACTTTGGTCTCAATCATTTTGAGGCATTCAATTGACTATCTCGTCTCCTAATTCCCTAGTTTGGATCAGTTATGCAATCAGTTTATTAAGAAAAACTACTGGGATAGACACAAAAGTACTTGAAGGTTGAGCGGTGGAGGTTGGTTGTGGTGTTATCGTGGCAGCTTGAGAGGAATCTCCTTGATCGGACACTCTGTCATCTAGTTGGAATTCTCTATGAACTTGCGGAGCAACCAATAGATGACCTAATGTTTTAGATTTATCACAAAACAGGTGGTTTGCTTAATCTTTTATCTTCGACACCTGACTTATTATAGATGACTCATGACATCGATCGACCAAGTGGTTGGGAGGAATCTACGTGTGGCGACATAACTTCTCTATCAGGCAGGGGAAAGGAAATGCTGCTCTCTCATTTAGAGCCCTATCTCACATTTCATTAGCTATGATCCTTCTTGTATTCACTAGGTAACGACTTAGTAAACACGCTAGAACTATAGCAAGGGATGGGGAAAATGTGTTGTCAATTGCCATTGGCCGCAATTATGCTCGGACAACTGCCACCATAATTTAGATGGGAAGGTCAATGTAGCTTTAGTTGTTGTTATTTAGCATTGTGCAAAGTAGTTACCCATCTATGTCAATCTTCTTTGCAATCCACCGGAACACTCTTTCTTGAGAAAAATGTTCTTCGATGTTTCCTGCATTTGTAACTTCATGGTGCTTCTGAATAAAAAGTCCCACTGATTGATTGTGGATCCATGTAGTCCGGTCCATCTAAAATTTGATTGATAAACTTTCTAAAATGTCAATGGAATTTCCCCTAACAATGATCGAGTCAAGGGAACCTAGTGTAGAAGCAAAATCTTTCTGCCCTCATTTTGTGGTTTCAGTGGTAGCAGCAAGGTTCATCAGCGTGGCTACATATGATGTATAAAACTCCTTTGTCAGGTTACTAGAGAAATCACCTGGTGTATTGTCCATCTATTCAAACTTGTGAAATTGAAATTTCTGGTAAACATCTAGAAATGCCTTAATGTCACTGCTCACCACCCTAAATTTGGGTAAAATAGCACGCTTCTTGAAGCTACCAATCTTGGTCAAAATCCCTTTGTGGAAGAATTCCTTGGTGCGATTCATAGTAAACATAGTATGGTAGCATGCAATAAGTTGTTCCCAACAATTTGGACGAGGTTCCTAAGAATGCACATAGTGTACCATGGTCTCCTCATTTTTGAGTACCTCATCGAGCTCTCTCTGATAACCAGCAATTTGAGCTGATTTTTCACGTTCTGTATTCTCTTGAGAACTGCCTCAGCATCAGCAGTGCCCCCTTAGTTGTCCTCATTACAACTATGTATTGCAGAATAAGATTTACTTCTCACAGTGTCACCACTCCCAGAAGCACTACCCTCTTCTTCAGACTGAGTGGCAGTGTTCTGGAGCAGGCGTTATAGGACTTGCGATCTAGTGGCCCGAGGTGAATTTTGTTTCACAGTAACCTCTAAGTGAACCTCGAACCCATTAGCCTCAGATGCGGCACTGCCCTCAGATTAGGAAGTTGTATGGGGGAAAGATTCTTCATTCTTGGTCTCCGTGGAATGTTACTTATAAAGATGAAAAGTCTTAGCATGAGTGCAAATGATTGATACACTATCGGGTACTTAGACTTCTCGTGTGTTTATCATTAGCGTGACACATTGCCTTAAGAATAAAGTCACCTAATCTATCATCATGAAGGCTCATAGAATCAACAAAACTTAGGATGCAATATTCGTAAGAGTATAACAAAATAGAAAAAAAACATCATGAAATAATGTTCACGACTGTCGTCATGGTCCTTGGAGTAAACCATGGACAGTGAAGATCTCTACGAAATCTGCGCAATATCAAAGCAGATGTGACAAACTTCATGATTTCATCATTAAGTAATGTTCACGGTTTCCTTTACAGACCGTGGAGTGGACCACGGGCAGTGAAGTCCTCCTTGAAATCTTGGCAGAATGAAAGCAGAAGTGACTAACTTCATGATTTCTTCATTAAGTAATGTTAAAGGCTTCCTTCACAGACCGTGGAGTGGACCACAGACAATGAAGTTCTCCGTGAAATATGGGCAGAATAAAAGCAGAAGTGACCAACTTCATAATTTTCTAAGGGTTGTTTACAGATAAGGTCACAGTCTGTGGATAAAACCGTGGGTCATGATTTTGTGCGTGAACTATGTTCACCCATACTATGTCATATATGTGGTCCACGGCAAGGTTCACGATATGTAGGCATTTCTATGGTTCGTGAAGTTTAGCGTGGCTAACCAACACTCAGGTTGAGACTAATATTTTCTCCATTCCCACTCAAAACACTCAGTTTATCATTTTTAAGTGTAGAACAAATGTTAACATTTTATTTAGACGCAATTACCTGATCCCCACATGACTAGCTAAAGGCTTCAACCCTAATAATCCCCAAATATTCACGTATAAATTCAACAAATCCCCCATTAAAAGCATATTTAACCAAGAAAAATAATCATTGAAGAAAATTAAAAGACCCAAAAGAAAGAATTAACCATACAACATTGTACTTACTTTAAGGATCCTGAACTTTACTTTTAGCAATATCTTGAACGAGGTAACCAGTTCACGTGACTTATCTTAGTGAATTATAGGTGGGATGGTTGGGGAAACAGTTACAGAAGAAACGGAAGAAATAAGAAGAAAGATAGAGAAAACAAATTTAAAAAGATGCAATTTTCAAACCTGAATATATTGTGCATTTTGGACGGGTCTAATCATGGAGCTATTAGGCTTTAGTGAATTAAATGCTTGAACAATAAACCTTGGAGTAGCTCGTGAAAGGCATCATGACTTGTCAACCTTCCCATAGAACTAACTTCAGTGATGAGACTTAGCAGGGATAGATGACAAACCATAAAGTCCCCTGTAAAGAAGTTCATAGCCCGTAAGACTACCCGTAGAAAGTACTTTGAATCATTTAGTTTCACCTAAAATGTACGGTAGGTCAAATGGGTCCGTATACATTACTATGGACCTTGTACTCTCCCGTGAAACCTTTATTTTGTTGCTCTACAGTAGCTTTCTTGTTTGATCTTCACTTAGACAGACAATGAAATTGCCCGTGTAAGCTACCATGGTCCGTGAGGTCTCCCGTTAGACGCAGATTGCACCATTTTTTCTGTAATTTTTTACTAATACTTCCTACACATGTCAGCACCCATTAACTATACAAACTAAAATAACACAAAAAGAAATGCAAACATACCTAAATTAAGAAATCTTGGGTTGCCTCCCAAGAAGTGCACAATTTAGCGCCGTGGCGCGACACCAGTTCCTTGATTACATAGACTTCATAAACCATGCATTCTTCCACTATCTTGGATTCATCATGGGCACCTAGATATTCCTTGATTCGTTTCCCATTAACTTTAAACTTCTCTCTTTTGTCATTTTCCCGTTCAACCGCTCTGCATTGACATACTTGGGTGACTGTAAAAGGGCCAGATAATTTAGATCTCAATTTTCCTAGAAATAAACCTAGTCTGGAATTAAGCAGCAACACCAAGTCCAAAGGAGAAAAACTCCGTTTGTCAATGTGGTTATCAAGGTATCTCTTCATCCTCTCCTTATACTATGATGATCTTTCGTATAATCTCAAATGAAACTCATTTATTTTGATTTATTTGATCTACCCTTAAATTTGCTATTTTATTCAAGTTGAGATTCAACTTCTGCAATGCCATGAGTGCTCTGTGCTCCAATTCAATAGGCAAGTTACATGCTTTTCCAAAAATCAGTTGATATGTAGACATACCAATAGGTGTTTTAAAATTTGTCCGGTATGCCCATAATGCATCATCTATCTTTCTTGCCCGGTCTACTCAGTTATCAATTACTGATTTGGACAACACTGTCTTGATTTCGCTGTTAGACACTTCCACTTGGCCGCTGGTTTGTGGGTGATATTGTGTAGCTACCTTATGCTGTTTCACCTCATATTTTATCAAAAGTTCCCTAAATACTTTGTTGCAAATATGAGAACCACCATCTCTTATAATAGCTCTTGGTTTCCCAAATCTTACAAATATATTCTTCTTTAGGAATGTTGCAACACTCTTTCCATCATTCTCAGGTAATGATACATATTCTACCCATTTGTATACATAGTCCACTACTAATACACTTATATCCATATAAACTCAAAAAAGGTCCCATGAAATCAGTTCCCTATACATAAAAAAGCTCTAACTCCAAAATGGGTGTCATAGGCAAATCATGACGCCTTGATATGGCTCCTTGCCTTTGGCATACATCACAACTTTGTACTAACTCAGTTGTATCCTGGTGAATAATTGGCTAGTACTTCCAACATTGAAATATTTTATGAGTTGTTCGAGCTCCACCATGGTGCCCACCTACAGGAGAGGAATGAAAAACTTCCAGAATAGGTAACATTTCAATGTCTGGAACACATTGCCTGATGATGTTATTAGCACATACTCTATACAAATATAGCTCATCCCAAAAAATACTTACACATATCATGTAAGATCTTTTTATTTTGTTGATAATTCAACCCCTCAGGTATGAAATCACTAACTAAGCAATTATAAAATAACTAACTAAGAAATTAGCAAAATCAGCAAACGAGGGAATGAGATCAAGAGAAGCAGCCAATGCATGTTTATCTGGAATGGATAATCTATTTCAAGCTAACTATGTTCTGTGTTTGCAACTTCCAATTTTGAAAGGTGATCCGCTACCTAATTTTCACAACCTCTTCTATCGTTTACTTCAAAATCAAATTCTTGAAGTTGTAACACAAATCTGATTAACCTTAGTTTCGCATCCTTCTTGTCCATGAGATAACCTTGAGCAACATGATATGTGTGTACTATTACTTTGATACCCAGCAAATATACTTTGAATTTCTCAAATGCAAACACCATATCAAACAGTTCCTGTTCAATGACCCTGTAATTTCGATGCGCTCAATTTATAGACTTACTAGAATAGTAAATCAGATGGAACATCTTGTTGTGCTTTTGAACCAATACAACACTTGATGTTGTTCCACTGGCATCACACATCACTGCAAATGGTTCTGCCCAATTTGGACCAATGATTACAGGGTGATTTCTCTTTTAGGCTTTCAAAGGCTGTAGGTAGGCGCCATCAAATACGAATTTCACCTCATTCTCATAAATCTTACATATGGGGTGTGCAACTTTGGAGAAAACCTTGATGAAACGCCTATAGAATCCGGCATGTCCCGAGAAGCTTCGAACACCTTTCACACCAACAGGAGGAGGCAATTTTTCAATCACATTGATCTTCACCCTGTCCACTTCAATACTTTATCTCCAAGAACTATGTCCACTTTAACCAAGAGGTGGAATTTCTCCCAGTTTAGCACCAAATTGTCTTCCTTACATCTCTACAATGCATTTCTAAACTTCAACAAACAATCATCAAAAGTATCACCTACTACAAAGAAATTGTCCATAAATACTTCGAGAGTGTCTTCAACCATGTTTAAAAAAATGCACATCATGTACCTTTAAAATGTATCTAGTGCATTACATAATCCAACCGGCATGCGTTTAAAAGTAAAAGCGTTGTAAGAAAAGGTAAATGTTGTCTTTTCCAGATCTTCTTTATAAGTAATGGATATCTTATTGTAACCAGAGTATCCATCTAAGAAATAATACCAACCTTTACCTGCTAACCTGTCCAACATTTGGTCGATAAATGGCAAAGGAAATGGTTCCTCAATGTACATCTATTAAGCTTTCTGTAGTCCATGCATACTCGCCACCTGGTCATTAGTCATTGTGGATCAAGTTCATTCTTTGCATTCGCCACCACAATCATGCCTTTCTTTTTTAGCACACATTAAACAGGATTGACCCAGTGGCTGTCACAGTTCGGGTAAACCACCCTAGCATCTAAACATTTGACTATTTCTATTTTCACCACCTTTTGCATTGGTGGGTTCAAACTTTTTTGGTACTCAATGTTGGGTATGCAATCTTCCTTAATCTATGTTTTCTGTTTGCAAATGCCTAGAGGAATTCCAATTATATCGACAATTTAATTGTCCAGCCAATAGCTTTTTTAAACCTTTGAATCACTCTAACCAGCTCTTTTACCTTTCCATCATTTAAATATGCAGCAAATATCACGGGTAAAGTGTTTTTAGTACCTAAAATTACATACCCGAGGTGATTGGGCAATTCTTTCAACTCTAAAACTAGTTGTTCCTCAATGGAGATTTGGCTGGAGAATTTGGTCGGCTTTTTAAATCCAGATCTATTTTCTTGGGAGCATAATAATGTGCTCCCATACCCTCTAAAACATTTACAGTTTCTCCATAATCAAATTGGAAATCCGCATCAAAGTTAATCAACACAACAACTAATGTTTCAACAACTATCATTTTTTCTATAGGTATTTTTAAGTAATCTTCAATAACTACTTCTATTGCAAATACCACTTCCATCTCTCATGGTTGTTTAATTGATCTGTATATTTTAAACTTGAATTCCTCTAAATTTGGCCTAAATTCCCACTCACCTGGCTCAACATCAACCAAAGCTCTTCTGGTAGCTAGAAATGGTCTTCCAAGAATTATAGGAACTTCAAAGTCTACTTCACAATCAAAGATAACAAAATCTGCTAGGAAGATAATTGTATCCACCTTAACCAAAACATCACACAAAATTCTGACTAATCACTTAACTGACCTGTCAGCTATAATCAATCTTATTGTTGTAGGTTTTGTCATTCCCAAACCCAACTTCTCATAGATGGCTAATGACATCTAATTTATGCTAGCTCCCATATCACACAAATCTTATGCAAACTTTATTGACTCAATGGTTCATGGTATTATGAACACACCAAGATCTTCATTTTCTTGAACCAGATATCTGGTTGCAATAACACTGCAATGATGCACATCATTAGAAAAATCAAGACTTACCGATCTTTTCTTGGTCAAAGTCTTTCATGAAATTGTCTTATCCTGACATTTGCTCAAGATTTTTATACTAGTGGGATATTTACTGAATGTTTCTTTAGCATGGTGATGAACTTTGTAAACTTCCCATCTTCAGCTTTCTTTTTTAGTCTTTGAGGAAAAGGAGGAGGAGGTGTAGGAATCTGTTGTAAAAGAATTTTTTCCTGGATCTCTTTCTCTTGTCCTCTTGTAAGATTTTCTATTTGTTTGAATTCTTCCAAGTGATCTACATTTGCAATTTCATCCTCCTTAGTTCAAACTTGATCTTTAACCTATTCTTCCTTGGTACTTGCAGAATTTTGGTTAGATACCACTTTACCACTTCTAGTAGTGATGTCCATGTAGTGTCCATCCTTTTTGGGATTTGGAATAGTATCACTTGGTAATGAACCATTCTTCCTCTAATTCAGAGATGCTGAGAGTTGTACATACTGTTGCTCTATTTGCTTAATAGAGGTGGTGTGAGAGTCCACCAACTGACTCATGCTTGAAAACTCACCCCTTATTTTTTTAAATCTTGTATTTGTTGATTCAACCTTTTGAAGAATCTTGGCCATCATGGAATTACCATTCACTCTTTCTATTCTACCTCGGTGAACAAATACACCACTACGATTATATCTATACCCATCTCTATTTTGCCAGTTTCCTTGTTCTCTGTTTGGTGGTCTATCATATTGACCATCCCTGTTGTAGTTCTAAACTGTATTTTTAGAATTATACACCTGATGTCCATAGTTATAATTCTGGAAACCTCCTCGCTTTCACAAGTAGTTTGCTTCCTCATCAATGTCAATGTCTTGATCTTCATATCTTCTTTGTTATCTCATATCATTGTCTTTTTTGGACTTGGACAAAATATTATTCGTTAGCAAATAAATTTGAGTTCTCAAATGTGCCATGTCCTGACCCCTTTCTTCTTCCTTTTTCCTCTGTTCAACTAACATCTCATACGTATACCCTAATTCCAATACTTCTTCATCTCTGGTGTACTATACCCTATTGTTTTTGGAAACTTCATCCAACAACTGCATGATCTGTGCAAATGCTTTCCTCATAAAAGAACCTCCATAGACTGCATCAACAACATATTTAGTCACATAATGAAGTGAACTATAAAAAGCTTGTTTAAGATTTCTCACAGTAAGATTATGGTTGGGGAATTCCTTTGAATTTTTGGCTCAACCTCAACCACGTATCATGCATCGTTTCTCATGGTATCTTATTATGTGTATTGATCTCATCCTTCATTTGCAGTTCTTTTGATTTTGGGAAGAATTGTTATAGAAAAGCTTATTTTAGTTCACTCCAAGTTCGAATTGCGTCATCTGATACCTCATTCAACCAATTAGTTTTTTCCACAGTAAGAGATAAGGGAAATAGCCCAGCTTCATGCAATTTAATTAACTCCAAGAATCTCTTAAGATTTACCGATTTCCATAAGTTTCATTAGATGATGGTTCAAATCATCACCAACTGCCCCTCTAAATATTCTTTTTAGATTTAGCAACTGTATCATTGTACTGGTGATAGTGAATTTCACCCCTGGAGGTAGTGTAGGTAACACTATAGCTCCAGTGGCTCCAGATCCATCCAAATCAACATCATCCTCACCATACATCAAGTGAGTTTGATGTTGAACTCTACCCCGTTGGGATAGAGGTGGAAGATGAGGAGGGATTACATTATCTCTGTACTATCTAATCCCCTAGGTGGGACTAATCCATCATTTTGATGCACATGTGGTGCATCATCCAGTTTAGTCTCTGGGCCCAATCTCTACCTGTAAGCCTCTTGTTCTTGCACATTAACTATCTTGCAAAGGTTTTTCTCGAGCTCTGGGTCGTACGAAAGAAAAAAGGCTCGCCTACTTCTTGTGTTGGGAATGCACAAACACATTTATCTGTGATAGATCAAAACAACAACACAAGTGAAATTAGCAAATTATAACTACAAGTTGAATACAAGCTAGTAAAACATTCCTGAAATGCGATTCCCCGACACCGGCACCAAAATTTGATACGTCCAAACTTACACCTCAAATGAAAGTGTAAACGGGCGTTGTCACTTTACAGAACTCAACTATAGTTGAGATCCTTCCCACAGAGAATTTTTTTAGAGATAATGTTTTTATTGTTGCTCTTATCAAATTGTTGTTACTATCTCCCAATGAATTTAAACAAAAAGTAAAACTTTTGTATGAATAGTAAGCATCAATTTCTAAACTTAATATCAAGATTTCAAATCTATTGTATAGACAGTGACTATGTATACGTTTTTCTATTGATTAAGAGAAAACTAGGTTAGTGTTCACTTTTACAACATCTATAAAACTACTCTGCTGTATAAGCTTCTATCAATCATAACTTCACAAAGCTCAGCGAATAAATTTTATCTAATGATTCTAAGCCTTATTATACAATAATAATTTATATTTTCTCGAACTACGAAGGATTCTTTTATTAAGAACTTGCTTAATTTGATGTGAATATAAAGTTATTTTCTCTCAATCAAAGTTATTTTCTCTAAAATCTAACTTTAACTTCAATAATGTAAAGAGATCTCTAATTTTTCCTATGAAGTACTTCTTTCAAAAAATTACTTGATTTAGGGTAGTCTAAAGCGTGCACTTATTAGACCAAATTATTAACAAAGCTTTAATCTCAAGAACCTGTACAATTATTGCTCTACGCTCGTTTTATAGGGTCAAGTTTATAGTATCATCATATATCCACACACATGATTTAAATGCTTAGAGACTCATAATTCTTCATATATAACAATTGAGAACATAATTTTGAATACATACGATAGAAAATTGTAACTCAAAAACAACTTTGATAATCTAAGAGTCAAACATTCTCTTGTTTCCAAGTAATTTGAAAACAAGATAGGCTCTAGAAGTTCTCAAGTTCTCCCCATTATCTTTCATAAAATAATAGTGACCTAAATAAAAATGACAAAAAAAGTTTTAAAAAGAGACGTAATATAAATAGGACTGCATGGTCACTTTTCGTTCACGGTCCCCATCACATCCCGTGAAAGGCATATTCATACAATTGTCCGTGGTCTTTCCTTAAAATCTACAGAACACTTAATTTTAGTTGCTCTCTGAAACCATGTTCACGAAAAGAATCATGGACCTTCAAAGTTATTACGATCCGTTAACACGTCCGTAGTCTT
Source organism: Solanum lycopersicum (assembly GCF_036512215.1). Classification (NCBI taxonomy): domain Eukaryota; kingdom Viridiplantae; phylum Streptophyta; class Magnoliopsida; order Solanales; family Solanaceae; genus Solanum; species Solanum lycopersicum. The sequence continues at coordinate 18,178,030 of NC_090809.1, read as the reverse complement.
CACTTGAACTTTTTAATGTCTGGACACTTTTAATGCTCTCTGGAATCTTGTCGAAGGAGAGAATCACGAACTAATCAAAGTTATTAAGGTTTGTTGATATGTCCGTAGTCATCACTTTACCTTTCTCAAACTTTGGACACTTCGCACTACTCTATAGAATCTTGTTGACGGATAAAATCAGCGACCGTAAAATTTATTACGGTCTTTGAAGATGTTCGTCATCTTTATTTAAACTTTGTCAATCTTTCGTCTTCAGAATCCCGCTATTGTCATCACACTTCACCATCACTTTCATGGTTTGTGAATTGGACCACGAACCGTCAAGATGGTCGTGATTTACTTCTACTTCTCTTGTTCGTCTAGCTCTTCCTGCATCATCAACAAACACATCAAATTATACAAAATACACTCGATTATAGTACTAGTTCTTTGTTTTTAAGCATTAAATTGTACTTGGATATCCGGTACATCAAGTATAAATTGACTTAGACATGTTTTAAGTAGTATCTTATAGGGTCTATTTTAATGCTGAACCTAGACTTGCCAAAAAGGTAGTATCACTTAGGGTTCAACCTATTAAAGGACAAAGTTGTGCAAAGAGGAGTACCTCCTAGAGTCTATGGTTAAAAGAGATGGAATAGTTTCCAATCAAGAAGTAAGAGTATGAGGACACAAAGGTTATACTTAGTATGAGTGGTATCATGGGATTCTACTAATGCCTCCCACAAGTATGACTCAAGGTTATCTAAGAAAGAGTTATTATGAGTGAAGTATTTTATGATAGGGTTGTGCTATATTTTCCTTCTGTGATATTTTTTACTAAGGCTGGTAGTTCCCTCATCTATATGAAGTAAGCTAAAGAGAGAGACTAAAGTAGGGAAATTTGACTATGTTGACTTCAAGGTTACTCTTAGTTGGAAAGGTAGTATAGGATGCATTTCATGCATTAGACAAGTGTTCCTTGAGGTTATTTAGGAGTATAGTACTCTCATGACATGAAAACCTAGGTCTTGACTATGAATATGGACTATGTACAAGAATGACCAAATAGAGGTAGTTATGTTGCGTAGTATTATGGGATGCTATCATTGCCTTGCACAAGTATGGTTTGAGGTTGCTTATGAAATAGTTCATTTACAATATGAAAGACTAAAGTTTGAAGTATGTAAATATGAAATTCTAAGTAAGGGATATACTATGAACATTATGTATCTCCTATACGCATTTAATATGCCTTATATTGACTTATGATCATATGATACTTATGATTGAGATTGTGCTACGACTATTTGATTATCTCTTATGTTTATGACGTATGTTGACTGACCAATTTTAGATGATCTTATGATATTTGTTAGCTTTCATACTGGTACATATCGTACTAATTAATATTGTCTACATTCTAATCAAATGTAGGGTTTTGGAGATTGTCCTTTGGAGGCTAGGTTTCTAGGGAACAAGAAGAGTTAAAGATTTTTGCGAGTCCTAATATATTCAAGGATAAACCCCTTATGTTTCCTGATACGGTAAAATTACACCTCACTAAGGAAGTATGAGTGGTTGTATCAAGTAAAGAACCCAACCATTAGGTTGGTATCGACTTCCAAGAAGAAAATGGCTTAGACTTAACTTCAATATACGATCACTTCTATTTAGTCAAGTCCTTTCAGAATAAAGGTAATTTAACAGGGGGTGGGGTCGTGAAACAAAAGTCTTTTAATATCTCTAAGTAAAATAATTAACAGTAGTAAATCTTTAATGTTTATCAAGTTGTGAAAGAAACTAAGGTGTAACTGTTCCCCATAGGTTCATAACGTCGTATTCCTAGCAATAACAATTCTTCTATAGTTTTTTGCATGAAAAGTGATAAGTTAGGTATCTCTGAATCTTTGGTCCACTAGTTAGAGAATTTTACTCCGTAACTTCATTTGGCTACGTGTGTCTAAGCTACTAACCCTTATGTTTACTTCATATTAAGCATCATACTAGATGTATGGCTTAGTTATTACTTCGCACCAATCGAGACTAGCCTATTCGATAGTATCCCACTAAATCTATGTTGATAATTCTTTTCCTATTAGCTATCTTCTTGGTCTGGCAAGTAGCAATAAGGCAAGTTCTAACGCGTGCACTCATTGAAAAGACTTCTAAGCAAAAGAATTATCAATACATGCAATAACCTATTTGAGAATTGTTATTAAGCCATGTTTAGTTTGTTAATCACCAACTATTCCCACAACCCTAGTTGTGGATTTAGCTACCCATGCATCGAAGAACACAATTCATAGTTAATAAACAATAAATCATGAACTTACTTTGACAAATCCAAAGAAAATCTAGAAATTCAACTTGAAACAACAAGAAATTACTTCAAAATTATATCTAGAAATATGAATTAATGACGAAGTTACAAAAAGGCAATCTCCAAAAACAAATTAAGAATAATAGAAGAAGAATCCAACCCAAAAAATGAGGTTTTACACCCTATTTATAAAAAAAAAATTTCTAAATTAAAAAGAATAAAAAAAAGGAAACTTGTCCAAAAACGCGACTGTAATCGACAACCCCGCTAGACGGTCCGTCGATGAAATGATGGGTTGTCCGTTGCCTCTCACACTCTCGAATTAGCATCTTTTTTTTCATCCATTAGTTGACACCTTATCTAATTCAATCGACGGACCAACAACATTATCCCTTGATGCGTCTACGGTCCGTTGATGCCTTCCGTTGTTCCATACTTAGAATTTCTTCAACTTCTGGTACTGGGACTATCTCTGAACTTAACGATGATACAATAGGATGGTCCATCGATCAATCGACAAACCATCTATCCTTTCATATCCCCACGCTTGATAAGATTTCCTTGAGTTTCTCCATATGCCTGAAATTTTTGTCGACGGTCATCATCTACGGTCTGAAAGCCTTAGTGGGTCACCTCTACACTTAAATCTCTCTTGCCTTCTTGTTTTTGGTTTTTGACACCTTTCCTGCAACATAAAAGATAAAAACATGATAAAACTACTACAAAAAGGCTCTAGACACACACCAATCTTAAGGAAAAAGAATTGAAAGTATTAAAACTTTATGGTACATCAACACCCTCAAATTAAATTCGCTATTTGACCTCAAGCGACACACTATTGCTCCACACAACACTTTTTACAAAATTATCCTCTTTTAAACTTTCGCAATCACATGGCGCTATCAATCCCAACTTTTTATTTGCTTTAGTGAATGCTTCTAATCTTAGGCTTGACAAGATAACTCATGTGGATCTGACCATGACATAAACTCACCATGCACCGAAACCTCTACTCTTTTCCCTCTCGCCAAGTTACCAACTTTCTGATATTGCAACTAGTTCCCTCACTTCAAAAGAAATCCTCCTTTTTCGTACAATGATTTTAACTTGGTGTTCAGGGATCATTATTAAATACTCACGCTCAAAAAAAATTCACAACTAGTTAGTACTTGTCGCCATCGTCTTGCCTTTATTTTTTAGTACTTATGTTCACCACATTAGACTCTAGGATCACGATAGGACTTTCTTGGCTTGTAACGTAGGCTCAAGCCCAGGTATGGTACATATGGGTACATTTTATTGACTTTTTGCCCTCTTTGACATTATGACTAAGTGTCCTACCTTTTTTATTATCTCTTATGCCCTATTTTCTTTTCTTGTTATCTTTTCCTTGGTGGAAGTGCCTCTTACTTCTTTTTTTTTCAACTCATTTTTATTTATCATTTCATTAAATTGATTATTTTGATTGAGTCACTTCTTTTGATCACTTTTTCTTTACTTTTCCACACTACTCTTTTAATACCCACTTTTAGTGTCATTACTCCTAACAGCCACCCTGAATTTATAGCTTTGCCATGAGTCGAGGTACACTTTACACAAGGTCGGGTCAAGGCCAAGACGAGGTCAATTTCTGCATTAGCCACCCTCAACTTATGCTTTTGACCTACGTTGAGATGCACATGCCCAAGAAGGGACCAGGGCCAACACACTATACCCAGCGAAGGTGAGTTGGTGAAGAAAAGAAATATTTATTATAGGCTCAACATAATTGTATCAAAACGTAATAAAAATTTCTTTTGATTCACTTTATTTTTGTTTGTTATTTCGAACAAGGGCCTATTATCATTTCCTAGTTGTCTAACACAGATTCTTTTTGTAGGACCAACTGGGAATGTTTTAGATAGGTACCAACATGGAACAATCAAACTTTCTCACACTCTCTTGACACCTCATTACCCTACCAGATTGTCAGACACCTACTTTGAGTGTTCGTTTGAGGGTCATGCAGTGGGTGCATCTCTATGTCATGATTAGAGAAAACACATTCAACTTTTTTATACCTATTCATGCAAACATTTTCTTAGAACGGGATGTCATTCATTCTTATCCATCGTGCTTCATATTTCACTTTCATACTTTATACAAGTTATGACATGCTAGTCTCTTAGGGCAAAAGGACACAGGCGAGAACCCCAAAGAGAGGATCGTGAGTTGGGCTACTCAGACTTCAACCTAACACTCACTTTTTATTTACCCACCTCCAAATTAAAAAAATACAATTGTCCCCAATGCACAAGAAATATAAAGGCATGGTGGTAGGTGAAACAAACTTGAGGTGCATAGCACTGATGATCAACAAGCAGGCGGGTTTGGTTTCATGGAACCCGCAATCTCATTAGTAGGGTCAACCTCAATGGTGCCCACAACAATCTCCGCCCCCTTAATGATGCTCCTCCCAATAGAGTTAGGTCTTGAACTAGATGTCCTAGGACCCAACTCTTGAGCCCTCATCTGACAGGTCTCCTCATCAATCAAAGAGTCTCTCCTCGCAGCCTCAATTTTTGCCCTTTCTTTATTCCTTGCACGGGAATCCTCTCCCTCAGTGGTGTGGCTGGAACGCTCTTGGCACGCTCACGTGGCCCAGGTTACGGTGCAGAGTGGGCAGTGAATATTATAGCAAGCATTGTGTCCTCCACTAGCTTTATAGTTGTAGTCTCGGGCTCAACTGCCCTCATTTCCAGGATATTGCCATCATCCGCCTACAAACTTGACACAACCTCTTGAAGATTAGTAAATGCAATGGTGGGGGATAGGCGTGCAATAATTTGCAACTCAAATGCATTAAAGAGATGGTTAACTGTCTGAATCTTCCACTGCGTCTATTGGGCCATCCTCTTCTCAATCCGGTCCTCAGCCTCGTCAATGGATTTCTACATCCAAGGCTGGATATGATGCAGCAGGGTGTCTATCTAGGCCTCTAACTTTTGGACCCTTATGATTGGGACCTATGTTTCAGACGGTAGAGTAGATCGAGAGGAACTAGGTGCTCTACCAGTGACACTCTACTAGTGAAAGGGAGGACTCGGCCGTTCAGGCATCACTGGGATCAGAAGTAGAACGATCATCCCCTTGGGTTAATTGAACCGTATCTGCCAAATTCTCACTCAGCGGCTGCTACTCAACTTTAGGCCCTCTCCATGGTGTTGTCATATTGGCCTCATCCCTGATGAGACCTATATCAACAGTCCTCGCCAGAGTTTGGAGGGAATCACGGTGACAAATGTGCACTCTAACGTCCCTGCATAAGTGGAAGATCATACAAGCAAATGGGTAAGTAGTAGAGGACTTAAAAGCCCTCTCATGTATCTCTAAGATCAATAACTTTGAAAAGTGGATCTTCAACCCGACCACCAATGTGGATACCAATACCGCTTTATCCCATGTAAGAATGTTATCTGCTTACGTGGGAGATAGGCGGTGGCTGACTAACAACTAGAAGAATTTGGCTGTGAAAAAAGTGAAGTTAGCCTTCTTTATAAGGCCGTTGGGGTCTAACACCTTGTCTGCTCCCTCATCGTCAATGGACAGATGTTGTGTAAGCCACCTCCTGGTGGAATCTCTTTGATCTATGGTCCTCTGAAATTGGACACGCTTGACCAGACCCCAACTTTAATCAAAATCTTGAGTAAGGGAATCTCCCATAGCATCAATGGGCACACTGTACAAGAAACGACAGATAGAAGTAGAGAAATGTTCACCTGGTAGCCTCAAAGTAGAACCTCTGTGTGTGGGTGTTGTTTGGCAGATCTCACCCGCCTGTCTAAAGAACCACTGAGAGTGGCAACATATGAGGCGTAAAACTCTCGAATAATCTCCTCACTTTATGACCCCGGACTCTTAGTCATCCAGTCGATCCTATGGCAGGTAAAAAGGATATTCATATCAGGGACTGTGTGAAGGCTCCCTATAATAACTCTCCACTCGATTTTCACCAAAAAAGCATCATTCCCTTGTCATTATGAAGTTTGCGTCCTTGTAGACCTGATACAAACTATCTACGCACCACCAGTTTTTCTAATTAAGAACCTGTGTAGGGATATCATCCTGGGGTGTCAGAGAAGACTTTGAAATATGAGCCTCATCAAAATGAGGCTTGGTGGGAAGGTAACTCTGGGTGAGTGGATCCAGATGATCCAAAATCGGAGGCAGTGTCCTGATTTGACCCCGTAGTGTGGGCCAGCTCTAAGCCTAATGCCGCTTTAGAGACAGACACTTCTTTAGAACCCGAGGCTGACCTAGACAATGTGCCGGTTAGTGTGCGCTCCTCATCAAACTGGGAGGCAGTGACTAAATAAGAAGCCACCTTATTGGGGGTAACCCGAGTGGCTCGTTCAGCTGGATTAAGGGTACGGGTTACTGGTGGCACATATTCAGGATCTCGGTCATCTTTTGAAGTTCTAATCATCCGACAACATGGTTCCACAGACTTGGGCATGTCTCTAAAATAAACGATGTTTGGCTTGGTGGCCATTTGTACCTATAACACAGTTTTCAATCTTATAGAAATCAACTACACACCAAATACAAATAAACTAGAAGAAGGAAACACAAAGCACATTCCTGTTCAGAATGCAATACTGGTTGACGGGCACTACCAACAGCCTGTTAATGAATCAACTGTTCATCGATATTGTCCGTCGTTGGACACTTGGAAATTTTTTAGATTTTTCATTCTAAAGACGTCTTCGTTGGAAATGACGAACATGCAAAATGGACAATCGATCAATTGATGAACCGTAGTCCACTTCCATTGTCTGACACTTAGAATAATTTTAAATACTCTCAAAATAGGGTCTCAATTGAAAATGAAGGCCGTGCAGACCAGTCCGTCAATCAATTAGCGGACATTATTCCACTTCCGTCGTTTTAAGGTTGAATACTTTTATGGTTGCCCAATCAACGGACCCCATCGATGGCCTGTTGATCCAATGATGGTCCGTAGATGGGTTCTCGTGTTGTTGGCCTGAGACAGATTTCAGACCTTGTTTCTATCATTAAATTTTGACAACTTGCAGACCCGCATAAGTTTACACAACACATAGCAACAATTAAAAGACCATATATTTATCCTTAGGGTTTCTTTTTTGCAAGGTTCATTCTCATATTCAAAGATAATACCAAACCCTAAGTCGGATAATCTATAACTCATTTCAAACTGAATATAGCACTACCTATTAACTTTCTATCATTCTAATGGACATTTTACCCAATTTTTAACAAGAACAAACATAGAATTTTTTCTGTAAGTCAATACCCACATTCCAATTTATGTTTCCAACATAAATTGAACGAGAATTTATCAAGCAAAGAGAATCCAAATACCTTAAAATAGTAGTGGAGTGATTGGGTAAGTGATCTTTTGAACAACTTATGTGCCCGCCTTTGCACACCAACCGGAGAAATCAAGAAGAACTAAGTAGTATTTGAGAATAAGAAGGTTTTGAGGATTTGAGAGAATTTGGGATTTTTGGGAATATGATAAGTTTTGAAGGAAGAGATATGGTGTTATGATAAAAAAAAAGAAGGAATTAAGGGGAGAGAAACATTTGAGAAATAATTTAAAAAGGTTTTGTGGTTAATGAACGGTTTTGGAATGACGACACCCGGTCGACGGTCTGTAAGTCAGTCGACGGATCGTCGATTGAATCGTCAATTACATATAGGCATAGAAAAAATTTAAAGACACACCTGGGATATACTGACACCATCTACGGTCCGTCAATGAAACAACGGTCTGTCGATGGGGTCTGTAATTTTGTGCACCAGACCATTTTCTGTCGAATTCCTTACATTGTTAGAAAGCTTTATGGCTTAAACCTACTTTGACACGTAGTCCACAACCACAACTATATATTTCATCCCTTGAGAACTCACAAACGGGCCCATAATATCAATTCCCCATATATCAAATAAATCATTCAATAGAATAAGATTTAAAGGGAGCTCTTGCCTCTTCGAAATTCCTTCATCTCTTCGACACCGATCACATGAATTGACGAACTCATGATAATCTTGATCTATGGTTAGTCAATAGTACCCACGCTGTAAAATCTTGTGGGAAGTGTGGATACCACTATGGTGCCCACCCATAGGCGAGGAGTGGCATGCCTCTAAAAAACTTAACATCTCAACTTACGGCATCCAACTACGTATAATCACATCACCACAAAACCCGTATAAGTAAGGCTCATCCCAAAAGAACTTTTTCACATCATGCATGAACTTCTTCCTCTGATGGAAGGACAAGTCTGGTGGGACTATAACACTGTCTAGAAAATTTGCGAAATTGGATAACCATGGAATGAAGTCATAAGAAGCGGCCAATACTTCCTCATCAAGGAAGGTATCATTAATTTTAGACTTCTCACCCAACTCCCGCATAGCTTCATCCTCCAATCTAGACAAGTGATCGGCGACTTGATTTTCATTCCTGTTACTATCTTTTACCTCAAACTCAAACTCTTGCAATAGTAGCTACCCTCTAATCAACCTTGGTTTTTCATCCTTTTTTGTCATCAAGTATCTTAAAGTGGAGTGGTCGGTATGCTTTATGAGTGTCGTGCCAAGCAAATAGGAGCAAATTTTTCAAAAGCAATTACCACCGCAAGAAGATCTTATACAGTTAGAATGTAGTTATTATGTGTTTGATTTAGTTCCTTACTTGCATAATGGATGGGGGCAAAGGATTTTATCCCCTTTTTTACCAATATCACACCAAGAGCAACCCTACTAGCATCACACATCACCTCAAATGGCTTACCCCAACCAGGAAATAATTGATGGGGTAAACACCAACTTCTCCTTCAACTCTCCTTACGCCTTCAGGCATGATTCGTCGAAATAGATTTTACATTTCTTTTCAAGTAATTTGCTGACACGATGTACAATTTTTGAGAAATCCTTAATAGACCTCCAGTAGAAGCCCTCATGTCCTAGAAAACTTCACACACCTTTTATAGAGATGAAGTCTCTCATTAACTTCAACTTTTGCTCGATCAACCTCTATCCCCTTATCTGACATGCGATGGCCCAATACTATACCTTCTTTCACCATAAAGTAAATTTTTTCTTAATTTAGCACAAGATTACAATCGTCACGTCTTTTGAGAATCTCATCCAAGTGACTAAAAACCGATCAAAGGAGAAGCTAACAATTGAAAAGTCATCCATAAATACCTAAATAGTGTCCTCCACTATCGGATAATATCGACATCATACATATCTGGAAAGTTGTTGGTCCATTGCATAAACCAAACGGCATCCTCTTGAATGTTAATATCCCATAAGGGCAAGTAAAGGTGGTTTTCTATTGATCCTCCGAGGCAATAGAGATTTGATTTTAACACAAATATCCATCAAGAAAACAATACCATCCTTTTCTTGCGAGTCTATCTAACGTCTGGTCCATGAAGAGCATAGGGAAATGGTCCTTCACAGGTCATGTATTAATTTTATGGTAATCCATGAAACATTCCACTAGTCACTGTCCTCATTGGAACAAGCTCATTCCTCTCATTGGTCACTACTGTCATTCCTCTCTTTTCGGCCACACACTGAATAGGGCATACCCAACTACTATCTACAATAGGATATATGACTCCGACATCCAGCCACATAATGATATCCTTCTTCACTACCTCTTGCATAGGTTGATTCAACCATCTCTGATGCTCAATACTTGGCTTGTAATTGGGCATGAGTTGGATTTTGTGTGAAAAAATACTGGGAGGTATCCAAATAATGTGCGCAATAGTCCAATGGCTCGTTTGAACCTCTTCAAAACATCCAAAAAACACTCTATTTGTTGCACACTCAAATCTAATGTAATGATTACCGGTAAAGTTTCATATCTACCCAAGAATACATATTTTAGATGAGGTGGCAGAGCCTTAAGCTCTAATTTTTGTGCGTCCTCAATAGATGGTCTCATGGGTTGAGACTCTTGACGATTCATATCTAACTCAAATTTCTTTTGTTTGGACCAATATTCTCTTTGTTCAAGTGACGCAAGCAAAGACCCATACTCTTCAATACCATCACCCTCAAAATTTATGATCACTGCCGCTAGTGCCTCAACACCTAGGTGCTCTTAGATTTGTACCTCAGACATGCTCTCATCCCTGTTGGATTTAGCAAATACCATTTGGAGCTCATTACTCTGCTTCATGGGCGTACAAATGTTTAATATTGCTTCTTCATTGTTCAACCTATAATTCATTTTCCTTTGTCCATATCAACTAAGGCGCGACCAGTAGCAAGAACAACCTCCCAATAATAATAGGGACCTCAAAGTCCACCTCATAGTCAAGAATCACGAAATTGACCAAAAATATAAACAACGCCACTTTCATGAGCACATCATGAAGTATCCCAATGGGCCTCTTCACTGTCTGATCGGCCATCAATAACTGCAATGCAGAGGGCTTTGGGTAACCCAAACCCAAATTTTTATAAATGGATAGAGGCATGAGATTTATTCTTGCACCTAGTCACATAGTGCATTGGAAAATTGTAATAAATCAATGGTACATGGAATAGTGAAAGCGCCCAGATCTTCCTTCTTTTGCACAAAAGACCTTGTAACAATAACAATATAATGCCGCATTCGATTATCATCCTCAAAATTTACCGATCTCTTCTTTGTACATATATCCTTCATAAACTTGGCATAACTGGGCATTTTCTCCAAAGACTCTATCAAAGGGACATTGATGGAATGTTGCTTTAACATAGGGATAAAAAGCCGATATTTACCATCCTCAATCTTCCTCTTCATAAATGTAGTCATCCGCTGGTGGTGGTGGTTTAGTCAAGTAATTTCATTTATTTTACTTTCTCTGCACCTCCACTGACATGTTTCAATACCAAACCAAGATGAGTTCTCATTTAAGCCATCTCTTCACAAAGCTCATCTGCGGCCAGATTGTGTGTAGCTTACACTGAAAAGGTGTTTCTCCTAGTATCCGACTTTCTAGTACTCTAAGATTTATTGTGCGACATATTTTCTCCAACTTCTCTGCAATCTCTGCATATATTAACTCACCATAATAAACACCCGCAATAGTATCAAGCACTGCTTTAATATTATCATCTTTTCCCCAATAGAAGTACTCTTTCACCGACTCATCATTAATGTGGCAGTTTAGGACACCTCTCACGAACGCAGTAAATCTATTCTACGAGATACTTACCGACTCCCTAGGTAGTGCCACAAAGTTGTTCACTCTATCTTTATGGTTGATATTTTTGTACACCGGGTAGTACCGTGCTAGGAACACATCCCTCAACTAATCCCAAGTAAAAATATAATTATAAGTCAACTCAGTAAACCATATGGTGGCCTCTCCCGTTTGTAATAGAGGGAATACTCTCAAACCGATAATGTTCATGTCTAACTCTAGCCTCCCCACATAACTCTTGCATACCGACTCAGTTTGTCTATGTGAGCATGGGGATCCTCAAATGGTAGCCTTGAAAACAAACCCCTCGTGGTGAGCATATGCATCAAACTACTTGTTACCAAGAATGGGTGCGCCTGCGGTAAAGGAGGTATGACAAGAGGCCCATCAGAATCAATGATATTTACATTTCCCTTAAAGAACTCTTGAGGGCGTGGGACGGGAGGTTGCATCATACACCAAATTTTCCATAACTATTTGATTGTGACCATCAACCGGTGTGGAGGCTGACGATTGATCCCATCACCTAGATTAGCTTGATTCTACTGATTAAATATTCTTCGAAGTTTACATTTAAGTTCAACATCTAATGGAAGTATTGGGTCTCCTGGGCTCCGTGTACTTGGCATACACCAGAGCTAGACTTGAGAGAAACAAAAACAATAGAAAAAAAAGTAAAAGCAGGAAATTGTTGACTAAACTTCAGCACTGTTATTAAGGGTAATATAAAATCCACTTTCCCCGGTAGTGGCACCAAAATTTGATATGCTAAAATTATACCTCCCTAAATATGTATAAGCGGTGGTATCAAGTAAAGAACTCAACTATTAGGTTGGGGTTGATCCCACAAGGAAAATGGTTTAAACTTAACTTTATTGTATGATTACTTCTATTTAGTCAAATCCTTTTCGAAAACAGTAATTAAAGGGGGTTTTGCGAAACAAAAGTATTAATATCTTTATCTAAAATAATTAGCAAGAGTAAATCTTTAGTGTTTATCATGTTGTGAGAGAAAGTAGGGTTTAAGTATGCCCCGTAGGTTCATAAGGCCGTATTACTAGCTATAACAATTTTTCCCTAGTGTTTTGCATGCAAAGTGCTAAGTTAGGTATCTCTATATCCTTGGTCCTTCATTTAGAGAATTTTATCCCGTACCTTGTTCTGACTACATATGTCTAAGCTACTAACGCTTACCTCTACTTCTTATTAAGAATCATATTCGATGTATCACTTAGTTATTACTTCACACTGATAGAGACTAGTCTATTCGGTAGTATCCCACTAAATCTTTGTTGATAATTCTTTTCCTATTAAATACTTCCTTGGTCTAGCAAGTAGTAATAAGGCTATTGCTAACGCATTCACTCGTTAAAAAGACTTCTAAGAGAAAGAATTATCAATGCATGCAATAATCTATTTGATCTTTGTTATTAAGCTACGTTTAATTTGTTAATTACCCAATATTCCCACAACCATAATTGTGGATTTAGTTACCCATGCATAGAATAACACAATTCATAGTTGATAAATAATAAATCATTAACTAACGTTGACAAATAAGAAGAAAATCCATAAATTCAACTTGAAACAACAAGAAATCACTTGAAAACCAAATCCGAATTTCGAATGAATGTCAAAGTTTCAAAAACCCCTATCTCCAAAAATAAACTAAGAATAATAGTAATAGAATCCAACCGCAAAAAGGAGGTTTTACACCCTATTTATAACAAAAATTGTCATAATTAAAAGGAATCCAGATAAGAAAAGTTGTCCAAAAACAACGTTGTAATTGAGAACCCCCACAGACGGTCCGTCGATGAAATGGTGGATCGTTGACTGCCTCCGTTAGTCAAGACTTAGAATCTTTTTATTCATCTTCTACTGGAATCTTCTCTGATTTAATCAACGGACCAACAACACAGTCCGTCGATGTGTCTACGGTCCGTCAATGTATTTCGTCTCTCCATACTTAGACTTTCTTCAACATTGGTACTAGGACTATCTCTGAACATAACAACGATTCAACAGGATAGTTCGTTAATCAATCGACTGACCTTCGATCCTTCTATAGCCCCACACTTGGTCAAATTTCCCCGATTTTCTCCAAATGCTTAAATTTTTAGTTGACGGTCACCATCTATAGTCTGCCGATGATCTTTGTGGCTCACCACTATGCCTAAATCTCAACTGCCTTCTACGTTTTGGTTTTGGACACATATCCTGCAAAACAAAGATAAAATTATGTTAAAACTACTATAAAAATTCTCTAAGACAGACCAATTTTAAGTAAAAATCATTGAAAGTATCGTGAATTCACTTTACATCATTTCCATATGTACTTTATTTGTGTTTTTAAACATTATATGGTCTACGTACGAAGACTTTTATTCAAGAGTTTTAATAGATGGTTTGTGACAAAGTTGTAGTAACGACTTTCACATGTTATATGAAAATGTTTTAAATTGTATTGTTCTAAATAAGTTTTAAATTTTCCATACTTATCTATTATCTTATGTTACGATTATGCTAAGGTATTGTGTGGGACACCTTCGGGGTTGAGTACGCCATGTTATGTCTAAGGGGTACCCCTGAGTCATGACAAACTTGGTAATCAAAGCAAAAGGTTTAGAATGGATCTAGGAATGTCTCAAACTATGTCTAGTAGGGTATTGGTCATAAATGTGAAGAACTTCACATTCATGAATAGGAGGCTATCAGATATTTAAGAAATCTCACTTCTTCATTCTCTTTGTTGTTCCATAGAGTTTGGCTTCAGTAGGACCTTTTTATAATCCGTGCCCTAATGTTTTTCAAGGTATGGTTAACATAAGGGAAAATTCTGGGATATATTAGGAAGACAATATGGAACAAGAGTTTCCTCTCCAAGCACCTCCTTAAGTTCCAGATAACCCTCCATATAGGAAATAACACCTTAGCAGAGTTTAGGGCATCTATAAAATGTTTGCTCCAGTCTTGATGATGGAATTGAATAGGGAAGTGGTGGCTCCGGAAAACCTAATAATTGGGATGTGTGCTTCTAGAATGATGGAGTTTTGGAGGATGAAGCCTCCAGACTTAAGTGGATCTAAGAGGGATGAGGATCCAAATTGGTTCATAGAAGAGGTTTATAAGACACTTGCAATCATGGGGTTGACTTTTATATAGTAAGACAAACTAGTTTCTTATCAATTGAAAGATGTTTCCCAAATTTTATATGAACAATGGAAATATAGTAGGAAAATAATAGTGGGTCCCATAGAATGGGATATGTTTCAGTCGTATTTTTATTTATAGAATGTTTCCTCAGGATTTAAGGAAAGCTAAGATGGAAAATTTCATAAATCATAAGTTACATGAGTGTTAAAGAGTATGCCTTTAAATTCACCCTCTTGTCTAAGTATGCACGATCCATAGTGACAAATCTAAGAGATAAGATGAATAGGTTTTTATCGGGTGTGTCTGACATGGTAGCCGAAAAATCTTGTACGGCAATGCTTTTTGACAATATGTATATCTCACTCCTCGTGAGTTATGCCTAACAAATTGAAGAGAAAAAAACTCAACGAAGAGACATCAAGGGAACAAAATAGGTCTAGGTCGTATGAGGGAGACTTTTCTAGTGTTAAGTTTGATTGACAAGGTAGGCCTAAGTCTAAACAAAGGTAAACCAGTAAGATTCTTCTAACACCTATAGGATTAAAAAAGAGAAAGGTAGTGGGTCTCCATTGCCAAATCCCACTTGCACCAAGTGTGGGAGGTTTCACTATGGTAAGTGCCTATCTAGCTTGAATAGTTGTTATAGAAGGAGGAATATGGGCACAAAATGAGATATTTTAAGGTTTTTAAGTCTAAAGGAACAGAGGGTAAGAAGTTTTATTGTATTGGTGTTGATTAGGAGCCTCAAAACAAGAATAGATTTTATTCTCTCCGATCAAGGGAACATCAATATTGATTTTCTCATGTACTTTTTGGTATGTTTTTGATGATTTAGTAAATTTAGTCATAATACATGTTAATATACTCATAATAATCAAAATCAATCATAAATAAAGTAATTCACAAGATCAATTTCGTTTTGGAAGAAAACCCACTCGAATTTCATCTTTTTGAAATCAATTTGTAGGAACCCTTTGGGAAAAGAGATCCCAAAGGTGAAAGAAATCCCATACCTTGATAAAACTTGATATTTTGGATAAACTTTATCCTTTTAAACCCTAAAAACACTCCTTAGCTTGGTATTATATGGTGTTATGCTACATGGGAGAGAGAAAGAAGATAAAAGGAAGAGTAATTGGGTTTTGGGGATTATGAGGGTTAGGTTAGTTTAATTAGGTTAGGGTCTTTATATAGGTCATTAAATAACGAAATAAGACCTCCCTTAACCCCTAACTAATTAAATAACCACCTAATTAATTAACTAAACTAATCTAAAAAATGGTAGTAAATACATTCTTGACAGATTATACACCGATCCATGCCCCGTTTGTCAATCGACAACCAAGGGACCAACCGTCCTGTTGCTCTGTAGTGCACGACAGAGACTGGTTTCAATGGATCCTTGGACAAAATGGATAAGTGTCCATCGACGTCCTGTCTATTGGACCACGCCTTGTTAGTGGCCTTCGTTTGTGACGCTGTCCCTTGACATGTTTTAGCCACTTTTCCAAGGATCCTCCTCAAGGGCCCTAGGTTTGTCTTTTACCATTCCTAGAAATCTAATGTGGTTTCGGATGTGTTGATCCTAGTGTCTATGGTTAGTGTGACTCATGTGGTTGATTATAAGAAATAGTTAGTAAAGGAGGTTCATAGGTTGTCCCGGTTGGGTGTCAAACTAGAATAATCTTCAAAAGGTGGTTTCATTGTTCATCATAACTCTGAGTCATCTTTATTGGTTTATGTGAAGTTCAAGCAACATTTTGATCCTCTATGGATGTATTTGAATGAGTCGGTTCTTAGGAAGAATAATGAGTATTTCTCCCAAGGGAATGATGGAGTATTTAGGTACCAAGAAAGGTTATGCGTGTCGTATGTGGACGACTTAAGGGAGAGAATCATTGAAGAGGCTCATGGATCCTTATACTACATTCATCAAGGAGCCACCAAGATGTATTATGACTTGCATGAGATTTATTATGGAATGGAATGAAAACGAGGTAGCTAAGTTTGTTACTAGGTTCCTAAATATCTAACACGTCAAAGTCGAGGATCAAAAATCTGGTTGTCTAACACAGGATATTGATATTCCTACTTGGAAGTGGCAAGATGTCAACAAGGACTTTGTTATTGGCTTAGCCAGAACATGTAGACAACATGACTCCATTTGGGTTGTAGTGGATAGGTTGACAAAATTATCCCACTTCCTCCCTGTGAAGGTTTCTTAATTGGTAGTGGAGTATGCTAGATTGTATTTAAAGGAGATTGTGAAGTTGCATGGACCACCTTGTCTATACGTCCGGATACAGGAGCCCAATTCACTTCACATTTTTGGAAATCTTTCCAATGTGGGCTTGGTAATAAAGTAAAACTTCATACTGCTTTCCACCCCCAAATAGATGGACAGGTGGTGTGCACCATTCAAACCCTAGAAGACATGTTGAGAGCTTGTGTAATTGATTTCAATAGGAATTGGGATGATCACCTAACTTTGATAGAGTGCTCCTATAACAATAGCTACCATTCGAGCATCACTATGGCACCTTTTGAGGCATTTTATGGTAGGAGGTATCGTGTCCCCGGTTGGATGGTTTGAAGTTGGTGATTTTTCTCTTTTGGACTCGATCTAGTATACAAGACAAAGTAAAAGGTTCGACTTAGAAGAGAGAAGTTGAAAGTGTCTTATAATCGGCAAAAATCTTATGCCTAAAGTAGAAAGAGGGACCTTGAATTTGATGTAGGAGCTTAGGTTTATTTGAAAATTTCACCCATAGGGGTGATGAGGTTTTGAAAAAGTGGAAACTTAGTCCCGATTATGTGGGTCTTATGAGATTTTAAAGATAATAGAGGAACTCTCTTATGATTTTAAGTGGCCAATTGATTTTGCCTCAATTCATCTAGTGTTCCATGTGTGTATGCCCAAGAAGTGAATAGGTGATCCAGTGTTGATTCTCGCTCTAGAAGGTTTATAGGTAAAAGAGGACCTTTCTTATGAAGAGATCCTGGTTGAGATCTTGGATCACCAGGTTAAGAAATTGAGATTTAAAGAGCCATAAACTTTCTATGGAGGAACCATCTAGTTGAGGGTGCAACATGGGAGGTCGATGTCGACATGAAATGCCGTTACCCTTATCTTTTACCTCCTACTCCTAGTCAAGGTTGAGGTTAGTAGTTCAATTAAATGAATATTATGAATAATTATTGAACTTGTTATGCATACCTAATATGTGCATATTTTTTAGAAATTCATGCATAAGTTGATTTCATGAAGTATGTTCCTCATGCTTAACTTGCATTTTAATATGTAGTGTGCTATATTTCTTCCATGAGAATTGTGTTGAACATGTTTAGTGTATCCTTGATAAAAAATTTCATGTCAACTCTTTGAATATGTTCATAGTGAGCCTATGTTAAAATGGAGAAGGTAGTTCCTCCTTGTGTGATGAAAATAATAAGCTCTTATGTGTTATGAAATGTGGACTAAGTTCCTATATGATGGTACTATGTTTAAGTGGTGAAAAGATTTAAAATACCTCCGATGAGATGTGACTCATAATGAAATTTCTTATTGTTGGGATGATAGTCTTGAGGCTACTACTTTTCTCCAATACAAGGTTGAAAGTGTCATTCTGGGACAAATGTTCCTTGGGGGTGGTATATTGTAACAACCTGTAAATTCGATGTTTTCTAGATTATATCCTCACATCATGAATAATGATGTTTTAAACTTAAAAAATAGTAATAAATCTATTGAGGGGGAGTTAGATCCATAACACCAAGAAATCCCAATGACGTCACGAGACTAGTGATAATGCTCAAACTTACTTCTCAAATAAGAAGTAAAGTGTTATTATCACGTAAAGAACCCAACTAATGAGGTTCGGGTCGTTCCCACGAGGAAAATACGTCAGACTTAACTTCAATGTATTATTACTATTATTTAGTCAATTATTTCCTTAGAAAACAAAGAAAATAAAAGGGGGTTTTTTTTTTCTAATTAAATGAAAATAACTAGCTAAATTAAAGTAGACACCTAACCGATTCAAATGTTGGAGTTTAATCAATTAATAAAAGTAACTAGGGTTTACGTGTTCCCATAGTTCCTAACTTGATAGTTCTAACTATAATAATTCATTCCTAGTATCTTGCATGCAAAGTGATAAATTATGTATTTCTAAATCCTTGATCCGGCATCTAGAAAATTTCACTCCCGACCTTGGTCCGGCTACGTGTGTTGTTATACTAACCCTTACCTTTAACTCATATTAAGCATTGTATTCGATATTTGACTAAGTTATTACCTCGTACCAAGCAATACTAGCCTATTAGATAGTATACACTAAATCTATGTTGATAATTCTTTTCCTATTATCTACCTCCTTTGTCCGGCAAGTATCATTAAGGCGAGTTCTAACATTGGCCATCCGTCAAAAAGACTTCTAAATGAAAGAATAACAATACATGAAAGACACTATTCTAGAATTGTTATTTTAGTTAGATTTTACCTCATTATTCACCCATGGTTCCCACAACCCTAGTTATGGATTTTAGTTACCCATAGTCATAATCACAATATTCATATATGTAATATAAGAATTCATGCACTTACTTCAATGAGAAAGAATAAAATCTAGAAATTTACTTGATTAATCGACAAAATCACCTACAATCAAAACCCCAGAAAAGTGTAACAATCCAGAGTCTAATATTCAAAATAATGTACTAACAAAGAATCTAACATAAAAGTGTCTAACAACTATAAGAGAGTCTAATCCCAAAAATGAAGTTTTTCGTACTATTTATAGAAAAAAAAAACTAATAAATGAAGGACTCTATTTGCTGAAAATTTGTCAAAACGCGATTGGGTTGACGGACCTTGTGACGGGCAGTCGTGGCCACGACGGGCTTTCATGGCCTGTGTCATCTGATACTTTACAAATCCTTCTCTTGCTTTCTTCGTTACCCTCGAGGAACAGGTATGACTGACCATCATACGAACGATGGTCCGTCTAGTTCTGCGTTCTATAACACTTAAACTCTTAGAATCGGGGTACTGGGACTACTTCTCTGATCATCATGACGAACCAGCAGGACAGACCGTCATGGGTACGACGGTCCTTCATGCACATAGTAACCCTACACTTGGTCAGACTTCCCCATCATCCTTCAGCAGCTTCACACCTACGGACCATCACAGGCACGACGGACCATCACACGCTCCGTAGGTTGTAACTTTTCTCCATACTTTTGCGTTCATCTTTAGACAAATTTCCTGCAAATAAAGGGAAACTCACGCAAAAATCAATACAAAAAGGATTTTGGACACACACTAAACTTAAGGAAAAAATCATTACAAATACAGTGAAACCACGATGTATACACTAGTGAAATAGAGGTTTGTGTTTCATGGGGTTTTAGCAGTCGAAATGTAATTAAAAATTGTAAAAAGGTATTAAACGTGAAGAAGAGTGTTTTAACGGTCAAAATCTCTAGGTACGACTCCCTAAGGAGCATCATAAGGCTTTTTGGAGAGGACCCTTTAAAACTGACCCAAACGGTCATTTTCGACAGTGTCCATCTACTATCTAAGTGACGAGTCGTTGATTGATCTGCTATGTCGATGGATCCGTCGAGTAATGAATTCAAAAATCAGTCTCTGATGGAATTTATGACTTGCCAACAAGGCCCATCAATGGACCTACGGGCCGTCGACGAGGTTTTGTCATTTGGGGGTCAAAGTCGGCTTAATTTTTAGTTAGTGATTTAATTAGTTAAGTTGTGAGGTGGTTAATTAAAGTTTAAGGGTTGTTAGTTAAATTTGTTGGGGGACTATATATGACCTAAACCTCATTAAACTAATCCAAAACCCCATATTTCCCAAACCCAAATTCACTCCAGCTTCTCTCTGCTTTCTCGCTCTCCAACTCAAACTCCATTTAAGGAAAACTAAAACTCTAATACTAGGAAGAATTCACCAAGGATTTCATCTCAAAATAGAGGCAATATTATCACCAATGTATGGTTTCTTTCACTCTTGGGATTCTTTCCCCAATAGGCTCCTTGAACTATGGTTTCAAACTACACCAAGACTAGGGTTTCAATTTAGACACGGTTTCTCTTTTCAAAACAAAATTATTGTTCAGTTGTGATGAATGATATTCTTTTATTGTTTATTAACTATCGTATTATGTATAATTATCGATAATCACTTGGATATTCCCTATTGAATCCTTATTCTTCCCTAAAGTCATTAAAACTTGAAATTTTATGGTAATCAAGAAAGATCATGAGTGTGTGGATTATGTATATTTATATTACAAATGTATTACTCCTTTAATTTACCTTGATTAAGTATTGAATATGTGATCTTATGAAATGGAAGTTAAAAGAATCATGAAAGGGCAATAAGGTATGAAACTTTGTTCTTTCTTGGATTCAATTATGTAAGATACTTAGATAGTAAAGATTATATGTGTTAATGTGATGTTGATGACTAGTATTCCTCATACTTAACCATAGACTCTTGAATTTTCTATGAAGTATATAATCATGTTATTATATAATTAAATGTAGTTGCTGATGACTATATTGCTCATGACTATAATAAAGAGCTAAGTGAAAGGGTTACTCACTTTTTAGGTTTTCTAGAGTGAAACGGTTGTTCTAAGTTGTGATTAACTATGAGATATTATGTTTAGATGTTTTAATGAGGTCCTAGTAAAGGCTAGTGTGAAATTATAAGTTGGCTAACATAGTTACAAGAAGGGAATAAATTATCAGTACCAAAAGGGCATGTAAATGAGATGGAGGTCTCACGTTTACTAATTCTGCCTTCCCACATGGGTTTCTTCACTTTTAGTAAATCCAAATTACTAGGTTATACGTTGTTTTGATGAGTGGAAACCCCCATACTAGTAGGTTATTGTTCCTATAAACAATCTCCTTGACCCGTAACCGTGTGACCACATAGGACCTATGGCTTAGTGGATCTACCTAGATAGCTATCTTCAAAAGGTGAAACCTTAGGCATGTGTTAACGCTCACTTCAATGTAGGAAAAGAATACCCGATTCCATGTAGGTCACATGGTCTCATGTCGGCTATTAAACTTCTTTCCTTAATGTAAAAGTAAATAACAAGTTAAGTGTATAAACTCCTATTAGGGTTTTCTTAAGGTTCTACATGGTGTGAGGAAGTGTATAGGACTTCTCTTACACATAGCACTTGTGGGGTCCTAAGGGATGGTTCTACTAGTGTTCTCTTATGATTATGATTATGTTGAAAAGTTATGTGTAGTAATTATGAATAAAGCATGTCATGATAAAATATGATAATATGTTGCCTGTATGAAGTGGGCTCCTAAATTTGATACTTAGTTTGTATAGGGTTATGGGATTCTATCCTTGGCATTTCACAAATATTTCTTCAGTTGTCTATATTATGGGTTCATATTATGTTAAATTGGCTTACTATTCTTACTATATGTGCATGTTGAGCTAAAATGATAGAAAACATGTTTTGACTAAAATGTCATTTTCTCATGCATTGAACATTTTTTGTGTATAGAATCCATACTTATTATGTGTGATGAAATGACTCATATTTATCCCTTTTTCCCAAATATTTTATGTTCAGGACGTTAAGGAGTAATGCCCAATTGTAAGGAGGACTTGCATCTTTTCCCAACTTATTGGTGAGTCCTCATGTTCAAGGATGTTTCCATGTTAACTCTAACAACGATGTTGCATAGTTCTAGAGACGTTTTTTCATGACATGAGTCTACGCACTGGACGTGGCTGGCACACAACGACCATGGTTGTCTTTAAGCGAAACATGTGCTTGACTTACTTAACTTAGTAGAAGACTCAAATCCACTCAATCAAGAAACAGAGCATGGTTAAAAGAAATACTTAATATTATAGTCTGTCCAAAATGGCACTTAAGTCTCCACACTTGAACATATGAAATTACAAGGTAAATGAGACTAAAAAACTGAACTATTAGCTGTCTACGAAGCCTTTAGACTGATAGAGATGGATGATGGGACAGACCCCACAACGTCTTGATAAAGTAAACAAGAAAAAACAATTAAAAGGATGTTCTCTATAATGCAAAGAGGCTCACCACTGACTCTGGAGCTCAAACTCGATCAACAAAGCACTGCGTGCTGTTTCTGGTTACCTGCGTTTGCATCAGTATACGATGCAGACCAACTGACATCATATTATTTAATGTGCGAGTATGCGAGTTGGATTGCTAAACACATCTATGCAAACATATGCAATATATATAATACTAGTAAAATAGCGTAAACACTTAGTTCATTAAAAATAAAACAATAAAAACTCAACTTTACTTATATATGAAAGTAATATAATTTCTATGGGAGATTCTCTAACCGGAAACCATCACTTGAGCCTCAATTATAATACGACATTGTACCTCATATTGTCGAGGACCATCATATACCTTTCCATCGGTATAGTACCTTATATAATTTAGTGGATCCACTATCTTAACTTACATGATCATCTAAAAAGTATCACCCATTAATACCCATGATGGCTACATAGTTTACATAGAGACTTGAGTTAATTTGAACTGTCATCCTCACATCGGTTCTCAATACTATTCACAAAATATACTTTAGCTCGTGCGTTTAACATAACTTCCTTCCATTGGGTTGAGATAATTTGTTCGACCTTTTTTATATTTAGAAAGCCCTCTTGGAATCAATATTCCCTTTTTTCTTACTCAAAACTCTTTTATAAGTCTTATTTTCCTCCTAACTTAAATGTTAAAACATTTATAAACCTTTAGGAAATACTTAGTTCCCTTATAGATTTTGAGAAATGAACTCAACTTTTACTCTTTACTTAGCTTGAACTTATCTCGTGGGGAATACTTAGTTTCCCTATAGCTTTTGAGAATTTAACTCAACTCTTTACTCTTTGCTCAAATTGTATCTTAAGCCCTAAAACAAATTATAATGATTGTTTAAGACTCTTTGAAAACGTTAATAGCTTACTTTGACTTACTTCTTAACTTTTAAACTCGACTCTTAACTTCTTTGACCTTGATCTTAGCTTCCCTTGAATTTGATTATAGATTCAAGGATCATGATCTCATCTTTATGGATAATTTAATGATATTTAGATTTACATTAGATATTGGAATCAACAAGGAATGATAGGTACATCACTTAGGAAATAGTACGAAAAGATAGGGAAAGAACGGGGTCTCCAGGTGACCTTGGCACTCTGAGAGGCATGAGCCTTACGAATAGACTCTGGTCTGAAAAACTCTGGCTAGCGCGGCACGCCAAGGCCTGTCTGAGAGAGCCTTTTATGAGGGGTTGTAACACGGATCTCTGACTTTTCTTCTTCGTTTTCATCTCTAAACCTCCCAAACTTCCGTGGATCAAACCCCAAACACTTAAAATCCATAAATACCTCATTACCCAATAGATTAGAACTAAAAACAGTCCGGAAACATAAATCAAATCTACTAGATATGAACTACAATTCAACCAACAAGAATTTAACAATTTTTCATCAAGAACTCCCATATTAATTATTCATTTAACTTGAACATTATTGAATTGAATCAAAATAGGGTGTGGGTGAAAGGACCCAACACAAAATTATCGCATTTACCTTAAAGAGATAACTCCCAAAGAAATCCACAGGCGTTCTTGGTTCATCTTTTCCTTTCTTCTCTTTTCTCCTCCTCTTTTGTATTTTATCAAAATCCTATGTTTTTTTCTAAAAGTGTGAACAGAATAGGATCAGCTTAGGCCCCAACTTATTACCCAAAAAATAAAATTGAATAATTGGGTAAGAAAAAGACCAAAGCACCTTTTAAAAATCCGGATTGACTTTCCTAAGTCCAATATCCCATTTTTTGAAAGTCATATGTCCCTCATACGACCTCAAAATTTTGCAAACTCGGGGCACTGGAAATTTCTTTCCAAGATATTTCCATTCATATAACGAACTCACCTTAACTCCTCCTAAGCTGGAAGTTATGGCCGTTTGAAAATGACCAAACCTCACTTTTAAAATCTAATATTTTATTTAGATTTCCCTATTTATTGCCAAAAATGATTATTCTTGGCTTCTTAGCTTAGTCTTAGTTATTTCAAGTTACAATATATTACAATATCTCTTTCTTGGGAACGTTCGTCCTTGAATGAGAACTCTTTCACTAAGCTAAGGGTAGTAACATCACTTTAGCACTCAACAGCCAAAACAAGTAATATCACGCTTACAGATAGTCTTAGAAAATGCTATGAAGAGAATTTAATACCTTTATCCGCATTCTCATCGTACTCAAAGAGATGTGATGTCTCTTCTTCATATCCTCCTCACCATCTCAAGTTGCTTCCTCAACAAATTGGTTTCTCAAAATAACCTTGACTAAGACAGCTTCCTTTGTCTTCAACTTGGGAAATTGACGATCTAAAATCTTAACCTAATCATCTTCCTAGATTAATTTATCCTTAAGTCCCAACATTCTCAGTTTTTACAATCAATGAAGGATTACCCTAGCATTTCTTAAACATATAAATATGGAATGTTGGATGAAGCGCTGCTAACTGTAAGGGTAGATCCAATTCATAATCGTCACTTCCCATGATCTTGGATATTATACATGTGCCAATATATCAGGGACTAAGTTTCCCTTTCTAACCAAATCTCATAACACCCTTCATGGGTGAAACTTTCAGATATACCCAATCATCCACCTCAAACTCTAACGATCTTCTGCTAATATTAGTATAGGACTTTTGGTAACTAAGTGACATTAAACCTTTCATGAATCACTTTTACCTTCTCAACATCGTGATAAACTAGATCCTGTCCTATAAAATGTGCTTCACCAACTTCGAACCACCCATTAGGAGATCTGCATCTTCTACACAAAAAGCTTTATATGGACACATTTGGATTCTTGGATGGCAACTGTTGTTGTTATCGAACTCAATGAGAGGTATGTGATCATCCCAATTTCCTTTGAAGTCTATCACATAAGCTCTCAATATATCCTCTAAGGTATGGATAGTTCTATCTGCTTGTCCATCCGTCTGAGGATGAAAAATAGTTCTTAAGTTCACCTTCAAACCCAAACCTTTATTGAAAGATTTCCATAATTATGCAGTAAATTGTGCACATCGATATAAAATAATAGAGACCGTCACTCCATGATGTCTTACCACTTCTTGAAGGTACATCTTCGCATAATTCGTGGCCGAATAGGTAATCTTTACCGGCAAGAAATGGGCTGACTTTATCAATCTATCAACAATAACCCAAATTGGATCAAGATGCCTTTGATATATTAACATTCCTGTGATGAAGTTCATATAAATAATTTCCTACTTCCACTTTGGAAGTTCTGTATTCTATGCCAAACCTTCAGGCCTTTGGTGCTCCACTTTCACTTGCTTACAATTTGAATACTTGGCAACAAACTTATCAATATCTTTCTTCATTCTTTTCCACCAATATACCTATCTCAAATCACGGTACATCTTGGTGGAACCCGGATGAATGGAATATCTAGAGCTATGAACCTGCTCCAGCATCCCCTCTTAAAGTCCATCCATGTTAGGTACATATAATCTATCTTGGTACTTCAGCAAACTATCTCCCCTAGTTCAAAAGCCAATACTCTTTGCTTATGAATATTCGCCTTCACATAAAATGAAATGAGTTCTTGGTCTTGCTTCTCTATCACCTCAACCACTAGTGACGATTCATCCCAATTAGTCACCATTATCCCTCCTTCTGTAAAATCTGTAAGGCTGACTCCCAAAGGCGCAAGTTTGTGCACATCTTTAGCTAACTCCCTCTTCTGTTCTTCAACATGGGAAGTACTCCCCATGGATTACCTACTTAAGGCATCAACAACCACATTAGATTTACCTAGGTTGTAGGTGGTAAAGAATACTCATGCCATAATCCTTGAGTAATTCTTACCACCTCCTCTGTCTTAGATTTAGCTCCTTCTAAGTAAATACATATTGGAGGCTCTTGTGATCAGTAAATATATCCACATGAACACCATACACGTAGTGACACAAGATCTTCAAAGCAAAAACCACTACATCCAATTATAAGTCGCGGGTTAGGTAGTTCTTCTCATAAACCTTCAATTGTAGGGAGTCATAAGCTATAACCTTGTCATTCTTGATCAACGTACAACCCAAGCCAAATCTTGAGGCATCACAATAAACCACAAAGCCTTGAGTACCCTCTTGTAATGTCAAAACTAGAGCAGTACCCAAACTCTTTTTCAACTCCTAAAAAAAGATGATATCGATGATATAGATGAGAATCCTTCAACAAATCTCTTATAATAGCCTGACATGCCAAAGAAACTCCTTATATCTTTCGGAGATGTGGGTCTAATCCAACTCTAAATATATTCAATCTTCTGAATGTCAACTCCGATCCCTTCACCATAAAGAATGTGTCCTAAGAATGCCACATACTGAAGCCAAAACTCACACTTGGAGACTTTGGGATATACCTCTTTATCACTCGAAGTCTAGAGAATTATCCGGAGGTGACTATCGTGATCTTATTCATTCCTTGAATAAACCATTATGTCATAAATGTAGACAATGAAAAATAGATCCAAATAATGTTTGAAGACTCTGTTCATAAGATCCATGAAAGTTGCAGGTGCATTTGTCAGACCAAAGGACAAAACCAAAAATTCATGATGCACATATCATGTTCAAAAAGTTGTCTTTGGAATATCACATTCACTAACTTTCAACTTATGATAGGCTAATCTTAGATCAATCTTAGAAAAGTAAGAAGCACCTTTAAGTTGATCGAAAAGATCATCTATCCTTTGAAGAGGATATTTATTCTTGATGGTCACCTTATTAAACTGACGGTATAGGAACCAATCCTTATTCCTTACAAACAAAACCAGAGCATCCCATCCCAAGGTGAGACACTTAGTCAAAGCCTTTATCTAACAAATCTTCAATTGTTCTTTTATCTCAAATATGCTAGTGTCATTCTTTATTGCGTAATAGAGATAGGGAGAGTATCTAGGATTGTGTCTATGCTGAAGTCTATCTCTCTTTTCGTACGGACTCTGGGTAGATCATTAGGAAAGAACTTTGAAAACTCACTGACTATAGGAGCTAACTGATGGAAAGGTACCTCAACACTTGAGTCATTTACTCAGACTAAGTGATAGATACACCCCTTGGAAACTAACTTCCTTCTCTTAAGGTACCAAATAAAATGAACCTTATGCACTGCTGAACTAATAGTCCACTCTATGACTATATCATTAGTAATTTGAAACAGGACAACTTGAGTTCTGCAATCTAATAATGCATAACAGGCATGGATCCCATCCATACCTAGAATGGCATCAAAATCTACCATGTCTAACTCTATTAGATAAGTCATGGTACTCATGTGACTGACAAAAACAAGACAATCACGATAGACTTTTTAAGCTAAAATGGATTCAGCAAAAGGTGAAGAAACACAGAAGTGTTCACAAAGTTCTTCAGGAAGAATCTCAAACTCATTCGCAACACAAGGAGTTACTAAAGATAACTTGCTCCTGCATCTAACAAAGTATAAACATCAAAACTAAAGACATTGATCATACATGTGACAAAATTTGTAAAGTTCTCTTGTTTTTTAGTGCTAGTAATTGCATTGAGACGGTTTGCCGCTTCGCCAATACCAGAATTGGCTCCTTTAGGTGCAACCCGGTTTGGTAAAGCAAATGATGATGATTGAGATCTATTATCTGGATTTCCACCACCTTTTTTATTCTTAGGGAACTCTCTTATGAAGTGACCCTTTTAAAAATACTGTAAACAACATGTCTCGCCATCACGACACTTATCGGGGTGGCTTCTACCACACCTACCACATGTAGGATCCCAACTACGTCTTTGTTCCACAATTCCTTGGAACATGTCTGGTTTAGCCTTAAATTTTTGCAATTCTACCCATTGTACTCATATTTCTTGGGGGCGCATATGCACTAGCTAATGGTGCATGCCCCTTTGTTTTCTAAAATTGTGGTAGAATTGAACCACCTTTTGGTTGACCAGACTCATACCTATTCTTGGATTTCTTTTTGCGGTATCCTCTTTGTCCTTAAGCTTCTCCTCTTCAAGTTGTTGCGCATAAGTCATCATTCTGGATATGTTCATGTCACCAATCAACATTGTAGCTCTACCTTCTTTACTTTAAGCACGACCCAAATCAACAATAAGTAATATTATTCTGCTCCTCATAGCCTTCACCATCTCCAAAACATAGGGAGAAGGTTGGGTGAACATAAATCTATACTCATGCACACTCAAGGAGTCTTGTTTCAATCTGAGAAATTCCCGTACCTTTGCTTCCAGCAGTTCTCGGGGAAATAACCTCCCCAAGAAGGCTTCTTCGAAGCAAGTCCAACATGGATGTGATGCATCCTCAACTCTTCCCTCTTTCAATTAGTCAAACAAGGTCCTAGCAACACTCTTCAGTTGGTATGCATCTAATTCAACCCTCTCATCATTAACCACGTGCATCACCTCAAACACTTTCTTCAATTCTTCCACAATGTTTTCCGGATCCACAGTAGTGCTTGATCCGATGAAGCTAGGAGGATTCATTCTTAGAAACTTACAAAACCTAGAGATGTCATGCTTTTCTTGTCGATATGTTCTCTATTGCCTGACTTGGTTTGTAACTACTTGACTTAATATTCGAATGCCTTCTTATAATTCGGTGTTGGTAACCTCTCCTTGAGGTTGCACATCCGGCTCATTGGGTAACTTTTGTTCCTGAGCTTCTACATTTCTCCTAGATGGACAACCTCTTACTTCTCTTTCTAAAGTCATTGTACTCTGAAACATGTGCGCACATGAATTAGAGAGGGACTTTTATAGATAAACACTAATAAATGAAAATAAATATAAAAGAAGTGAAGAAATTGCTAAATGTTTCAGAGTCCTAATCATAGATGTGGAGCACTTGACAGCGATGATTAAGACTCTACGTACACATCTTCATAGACTCCCTAGGTCTCTTGAACTCTATGCTCTGATACAATGTTTGTCGCGCCGGCATCCTACACCCATGATGTGGCGGCACCCAACGACCATTTATAGCCTTCAGCAAACCCTTGGCATGGCTTACATAACTCAACAGAAGACTCAACTCAACTAAATCAACAAAAAGAGCATGGTTAGAAGAAATACTTAATATTATATTATGGCCAAAATGGAACTTAAGTCTCCACACTTGAACATATGAAATTACAAGTTAAATGAGACTCTAAAACTGAACTACTAACTGTCTATAAGGCTCTAAGCTTACTAAGATAGATGTTAGGACATATCCCACAACATCCTGATGAACTAACAACTAAAAGGATGTCCTCCGGAATGCAAGAAGGCTCACCACTTACTCTGGAGCTCAATTGGATCAACGAAGTGCTGCATGTTGATCTTGGTTACCTGCATCAGCATCATAAGACAATGTAGGCCATCTTGCATCAGTACCTTGAATATAGGGGTATGCGAGTTGAAATGCTAAACACATTTATAAAGCTTGAAATTCATTAAGGATGAACTGACTTGGTACTTATTGACTCATAAGATAACAACTCAATATAAAACAACAAAGATATATGCAATATATATAATACTTATAAAATGCGTAAACACTCATTCCATTAAATATAAAACAATCATAAAATCAACATTACTTATATATAAAAATAATATATTTTTTGTGGGAGAGTCTCTAACCGACAACCAATACCTGAGCCTAAGTTATGATGGAACATTTTACCTCTCGGTGCCGAGGACCATCCTATACCTTTCCATCTGTATAGGACCTTACTTAACTTAGTGGATCCACTAGCTTAACTTACGTGATCATCTAAAAAGTATGAGTCATTAATACCATGATGGCTACATGATTTACATAGAAACTTGACTTAATATGAACTCTCATCCCCATATGGGTTCTCAGTACTACTCCTAAAATATAATTTATTTCATGCATTTAACATCACTTACTTCTTTTAGGTAGAGATAATTTGCTCTAACCTTTTAGCTTCAAAAAGACCTCTAGGAATCAATGTTCCACTTTTTCTTACTCGAAACTCTTTTGGAACTCTTAGTTTCATCTTAACTTAAATGTGAAAACATTTATAAACCTTTAGGGAATGCTTAGTTCCGTTATAGCTTTTGAGAGATGAACTCAACTCTTACTCTTTGATTCAGTTGAACTTAACTCTTAGGAAATACTAAGTTTCCCTATGACTTGTTAGAAGTTAATTCAACTCCTTACTTTTTGTTTAAATTGTAACTTTATACTTAAAATAGAGTTAAAATTATTTTCTAAGACTTTGAAAACATTAAGAACATACTTTGACTTCTTAACTTTAAACTTGATTGTTCACTTGTTTGACCTTCATCTTAGCTTCCCTTGAATTGGATTTTGGATTCAAGGATCATGATATAATGTTTATGGATGATTTCATGATGCTTAGATGTAATTTAGAGTGTTGGAATCATGTAGGAATGATAGGTACATCACTTAGGAACTAGCACGTAAAGATAGGGAAAGAACAGGGTCTCCAGGTTACCTTGGCATTCTGAGAGGCATGGAGCACAAGAGACTGACAGCCAGACTCTGGTCTGAGGCACTCTGGGTGGTGCAGCGTGCCATGGCCTGTCAAATAGAACCTTCCCTGAGGGTCTCTCTTGTAGGTGAGGCGCCTCAGGGGTTTTTAGACATAACCTCCGACTTTTCTTCTCTGTTATTCAACTCTAAATCTCCTAAACTTAATGGATCCGACCCTAAACACTTAGGATCACTAAATACCTCATTACCCAATATATTTGACCTTAAAATAGTCTGGAAACATGAATCAAATCTACTAGATATGAACTATGATTCAACCAGTAAGAATTTCATAATTTTTCATCAAGAACTCCCACATTAATCATTCAATAAACTTCAACATTTCTTAATTGAATAAAATCTTTGTATGGGTTCAATTACCCATCACAAAATGATCTCACATACCTTATCACCCTCGACGAAATCGACGCAACAATTCTAATCATTCTTGCTTGTTCTTCTCCTTTCTCTTTTTTCCTCTCTTCTTTTCTCTTCTCTTAAAAGCCTATCTTTTTTTCTTAAATCTTGAATTTAATAGGATTAGATTAGATCCCAACTTATTACCCAAATAACAAAATTAAATAATTGGGTAAGTAAAAGACCAAAACACCCTTTAAGAATCCCGATTAGACTTTTGTCAGTCCAACAACCCCAACTCCGAAAATCATATCTCCCTCATACCACCTCAAAATTTTGAAAAATAGTCTCCATTGAAAATATCTTCCCAAGGTATTTATTTCAATATAAAGAACTCACCCTAACTCTTCCTTAGCTGGAAGTTATGGCCGTTTGAAAATTACAAAAACTCACTTTTAAAATCGGAAAATTTTCCAAATTTCCCCATTTATTTCCAAAAAAATTTTATTCTTGGCTTCATAGATTATTCATAATTATTTCAAGTTACAAGCATATTTATTCTTTCCATTATCAGTGAGAAAATTATTGTAAGCCTATAATGGCGTATTGATCTTGTATTGGGTATGACCAAAAGTTGTACTCTTGTAGATGGTTTATATGTGAAATGATAGTTTAGACGCTTATATGTTTTACTTATGCTAAAAGAGAAGTATATGTAAATTTCATATGTGAGGAGTGTGTGTAATCTCCATATGATATGAAAGATGTATACGTATACTTCATTACGTTAAGTTTTAATTTTTTGGCATATTTGACCTATGATGTGCTATGATGTATGCTAAGGGTTAGTCATTGTCCTCTTCGAGGACGCCGACGCCGGTAACGGCTAGGAGGTACTTTGTATCATTAAAAACTTTGTACCTTAGCATGACGTTGATTAATGTTAGGATTGATGTCTCACTAAACCACGTCTATGTAGATTCTTATTCTTAATTGTGAAGAGCACCAAACATATGAATGAGAGACTATGTGATGCTTTGGAACTTTCACTCTCTTCTTATTCCTTTGTCGTTCCTAAGAGTCTTAACTCTATGTAGTCCTTTCTTGATGCTTAGGTACTTTCACTCTCTTCTTATTCCTTTGTCGTGCCTAATAGTCTTAAATCGATCTAGTCCTTTCTTCTAATCCTTTAATTGTTCTTATAGTCAATGAATACAAGGAGGAACCATGCTCGAACCACCGAGGAGGAGATTTTAAATGAGCTAATTCTCCCTCAAGCTCGTCAAAACTATCAAGTTTATATTAAATAAGGGGTTATGTATAACTTTGAGATAAAGGAGTCTATTCATAGCTGGACTCAAGTGTTGCCTACTCATGTTTCTGGGATACAAGGGTGCAAGTGAATCCTAATTATAACACCACCACTTTAAGGATTAAGGATTTCACAAGGATGAATCCTATTACTTTCTATGGTTCTAAGACAGAGAAGGACCTACAAGGGTTCATCAAAGAAGTGTTCAAAGATCTTGATGCTATGGGTGGGTTTTCTCAAGAAAAGGCGGAACTAGTCGCCTACCAACTCAAAGATGTGGCTCAAGTTTTGGTATGAGCAATGGAAGGATGAAAGGCTGGATAGAGATGGTCGAGTTACTTAGGAGGCTTTAAAGACGGATTTCCTTGATAGTTTCTATCCATGGAATTAAGGGAGAGGAAAATGGAAAACTTTATCAACCTTCGTCAAGAGGGTTTGAGCGTGAAAGAGTATAGCTCAAGTTCACTCAACTGTCAAATCTTGTTTCTACTATGTTTGCGGATTCTAGGGCTAAGTTGAACAAATTTGTTATGGGGATATCCGACCTTGTAGTTAATAAATGTAGGTCGGCTATATTTATTCCTAACATGGACATTTCTCAGCTCATGGTTCATGCCAAACAAATTGAGGAGCAAAAGTTTAAGCAAGTTGGTAGAGAGTTAAAGAAGGTAAGAATCGAACATGGGGATTATTCTAAGACTAGGTTTGAGGTTTAAGACAAACCATTTTTCAAGAAAAGGTTTTCCAATCAATGTCATCCTAATTCTCCAAGTATCAACAAGATTATGGGGTCTACTCCCAAGCCCGAAAAGGGGAATGGTGGTGGTTCTTATTTTGAGAATCCTCTTTCTGCAAAATGTGGTAGAAAACATGATTGGAAGTGCCTAGTTGGCACGAGTAATTGTTATGGTTGTGGTAAGAGTGGTCACATTAAGAGATATTGGCCTATGATGAAATCTCAAGGAAGGGAAAATGCTAAAGCACAAGCAAATGCCCCTAAAAGAATTGCTTTTATGCTCTCCAATGTTGAGGCAATCAAGTGAGCTCTCCTGATGTGGTTACCAGCATGTGGCAATTATTTTCCTTTGATGTATATGCATTGTTGGATCACGGTGCTACGTTGTCTTTTATGACCTCTCTTGTAGCCATGAAATTTGATATACTACCTGATATCTTAGATGAACCCTTTTTCGGTTTCTGCACTGGTGGATAATTTTGTGGTGTCTAAAAGAGTCTAGAAAGTTTGTCATATTTCCTTGCCCAATAGAGTTACGCTATTTGACTTGGCAGAATTTGACATGTTATATTTTGACGTCATATTGGGAATGGATTGGTGCATGCTTACTTTGCCTCTATTGGTTGTAGGATAAGGGTAGTCAAATTTCAATTTCCAAATGAACCCATTTTTGATTTGAGAGGAGGAAACTCAAATCCTAGGGGTAAGATCATTTCGTGTCTAAAAGTTTGCAAGTTGATTGCAAAGGGTTGTCGCTACCACATAGTTACAGTTACAGACCTTCACGATAAAACTAATCATTTGTTCAATACATTATATCTAAATTGGACATAGAAAAACGAAAAAATTCATGTTCAATTGGTTACAAACAAAAGTAAATAACACTAAGTGTGCATGTACGAAGTCTACATCATATAGCCAACTCTTCTTTCTTCTATTTTTGCAAGCTTCAAATCATGTTTTCTTTGTGGCTGTCTATTTTATGATTTTCTTCATCAATGAGAATATTTATGCGAGCATGGAGAAATCTCTTTTTTATCGATATCCTTGTACTTTATTTTGTCTAGTTCATTTTAGGGATGGAAACCATAATCTGTAAGGAAGTCTTTTTTGTCAAATATATCAAAGTTTCAACAAGTTTATATACTTATATCTGTAAATGCAATTACCAAGTGATAGAAACATAAAACTCATGAATATAAACAAGAAAAACATACAAAAAGGATGAGCTACGACTTTTATGTTTAGCACAAAAGTGGTATGTCACGAATATCTTTTTTTTTTCTTGTGTAATTTTTTTATAACTGTAATTAGTAGTATTTATTTAAAAATGAGTTACCTGGTTGTTGTGCAGGTCATCCATGTTCATAAGATTGTTCCAGATATCATCAAGAATGCTTTGATTCTCACTCGTCTTTTGGTTTTCGTGTCCATTTCTTTTGTTGTTATCTGTTGCATATCCCCTCTTCAAGGTTGAAGATTCTCCTTTTCTTTTCTTTGATTTCAACCTTAATTTTAATAAGATATTTTATGAACATAATATAATTGTCATGATACCTTAACATGAGGGTTACCGTTACCATTGTGTACCTATCAGTTATCGTGCAAGAGATGGAAAATAATTTTTTGTAGAAATATTTCAAGACAACAGTACGTACGTAATATCCAGTGTGGTAAAAGACTTTTCCCTTTCCCTTATACTTGGAAAGTGTTTCTTTTTGTTAGAGGTGATTTTTAAAAGGCAATTTAGGAATATAATAAATTAATTGATGTTTTCCTAATCAATTTGAAAAAAAAATATTTTTATCATATTAGAGCAGAATTTGTTGCTTGTATAAATTTTTATAAAGAAAAACGCAAATTATTAAGCTTAATTTTGTTAAAAACTATGTCTAATATACTACCCAAAAGTCCTTTTTTTTCTTTATACATTGACGAAACTCTTCAACTCTCCAAATAAGTAAATTTGGTTTTCTAAAAAGATTATCAGTATGCCTACCATTATCAATTAAAATTCATGTGATGTAATAGCTTACCATTGACTCGATTACTACTCTGATTTTTGGGTGAACATCTACTTTCAAGTTTTCAAAACCGTCGAAGATATATCATCTTACATCTGCAATAGATCGACACATACTACGTTTGCTCTCATGGAAGTAGAACTGCAATCCAAGATGAATTTCCTTAATTTCCATATAGAAATTACATTTTAAAGAAATAAAAAAATAATATTACAAAATAAATAATGATAAAATTCACAAGAAACACGTTTGATAATTTTTGATATATGTAAAACAACTTTTTCTTTAGGGTGTGTTTGGTATGAAGGAAAATGTTTTCCTATAAAATGTTTTCTTGGAAAACAGTAGATTTTGGACTTATTTTCTCATGTTTGGTTGGTGAGCAGAAAATATATTTTGAAAATGATTTTTAGTGTTTAATTTATGAATGAAAAATGTTTTTTAGGAACATCCTTTATTTTTACTAGAGTAGAAAATAATTTATGAAATTGAAAATATTTTTTAAAATACTTTTTTTGGGTAGTGGTGGTGGGGGTGTGGGGGAATAGTGGGGGTGAGGGCAGGGGGAGGGGGTAGAAGTGAAACAATAAAAATTTGAAATTGATAGTATTTCTAAAAAGCAAAAATAATTTTTTGGAGAGGGTGGTTGGGGGGAGGGGAGGTGATTAGGGATCGGATGAAAAAATAAAATTTTGAATTGATAAAATTGATGTTCTTTTTCCAAATAAAAAAAGAAAGTATTTTGGATTGGAGGAGAGCTTTGGAAAATGTTTTCCTTAATTTTTTAAGGGAAGTTATTTTCCTTAATTTTGAGGAAAATAAGTTGATTTGGAAAACATTTTCCAAAACTTTTGCCCAAACCAAACATGAGAAAATTGGAAAAAAAATTCGAGAAAAATTTTTCCTTCATACCAAACACACTCTTAATAATAAGTGTTTAAAAACAAAATAAAAGGAAAACTAAGTGTAATTAAATTCTTATTCAATTGCGAATTCTATCACTAAATCTCAATTGTCAAGAATGAAAGAAAAAAATGCATGTCGAAGGTCCATCTAAAATTTTCATTCTAAAGAATGTATATTTTTCGGCAAATTGATAATTGTGAGTGTACTTTAGAAAATTTTTAAGACTCAATATATTCAAATAAAAGAAAAAAATTTATAAAAGAACTTATATTACCGTTTCACATTTTCCATTTTGACGTTATTTCCTTTCCGCTTTCCATTCATGTAGCTTGTAATGATATTTGCGATTAAGTCCATATAAATCACTTGCCTTGTCTTCATTCTATTATTTGAGTACATTGTCATATATTAATATAGCCAGGCATCTCCATTACTAAACATCCGATTTACAACCTTTTACTAAAATTACCACGTTGAATTAGAACAGATTTTTCATGTTATGTTATATTATATGTCTTTTATATATATATATATATATATATATATATATATATATATATATTTATATATATATATATATATATAATATTTCCCTATAGTAATGATAATATAACAAGACAAATGAAGCTACTATACAAATGTCTAACAATATAAGTGTCTTTTACAAAAGAAATAGTCTTAGTAATCAAATGTATTTACCTTTTTTAGTTTAATGGTGTAAAGGTTTGGTGCACCTTTAGAAGGTACAATTTACAAAGACAACAAAAGTATTTGCTACGGCTTTGGTAGTAATTAGACTTCTCTTCCTCCTAGCCAATGTGTGGGGTACCATGATGGTTTCAACAACATTCTGCAAATAAGAAATATTATAAAGTTTTGTTACTATAAATGAAAGAAATAAGAATCTATAGTTAAATTATTTAAAATATATAAATGTATCATTTTTTATAACTAGAAGTAAAAAATCAATTTACATCAATCTAAGGGAGAAAGATTTTGTATTAACAACAAATTAAGAGAATAGAATGCCATGGTAGAATTTCTATAAAGTTCAAATGTATCAATATTTTATTATCTTTACTCCTATAATTTTTCTTTTTCATATTTAATAAAAGAATACTCACTATGACAATCATGTTTCAGAAAACTAAAAATTTTTTAAACACAAATTATTCTCAATAATCAACAAAATGAGACCAAATTTAAAAAAAAACTGTTATGTATGCTCGAGTAATGTCTTATTCTTAACAAATAAGTATAAGAAAACATGAATCTGCCTCGGTTAATTAATATTTAATGCCAGAAAATTACAACAAATTAGTTATTAATAAGATTCTGTCAAATGTTCTATCATATTATATAGTTGACTTACTAGGTGAAGACATCCAATATTTCCTATAAATGGTTAAACAAAATATCAACAGTCACATATATCAAATATTTAAATTTTTTATTTAAGTGGTCTTTAATAGGTTGTTTAGAAAAACTTTACAAATATCAAAATTGTAATTATCTTATTATCTATTAATTTTATTCTTTTAATTCTACGTTAGCATTAAATTGATTTCATTATATACATTTAAATGAGAATGAATATTTTATATAGGATAACAAATTAATAATCATGACTTCATTAATATAAAACTTAGGTTAAAAAGATACATATACCTCTCAACATTGTGAATTAATATCGATACACCCCCTTTTTATAAAACAAGCATATGTATACTCCTACGTTTGTACAAATGAGTGGATATACCCTTTTCGACCAAAGTAAATAAGTAAAAAAACATATCTTTCAGTCCTAGTAACATAAAATCTATAGAGGGGTGTATGTCACAGTTTCTCACAAAGCTCAAGGATTTGTCTAATGGAGTATACAATGTAATTTTTTCATACATATACATATATATATATATATATATATATATATATATATATATGTTTTAAAAAATTTTATATTGACAAGGTCCAAATGCCACAAACATCCAATGTTATGAAATGCCCCGAAATTCCATAACGAGGATCGAAAGTACCTAAAAATTAAAGAAAACATTCGAAAATTTAAGCATCAGACATGACAATATATAAGGAATAAAGTTGTAGAATTCTTAAATGCCCCGAATAAAGTTGTTATTAAATGCCCCGAAATTCTATAACGAGGGTGAAAAGTATCTAGAAATTAAAGAAAACATCCGAAAATTTAAGCATCAGACATGACAATAAATAACGAATAAAGTTATAGAATTCTTATTTGTATTGGTTGAATTGATATAGGAGTGGGTGCTTGTATAAATTATGTGTTATCGATTTGGTTTGGTAGAACCTGTGAATAGTACACATAACTTTATAATAATTTTCAAAGAAAAAAAAAGGTTCAATTTTGAATATATTCTCTAATTTTTACTCATTTGAATAAATTAATGAATTAAAAAGTATTTTATTAAATTTCATAAACTCATTTGCTTTCTCAATTGTCAATACTAAAATGTTTTAGAAATTTCAATGGTAAAAAACAAGTAAAAAATATTTATGAAAACATTATAGTTAGCTAATATTTTTCTTAAATTAATAATCAGAACTTCCATATCTTTGAAAAAACAAACAAAAAAATTCTAATACAAAAAGTACTCAAACGATTCATGCATGTTAAAGAAAAAATTAAGAAAATATTGAGCGAGTATCTTTGTTAGACAGAAACATACCACAACTTGAGCTCCACTAATTATTGGCACATACAGAACTATTTCGCGACAAGTGTTCATTGCAAGATCTGAGGAAGTCATGTATATACGAAGGTGTAAGAAATAAAATTTATTCAACATAAATATCAAGAATGAGAGATGAGAAGAATATGGGTTGAGGGATTAATATATATATAGACACTAAAAATTTAAAGATAGAAAATTTTGTTGAATAGAAATGAGGTTACAATTAATAAATTTGTTTATGCTGAATATGCTTTTTTGAAAATATGATAATCATATTCCTCGTATTTAGACTAGTTTTAAACTTGAAACATGATCAATTTCTTATTTATTCTTTAGCATGTAGATAATATGACAAATTATCATACTTTCTCTTTTTATATTAACATAACTAATAGGTCAAGCTACAATTTACTTATTGTCCATTTTTTAGATTATTCATAATCAAAATTATAAAGTTGAACTTTAAGTATTGCATATTTGCTTACTTCATAAATATAACTTTAGCTACTCAATACTTTTAGACAATTAATCCCATAAAAATTACTGGTTACTATATACTATTTGAGTTGAATTTCTTTAAATTAAAGTCAAGTTATTTATTTGTGATATATATTTAAATTAAAGTCAAGTTACTATATAATTATTTTGAGTCATGACGAATACAACAAATTTCATAAAATAACTTCACGTTGCATCAAAGATAATATAGAAATATATCTTCTCAAAAGGGATTAGTTCAAACAATTAGCATAACACAATTAAGGAAAATCAATTCATTATATTCAAATTGTTAATAACCACAAGTTGTTGACTCAAAGCGTAAACAAATAGAGTTATTTATGAAAAAAATTGAGAGCAGAGCAATAAAACTCATCATCAATGAGAGGAGTAATCATTATTAAAATAGTACAATAATCGAGCTTCTGAACTTGAAGGGTCTATTCAGTGCTATAGCGGGTGATAATCTCAATCAGAACCAAATGAGCTTATGGTCACTTTCTAATCTCTTGAGATACACAGAGTTAGTCAAACTACCACGCCTCTAAGTTTTTTCCGATTGTGACATTCTAGAGAAACAAAATATGGTTGTAACAATTCACCACTCTACTCTTAGAGTCTGATTCATTCATTGTAAGTAAATGATCTTCAACTGGGTAATGTTATGCATGCTCATATGTTTGATGGTCCTTTAACAGGTGTAGAAAGGGAATGAGAAGAGATTTATAGTCATAAGGAATCCCTAACACCAAGCCTGGTTCCAAACATTTCTATTGAGAAAATTTTCGAAATAGGCATTATAAGGAATAAGGATATCACTTTCCGCTAAAATAAAATTTTGACTTCTAGGTCTTATTATTTATTTTCTTAAGATTAGTTTTATCTGAAAATCCTTTAAATAGTTTTCTAAATGGACCTATACATGTAAAAAATGAGTTTTTTCATAATTAAAACTCTCGTTACTCCTAAACTCCTTCATTCAAAAAAAGAAACCATCATGGCTAGAGTTCATTTTCAAAGATTTTACTTCAACATTCGCCACTAAGGTATGTAAGGCTTCAATGAGAGTATTAATTTCTCTCCTATGCGTATAGTATTTTGGTTCTCGAGTAACTCTTCAAGATATTAGACTTAAAGGTAGGGTTCCTATGAGATTATGACTTTTTCGCATGAACTAATGTTTTCATTATTTCATGTTTATATTTAAAAAATCTTTTGCACTAATTTATAATTATTCCTGTAGTCTCTAATGTTTTTTTTGACTTCTAAGCATGAAACAAGCATGATATGATTTACAACCTTAATAAATTTTATTCTTAAGGCATGAATATTGAGCTTAGGTACACATGTGATATCAATCATAAGATATTTATATACCTATGAGAAATAAATAGGCAAATGTTGCTTTAGGAGATTCCTTTGAAGGTAGAAAATGAGATGTAACAAATGGTTTGAAGCTTAAAAATAAGTAATTGCAAAGATATTCACTCTTTAGATCTGTTGAACAGTAAAATAGATTAGAAGAGAAAGAGTAATTCTCCTTCACAGTCATATCTTTCTCTAGTTTGGCTTTAGTAAAGTTATACATATTGTGAACATCATCCAAATTGGTAGGAGTTGTTTGCTTCTAAAATTGTCTGATTTTAAAAAAAACTAGAGGAAGAAGAAATTGCAAACAAATACTACACTAGACATGGGACATATCATATCAGCGACTCTACTCTTATAAGGTATGACTAATAAAGATGATTAAAATCTAGAGAAAGACATGTTTAAAGTCAACTAACAAATAACACGTGAAAGAAGAATATCTTAAATTTGAACATTAAAATCTTGTAGCACCCGCTATGCCAAACAAAAATTACCTAAAACAAGAAACTTCATTTCAAAAAAAAAAATTATACGACAAACACATGACTTTCCTCTATAAGAAGAACAATTCCTCCAAAGAATAAAATCAATGAAAAAAGATGAAGTCTATGCATTCTTCTAGCAAATAAAACCAATGACCAAGTCAAAATTTAGAAATTCACTCCTCAAACAAAAACTAATAGTAAAAAACACCCATAATAACATAATATGAATTCTCCAAACATTCCATTAATCTCTTAAAAAAAAGCTCTAACTCGAATTGTGTCAAGATAATGGAAACAATATTCATCCTTATTAGATTCAGTAAAGTAAATATCTCAGGAGTTAAATCTTGAGAAAAGAAGAGATAGAAATGAAGAACAACACATGATCTACTCAGTATACTAGACACCCTAGCAGCTTTAGAAGTGAAGGGCTACACATAGACAAATGTTTTGGGGTAACTCCTAGGACGGGCACAACACTTACTTCGAGTTAATATCAACAAGATCTAATGAGGTTATAGCAACAAATACCTGCAACATTTTAACATTAGATTGTCTTATAGCAAAGAACATGAAACAATATTAATATATAATGTTCTTTCTCATGTTTAATTGCCGAACTCAGAACATTTTAAGGCCTCCTACCGGAGGCTATTACAGACTTCACCTTGTTCTCTTAATGAGGCAGTACAGTGATAAAATGCAAAGAGCTTTACATCATTTAGCCTCTTTATCATCAAGAGTAGAGATTCATTTAGGTGA
Source organism: Solanum lycopersicum (assembly GCF_036512215.1). Classification (NCBI taxonomy): domain Eukaryota; kingdom Viridiplantae; phylum Streptophyta; class Magnoliopsida; order Solanales; family Solanaceae; genus Solanum; species Solanum lycopersicum. The sequence goes on along the minus strand of NC_090809.1, from coordinate 18,135,499 downwards.
GTTAGCTTGAACGTGTTAGAATATATTTTTTATTGCGGGTTTAGTAAATCAGAGAACTCTCAAGCTTGTGACACCATGAGAAAACAAAATAGCGTCAACTTCTTAATACATGGCTGAGAAGCAAGACACTAATGATCTTAAATTGAAACAGAGATGAAGTATTGATTTTATGAAAGGTAACCAAAATTGATTTCAGATAGTTCTGCAACTTATAGTATCAACTTCTAGGAGTCGTCAACTTTAAATGAGGCTTATTTTAGCATGGATCATTAAATTATCCGAGAAAATCCTTATTTTAATGGATTATTGTGGATTATTTCAACACATTGAGAAATCCTTTATTTCTTAGTATTACTATGTAATTGAAGCTTCAAAAAACTTATTTCAGCAACCACATCTATCCTAGACTTTATAGTGTATAAGCTGATCTTTCTCTCCTTGAACATAAAATTTTTATGATTGTTAAATGTCTAATCTAATATTTTTATCTAGATACAGAGGTTTTTCTGATAAACTCTTGGCTCAGTATATTTCAAGTGAGAAAAACATAAAGAACAACTTTAGAATATAAATCGCAGAAGCAAAAAGAAGTTATATAGCACACAAGTTGAAATGATCGTTAATCCACATACCAAAATTAAACAGAAAAAACTTTTTAGCATTAGATTAAATATTAAATTATAATTAATTATTACAAAAAAAATAGAACCCAAACAAAATTATAAACATAAAATTTATATCAATAGTACATTTGTTTGGATATGAAATCTATTGTGCATGTGAGAAAAGGAGAGATATCTTTTACTGAGAGAATGAGTCAGTAGTGAGTAGTCACAACACTAAAAGTTACCCGTAGTATAGAACTAAAACAAATCAATGGGCCATCAATATAAAATGCTTGAACCTAACTCCAAATGTTTGCTTGACCCCTAACGCCTATTTTCAGAAAACATTACTTCTAAAAACTCATTATTTTCAGAACATTCAAATTTCTAGAACCCCTATTTCTGGCAAAAATGTCAATCTTACTTCAAGCTAAACAAAATTGAAAGAGTTCAGAGTTTAAATATGGATATTTTCATAAAACCCAAACTACTAAAATCTCTTTTTTTAGTGTTATGCAAAGTGAAATGATTCCTAGTTAGGATTCATATTTTGCAACTTGAAAACACTGGTATATCGAGTTAATAGGATATCATAATGAGATAATCTCACCAAAACTCCTTGTTTTTTAGAGAGAAGAGTTGAAGTTGAAATGGTGATGAGTGTTTGAGCGCTTAACTCTTGAGATGGAGACTTGAAACTACTTCAGAGTTTCGAGATGGAAACTTGGGAAGCTCTTGAGCTTCAGAGCTTGAGAACCTTCATTGGAGTTTCAGAGATTGAGAGTGTGAGTTTCTAGAAATGTTGAGAATGTTGTGCCCTAGAATATATAACTTTTAAAAGTTTTTCAACGGTATTTGACGGATTCTAACATCCGTCGCTTTCATATAAATATATATATTTAGAAAATATTAGTTCAACGACACGTGCACTGCACTTGTATATTATTTTATAGTAGATGATGTTTTAAACTGGAATTAGTATTATAAAATTAAGCTTATTAGTTAAAAAAATATATTTGTAAGAACATAGGACAACAACTTTTTAATGATTAATACAGATTGTGATAGAGTTACTTGTATTTTCAAAACAAAATAAAAAGATGACATTGGAACATTTCAAGATACATTGAAAGTATAAATGTGGAGATAAAGTGACATTTATCTAGTAGTAGTATAGTATTTTTTGCTTCACTCAATTTTTTTATGCAAATCTAACCAAGGAAATAGAAGAAAAGTATCAATAAAAAAGTGTCACCAGTAGTCTTTCCTCTTGAGTTTATGAAAATAGATGATGAACACCATTTAAGTACATTTTTTTCTTTTAAATATCAATTTTTGAAATTTAGTTTGTGGATAAAACTAATAATGATTGTAATAAATATTTTAATATTTTGTTATTGACGTAATATATCTTTTACAAATTATCATGTATCTAACAAGAAGTGTATCTTGTGACATAAAATTTTTTGAAATTAAAATGAACAAAAACCAACCGAAAAATCATACTTATTTCATACTCAATATAAATATTAAAAATAAAAAAATACACCAAAGAATACAACCAATGAAGAAGGAAGACAAAAATATAGATACATGCTATATTCACTCTAATAGTCCATTTGATTGAAATCTCTTGCAACCAATACTTTACTTTCTCCCTTCATTTTTACTTATATATCTACTAAAAATAATTATTATCATGACTATATTATCATATTATAAGGAATAGTGAAAATCTATATTTGAAATAGTCGATTTTAAAAAAATTAGTTCAATGGACTACGTTGATGCTTTTGGTTTTCTAAAATTTTGGAAGAAATTCCTTAGCATGAGGGTTAAAGAAAAACATGAATAAACAAAGAAGAAATATCTAACTCAAATCATTGGCCTTTTTCCATATTTATTTAATACTTGTTTCACAGCATGTGTGTATCATATCATATAGTATACGATGTTGTAAAATAGAATTAATATGACTAAATTAAGGTTTTTTATAAAATATATATAATTGAAAGAATATGTGACATATGCGTTTAAATGACTAATATATTTTTTCGTAATGCTAGTTTTTTTTAGACAAAACTAACCACATATCATTCAAACTTTCAAAATGCATTCAAATAATTTAAATATTGGGATAAAGTGATATTTTTAAAGTAGTTTTCTTCTTTACATTACTCAATTTGTTAAATAAAACTTAACCAGTAAAGTAAAAAAATAATATCAAGATAAAAAAATAGTCAGTAATAACTTTTCCACTTGAGGTTATGACTCTAAATGTTGGACATCATTTAAGTAAAATTATTATTTTAGATATTAATACTTGAAATTTAATATGTGCATGACACTAAGAACGATTATCGTAAATAATTTAATATTTTATTTTTAAATGTGATATATCTTTTACAAAATATTATTATTCAATTAATATTTGAGCAAAGCTATTATATAGTGTAATTCTACCAAAAAAAAAGTTCAATTATATATTGACTTTCAATACTTTAATAAGTATAATATCATAGACATATATATGTTACGTCTATAATTATTTCTAAAGAAAAGTATCCTTTAATTTGCCGCATACATATCATATAGAATTATAGATTAAAAAAATAATAGATGATAATATATAAAGTATTACTTAGAGAATATTTAATTTGAATTAAGACCATTTTATGATCAATCACTATTTCCTTAACAAAGAGTGTATCTTGTGACATAACATTTTCTTAGATCAAAATAAACACAAAATAACATAAAATTCATAATAAAAAAATTCATAATCAAAATAAATATAAAAAATTAAAAATATATGAATCAATTTAGAGCAAATGAAGAAGGAAAGTGAAAATATATGTTTATGATATATTCATCCTAGTGTTTAATTTGATTGATTTCTCCTCCCACCAACACTTTATCTTCTCCCTTCATTTTTACTTACATGTCTTATTAAAAATAATTTTTATCATGGTTATATTATCATATTATAAGTAAAGTAAAAATTTATTTTTTTAATAGTAGAATTAACATCAAAACTTCTAATTCATTGGACTATACTGATGCCCAATGTTTTAGAAAAATTAAAAAGAAACTCCTTCATTTAATATTAAAATAATATGAAATTGAAATAAAAAGAAGAAATATCTTACTCGACTCATGAGCCTTTTTTGTATTTGTTTATTATTATTGTCTCTCCCATATCATTAATATATTTATATTACTAGAAAAATAATCCACAATGTGTATATTTAAATTTTGTCTTGAATGAAAACACAAAATAAATTATTCTAGAAACAGAATAAGAAAAACAAATGAAAATTTCCGCAAACTATATATAGAATATTTCTATGTGAACAAAGTTTATCGATAATTGCATATTTTTTTGTTCTCTTATTTTCTTCTTTAATAGAATGTCGGTACATAAAGTATAATGATAAGATTTCGGCGAAACATATCAATGAATTGGGGATGAATTATTTATTAAAATTATAAATGATCTCAAATTCTCAGTCAAAGTAGATCCCCAAGAATTCATAAGGAGTGAATGATTGAATATGAAGATAGAAATCGTTGTAATAGTTCATAGGAAATTAGCCTTTTTAATAAATAAAATGTGTAGATTAATTAAATAGTATTATTGTTCTTAAAGGATGTGAATAATTTTTATGTATGTGTGTGATGAAAATCGTCAGAAGAAAATATGAGTGTAAATTGATGAATGATTTTTTACAATTTGTTCACCAACTCTTTTTATGTGGTTCGTCGAATATTGTTGGGTTTTGAACTTAATCAAGTATGCAAAGAACAGTGAACTTTTTTTATCCGAAGTAGCAGAGTACAAAATAAAAAAAATTGTACTTTGAAAGGGAAAGGTGATGAGTCCACGATTTGGAACACATTTAGGGCTATACTTTAATATGTTGCATGTCCTCACATGCATAATTTGTCTCAATACCTGATAAATTACCTTGAGTTTCAGGTATTTAGACTTGGAGACAGAGCATGAACACAATGGAGCACAAATGAATAATGTAGTTGAATGAATGAATAAAAGACAGCCGGGGGATCGCCTGACCCACTAGGCGAGTCGCCGAATGAACTTAATGTAGACTATTTTTCTAGAGTGTTGGGCTCTGATGGGATAGGATCAAGTCGGTGGTGAAAAGGAGTAGTCGGCGTGTCACCGAGCAATTCTGAGAAAGAGCACTATATCGCCCAAAGTTATAGAAAATGCTGAAAGCAAAGTCAAGACAAAGATGGAATGTGCCAAAAGGAGGATCACCGATATGATCCTTGATCCTGACTGACTACAGTGATTGATACTTCGCGGCACAAGTTTTTGAAAACTATAAATACTCTTAAATATATTTTAGCTTTGGATTGAAATTTTTACCTTTGAATATTACTGTTAGATTTTTCTCCTCTTATGAGTTTTGAGTGCTTTTGGGAGACTATCTTCTTTAACCTTGAATATTTGATGGTTCTTGACTTCAATATATTGAAAGTGGGTCTTGAAGAATCTTCATCATTAGATCGTGTAACCATATTTTCGTTGTACCCATTTGATGGGAACACCTTTCTGTATTGGTGTCTATCTCTTTACTATGAGTAGCTAAAACCCAATTTCTTGGGGTGTGATTATGTGAATATGAGTTTAATTTACTTCTGGGTCTTTCTAATTTGTAATAAATTTGCTGTTTAAATATGACCGCTTTCAGTAGTTATGGTTGAACTTAATGAAATAATACTTACAAAATACGATTTCATCTTCGTGTGTTGGGCTAGCTCGAGAGAGATCTTAAGAATAAAACTACTGAAAAAATAGCCGCTGGTTATTGGGTTGTCTTCGGTTCAGATCGAGAGATTGAATCCTAACCCCTCTCCTTCACCTTCAGCTCGAGAGAGTGAATGGGCTGTAACGAAGGCTAGGCATAAATGCGAAATTTCGGTCTTTGAGGGAAACTGACTTGAGTCAGGATAAGTTGCTTGAGTTAGAATTTACCCCCACTAAAGTCTAGATTAGTTACAAATTCACAAAAAAAATTATACTAATAGCATGTACCCATTAGTTTAGTGAAGCCCGTAATCCTATCACATCCCAAGAATGTTGTCTCCCTATTCGTATCTCTTATATTTTGCTATTTTTAGTTGTTAATTTATCTACAGACGCCATATTGTGAACCGACATAGTGTCAACCCCTTTGATTTATTTGGTTTTCAATCGATAATTTCTTCTAGCTATAACTAGCATGAGATAATTTACAGTTGGTCGATTTATTCTCAAAACCTCTCTATTGGGACATGACTCCAACCCTTGGTTGGGTTATTCACAAAAATCTCGACGCGCAAAATTGGATAAAGTTTCATTGATGACGTTGATCAAAATTGCATCGCTTCCAAGGAGCGGTGTTACTTGACAATTTTTTTCTAAATAGGATTTTGTCTTTCTTTAGAGCTAGTGCTACTCATCTCCCTTTAGCTTTGCTTTTCATCGTGCTACTGTTTGTAAAGAAAATACTTTGAACATGACCAATTGAAATAGGGGAAAATTGGTAGAGACATGCAAAGAAGTTGAAAGGGACTAGAATATTCTAGTGTTAAATCAAATGATTGGCCCTTACTCTAGATCCATCCAGCTGATCAGAACACTCATGAGTCATGTAGTTCCTCATCTCCACCCAAATGAACAACTGGGGTTACCCAGTGACACTAGGGCCAACCCAAATGATGGAGAGTGAGTAAGGACGTGTGTCATTCCATGAAGTTAACTAAGGCTCTTCTTAGGAGTTGAAAGCACTAAAACACAAATCACAGGCATACACCACCTTTGTCAGTTTTAAAAAAATGGTCAAAACACAATTCAATTCTCATGTTAAACTTTTTCGAAGTGACAATGAAAAGGAATATGTAAATAACATCTTTGGCAAGTTTCTGCAATTCCTACTTTGTCAATGCCTTGGCGTGAATATCAGTGAACTAGTCTTTTGATTAAAAAGTGTGTGACAAGATGTCCTCTATGTATCTTCTCCCTAACAAACTAATAATCCATTTCTACGTGTTTAGTTCTAGCATGTAAGACTGGATTTGAAGTCATCTATTATGCATCGACGTTGTCACAGAATAATGTAGGAAATGTCTTCGAGTAAACTCCAATGTCTCTTAGGATGTAGATGATCTAGGTTATTTCAGCTGCAGTAGAGCCAAGTGCCCTGTATTCTGCTTTAGCACTAGACCTTGTCATTGTGTGTTGCTTCTTGGAAGCCCAAGATATGCAGGTTGCACCTATGTAAGTTGTGTATCATGTAGTTTATCTTCTTATAATTGCAAAATCTCCCAAATAAGCCTATAAAAGCCCATATAATCTAAGACTTGATATTGCAAGAAGTCCCGAGCCTTTTTTGAGGTACCCTCACACATCTAAGAATTCTTTTCACAGCCTAAAATTCTCACTGTTTAGAGTTTGCATAAAATGACTGAACAAGTTGATTGCATGTGATTTGTCAGGTCTGGTTAGAGTGAGATATTGGAGACTTCCAACAATGCTCCTGTACGTAGAGTCATCAATAGAATTTTATGTGACCTGTGATAAACCATGTTTTTGTGCCAATAAGGTACAAACTGCTTTGTCAAGAGCCATGTCAGTCTTCATAAGTAGCTCAACAACGTACTTTCCCTGATTCAAATGAATATCATCCTTGAAGTACCTTACCTCAGATCATAGGAAGAAATGTAATGGTACAAGTTCTTTCATGGAAAACTCCATTCCAAGCCCTGTGATTAAATTTGCAGTGATCTCATCAACATACAATAGAAGAAGAATCATCTCTCTATCACACTAAAGTATGAAAAATGAGGAATCTTCCTTACTACACTTAAGCCCAAATGGAGACTGAACCTATCAAACCACACCTTAGGTGCCTTTTTTGGACCATACAATGCTTTCTTGAGTAGGCAAAGATGTTTTTTTGGATACTGTTTATCAACAAAGTGGGGAGGTTGGGTCATGAATACTTTCCTGGAGATGTCTATGCAAGAAAGCATTTTTGACATCTAATTGTCTGATAGGCCATTGTAGAATAACTTATAGTAATACTCTTATAATGGTAACCTTGACTATTGTACTGAAGGTCTCTTCAAAATCAATGCCTTCAAGTTGGGAATATTCCTTTGCCACTAGCCTGACTTTGTACCTATCTATAGTACCATTATACTTTAATATTCTTAAAAACCATTTTGGAGCCAACTACATTCATGCCTTCAGATCTTGGTATCAATATCCAAGTCTTATTTTTATTAAAAGCATCATCTTTGACTTGCATGGCTTTATACTCACGAGGACTTGCTGGTGCTTATCTCAGTGTGGTTGGCTGTATGCTCAATTTTTATTCCACTAGGGAGGTGTGAGTTATGGACATTTACTTAACATTATACCTTGTGACCATGTGGTGTCCCTCTATATTGCCTTCAACAAATTCATTTTCATTCATAGAAGTATCCATAGGATTAGCACGCTTAGTGTTTAGACAATTTGAGAAGTAAACTTCCAATGTACATTAGACACTTGCGCTTCATTTGTGCCATCTAAATTTGTATTTTCAGGAGTTGAATTTGTTGAGTTATCAATAGTTTGATCATATCTCGCAGAACTCCACATCTTAACCATCACTGTTGTCCCTATGGTTTTCTTCACTATCATACTCTGAACTTTAGATAGTCAGAACTTGTCCAGAAGGCTCAGGTTGAACCTAAGTGTCTACGAAAATTATAGTTGATGGTGAAATTGCTTAAATCTAGTTGTCGAAAACTTCCCCTGAAGTGATAGTGTCACTTGTCCTATTATTTTTACCCTGCACAGTGGAGGAAAATTCAAGGAAAGTGGCAAAATGAGGTGACACATTAATATTACCTTATCAGTCTTGACACAGTCCAATTCGAGGTCATCAAATATTACATGCCTAGACACATACACCCTCATAGTCTGTGGGCGGTAGCATCAATATCCATTGTGTAAGATACTGTACCCAATAAATATACAAGTATATATCTTTGGTGAGAAATTAGTCTTTCCCATTAGGTAAGGATAACATCTACAACCAAAGACTTTCAGGTTGGTTTAATCGGGAGAGGCACCAAAAAGTTTCACAAACTGTATCCCATTCTTTAGAACTGAGGAAGGCATTATGTATATTAGAAACACAACAGATAGAAATCCTTAAACCCATAAGAACTGAGGCAGCTTAGCATGAAACAAGAATTTTTAACTAGTTTCCACTATGTGTCTATGTTTTATCTCGAAAACATTATTCTTCTCAAGAGCGTGAGGACAAGATATTTTCCTAATGATTCCACAATTCTCCAAATACTTGAGAAACTAAGTTTGTATAAATAAACCACCTCCATCACACTGTAAAATTTTGATATTTTTTTAAAATTATCTTCCTACTATTTGTTGAAACTTGAGAAAGACTTCAAAGAATTCAGATTTATTTTTCATAGGATAGATAAAAGTATATATAGTATGATCATCCACAAAGATCACGTAGTATTTCATATCTTTGGAATACTCGACAGGTGGTGGTCGCCACAGATCACAATGTATTTTGTTTTAAAGAATCAGCACAATTGTTATTTCTCAACTCATTAGAGAGTTTACAACTTTTCCCTAATTGTAACAACTAGTACAGATATTGGACACCTTATCCCAACTCCAAATAACGACGCATTTATGGCTACTCAAAATTCTAGGGATTTCAAATTGTGATGTCCTAATCTAGACTGCCAAATACTCTCTAACTTCTTCCAATCTTGTGTTGGTGTTAAGGGAAAGAGATTGTTGTCTTCTAGTTGATAGAGTCCTCCTGCATTATAGCCCTTGGTAAGTGGTGTTCGTTACTACTTGTACATAATAAGAAAACCAAATTCATAAAATTCAAGAGTTGAAGAAGTGTGTTTTGAGAGTTTACTAACTTTAAGAAGATTCTTTGTGATTTTATGGACTACCAGTATCTTCTAGTATTCTGCATGTTCATAGATGATAGGGCTTGCTGAAGATTATCTTCACCTTTATAAGAGTAAACCCACCAATAGAAGAAATTCGAAAAATGTGATTATTTCTACCACATATTTGACATAGAGTAGACGCGGGTTTCACTTTCTCTGTGTTTATAGCCTGCACATTCTAACTGTTTTGGTTGTTATTTGAATGTCCATCAACCCTGAATCCTTTTCCCATTTAATTAAAATTAGAGTTACCTCTCCTTTGATTGTAACTCCCTAGACTCCTACTCTCTGTGAAGTGAAGGCCATGTTAATAGTCTTTTGGGGCACGTCCTCCTCTTCTTATTTCATTTTAGAACTTCTAAAAGCATTGATAAATTGGCTTGAAAGTAGTATAGAGGGGATTTCCCAACATAATGGCCCTAATTGTCCTGTACTTTGAACCTAGTCCCTTGTCAAAATTAATGACTTTGGGATATTCATCAACTATCTTGTGTATGGCAGCAAGTCCAACACATATGCCTTTAAATTCTTTTATGTACTCATCAAGTTTCTTGGTTCCTAACATAATGTTCAATAGTTGTTGCTTATGTTGGAACTCTTTATACTTATTTGCTTCAAGGTAGGCTTTATCAAAGTATTCCCACATCTCCTTGGCTGTTGAGGAACCCAAAATTAGATACATGCTAACTCAAGTCACATTTCCTGAGATCCAGGTTCTGAGCAGAACATCTTGCATATCCGAATTAGTGTCAGAAGCTTTCTCCTATCCATAAACTGTCTTTCCATTGTTTTCTTTTGCTAGAGTTTCAACTTCATCAGGTTTGTTTTCTTTGACCAACTTAGTAACCTTCATTACTAGCATCAGTTATTAAAATGTGTTCTTCATATAAGGTAATTTGTAGGTTTAAGTTTTATTGGACATGCAATCATAAGAATGTGGAATGAAGATAGTGGCGTAGCCAAGAATTTCATCAAGGGTGTCCGAACTTTTAACAATAATTTTTGTAAAAACGATAATTTACTACCAAAACAAATAATCAATTTAATCAATATTTAATTAAATATAAGTAATTTTTAAGAAAATTACAATTGTATAATTCAAAACTTACATAAAGAAAATAAAGTACTATTGAAAACATAATTAAAAAATGTTTGTGCAATTGTACTCAATGAAATATTTTCTTCTCTACATAAGACATTATACAATTGTCTAAAAATATTAAGATTTTATTCTTAATAATATCTTGATATAATTTGGGTTATTGATTCTCCTATTTATAAAGAAAGAAAACATTATTCTATAAGGAAATCTTTTTAACAATCTAAGGAAATCTTATAACACAAGGAAAATGTATTACAATTTAAGGAAGTAATTCAATTTTGATTGAAAAAAATATACAAGGAAAAAGTATTATATTTTAGAAAATCTTATTCCATAATGAAAAGGTATTAAAATTTAAGGTAATAATTTATTTTAATTGAAAAAAAATAATTAGTAGAAGATGGATTCGAACTTGGGTTCCTGGAGCAACTAATGAAAAATTTGACCACCAAGCTACTAAATATGTATGTTCAAATTACGTATGTCTATGTACTTGATTAAATTTAAGACGTTGAAATAATCAGAGAAAAAAGAAAACCATTGCGTCGAATCGAACCCGGGCAAAGAGTAGGATAGCGCCAACTATTGCCAAATCAATTCTGCCTTATTTAGAATTTTTAAGGAGTCCAAATTCTATATATATCATTATTAAATTAAAATTGTACGTGTATATATAGCGTAATTTTTTCAACGAAGGGTGTCCAATTGGACACCCTTGAGCCTAAGTGGCTCCTCCCTTGAATGAAGAAGTTGAAAGGGACTTTGTCTGCACCACCAAACCATTTTTGCATTGTAAATTTCAGAGAGCTAGACCTTGCTCGTCGAAAAGTGTCAGAAATCTATCTAGTGGACCTTTACTTCACATAATTTCAATAATTTATGGGCCAATCCTTTTGACGGTCCTGATTCAGCTGGCGTATGTGATTTTGTGATTCGTTGAGTAGCTCAGCGAGCATTTTTGCAATTACTCTTAAATGAGTGTGATTAAGTTATTCTTAACTTTTATTACATGTTGTAGGTGTGGTGAGAAAAAACATTGACGATCTACCCCGTGAAATAAAATGGGGTATTGCAATCAACGAAGGAGGGTTTGATCCTACTAGAAGAGGAAGACATGAACTAAAACTGACAAAGGAAAAGAAAAGAGGCCTATGTCTGACTAGACTTCAGAGCCCGACGACGACTAACTTATACGACCCTATATTTTTAAATACAGGGTAGATCTCAATCAAGCTCTACCAGAGGCTCTCCATCTCCTCCAACCATGCTATCTTTATCAGTGCAAACTCTGACTCCTCCTATGGCACCTCTACCACCGGCCGTCCCTCTTCCTAAACTTCTAAACAAATTGTGATAGTTTACGAACCATTCTTGAAGAAAAGTTGATTTCTACATATGGTTTAGAGGGGAAATATTTAGATGTGAGGGATACCTTCCAATTCCATAGGCTCGAACATTCACTACGCCCCGAGGCCCTTATATTCCCTCTTGGATTTGATAATGTTACACAACTTATGGTGATCTGATTCCCAACTGTTAGAATAAGGCCAGTGATTTCAAACCAGTTTCGGGGTCTTGGTCCGAGGAAAGGTAACTGGGTGAAGCACTGAGTATATTAACCTTGTACTAGGTAGAGATCTGCACTCTACACACCAGTATGATGGATTGCCTGTTGGTCAATATTTTGATGATCTGAAGGGGTGGTTGGTACTATTGATTTCTAATACCACCCTGAGCTTGATCAAGGAAGGAGACGTTATTGAGAAGAGGTATTTAACTATTGATCCTCGATTCTAGTTTTGCTTTATCAGCAAGATGATTATGCAATCCTAGAATGAGTTTGTCCTCAGCCATTCTAAGGTTGCTCGCCTTGGTTCCATCAAATCCAAAATGTTCATCAACCTAGGACTTTTGATTTCACAGGAGATGACCATGAACGCCAAGACGAGACAAACTTCTCTGTTATTACTGATATTGGTCTCTAAGTTGTGTTGGCGTGCTGGATTGGTCACTTCCGGATTTACCCCCTAAACGTAACTACCGGCATTGTCCATTTGAAGGATGAAGACTAGCCTCGTAGTCTCATGTCATAAAGTTCACAGGTTGAAATTTGCAGAAAAATTTTGAACTTTTCATTATATCTACATTGGAGGTGTCATAGAATAGACCTCTACATACACATAATATAGCTGTATCGAGTATACGTAGACAATTCGTATAGGAAGGTTACATCGAATTTTAGTTTTATTACATATACGTATATAAGATAGAAAGATAGTCTCAAGGATTGTCTCATTTTATACAATCAAAACGATTATCACAATACGGGCATAGCCCTACATCAAATTGAAAGAAGCCACATATAGGCTTATACATGTCGTACATAATAGAAATGGAATGAATATAAAAGAGTTTTAAACTCATAACAAAGGAAATTCATAGTCATGATATTGGCATCGCCCTCAAAAAGTGTGGACCTACCCAACTTGGATGAAAGGAAGAATCCAAGCCTTCAACAATGTCGCTTTCTAAACTCTTCAACGACCCAAACCTAAAATGTTTGGGAAAAGGGAAGAAAATGGGGTTAGTACTCCACATGTACTAAGTATTAGACCATATGCACATATAATATAAAAACATGGTAAAAAGGGGCTTTTAGTCAAAACATGACATTTTAACCTTTTAAGAACCTAATGCAAATCCAAATAAGTCATATCAACCAACTAAGCATGCTTATTAACTCAACAAGTAATACATATTCCAACATACTTGATTACATGGTTTACTATAACCCTATCATCAAGGAATAACATCGCAAGAATGAATAAGATTCAATCATATAATAATACGCAACAACTACACACGAATCTTTATCAAGTTAACAAATGCTATGACCAAGCAAAGCCCCATAAGCTTGCTCAATCAAGTAGACTTAACAAGAAAACACAACCAATGTCCAACTTAACAATATAGTCCAACTACATATGTCAAGAGGATAATCATCATAATAAATAATCACTTACATTGTATCATCAACATATTATCATCATATATATCCTTATCATATTCATACATAATATGAAATTTCTAAAGCTTCCATCAAAGTCAACTAGTGAAGGCATAGGTTGAGTCTCATACCCCTACCTAGACAAAGTTAAACCTCTCAAGTCACCTTAGTTAGTTTATACTTCATTACTTTATTTTAATTTAGGGAACACTTGCCTTAACCTATATAGACCACATGAGCTAAGCATGGAATTTGATGTTGTAAAACCTTACACCGATGGAAGGTGGTGTACCGGCCAATGTAGAACAAAACACAAATGTAGCTTTCTAGGAGGATCGACTAGCTAGTCTTCCTATGGGGGCAATATAGTTCAAGAACTAAGAAATAATATATTTTCTCTTTATACCACTTGGTAGTTGGGGCCTTCTCTCATGTGAATCCATTGGATGAGTATTCCTCTTTGGGAAGTCAACATCTCATATAGAACTATAGGGCGAATCTTCCTCTTTGGGAAGTCATCACCTACCATTGTCATGTTCACTCGGGGCTAAGATAAGTCACTTTATTGAAATATTTTTAAGCCTTTAATTAACAATCATAGATTAGTTTAGGTCATAGGGTCTATCCCTTTCATAATTATGATCATCGATAGCTCAATAAGAATTGCATGAGTAAAGTCCTTTCATTACAATTCATATAAGTGAGCCTAACACATTACATAGCATCTCATAATAAGGCACATTGACATACATAATCATCGTTATAGCATTTATATCCTGATAAACCTTACAACAATATCAAGACTTTTGAATTGAATCATCATACAATCCTACCAATCCTAATATGAGGCATACTCCAATATAATATCATGACTTAACCACAATTAATAACAATTGGAATTAAAGATAGAGATTCTAAGACATACCAAGTATTTCTTATAGTCTATAATAAATATCTTACCATCAACCCATAACTCAACCCAATTTTGGGAGTAAGATTATCACACAATCATAACCAATAAGATAACAAGGCCAATTGCATCTATATGTTACAATTCAACACAAGATCACAAATTAAGACAAGATACATAGGCTAATTTCACAATACAATTCATAACCTAAGTCACATCTGAAGAACTAGCATTATAGGCCTATAATTCATCTTAATTTAATGATATTAATACCATAATATAATAATATAATCAACAACCAAGTCAATTGAATAATCACAATACAATATAGATCAATATCACAAACTAGGGTTAGGCATGGAGGATCATATTCTTCAATTTAGACAAAGCCACTAACAATTATATAAATAAATTTGAATTACATGTATCATTAACAACTAAATTCATAACTTCATTTTCGTTATTGGATGAAACCCATAAGAAAACTCAACTTTTGGGATCGATTTTGAAGAACCCTTTGAAGAAAGAGTCTCAAAGGTGAATTAGATATCATACCTTAATGTTTGACAATAATTTTATGGTGAATTCGTCCATTTACATCCCCAAAAACCTTATCCTTGCTAGTCTTCAATGGTGAATTCAAGTAGAGAGAGAAATAAGAGAAAAGGAAGAGAGTTTATTTGAGAGTTGTGTTTAAATTAATGAGGGTTGGAGGTATTTATATTGGTAATAAATCAAATAAATTAGACTCCCTTAAACCCATAATAAATCACCTAACCCCATAACTAATCAAATCAAAACTAACTTAAATTATCCAGGAAATTGAACGTCACAGACGAGACCCCGAACGACGGGCCGTCTGTGAGTCGATGGACAACCCCCCTCCGTCCTACACTCCATCGTCTCGGTCTGAGACTATGCAGGTGAGGGGATTTCTCTAGTTGGCTAAGTGTGGGAATAATATGGCATCGACTCCCCGTCAGTCAACATACAGACTATTTGTTGCCCCGTCGATCACACTACAAAGGCAGTTTTGCCTCAACCTGCAAGGTCCTCCTAAAGTGACCTTGATTGGTCCTTGGGGAGTCGTACCCGGACATTTCAACCATGAAACAACTCAAACACCTATTATCTACCCTTCCACCAATTTTCTTACATTTCCAACTCCTAAAAAATAGTCAAATAGGCTAAGACACGCTAACATCCTTTTGAACCAACTTTTCCGACGTAATGGACGTTCTTGGACATTTTGGTTTAAACTTTCTAAATGACCTATATTTATTTATAATGGACTTAAAAACAATACTTAAACCTTATGAAACTTATTTTAGGCTTTACACTTGTCTTGGATTTTCAAAGTGTTACAAGATTACTCCATGATGACGCTACTGATGTTGAGGTTACTACTTCATCCTCTACTGAAATCCAGCATATTGAGGCTGAGTATGCTAGATAGATTGCTGAAAGGAAGAAGGCATTCCCGATAGACATATCACAGGAAGTGTATATACACGCATTACTTGCAGAGGCACTTTTGCCTCTACTTCAATTTCTCATGTTCAAGGCGCATCCATTACCTCCAAGCAGCGCATGATTACTCAAGAGATCATCCTAAAGACGTTTTTCAATGTGAGGGATGCCTGATAGGAGAGGGACATTCTTGTTATGATTAAGGGTGCCATTTGAGCTGCACTTACCCCTTTCTAGACCTCCATTAACCCTCTAAACACAAGAGTAGAGGCTTGCGAGAGCATACAGAGGGAGAACTCTGAGCTTACAATTTTGAATGTTGAGGTGGCATATTTGTGGAAAGATGTAGACTATTTGATGTCTCCCAACTTGACCTTATTATTGGATGCTGCGAATAATCTAGACGCCCTGAGATTTCACAAATTCCTCCTATTATACGTGGAGAAGGAAACAGTGGGGATGCTCCAATTGATAAGTCGGATGTTGTGATAGGCTTGGAAGGAGACTGTTAATAGTGAAATGAAATAAATATTAAGCAATCATACTTGGGAGTTGGTTTATATTCCTCGAGGAAACAAACCCTTGGGTTCAAAATGGATCTTTAAAAGGAAGATGAAAGACGATGGAACAATTGACAAATATAAAGCAACACTTGTTGTCAAAGGTTTTAGACGAAAAGAAGGTCTTGATTATTTTGACACATACTCTCCAGTGACTAGGATTACATCAATTCGGATGTTAATTGCACTAGCTGCAGTATACGGTCTTGAAATTCATCAAATGGATGTGAAACAAACCTTCTTAAATGGAGAGCTTGAAGAGGAAATTTACATAGAACAGCCTGAGGTTTTGTAGTTCCTGGTAAAGAAAAAAAGTGTGCAAACTTATTAAGTCACTTTATGGACTAAAACAAGCACTAAAACAATGGCATGCAAAGTTTGATCAAACAATGTTGTCAAATGGATTTAAGATCAATGAATGTGATAACTGTGTTTGCATTAAGGATACTCCAAATCAGGAAGTTATTTTATGTCTATATGTAGATGACATGCTTATAATGAGCAAAGACATTGCTAATATAAAAGCTACAAAGCGTATGTTCGCTAGTAAGTTTGATATGAAAGATTTAAGAGTTGCTGATGTGATATAAGGAATTAAAATTCTTAAAACTCCTAACGGTCTAGCATTGTCTCAAACTCATTATATTCAAAACATACTTGAACAATTAAATTTTTTGAATTTTAGTAGGGAAAATACTCTAATTGATGTAAACCTTCTTCTTGCAAAGAATAAACGTGAAAGTCAGTCTCAATTAGACTATGCTAGTGTATTGGGAAGCATAATGTATATCATGAATTGTACACGACCAGACATAGCTTGCGCTATCAATAAACTGATCGATACACAAGTAATGCTAATCAAAATTACTGGTTTGCAATGAAGAGAGTTTTTGGATACTTAGATGATACTCAAAACTATGCTTTACATTACAACAAATATTCAGCCGTTCTTGAAGGATATAGTGATGCAAATTGGATTACTGGGTCAACTTAAACAAAATCCACAAGGGGATACATTTTTACTATTGGTAGAGGAGCAATATCTAGGAAATCATCCAAACAAACATGTATAGCTCGCTCTACAATGGAGTCTGAATTCATTGCTTTAGGCAAGGCAGGTGAAGAAGATGAATGGCTCCGGAATTTCATAGAAGATATTCCATTTTCGCCCAAACCAATGGTCCCTATATGCATACATTGTGATAGTCAAGCTGCAATAGGAAGGGCTGGAAGCATTATGTATAACGGCAAGTCTCGTCACATAAGACGAACACATAACTCTGTGAGACAACTACTCTCTAGTGAAATTATCACAATTGACTATGTGAAGTCAAAAGATAATGTGTCGGAACCACTTACAAAAGGCCTAAATAGAGAGGGAGTTGAGAAATCATAGACGGGAATGGGACTATAGCCGAGAACAAGTCATCGTGGCGGTAACTCTACCTAGAAGACTGGAGATCACAAGATCTGGGTTCAAGGAGATAAAGCAAAGTCATTGATGAGGGTTCAACATTGTCAAAGAAAAAAATTATTATTCTTTTATTGTCCATTCTCATGACGAGACAATGTTTAGTAACTAGGATAAAGACATAAGAACTTTTTAATGGTTTCTAAGTTTTATACAGGGAATGTCAAATGGTTTATCTATAGGATAACACATTTATAAACCACCTATGTATGTGTGAAGTGTAAGCCTCTTCAATGAGAATCCGCTAAGGCCAGTTCTTTATGCACTTACTATCCAAGATGTTTTCATGGCTGAAATGAACAAAACAATGAGAACTAAGAACAGTTCAAGGATTGATTGTGTGACATATGTTGTCAAGGTATACACCAAAGCTCGAAGGTTCAAAGATATCAAATCTACCGATTGACCGAGTATATCCGATATATGTTCACTATGGAATGTTTAAAGGGAAACCTACTTATCCAGATACGATAAATCTTTACCTACAAGACACACAAGTTTTTTCATGCATATGTTTTAACAATAGCCTTCCCCATTCATATGGGGGATTGTTGGGAATTAGCAAGTGTAATTGGGAAAAGAAAAGAGAGAATATGAAAAGTGAGGGAACTATTTTTGAGGGAAAATGAAAAGTCATTTGCAAAGTGCAAATGAAAAGTCATTTCTCCTATATCGGCAAAAGAAAGGGAAATTGTTGTCCTTATATAAGGAAACACTTTCATTACTTCTTAAAGAGCTAAGAAGAAGATTCCCCTCGCGCCGCCGTCGTCATCTCTTGCTCGGCCTCGACTTCGGCTTTGAATTTTGATTTGGATTTGGATTTGGCAAATGATGTGATTGATTGATAAATATTTTGGACAAAATTTATTTAATCAGTTTTTTGTTAAATCAAATAAATCCTGTTAATATTATCTCTTTTAAATTTGCGGGTAACGGTAACATTCTGAAAGGTTGTTACTCTTTCCGAAAAGTCATTACCCTCCGAAAAGTCATTATTTTCCTAACAGACACAATTTTCCGAAAAGTCATTATTTTTTCCCAAAAGACACAACTC
The DNA here is from genome assembly GCF_036512215.1 of Solanum lycopersicum. Classification (NCBI taxonomy): domain Eukaryota; kingdom Viridiplantae; phylum Streptophyta; class Magnoliopsida; order Solanales; family Solanaceae; genus Solanum; species Solanum lycopersicum. The sequence goes on along the minus strand of NC_090809.1, from coordinate 18,116,320 downwards.
TCTGGATAAAACGGGTCTGAACATATTTCACTGAACAGACACGTTCCTTGCTAAAAATGGCTATAAAAGAAAGTCAATTTTTGGTTTTTCAAACACTGAAAATTTTTCCTTCTCTTATTTTATTTTTCTCTCAAATAAAATCAAAGTGTCAATCGACTGAGTCTGTGTGACTTGTTGTTGTTCTTAAGTTCGTTCAAGTTAAAGAAGATTGAGGTACCGCTATTTCTTTAACAAGTTTAATCCATTTTATCTTGGGAGAAATTAATCCATAACCTTGGGTACTGTGAGGGGATTATATTTCTTAAGGACACACAGTAGTTTCTGTGGACTCGTTAATTTTTGTATTTTATGCTTCATCTTATTTCTGTTTCTTTTCAGTGGTTAATCTTATAAATAAAGGTTACTATAAGAATAACAACAATATCTTTTGACCTCAACATTCGAACTTGCCTATCAAAAATGTAACCGACTCCTCGCAAAAGTGAAAATTTGATCAAGTAACACTGAATCCCGTTGAACAACATAAGAACCACCCTAATGAAACTTCTTTAGCATCAAAATATGAAATATAGGATGGATACGTGACAGACCTGGTGGCAAAGCCATCTGATACGCCACCTCACCAATAAGCTCCACAATCTCGAAAGGACCAATTTACATTGGGCTCAACTTGCCCTTCTTTTCAAATCTCATCACACCCTTCATGGGTGAAACCTTCAATAGAACCCTCTCTCCAACCATAAACTCCAAATCACGAACCTTGCTATCTGCTTAACTCTTTTGCCTACTATGAGCCATGAGAAGTCTATCTTGGATCAATGTGACCTTGTCCAAGGACTCTCTTAGAAAATCTGTATCCCACGGTCTAACGTCAATCTGATCAAACAAACAATTTGGATATCTACATCTCCTACCATACAAAGCATCAAATGGTGCCATCTCAATGCTGGAATGATATCTATTGCTGTAAGAAAATTCTGCTAATGGCAAGAACTGATCCCAGTGACCACCAAAATCAATCACACATGCCCGCAACATGTCCTCAAAAACCTGAATAGTTCGTTTAGACTTGCCATCAGTCTGAGGGTGAAAAATTATACTAAGATCCACTCAAGTGCCCAACTCCTTCTGCATAGACCGCTAGAAATGAGATGTAAATTGGGTGCCACGATCTGAAATAATAGAAAGAGGAATCCCATGTAAACGAAGTATCTCTCGAATATAAATCCTAGCTAACTTCTCTGAATTGTAGCTAGTCTGAACTGGCACAAAGTGTGCAGACTTAGCCAATTGATCCACCATGAGCCATATAGCATCAAACTTACCCAAGGTACGTGGCAACCCTACCACAAAGTCCATAGCAATGCGCTCCCACTTCCACTCAGGTATGGGCATCCTTAGAGTCATACCTCCAGGCTTTTGCTGTTCATACTTCAATTGCTGACAATTAAAACACCAAGATACAAAATCTACTATGTCCTACTTCATACGACACCACCAATAATGTTGCTTCAAGTAACAATACATCTTAGTATCCCCTAAATGAATAGAGTACCTCGAACTATGGTCCTCCTTCATGATCAATCTAGTCAAATCACCAGTCCAAGGAACATAGATACGACCCTTAATCCTCAAAACACCCTCATTATCATGAAATGCCGCCTTGGTGTCCTCTTTTCACATTTTTTCTCTAATCTTACATAAATTACTGATACGCTCAAACTTACTTCTCAAATAAGAAGTAAAGCGGTTGTGTCAAGTAAATAACCCAACTAGTGAGGTTGGGATCATTCCCACGAGGAAATTAGTCTAGACTTAACTTCAACCTATTATTACTATTGTTAGGTTAATGACTTTCTTGGGAAGTAAAAAAACAATAAATGGGGGTTTCTATTTCTAAATGAGTGGAAATAAATAACAAACTTGAAAGAGACACTTAACAGCTTTGTCAGTTGGATTTTAATCAATTAATCAAGGTAACTAGGGTTTACGTGTTCCCCACAGGTTCATAACTTGATAATTTTAACTATAACAATTCTTTCCTAGTATCTTGCACGCTAAGTGATAAGTTACGTATTTCTAAATCGTTGATCGGGCATCTAGAAAATCTCACTTCGCACCTAGGTCCGGATACGTGTGTTGCTATCCTAACCCTTATCCTTACCTCATATTAAGCATCGTATTCGAAATTTGAGTAAGTTATTACCTCGTACCAATCAATACTAGCCTATTACATAGTATACACTACATTTATGTTAATAATTCTTTCCCTATTATCTACCTCCTTGGTCCAGCAAGTAGCATTAAGGCGAGTTCTAACGTTGGCCTTCCGTTAAAAAGACTTTTAAGTTAAAGAATTATTAATACATACAAGACACTAATCTAGAATTGTTATTTTAGTTAGGATTTATCTCATTATTTGCCTATGGTTCCCAGAACACTAGTTATGGAGTTTAGTTACTCATAGCCATAAACACAATATTCAAATATATTAAATACGAATTCATGTACTTACTTCAATGAGAAAGAATAAAATCCATAGTTTGCTTGATTAATCTCCATAAATCACTTGCAAGAATCTCAAAATCTAACAATAATACACAAAAACTAATAATACGAAATCTAACTATCTGGTGTCTAACTATCTGGTGTCTAACTATCTGGTGTCTAACTATCTCCTCTCTAACCTCAAAAACGAGGTTTTTTGCACTATTTATAAAAAAACAAAAACCTAATTATACAAGGATTCTAAATACTAGAAATCTGCCAAAACGCGGTTGGGTCGACGGACCTCGCGACGGATCGTCATGAGCACAACGGTCCTTCATGGTCTCCGTCGTCCCATACTTATGAACTTTCTTCTGCTACTTTCTTCACCACCCTCGACGGCAAGTATGACGGACAATCATAGGCACAACGGTCCGTCGAGGGTCTTCGTTCCGAAACACTTCAACTCTTGGAATATGGATACTGGGATCACTTCTCTGAACTTCACGACGAACCTGAAGGACGGACCGTCATAGCCACGACGGACCGTCACAAGCTTCGTAATCCCACACTTGGTCAGACTTTCCCATCTTCCTTCAGCAGCTGCACTACGCTGCCACCTACGGACCGTCACAAGCACGACGGACCGTCACAAGTACGACGGACCATCATGAGCTCCATAGGTAGTCTCTTATGCATTTCTTCGCTCAAAATCTCTGCATTCAGCTTTGGACAAATTTCCTACATAATAAAGAGAAACTTATATAAAAATTAGCACAAAAAGTCTTTTGAACACACTAAACTTAAGGGAAAAATATTAATAATACCGTTAAACCATGGTATATCAACACCCTCAACTTAAATTCGTTGTTTGTCCTCAAGCGGCGCACTATGACTTACTACACAATCTTTGTACAATAGTATCCATGTTTTATCCTTTGCAATCATTTGGCTATCAATCCCGATTAATCTCATCAAATCTAAGCATGCTATAACTATTAGGCTTGAATTTTTGTGGGATCACAACATGATACAGACTCACCACACACTAACACCTATCCTCTTCAATTTCTCACCGAAGTGCTAACAATTCTGGTATTTCATCCAGTGTCCTCACTTTAAAACAAAATCCTCATGTTTCACACAATGACTTAAGTTTGAGTATAAGGATTACTTTTCAACACTCACTCTCATAACAAAGTCACACTCATTCATATGTTTTTCCATAAGCTTTCCCTTATTTTCACTGCCTTAAGTTCGCTATACAACGCTTAGGATCACGATAGGACTTTTTTAGCTAGTATCATAGGCTCGGGGTCAGGTAAGTTATATTTTGGTATACTTTAGTGACTTTTTGACCTCCTTGACATATCGGCTAAACCTTCCAGTGTATCTCATTTTATCTCGCCGAGTTTCTCATATTCTTTCACCTTGCTATTTTCTCTTCTTTCTTCATTTGTGTAAGTGACTCTCTTCTTTTCTTGCTTATATTTCTTGTGTGTTTTTATTTTTCTCTAGTTTTCTTTTCATCTAATTCTTGAGTCACTTTATTTTTGTTCTTTCTCTCTCTTTTTCTTTCAACCCCACTTTCCAGAGCATTCCTCAAAGTAGCCACCCTCAACTCATGGCTTTGCCATGAGTCAAGGTACACAATACCCAAAGTTGGGTCAGGGGTGAAAAAGAAAGGTCTAATTTTAAGCTCAGATTATTTGGATCAAATAAGAATAAATTTCATTTGGTTTCTTTTATTTAGGCTAGAAATGGGCTATATTGAATAAGGGCCTATGATCCTTTCCTAATTTTCTATTACAGCTTACTTTAAGCAGGACTAACCCGGCAAGTTCTAGCTCAGTACCAATAGTGGACTATTCAAATTTCCTCACGCTCACTTGACATCTCATCACTATAACATATTATCAGACACCTAGTTCGAATTTAAGACCTAGAGTAATGCAATGGTGTAACTCTATTTCTTGCTTAGAGCCACACAATTATTAGTTACTATGCCTAGTCATGCATTATTTTCCAGTTTATCAGGATATCATTTTAGCCATCATGCTCCAGAATTAAAATATGTACAAAATATATAAACATGCCGGTTCAACAGAAAAAGTAATCAGTCTTTTGGGGAAAAAGAACACAGGCGAAAAAACCCCAAAAGAGGATAGCAAATTGGGCTACTCAGATTTCACCCTAACACTTACTTTCCATTTACCCCACCCCCAACAAAAAGACATGCAATTGTCCCCAATGCATAAAAAAATTGAAATACAAGAGTGGTAGGTGAAGCAAACCTGGAGACCCTTAAGAAAGGGGTCTCTGACCGCCATGACGGTTATGCAGAACGAACCGTCGAGAGTATGACGGTCCGTCGTAGATGTCCGTTGGCGGACCGTTAGAAAATGTGAGAGACCTTTATGAATAGGGTCTCTGACAACTAGCACGGTTGTGCAGGACGGACCGTCGAGAGCACGACGGTCCGTCGCATGTGTCCATTGGTGACTGTTTCAGAGTGATGTTCTGCAGAATTTCCTGGTGATGTGCCTGCAAATTTAAAACTCATTAGTAGAGAATGCTACCATTACTAAAAAGACTATAAGTATTGGGTTGCCTCCTAACAAGCGCCTTATTTAATGTCGCAGCACGACTGGGGACCCTTAATTACTCAGACTTCATCAAGATGGTATGCCTCTATCATTTCATTCCCCGATGCTTTATGATTAAAATAGAGTTTTATTCTATCTCTATTTCTCTTAAACCGCACTCCCTCCTTGGCTTTTAACTCAACTACTCCATGAGAGAATACTTGGGTAATCAGGTAAGGGCCAGTCCATTTGGACTTGAGCTTGCCGGATGACAAGGCACCCCAGAACTGTCTAGAAGCACCAAATCCCCAACCATAAACTCTTGTTTTGCATTTTTCTGTTCAGTCTCCTTCTTCATCTTTTCTTTGTGGGATATGACAGATATCGATTGGAGCTCACCATGCTGCCTCATGGTCCTACAAATGTTGAAGGTCGCTTCGTCATTATTCAACTGAAATGTCATTTGTCCCTTCTCCATATCAACAAATGCTCTACCTGTAGCAAGGAATGACCTCCCAAGAATAATAGGTCAAAATCGACCTCACAATCAAGAATAACAAAATCAGCCAGAAAGATGAATGACTCCACTTTTACTAGCACTTCATCTAGAATTCCTATAGGCCGTTTCACTGTGCGATCAACCATCAGTATCCGCATTGCAGTGGGTTTTGGATCCCCCAAACGCAACTTCTTGTAAATTGAGAGGGGCATGAGATTTATGCTTGCCCCCATATCACATAATGCTTTCGTAATGACCCAACTGTACAAGGAAAAGTGAACGCACCAGGATCTTCTTTCTTTTGTACGAGGGATCTTGTAGCCATAGCACTACAATGCTGCAGCCTATCATCATCCTCGAAAGGGACCGATCTTTTCTTGGTGACCAGATCTTTCATAAATTTGGCATAAACGGGCATTTGTTCTAGAGCTTCTACCAAAAGAACATTGATCGAAGGCTGCTTCAACATTGTTATGAAACGCCGGTATTTACCATCCTCTGTCTTTTTCACTAATCTCTGAGGGAAGGGTGGCGGCGGCCTAGGCATGGGAATTACCTTGATAGGTACTTCTGCATCTTTTCATTACTTCCCTCTGCTTCACCACTAACCTTTACCACATTATCGTTATCCTTTCTCACATTTTCCTCAGTAGATGGCATAGGCGGGTCAATGGTTTGCCTACCACCCCGAGTAGTGATTTCCATACAGTGCGCATCATTCTTTGGATTTTGGACAGTGTTGCTAGGAAGAGTGCCCGGTTTCCGTGTGTTCACTGTCGCAGATAGTTGGGCCACTTGCAATTCGATCTGTTTAATCGAAATTGCATGTGTATCAACTTTTTGCCCACTACTAGCTAAATCACACCTCAACTCTTTAATTTGTTCATCACTAGTGTCAAACCTCCTCATCATTTTGTGCAACATATCCTCAACTCGCGCCATACTATCTCCACCATCCCTAGGATTAACTTCACGATTTTGAGGAGTGACATAGGGCCCATTCCTGTCGTTTCTATTAGCATAGTTACCCCTGTTAAAGTTGTTGTCGCGGTTGTAGTTTCCATCTCGGACATAATGAACCTCACGGTTGTAGTTACCATAGTTCCAACCTTGGTTTCCTTGAACTTGGCGCCAATTATTCTGATTTAAGCCTTGGTCGCTTGGTCGGAAACCCCCCATCTGCTCATTTACTGCATAAGTGTCCTCCACATAATAGCATTCATCGTTTGGAGGTAGTGGTTTAGCCAAGTAGTTGACTGCATTTATCTTTTCTACACCCCCAGTGACATGTTTTAGTACTAGCCCAAGCTCTGTTCTCATCTGAGCCATTTCTTCACGAATCTCATCTGTGGCTGGGTTGTGAGTGGACTGCACTGCGAAGGTATTTCTTCCTGTATCAGACTTTCTAGTACTCCAAGCTTTGTTATTTCGGGAGATTTTCTCTAATTTTTCAGCAATCTCAGCATAAGGGCATTCTCCATAAGATCCATCTGCTATAGTGTCCAACACCGCTTTGTTGTTATCATCCTGTCTCCGATAGAAGTATTTTTTCAGTGACTCATCATCTATACGGTGATTTGGAACACTTCTCAAGAATAAGGTGAATCTATCCCAAGAACTACTAACTGACTCTCCTACTAGTGCCACAAAGTTGTTCACTCTGTCTTTATGGTTTAGTTTCTTGGAGACCGGATAGTAGAGTGCTAAGAAAACATCTCTTAATTGGTTCCAAGTGAAGATTGAGTTGTATGGGAGATCAGTGAACCATATAGAAGCCTCTCCCGTCAGTGAGAGAGGAAACACTCTGAGACCTATTACATCTAGATCAAAATCAGGCCTCCCCACTCAATTTTTACACACTGCCTTACTCTAGCTATATGGGCATGTGGATCCTCAGAAGGTAGCCCTGAAAACAAACATCTGGCAGTGAGCATTTGCATCACACTACTAGTTACCACTAAAGTGTGGCCTGTGGGTAGAGGGCGCAAGACAAGTGGCCCATCCGAGTTTGCTATGTTAGCATACCCTCTGTAGTATGCTTGGGGCCGTGGAGCGGGGTGTTGTCCCCTCTGTTGATGTTCACCCGGAGCATCAGGTAACGTCTGACCATGAATATCAACCGGAGCTGGGATGTTCTGGTTCAAATCCTCATCATTTATTACCAAGTTTTGATTCATATTGTGCATTGTATGCTCTAGCTCTTGATCGTAGGGAAACAAGGGTTCTCTTCCTCTCCGTGTATTTGGCATACAAGTAGGATAGTTCTGAATAGAAATCAAAAACAATAAAACAAAGTAAAATCAAAAAAATATCAACTAAACTATAGTAATAAGTTTAAGTTAATCTAAAAGCTAAAATCCCCGATAGCGGCGCCAAAATTTGATACGCTCAAACTTACTTCTCAAATAAGAAGTAAAGCGGTCGTGTCAAGTAAATAACCCAACTAGTGAGGTTGGGATTGTTCCCACGAGGAAATTAGTCTAGACTTAACTTCAACCTATTATTACTATTGTTTGGTTAATGACTTCCTTGGAAAGTAAAAAAACATTAAAGGGGGGTTTCTATTTTTAAATGAATGGAAATAAATAACAAACTTGAAAGAGACACTTAACAACTTTGTCAGTTGAATTTTAATCAATTAATCAAGGTAACTAGGGTTTAAGTGTTCCCCACAGGTTCATAACTTGATAATTCTAACTATAACAATTCTTTCCTAGTATCTTGCATGTAAAGTGATAAGTTATGTATTTCTAAATCCTTGGTCCGGAATCAAGAATATCTCACTCCGCACCTTGGTCTTGCTACGTGTGTTGCTATCCAAACCCTTATCCTTACCTCATATTAAGCATCGTAGTCGATATTTGACTAACTAATTACCTCGTACCAATCAATACTAGCCTATTAGATACTATACACTAAATCTATGTTAAAAATTCTTTTCCTATTATCTACCTCCTTGGTCCATCAAGTAGCATTTAGGCGAGTTCTAACATTGGCCTTCCGTTAAAAAGACTTTTAAGCGAAAAAATTATTAAAACATGCAAGACACTAATCTAGAATTGTTATTTTAGTTAGGATTTATCTCATTATTTGCCTATGGTTCCCACAACCCTAGTTATGGAGTTTAGTTACTCATAGCCATAAACACAATATTCAAATATATTAAATACGAATTCCTTACTTCAATGAGAAAGAATAAACTCCTTAGTTTGCTTGATTAATTTCCAAAAATCACTTGCAAGAATCTCAAAATCTAACAATAATACACAAAGTCTAATAATACGGAATCTAACTATCTGGTGTCTAACTATCTGCTGTCTAACTATCTCCTCTCTAACCTCAAAAATGAAGTTTTTCGAACTATTTATAAAAAAAACAAAAATGTAATTAATCAAGGATTCTAATTGCTAGAAAATCTGCCAAAACGGGGCTGGGTCAACGGACCTCGCGACGGACCGTCATGAGCACAACGGTCCTTCATGGAATCCATCGTCCCATACTTATGCACTTTCTTCTGCTGCTCTCTTCACCATCCTCGACGGCAAGTATGATGGACCGTCATAGGCACAACGGTTCGTCGAGGGTCTTCGTTCCAAAACACTTCAACACTTGAAATATGGGTACTCGAATCACTTCTCTGAACTTCACGACGAACCTGCAGGACGGATCGTCATAGCCACGATGGACTTTCACAAGCTTCGTAAGCCCACACTTGGTCAGACTTCCTCATCTTCCTTCAGCAGCTGCACTACGCAGCCACCTACGGACCGTCACAAGCATGAAGGACCGTCATAAGCTCCGTAGGTGGTCTCTTCTGCATTTCTTCGCTCAAAATCTCCGCATTCAGCTTTGGACAGATTTCCTGCATAACAAAGAGAAACTTATATAAAAATTAGCAAAAAAAGGCTTTTGGACACACTAAACTTAAGGAAAAAGTATTAATAATATCGTGAAACCACGGTATATCAATTACCATCATCAAACTATTGATCCTGAATCTGTTGCAACAAGGGTGACCTAACCTCCATATAAGCAAACACCTTACCAGGTTATTAAATATCAAGTCTCACAAGGCTATTGGCAAAAGATTCGACATCCCTAGCTAAAGGACGCTCGTCAACCTGTAACATAGCTAGGATACCCATACTTACCGCCTTTCGACTCAAGGCATCTGCTACAATATTTGCGTTGCCTTGATAATAAAGAATAGTCATGTCGTATTCCTTGAGCAACTCCAACCATCTCTGCTGCCTCAAATTCAAATCCTTCTGATTAAATATATATTAGAGGCTATGATGATCTGTAAACACCTCACAATGCACACCATAAACATAAAGCCTCCAAAATTTCAATGCAAATACAACAGCCGCCAACTATAAATAATGAATAAGATAGTTCTTCTCATGAACCTTCAACTGTCTCGAACCATAAGCTATCACCTTTTCCTTCTGCAATAATACACAACCAAGACCAATTTGAGAAGCATCACAATAAACAATAAAACCATCTCCATCCACGGGTAGGGTCAAAATCGGAGCAGTAGCCAATAAAGTCTTGAGCTTTTGGAAACTAACCTCAAACTCGTCAGACCACTGAAAATTCACCTCAATCAATGTCAATCTAGTTAATGGAGATGCAATGGATGAGAAACCCTCAACAACCGTTGATAATAACATGCAAGGCCTAAGAAACTCCGAATCTCACTAACTGAAGCAGGTCTGACCCAATCTCTAACTGCCTCAATCTTCTTAGGATCCACCATTATACACTCCTTAGACAGTACATGTCCAAAGAATGCTACCGAACTAAGCCAAAAACTCACACTTTGAAAATTTTACATAAAGCTTCTTGTCCTTAAGAATCCCAAGCACGATCGTCAAATGATGTTTATGTTCCTCCTTAGTGCGTGAGTATATCAATATACCGTCTATTAAAACAATAAAAAAGGAATCCAAATACGGTTTGAAAACTCCATTCATCAAGTCCATAAAAGTTGCAGGGGCATTAGTCAATCCAAAAGACATCACCAAAAACTTGTAATAGCCATAACGTGTTCGAAAAGCTATATTAGGGATATCCTTCGCCCTAACCTTCAACTGGTTATTGCCAGATCTCAAATAAATTTTGGAGAAAACTGAAGCACCTTGCAACTGATCAAATAAATCATCAATACATATGTATCAAATACTTATTTCTTATGGTTACCTTATTCAATAGCCGATAGTCAATACACATACACATACATCCATCCTTCTTCTTCACAAATAACACTGGAGCACCGCAAGGAGATACACTCGATCTAATAAAACCCTTGCTCAACAAATACTTCAACTGGTACTTCAACTCTTTCAATTCAGTCGGTGCCATACGATAAGGAGGAAGGGAAATAGGCTGAGTGTCTGGCTCCATATCAATACAAAAATCAATATCACGATCTCGGGGAAGACCTGGCAAATAGGTTGTGAATACCTCTGAAAATTCACTCACTATTGGAATAGACTCAAGCATAGGAGTCTCTATACTAGTATCTCGAATGTGTGCCAAGTAAGCCAAACATCCTCTCTGTACCAACTGACGGTCCTTAAGAAATGATATCACACCCTTAGGAGGGTAACTAAGAGAACCTCTTCATTATACTATAGGAATTCTAGGACTAGCTAAAGTGATTATCTTGGAATGGCAAATTAAAATTGTGTGGTAAAAAGATAACCCATCTATATCGAGAATCACATCAAAATCTATCATATCTAAGACCTTTAAATCTGCATGAGTGTCATACCCTATAAAGGTAACAGTACATAATTGATACACCCAATCTACAACTACAGAATCCCCAATAGGAGTAGAAACACGTATCGTCAAATCAAGAGACTCACATATTATATCTAGACTAGGAGAAAAAATATGTAGACACATAATAATAAGTAGAACATGTATAAAATAATATAGTAGCTAGTCGATTACAAACCTAAATAATACCTATGGTAACAGCATCTGAAGCGTTAGTCTCTGGCCTACGCGAAAAAGCATAACAGTGAGAAAGACCTCCCTCAAATTGTGAACCTCCACGACCACCACCTCAACCAGAAGGAGAACAACCTCTACCCGTATGAGAACAACCTCTACAATTCTGTGAAGAACCCTAATGTAAGCCACCACGTCTGGTCCTAGGGCAGTCTCTCAAAAAGTGTCCCATATCACCACACTCAAAACAGGCCCTATGAAACGTTGTCTAATGAGAGGAACCTGACTGACTAGAATGCCCTCCACGACCTATAAGCCTAGAACATGAACCTTGTGAAGTATGTACTGAGATGGAAGAACTAGGCCTAGTGTAACCAGCCTCAGATGCACGTATAGAAGCATGAATGGCTCAGCTGGACTGAGAGTGATAACCTCTCCCTACATAACCTTGACTCCTAGGTGGAGCACCACAGAAATCACCTGAATAAATGGTCCTCTTTCCCTCACGCTCCTCAAATCCCTCATGTCGAATTATCTCCAACTCCTTAGCAGCATCTACCACTTTCCGGAAAGGAACCCCACAAGCAGCAACCTGAGAAACTCCTAGATGAATTGGATTAATCAGCCCCTTAACAAACCTCCTCACTCTCTCAGCCTTTGTGGGAAGTATTATTGAAGCATGCCTAGCCAAGGCATGAAATTCACCCTCATACTCTACAACTGACATATAACCTTGTGGCAAACCCTCAAAATCGGTCCTCTTACGCTCCCTCACTTCGTGGAACAAATATTGAAAGAAATACCTGAGTAAACTGAGTCCAGGATAGTAGATCTTGTTGGCCTACTACTAATATAACCCCTCCACCATGGCTTGGAAGAGCCAGTCATCTGAAACGTTGTGTAGTCAACTACATGAGACTCTACTAATCCAAGATTATGCAACCTCTCATGACAACTATAAATTCATATGCATCCTCGGTTAGGTCACCACTATAAGTAGGAGGATTGATTAGTCTGAACCTCCCAAACATCTTTTGCTCATCAATGGTCATAGAATGTCTCTTCTCCAAATGTGATTCAAATTCTGAAAAATCCATACAATCAAAGCGAGGAGATACAACAGAAGTTGGCTGAGTCCTAGGAGTATGTGATTCTGGAGCAACTATTGGATCTGGAGTCTGACATTCAACACGGGTCTGTGAATAATCAGAAGTAACAAGCAAAGCTCCTGCCTAAGCCATCCCCTCTAGGAGTCCAAACATACAAGCCAAGGTATCTTGAAGCACTAGGGTGACAAAAGTACTGGGTGGAGCTTGAGCTGGCCCATTCCCCTTGACAAGATCTTGCACATCCTTATTAACAACCTCGACATTAGGAGGTACGGTCCTATTACGACCCTTGGTAGTTATTGGTACTTTTCCTTCCACAGGTGCTGCAATACAGTGCCTACCGTGATCTCGAGCTCGTCCCTTGCCTCTACCTCGATAGTGTTCCCAGAAGCAGGCACATGAATAGGATTCTTACCACCACTTTCCGGTGTACAAGTTCTCGCCATCTATGATATGAGATATCAAAATAAGAATTTCAACAAGGTCAAGTGTCCACGATAGTGAATGAAAGACCAGAATATTTCCTAAATGTCCTAGAGCCTCTCGAGATAGGTATGGATGTCTTCATACTGATCCGAAAGAATCGAATAGACATTTCTCTTTTACTCGTGAGACCGATGAATCTAGGGCTCTGATACAAAATTGTCACGATCCAAAAATCACGAGTCGTGATGACACCTATGTTCCGAACCATTAAGTAAGCCAACCAACATATTTTAAAAACTTAACTAACTAATGAGTGAAAATACAAAATTTAAAAAAATCTCCAACAGTAAGTTCCTTATAAGTACGAATGCAGAAAACTGAAAAACAAAAGTACTACCCAAGAATTGGTGGCATAAGTACAAGAGCTTCGAAAATACGATGCAAGTCTTAAACTAAAATGACAACATAGGGGATATCCTGTCTGAATACTAAATAACTGAGTGAGTAAAAGATAGAGGGAGGTGTGTGACACGTCACAACCAAGTAGCTCACCATAACTCAAAGATACTCCAAAATCGGACTCAAATTAATCCTCAAGATGTGCGCCTACTCTGAATCGAATATGCATCACAAAGAGTGCAACAAGTGTAATATGAGTATGAAACCACGTGTACCCAGTATTTCTCATTTACCGACAACGAAGAAGTAGTGTAATAAATTATTAAATTGTACAAGTATATATATATATATTACACTTACTATTTAGGTTTCATCAATAAAGGAAATCAACATCAAGTACTTTCCAAACACCAGACAAAACATATAATCATCAAGAATGAATGATAGGATGAAATTCAATGCAACATGATACCATTTAATGATATGTCTCGAAATACCTAGTACTCACTCAACCATCTATTCATGATAGTTCCTTGGAAATACATCGAGAGCTCATGACCTACGGGGGACTCACGAGGTCCATATAACGACAGGAGTGATCTCCACGCGTCTGTGCGGACGATCTCAACTCACTATCATAGTATCAAACAATTTTCGCATGGACGATCTCCACGTGCGCAAATTACAATCTTAACATCTCTCCATCCCCAGCACGAACGATCTCCACGTGCCCAACTTATATTCAATCTCATGTCAATACATGTACACAACATTATTTCGATAAAGGGGACGATGATACACCTGAATCAGTCAAATATTAACATACTACATAACCACATTGATTATCACAATTATACGAGTGTAATAAAGAAAACACATTCACACAAGAATTTCAAGACAATAATATATCACCTAATGCCCATATGCTTTGGCATTCTGAAATTACAATCCACATTGTATAGTAGTAACTTTCCTTTTTATAACACCAGTATTCGTAACAATGCCCGTCACACCATTGATAAGAACCCCATCTTTCGCCCTTACCCCTTTATCTATTTCATTTTTTTAATCTTTAATTAGGAAAATGTCCTTCAACAATTCGAAAAGTCTTAACACACCTTAAGTGTTGAACCTCGTGCCACGAATCTTCAATATAGTCCCTTCCCTTTTAGCAAAGTTTTGCAACGCTTACGATCTACCAATGATGCAATATTCGTAAGTAAGCGAGTTTGTAGATATTCAAATTATTATACGTATACCATAGACCCTAAAACTCACGACTATCTCTAATCTAGCCCTAAATCTTAATGTAGTTTATATTTCAAAATTATCACATTTTCTAAATTTCAAGTCAAGAATTGAACCTTAATCTCTCCAAAAATCATAATTTTAATGGTATTCATATAACACTATTCAAATAATATTTAATTACCTACCTAAAAAAATTTAACTTAAATCTTTATTCGATATTTAACTTAAACAGGTCAATGTAATATCTAAATTACGAACAAGCACAATGCACTGCAACGTGACAATCTGTAAAAATTTTCAAATCCCAAAAAAATTCATAACAAATGCCAATCATTGGAAAACTTGCCAAATAATTGACTCGTGATTCTGATTGTCAATGAATGGCTCATGATTTCCCACCACCATTTTTGTAATATTAAATCAACTTAAAGTGCACCAAATTGGCTTCCAATCCTTTCCAACAACAATTGAATAACACCTTCAATAATAAGAACGAATAATTTAATGGCAGTTTCCAACATATATACCATCGAACAAACAATTTCTTAGTTCTTAATTTCGACCAGACGAGAATATTCACTTCTTGCACGTTGTTTTAATACCTTGCACAAAAATATATAATCAAGTTTATGAATCTTAGTGTTAATTATGTGTGTCAAGTCTCGTATCCTAAATTTTAAGTATAGATTAAGTCTAACCTTCCAATGATTCATAAATCTAATAGTACTCCATCTAATATAATACGATACAATATAATATAATGCAATACCTCTATATCTAAGTACGTAATATAGTAATCGCTAAATCTAATCTATAATATATAATAAATATCAGTCGATAGGAGGAACCACTGGTTACAAACCAGTAGCGACCTCAAGAAAGAAAAAAACAACGTTTCCCTTCCCATTAATATAATCACATTACCCCAAATGTTTCCCCTTAACATCATTAAGTATGACAACTACAGTTCTAATAATTATAACAGAAACAAGATACTCCAAGTGGCAACTACAAAGTAAAAATATATGCATTGTTCCCTGCCAATTTTTCTATCAATTCCCTTGTTATAATAATGAATAGACAAACAAGGGATCAAATTTCCATCTACCTTACACTCACTATGATCCATATAAAAATCAAGAAAATTTCCAAATTGCTTCTTACTTGAAGATTTCGTTTCGTTGGTTCCCTTACGTTCTATATTCTCGCGCCCAGGTAGTTTTTTAACCCATTTATTTTATGTCTTTCTAATGTTAATTATTTATAACAAATAACCTAATCCCACTAACTTAAGTCAATTAATGGGTCAAGTAAAAAAGTATTAAATGAATTATGAATATGACCCACTAACTATTAATTTTAGTAATTCTTCACTAAAATTTTTATCAACTAAATACTCTTAGTCTTCGAATAGTTTTAAAATACTCCTTTAGATTTTCCATATGAGTAAAAATAGTCATAGTTTTCAAAACGACCTAGCAGGTCATTAATGTTTTTAATAAGGTTCCGTCTAATGTTCCAACATATTATATAGTTGGCTTACTGGGTGAACAAATATCCAGATTTTCCTATATATGGTTAAACAGAAAATCAACAGTCACATATATCAAATATTTCAATTTTTTATTTATGTCGTTTATAAATATGTTGTTTAAAAAAATTTACAAATATCAAAATTGTAATTTATCATATTATCTATTGATTTTATTCTTTTAATTCTGCATTAGTATTAGATTGATTTCATAATATACATTTACACGTAAATGACTCTTTTATATATCATAACAAATTAATAATTATAACTTCATTAATAAAAAATTTCGGTTAAAAAGATACACATACCTCTCAACATTGTGAATTAATATCAATATGCCCCCTTTTTTAAAATTTAACATATATATCCTTGTACGTGTACACAAATGAATGGATATACCCTTTTCGACAGAAGTAAATAAATTAAAAAAACATCTTTCTATCCTAGTAACATAAAATCTATAGAGGGGTGTATGTCACAATTTCTCACAAAGCTCAAGGATATGTCTAATTGAATATACAAGGTCCAAATTCTATAACGAGGGTGGAAAATAAGTACTAATGAAAGAAAACATAGGAAAATTTAAGCATCCAACATGATAATAAATAACGAATAAAGTTGTAGAATTCTTAGTTCTATTGGTTGACTTGATATAGGAGCGGGTGCTAGTATAAATTATGTGTTATCGATTTAGTTTGGTAGAACCTGTGAATAATACACATAGTTTTGTAATACTTTTCAAAGAAAAAAAAGGTTCAATTTTGAATCTATTCTCTAATTTTGACTCATTTAAAAAAATTAATGAAATAAAAATATTTTATTTAATTTCATAAACTCTTATGCTTTCTCAATTGTCAATACTAAAATGTTTTAGAAATTTCAATGATAAAAAACAAGTAAAAAAATATTTAGGAAAACATAATAATTAACTAATATTTTTCTTAAAATAATAATCAGAACTTATATATCTTTTATAATAACAAACACCAAAATTCTAATACGAAAAGTACTCAAACGAAACCTATCACAACATGAGCTCCACTAATTATTGGCACATACGAACTATTTCACGACAAGTGTTCAGTGCAAGATCTGGTGAAGTCATGTATATACGAAGGTGTAAGAAATAAAATTTATTCAACATAAATATCAAGAATGAGAGTTGACAAGAATATGGGTTGATGGATTATATATATATATATATATATACTCAAAATTGGAAGAGAGAAAATTTTGTTGAAAAGAAATGAGGTTATCATTAATAAATTTATTTATGCTGAATATGCTTTTTTGAAAATATGATAATCATATTCCTCATATTTAGACTAGTTTTAAAATGAAGCATAATCAATTTCATATATATTTCTTTAGCATGTAGACAATATGACAAATTATCATACTTCCTTTTATAATATTAACATAACTAATAGGTAAGGCTACAATTTACTTATTGTCCATTTTTGAGATTATCAATTATCAAAATTATAAAGTTGAACTTCAAGTATTGCATATTTGCTTACTTCAAAAAAATAACTTTTGCTACACTATACTTTTAGACACTTAATCTCATAAAATTTACTGCTTAATACATACTATCTGAATTAAATTTTACTTAAATTAAAGTCAAGTTATTTATTTATGATATATATTTATGAAATTTGTAATTACATAGAAAATATAATTTACAACAATTGTTTTGAGTCATGACGAATACAAAGTTTAATAAAATAACCTCACGTTGCTTAAAAGATAATATAGAAATATACTTCTCAAAATGGATTAGTTCATAGTTAAATAATTAGCTTAACACTATTAAGGAAAATCATTTTCATTATATAGAAATATTTATAAACCATATGTTATTGACTCAAAGCGTAAACAAATAGAACTATTTATGAAAAAAATTGAGAGCAGAGCAATAAAAATTCATTATCAATGAGAGGAGTTAAGTCACTATTAAAATAGTACAATAATCGAGATTCTGAACTTGAAGGGTCTGTTCAGAGCTATAACGGGTGATGATCTCAATCAGAACCAAATGATCATATGGGCACTTTCTAATCTCTTGAGATACGTAGAGTTAGTAAAACTATCACGCTTCTAAGTTTTTTCCTAGTGTTACATTCTAGAGAAACAAAATATGGTTGTAACAATTCACAACTCTACTCTTAGAGTCTGATTCATTCATCATAAGTAAATGGTCTTCAACTGGGTAATGATGTACTGGCTCATATGTTTAAATGTCCTTCAACAAGTGTATAAAGGGAATTAAAAGAGATTTAGGGTCATAAGGGAGCTCTAACACAAAGTTTGGTTCAAAACATTTCTGTCGGAAATTTTTTTCGAAAGCGGCATTATAAGTAATACGGATCTCACTTTCCGATAGAATAAAATTTTGACTTCTAACTCTTGTTATTTATTTTCTTAAGAGTAGTTTTGTCCTAAAATCCTTTAAAGATTTTTCTAAATGGACCTATACATGTAAAAAATGAGTTTTTTCACAATGAAAACTCTCATTACTCCTAAACTCCTTCATTAAAAAAAACATGGCTAGGGTTCATTTTCAAAGATTTTACTTCAACAATCGTCACAAATGTATGTAAGACTGCGATGAGAGTATTCATTTCTCTCCCTTACCTAAAGTATTTTTTTTCTCGAGTAACTCTTAAAGATATTTAGACCTAAAACTAGGGTTCCTATGGTATTATGACTTTTCCGCATGAATTAATTTTTTCATTATTTCACGTTTATATTTAAAAAATCTTTTGCACTAATTTATAATTATTTTTCTGATCTCTTATGCATTTTTGACTTCTAAGCATGAAATAAAGCATGATATTATTTACAACCTTAATAGAGGTTATTTTTAAGGCATTATTATTGAACTTAGCTGCACATGGGATATCAATAAGAAAATTACATACCTATGAGAAATAAATAGACACACGTTGTTTTAGGAGGATTATTTAAAGGTAGAAAACAAAATGTAACAAATGGTTTCAAGATTAAAAATAAGTAACTGAAAAGAGATTCACTTTTCAGATCTGCTGAACAGTAAAATAGATTAGAAGATAAAGACCTAATTCTCCTTCACAAACCTATCTTTATCTAGTTTGGCTTCATTAAAGTTATATATATTGTGAACATCATCCAAATTGGTAGGAGTTGATTGCTTCTAAAATTTACATAAATAAGAAAAACTAGACGAAGAAGAAATTGAAGACAAATACTACACTAGATATGTGACATATCATATCAGCGGCTCTATTCTTACAAGGTATGAGTATTAAATATGATTAAAATCTAGAGAAAGACATGTTTCAAGTCAACTAAAAAATAACATGTGAAAGAAGAATATCTTTAATTTTAACATTAAAAGCTTGTAGCACCCGCTATGCCAAAAAAATTACCAAAAACAAGAATCTTAATTTCAAAAAGAAAATCTATAAGACAAACGCATGACTTTCCTCTATGAGTAGAACAATTCATCCAAACAATAAAATCAAATGAAAAAAGTTGAAGTCTATGCATTCTTGTAGCAAATAAAACCAATGACCAAGTTAAAATTTAGAATTACATTCCCCAAACAAGAACTAATCGTCAAAAACACCCATAACAAAAGAATATGAATTTTCCGAACATTCCATTAATCTATTAAAAAAAGTATCTAACCCGAACAGTGTCAAGATAATGGAAACAATCTTCATCCTTATTAGATTCAGTAAAGTAAATATCTCAGGAGTTAAATCTTGGGCTAAGAAGAGATAGAAATGAAGACCAACATATGATCTACTCAGTATACTAGCCACCCTAGTAGAGAAGTGAAGGGCTACACATAGACAAAATGGTTCGGGGAAACTCCAAGGACGGGCACAACACTTACTTTTATTTAATATCAACAAGATCTTAATGATGAGGTTATAACAGTAAATTCCTGCAACATTTTAACATTAGTTTGTCTTATAGAAAATAACATGAAACAATATTAATCTATGATGGTTTTTCTCATGTTTAATTACCGAATTCAGAACAATTTAAGCCCTCCTACCGGACGCTATTACAGACTTCACCTTGTTCTCTTAATGAGGCAGCACATTGATAAAATGCAAAGAGCTTTACATCATTTAGCCTCATCATCATTATGAGTAGAGATTCATTTAGGTGAGTAAGCTTAAATGTGTTAGAATATATTATTTATTGCGTGTTTAGTAAATCAGAGAACTCCCAAGCTTTTGACACCATGAGAAAATAAAATAGCGTCGACTTCTTAATACATGACTAAGAAAGCAAGACGCTGATGAACTTAAACTGAAAAAGCGATGAAGTATTAATTTTATGAAATGTAACCAAAATTGATTTCAGATAGTTCTACAACTGATATTATCAACTTCTAGGAGTCGTCAGCTTTAATTGAGGCTTATTTTAGCATGGAACACTAAATTATCCGAGAAGTCCCTTATCTTGCCACCAACACTTTATCTTCCCCTTAATTTTTACTTACATATCTATTTAAAAATAATTTTTATCGTGGTTATATTATCATATTACAAGTAATGTGAAAATTTATTTTTTTAATAGCAAAGTTAACACCAGAACTTCTAAATTCAATGGACTACGCTGATACCCGATGTTCTAGAAAAATTAGGAAGAACCTACTTCATTTAACATTAAAAGAATATGAAATTGAAATACAAAGAAAAAATATCTTAACCAACTCATGAGTCTTTTTTGTATTTGTTTATTATTATTGTCTCTCCCATATCTTTATCTATTTATATCAATAGAAAAAATAATCAAGAATGTGTATATTTAAATTCTCTCTCGAATGAAAACACAAAATAAATTATTCTAGAAACAATATAAGAAAAAAAATGAAAATTTTCACGAACTATATGCAGAATATTTCTATGTGAAACAAAATTTATCAATAATTGCATATTTCTTTGTTCTCTTCTTTCTTCTTTAATAGAAAGTTGGTACATAACTTCTAATGATAATATTTCGGCAAAATATATCAATGAATTGGAGATGAATTATTTATGAAAATGATAAATGATCTCAAATTATCATTCAAAATAGATCCCCAAGAATTCATAAGGAGTGAATGATTGTGATATATGAAAGAAGAAACATGAAGGTAGAAATTATTGTAACATTTCATAGGAAATTAACCTTTTTAATGAATAAAACGTGTAGAATAATTAAAGATAAATATTTTTCTAAAAGGATGTGAATAATTTTGATGTATGTGTGTGATGAAAATCGTCAAAAGAAAATATGAGTGTAAATTGATGAATGATTTGCTACAATTTTTTCACCAACTTTTTTTATGTGGTTCCTCAAATATCGTTGGGTTTCGAACTTAATCAAGTATGCAAAGAACATTTGACCTTTTTTTCGAAAGTAGCAGAGTACAAAATATAAAAAATTTGTAGTTTAAAAGGGAAAGGTAATGAATCCACGATTTGGACACATTTGAAGCTATATTTTTATATGTTTCATGTCTTCATATGTATAATTTGTCTCAATAACTGATGAAATACCTTGAGTTTCATGTATTTAGACTTGGAGACAGAGCATCAACATAATGGAGCACAAAGGAACAATGTAGTTGAATGAATGAATAAATTATGGCCAGGGGATCGTCTGACCCAAAAGGCGAGTCGCCAAATGGACTTAATCTAACCTAATTTTCTAGAGTATTGAGCTCCGATGGGATAGGATCAAGTCTGTGGTGAAAAGGTGCAGTCGGCATGTCGTTGACCAATTCTGCGAAAGAGTACTATCTCGCCCAAAGTTAAAAAAAATGTTCAACGCAAAGGCAAAACATCAATGGAGTGTACCAAAGGGAGGATCACCGAGATGATACTTGATCCTGATTGACTACGGCGAGTGGTACTCGTGGCACATGTTCTTTTAAACTATATATACTCTTAAATATATTTTAGCTTAGGATTGGAATTTTTACCTTTGAATATTATTGTCAGATTTTTCTTCTCTTATGAGTTTTGAGTGCTTTTGGGAGACTTTCTTCTTCAACCTTGAAGATTCGACGGTTCCAAACTTCAAGATATTTAAAGTGGGTCTTGAAGAATCTTCATCATTAGCTCGTGTAAAGATATTTCCATCCGACCCATTTTATGGAAAACCTTTCTGTATTGGTGTCTATCTCTTTACTATACGTATCTAAAAACCAATATCTTGGAGTGTGATTATGTTAATATGGGTTTAATATACTTCTGGGTCTTTCTAATTTGTAATTAATTTATTGTTTAAATAGTACTGCGTTTTGTTGTTATGGTTGAACTTAATGAAATAATAGTCACAAATATAATTTCATCTTCATGTCTTGGGCTTGATCGATCGAGAGATCTTAAGAATAAAACTACTGAACTGATAGCCGATTGTTATTGGGTTGTCTTAGGTTCGGATCGAGAGATTGAATCCTAACCCCTCTCCCACACTTTCATCTCGAGAGAGTGAACGGGCTTCATTAAATGCTAGGAATCAATGCGGCATTTCGGTCTTTGAGGGAAAACGACTTGAGTCGAGATAAGTTTCTTGAGTTAGAATTTACCCCCACATAAGTCTAGATTATTAAAAAATTTACAAAAAAAATTATATTAATAGGGTTTATCCAGTAGTTTAATTAAGCCCATAATCCTATCACATCCCAAGAATCATGTCTCCCTATTCGTATCTCTTATATTTTTCTATTTTTAATTGTTAAATTGTCTACAAACCCCACCTTCTGAATTTACACTTGTGTCAACCCCTTTGATTTATTTGGTTTTCAATGGATAATTTCTTCTAGCTATGACTAGCATTAGATAATCTACAGTTGGTCTATTTATTCTCAAAACTTCTCTCTCGGGACAAGACTCCAACCCTTGGTTGGGTTATTCACTAAAAATCATCGATGCATAGAATTGGATGAAGTTTCATTGATAACGTTGATCAAAATGGCGCTGCTGCCAAGGAGCGGTGTGACTTGAGAACTTTTAGCTAAGTAGAATTTTGGCTTTCTTTCGCTCTAGTGCTACTCACCTCCCTTTTAGCTTTGCCTTTTATCGTGCTACTGTTTGTAAAGAAGATACTTTGAACATGACCGATAGAAATAGAGGAAAATTGGTAGAGACATGCCAAGAAGTTGAAAGGGACTAGAATATTGCAGTGTCAAATCAGATGATAGGCTCTTACTGTAGATCCATCGAGCAGATCATAACACTCATGAGTAATGTAGTGCCTCATCTACACTCAAATGAACAATAGGTGTTACCCAGTGACATTAGGGCCAACTCAAATAATGGAGAGTGAGTAAGGACGTGTGCCATTCAATGACGTTAACTAAGGCGCTTCTTAGGAGGAAACCCAAGGTTTTATCGCTTACAATTGCTATGTTAAAATAATGGTGAGTAGATAGTGGAGGTTAAAATGAGGAAAGTGTTGACAAGTGTAGGTCAGTGAGATTAAGATCGAGTTGGAGAATTGCCGATATGGTTGGCGATCTCGATCATGTCCGGCGTTTGGACCGCTACATCAACTGGAGGTCTTGTAAAACTCAGCGAGGTAAGTCACTAATTGGCGTGTTACCGTATAGACTAACATCACAGAATGAAAAAAAACAAACGGATGGTTTTCTTTAAAAGCTAATAGTTTAAACATCCACTCCTTTAATTTTCCCTCGCTTTTTAACCCCTCAAACTCTTACCCAAGTAGTATTTTCCATATTTCTATATTTCTCTTAGTATTTTAGTCATCGAGGTTGAGTTTTGTGTAGATTACTTTGCATCCTAGAATTTGTGTTATGTATTCAGCATAAAATGTTGGTATTCCGAACCCAGAAAATTATCTTTGTGAATGTTGAACTCTTTTGAAAGTTATTGTATCGTGTTGTCTTGTGTTGGGACTCTCATAATTTATTTGAATGTTTGATTGCCATTTGGGTCTGTTCATACTTGTCATAGTGTTTGTAATGTGTGAAACCCTGTGATGCCGTTATTAATTTTGGTTATATTTTGTGAGGATGTTCTTATTTTTTATGTAGTATAATTGGGTTATGCCTGAGTAACCTGTAGTCATTCCAAATGATGTAATTTTGTCAATGATAGATAAGATAAAATCATCCTTAAGGGCAGAAGTTGTCAAACAGTCAAATTTGGAAAAACTGGGAGAAATTTGTGCATCTTATAGGTCCTGTTCTAATTTAACATTTGTTTGGTTTGTTTTTTTTATCGGGGCCTGCGGGGTTGAATTCAAGAAGATGGATCGAAAAAAGGCATATAAGGTTGTTTGGAGAGCTAGGTCAAACTCGCCAAACTACTTAGCAGTTCGCCTAATGTCCACGTTGTAGAACTTACACAATCAAATAGAAGGGAGGATATTATTTCTTGATAATGACTTGTGTACAATTCGTATGCTACTCATGAAATTACATACGACCACAAGTAGAATCCTAGAACAACTACTTCTATTCTAAACTCTATTTCACAACACTTCCACTCAAGATAGTGAGAAGTTGCACACTCACTCCTAGCTTGATTTTAACTTTGTGAACTCCTACTTTGTCAATGACTTGGTGTGAATATCAGCGAACTAGTCTTTTGATCGAAAAGTGTGTGACAAGATGTCCTCTGTCTACCTTCTCCCTAACAAAGTGATAATCCAATTTTACGTGTTCAGTTCTAGAATGAAAGAGTGGATTTGAAGTCATCTATAATGCATCAAAGTTGTCGCAGAACAATGTAGGAAATGTTTCAAGTAAAATCCAATGTCTCTTAGGATGTAGATGATCTAGGTTATTTCAGTTGTAGTAGAGGCAACTGCCCTGTATTCTGCCTCAGCACTAGACCTTGACACTCTGTGTTGCTTCTTGGAGGCCCAAGATATGCAGCTTGCACCTAAGTAAATTGTGTAACTTGTAGTTTACCTTCTTGTTATTGCACAATCTCCCCAATCAGCATCTAAAATCCCATATAATCTGAGACGTGATTGTGCAAGAAGTCTCAGGCTATTTTTTGAAGTACCTTCACATATCTAAGAATTCTTTTCACAACTTGAAATGCTCACTGTTTGGAGTTTGCATAAACTTATGGACCAAGTTGATTGCATGTGATTTGTCAGGTCTGGTTAGAGTGAGATATTGGAGACTTCCAACAATGCTCCTGTACGTAGAGACATCAATAGAATTTCATGTGACAAACCATTTTTTTGTTCCAATGAGGTACTAACTTCTTTGGCAAGAGCCATGTCAGTCTTCATAAGAAGCTCAACAACATAATTTCCTTGATTAAAATGAATACCATCCTTGAAGTACCTTACCTTAGCTCATAGGAAGAAATGTAAAGGTACAAGATCCTTCATGGAAAATTCCGTTTCAAGCCCTGTGATTATATTTGCAGTGAGCTCAAAAAAGCTACCGGTGATTATATCATCAATATACAACAAAAGAGGAATATTCTCTCTATCATACTAAAGTATGAACAATGAGGAACCTTTCAAACCACGCCTTAGTTGCATGTTTTAGACCATACAATTCTTTCTTGAGTAGGCAAAGTTGTTTTAAGGATATTGTTTATCAACAAATCCGGGAGGTTGGGTCATGAATACTTTCCTGAAGATGTTCATGCAAGAAAGCATTTTTGACAACTGATTGTCTCAGAGGCCATTATATACTAACTACAACTGATAATACTACTCTTATAGTGGTAACCTTGACTATTGTACAGAATGTCTCTTCAAAATTAATGCCATCAATTTGTGAATATCCCTTTGCCACTAGGCTGGCTTTGTACCTATCTGTAGTACAATCATACTTTAATTTTGTCTTAAACACCATTTCGGAGAAAACTACGTTCATGCCTTCAGATCTTGGTATCAATTTCCAATTCTTATTTTTTTTAAAAGCGTCATCTTCTTCTTGCATCGCTTTATACTAGCGTGGACTTGGTAGTGCTTGTTTTAGTGTGGTTGTCTATATGCTAAATTTTTATGCCACTAGTGAGGTGTGAGTTATGGACATTTACTTAAATTTATACCTTGTGACCTTTGGTTTCCGTCTATATTGCCTTCAACACCTTCATTTTCATTCACACAAGTATCCATAGGATCATTATGCTTAGTGTTTAGACAATTTGAGAAGTCAACTTCAGGTTATACATTGGACACTTACGCTTCATTGGTGCCATATAAATTTTTATTTTTAGGAGTTGAATATATTGAGTTATCAATAGTTTGCACTTACGCTTCATTGGCGTGCTGGATTACCCCATGATGGCTCTACAAATTTTGAGGTTACCGCTTCATCCTCCATTGAAATACGGCGTTTTGAGGCCGATTAGATGAGATAGAAGGCTGACAGGAGGAAGGCAGCCCCGATAGACATATCACAGGAAGTGGATATACACGCGATACTTGTAGAGGCATCTTTGCCTGTACTTCTGTTTCTCATGTTCGAGGTCTGTCGATGTACACTATAGAAAAATTTCTATCAATAGCATGTACACTATAGTTTAGTTAAGTCCATATTCCTATGACATCCCAAGAATCCCATCTCCCTATTCGTATTTATTATATTTTGTTATTTTTAGTTGTTAATTCGTCTACAAACACTCATAGTTAATTGACATGTGTGTCAACCCTTTTTATTTATTATGTTTTGAATTGATAATTTCTGATATATATTTATTTGCATTGCTAATTTATACTTTGCTGATTTATTCTCAAAACTTCTTCTTTGGGACTTGACCCCAACCCTTGGTTGGGTTATTATAGTGCAAACGATCGTCAACACTTAGAATTGGATGAAGTGTCTTTGATGACGCTGATCAACAGGAAACCCCTTTATTTATAGCTAACAAATAGTAGTATGACTATTTTCTAATTATTAATTATTAGATAAGTCACAACCTTTTTAAAAAGTCCATGCTCATCGGAAAAGTCATAACCCTTTAAAAAAGCACAACTCATCAGATTAGGCACAAACCTTTGAAAATGTCACAACCTTTTTTAAAAAATAACATTTCCTTTAAAAAAAGTCACAATCCGTAAAAAAAATTCACAACCCTTTAGAAAAATCATAACTCATTACAAAAGTCACAATAATTTAATGTGAAAAGAAACAACTTTTAATATAACATAATTAAAGAAATTATCGAATTGAGTTTCTTGTAATGAACATTGCACACTAGCAAAAGTTTGGAGTCTTGTTTGTTATTGGGGCAAATGCCTTGTGTAATTAGTTTACTGTGTATAATGACACCTAGAATCTGCATCATTATTCTGGTTGACTAAGTGATGTAAAATCTTGAAATAATCTTAGGCAACAATTTTAAAGAGTGAATTTCTTTGACAGTATACCTCTTTTGTGGCCTCCCTTGTGAGTGTGTGAACATTTGTTGAACCCTTTTAAGCCTTGTGATTTTCTTGGATGAAATTCTAGAATATGAGACCTCTCTTTAACCATATACCCATAATCCTCATGAAGTGTGGTGCTTTTGAATAGCCAACTTATACCAAAAGTCTAAGTTTGTGTTGTTAAGAAAACATAAGGAAAATCGAGAACTGTATAGTCCCCTTGATCCATGGTTTTGAGAAAGATGGAAACCCTCTAATAAAAAAAGAGTAACAAAAAGTAGAAATAAAAGTAAAAATATAAAGAAAAAAGTTGTGGAATAAAGTTGTAAAAATTGCAAAAGACTTGGAGTGTCCGGTAGTCCATGAGAAGTGATTAATGGGGTGAATTTTGAACATGTATGAGAATATTGATGAAAATGAAAGAAAGTGATGTCTATATCACCTTTCATGAGCATATTAGCAATTGAGCCTAAATGGCCATACCTTTACACTTAACCCATATACAAGCTTGAAAATAACTCTTTGATCTTGAGTGAGCTGAAACAACTATTGGCTAGAAAATAAAGGCAAACTTATTGGTGAAGTCATGCATGTTTTAATCTTTTTGAGTGAGAGAGTTATTTGTGATTATTTAGCTATAAATTTTTTAGCAATTATGTGAGAATATGGAATAATCTTTGTGTGATGGCGTTTGAGTACTTTGTTGAGCTTGAACTTGCATTTGAAGCAAGTATTGTGAACTTAAGAATTATTGATATTGGTGAGTCACACTGTGAATCTTTTAGTGCAAAAATTGATCCTTGCATGAGTAATTTGAGTGTTTTTGTGTTCATTCATGATTGATTCATTTGTAGCACTATTTGAGACATCCTTTTGGAATTGTTGAACTTAAGTTTTACTTGAGGAAAATCAAAAGTTTAAGTTGGGGTGTTGATGAATACTAAATTTGGATTCATAAAAGGCTTCATTTATAATGATTTAGTGTCCTCAAATGCTTATTTTTTGTAGCAACTGATGTAAAACCCTTGATGTTTAGATATAAGGATTGAGGAACAAAGCTAGGACAGAAATAGGAAACACAGAGAACACGAGCGGAAAAAGAAGAGAACAATAAGCCTAATAATCTCTGGTGTCACTCAGTGACTCGCTAGTTTCCATTCTACCACTTAATGTTACAGAATGATGAGTCTAGATTAGTAGTACTTTTGGCGAGCAAAAGTTCCACTAGGCAAGATGCCGATCGCATCGATGCTGGATGACCAGGTTATGAAAAGTACTGATGTAGATATAAATAAGTAATGATGGGAGATATAAAGGGGAAAAGTGTACATCTACGAATAAAACAAAGACATGATCTAGCTCACCTAACATTATAGTGGTTGGACTATGAAGACATGCATAATAAATGCGAGATAATGGACAATCACTGATTCACCGAACAGTTAGTGAAGCTTGACATACCTCACTGATTTGTCCCCAAAAGCATTTAAGAGAGAAATGGTATTCAGAAACGTGATGAACAAAATATGTAGAGCAAAAACATGACCATTGTGGATTTCAAGTGATTTTCGCATGGTTTTACACTTAGGTTTGGTAAAAAAAAGATTTTGATTAATATTAAGTTCAAAATTTCATCTACCTTGGTATGGATGTAGTAGGTATTGAATTTTATGTTTTCACTGTGATTGGCTAAAACCCTAACCTAGGATTTTTTACCATATGACAAATTGTTGTATTTTACTAAATGGGTGTTATCGATTATTGATAATTGGTATTAATCTGAAGTGGGACTAAATATTATTTTTGTTTAACTTCATTATTGAATATTTAGTATAATATCTTTTAAAGTTTTTGTGCTTTCTTGAGCGAGAACTACAAACTAACGTAGTAATTAGGAATCCTTAGTATAGGGTCTTGATTGTTTCAGCTTGACAAAGTGAGACCCAAGATTCAGCTTTGAATCTAGCTTAAAATAGTGGGTTCAATGAGAACATGGGCTGGTCGTCTTATAAATAACGTTGAGCTTTCAAAGAATTTAATAGAGATAGGTGATTATTTCAGAGAAAATTACTCTACCTAATGTCCATTCTACCCATGACTATTGAACATTATTTGATGCTTTATACACATTAAGTTGAAATTGTTAGTAGGTTAGTCAATCCCCTAAATGTTTTCTAGTTATTTGGTTATTCCTTGATTGATAGTTGACGTGGGTTGGTGAAAACATCAATGAATTTTGACTATTAAGCCTTTAAGTGTCGTGTTACTCAGTTGAAAATGTTCACTATCATATTTTCATATTTGTATTTCAAAGAAATCTACTCTATTTGGGATCGACCTTAACTCAGTGGTTGGGTTATATACTGATAAAGGATCATTTACGCTTACAATCTAATGCACTATCTTTGAAATGTTAATCATGATGGAAGTGACTTGTAATGATAGTGTAGAATTGTTATACCAACACGTATAGGATTTAGCTCATATATGGTTTACTAAATTGTAAGAAAACAAGGTACGGATGCAGTTCCCATCACTTGGAAATGTTTCAGTGAAACTTTTCTTGAAAGGTTCTTCCCAAGAAAGTTGAGGGACATTAATTATTAACAAGGTATCAGGTCATTCAAAAAGTACGGACTTAAGTTCACCCAATTATCCGTGTATGCTCCTCACATGGTTTCAAATTCTAGGGTTCCATTGAACAAGTTTCTGTTTGGGGTGTCAAACTTAGTGAAAACAGCGTGCATAAATGCTATATTTTGAGAAAACATAAACATATCGGGGCTTATGCCCCATGTTTAGCAGGTTAGGGGACATAATCTTAGGTTAAGAAGGCTAGGATAGGAATCAATGAGTATACTCATCAGAAAATGGGTGGTGGAAATAGCTCTCAGTTTAAGTATAAATACTTACCTTCAACACCTTCATCAACTAGTCTCCATCCTAAGTTTTCAACAAGATCAGAAGGGTAGGGCACTGGACTCTAAGTCTTAGGGAGTGTTTCAGGTACTATGATCTACCCAAATTTTCCAAAATGTGGTAAGGATCATTCGGGCTAGTGTCTTGTAGTAAAAGAAAGATGTTCTGGGTGTGTTTAGCCATATATTGATGGCAGTCTACAACTTCACCAACACCAACATGTCGCCCGACATAGCAGGGTATCTCGTCTAGTATATGTGGCGATCAACGCTAAAATAGGTTGTAGGTTCTTCAGGATTGCCATTATCAAGAATATTCTCCTGATGTGGGGACTGGTATAGTAGGAGTCTTAAACATAGATGTTTATGATTTACTAGATCCAGGAGAGATTGTTTCCTTTGTAACACCTTATATAACAGTCAACTTTGATATTAGTCTAGAAATCCTCTAAGAACCCTTTTGAGTCTCTAGCCCAGTTTGGAACCCTTTATAGTTTCAAGTATATACACAAATTGTCATATCATAGTCCCATAAAATGTCACCACTACAGAACTTGTAGAGTTAGAAATGGTGGAATTTTATATAATTCTAGTTACGAATTGGTTACATTATGCCTAAGTCAATTTTAGAACTAGGATCATTCATTTCAAATTTTGAGACGAATCAATCTTTGAATGGGATGGTACTAGATTAGCGCCTATGGATCAATTCATTTTTTACCTTTAGTTGAGAAATATGATTACCAAGAGGTTTATCTATCAACTAGTTTGGGTTAAAGATTCAAGGTATTAAACCCCAACTCTTGTGTTGGTTTCACTAGTTAATGAGTTCCCAAAAGAGTTTCTAGAAATCTACCCCTGATTATCTCAAATGGAAAATCGACTATGAAATTGATATCTTTCAAAATACCCAGCCTATTTATATTCCTCTTTACAAAATGTCTCCAACTGAGCTTAAGGAATTGAAAGAGCCTTTGAAATACATTCGAGAGAAGGGTTTGAGCAGACCTATTATTTCCCCATGGGGTGCTCACCAGAGTTGTTTGTGAAAAAGAAAGAGCGATCTCAAAGTGCATTGATTATCAACAATTAAAAAAGTCAGAATCAAGAATAAGTATCCCATCCCTAGGATTTGATTAATTGTTTGAAAATTTTCAGGGTGCTAGTCATTTGTCGAAGATAAACCTCAGATCTAGTTATCATCAACTTAACGTCAAAGATAGTGAAATCCCAAAAACATCCTTCAAAACTAGAAGGTTCATAATAAATTTGTAGTTGCGTAATTTGGACAACGCAATGCTCCTGCATCTTTCATATATTTGATGATCAGACTATTCAAGAAGTATTGGGAGTTCATCGTTATCATCTTTATTGATGATATTTAGTTTACTCTAGGAATAAGGAATAACATGCGACTCATTTGAGGTTTGTCATGCAAACTCTTAATGATTGCTAATTATTTTCTAAGATTAGCAAATCTTAGTTTTTGATTCAATTTATTGCTTTCACTGGGGTTATAAATATCTAGCGAAGAGATCCTAGTAGATTCAGAGAAAAATAGATGTTGTGATACAATCGCCAAGACATACCTACCTAACTAATATTAAAAGTTTCCTCGGATTGATATTTAATACAGATGGTCCGTTGAAGGATTTTCATCAATAGTTTCTCTATTAACTATATTGAATCATAAAATATTTATGTTCTATTGGATAGATGAGTGTGAGAAATATTTTGAAAAATTGAAACTAGGTTGGCTACAACTCCTCTTTTGACTATACAAAAGGGTTCATATTGTTATGGGATCTATTGCGATGCGTCCAGAATCTTCCTAGGTTGTGTGTTGATCTATCGAGGAAAGGTTATTAATCTTTTTAGAGATAACTTAAGGTTCATAAGTTGAATTTAAAACATGAACTTGATCTTGCATCAGTGGTCTTTGAAATATTTATTTGGAGACATTACTTGTATGGTGTTCCCATAAATTTGTTCATAGACCATAAGAGTGTTCAATATGTGTTTACCCAGAATGAGTTAAATATTTTACAAAGGAGATGGATTGAATTCCTCAAAGACTATGATATATAGTGTGCTTTATCATCTTGGTAAAGCTAATGGAGTAGAAGATGCTCTTAGCAGACTATCTATGAGTAGTATAGCAAATGTTAATAAGAAATAAAAGAACTAGCAATGGATTTTAACATGCTTTCTCACTATTGAGTTCGCATTGTGAACATCTCTGAATGTGGTGTGATAGTTCATTATGGCTCAAAATCTTATTAAGTAATAGAGGTTAAAGAAAGACAATATAGTGATCCGATATTCCTTCAACCAAATGGTATAGTTCATGAGAAGAGAGTAAATGTTTTCTCTCAACGGGAAGATGGTGTGCTTCGCTATCAGAGTCTTTTATGTGTTCCTAAGGTAGGTGAGTTGAGAGAGAAGAATTTTCAAAACCCATAACTCCAATTATTCTATTCATCCATATGCCGCTAAGATGTACTGTAATCTGTGGGAAGTCTTTTGATTGAATGGCATTAAATGGGATATAGTAGATTTTGTGGCTAAGGTGGATATATGATGCCCTAATCTTTAGCAAATTATAACTTTATCTTAAATCAATATTATAAAACAGACATGCACCTTGAAGTAGATAAAAAAAATCATCATTATGAGAAAAATGATACTTTCACTTCAATGTAACTTTTTTCAACTATCGATATTCAATACACATCCTCATAGAACCATTCTACTTTCTCACAAACAAGATAAGAGGTGTGTAAATAATTAATACACATCCTCTCGAATCGTGGACACGAAATCCATGGGAGATTGTTCGACACTACTATGAAGAGTAAAATCCAAGTAGGACAACACACATTATCAACCAATCTATCTGAGATCTAACGAGATCCAACGAAGGAGATAACATTGCAAGGGTGTGAATAGCTAGCATCCATCCACTGAAATCTAGGGTTACTCAACATCACTAGTGTCACACTCATGGCAGAACAATGAAAAATAGGATGTTGTGGAGAAAGCCAATTATTACCCAAGTTAATATAAAAATCTACAATCGGCAAAATGATTAGGTCTACCCACTTATGATACCTACATAAAAAAAAGACATGATCGATATACTAGATAAACCACTAAGGATTCACCCATAAGTGTAAAAATATAAATAGAAACATGCATGCAAATAAACATTATATTAAACCCATCGGCAAATTAGGTAGACACATATGATAAAGTAGATATCGGATTAAACAATACAAACACATGATGACGGAAAACTGTGATGATACTTCCCACGTTCAGTCACTCAAACACAAGCATGACCAAACCAAAGGGTATGGAAAGAACTACCATCATTATGCGAACCTCTGTCTCTAGACGAGGCACTAAAAACTATGTAGAAGAATTATCCTCTTAGCCTCTTCAGTGCTTCTCACAATGGACAGGTAAGAAGCCTCCTCTCTAATTGCCCTAAATACATAAGACCTTAAGGAGAAAGTCAACCCTCTAAAAAACTAGTGAACTCTCTCAGGATCATCTAGAAAATTAGTTAAAGCATTTATAGAGTGCTCAAAGAATTGGGCCACATACTCAGTCAGAACAAGAATACCTTCAGTCAAGATCTCGAATCTTAGTTGACTCTGTTCTCTCATGCTCCAAGGAATGAAGTAGTCTTGGAAAGTACTAGAAAACATATTACACTCTTCCGATGGAGATTTAACTAATCCAGACCTCATGAAAGTCCTCCACAACTCTATGGTAGAACCACGAAGCTAAAGTTCAACAAACTGAACACCACAAATTTAGAAACTTGTGAGCATCCATACTCTTACAACTTTGAAATTTGGGTGGTTTAATATTATGAAACCTCTCTTAGTATTGTCGATCAACCACTGTCAAGATGACCTCATGAGCAATCTATGCAGCAATAGGTAGTAAACAAACCATCGGTGGCTGACCAACCTTTACATGATCACATGGGGTCTACTCCCCTACATTTTTCTAATCACCCTAGGTGTGACTATCTCACTACCCGAAGAAAGAATCTCAATTACACAAAACATCGAGCTCTAAACTCGGAAGGAAACTAGTCCTCAACAACCTTAACTTGTGTCTTAGGAGAACCCTCTCAAGCCCTTCCTCTAGATGATGTCACCCTATGAGCATGACCTCTAGTTTTTGCTACTCCACGAGCAAAACCTCTAGCTTGGACTCTACCCCTAGTTGGGGACTCATTAAGAGTCATGAACTACCTCCTATCTATAAATAGAAGCTGAAGTTTTGGTCTCCGGTATCTGCCAAAATAGCACGCAGAATCTTAGTGCTAGCGAAGGTAATTCACAAATGATCAGAAGTGATGACTAAAAGGACGTTTACTAATTGTTTGTGATCCTCTTAAAGATAAGTACAAATATCTCTGTATCGATCCTCAAGACTCTACCTAAACTTGGGTTATACACACTTGAGATCTATGAACCTAGGTCTCTATTAGGATTTGTGAGGACTCAAAAAATTGACGTGATGAAAGTTATTTCCCCCACCAAGAAAATTTAGCCGCAACCTAACAAAAATAAAACAAAAGTTTAATAACAAAAAGATAAAGAACACAATATAATAGAAAACTTATTCCTTGATTAAAACCCATAAAATTTGATTGTCAGGCGTATATGCCACTTTATATGTACATATAGAATTTAGAAATAAATATAAGTCTAGGTGTTTGTTTATCAAATAGAACAAAATTAAGAAAAGGAAAAAAGGAATAGTGAATGACAAACGACTACATCTTCAAGTCTTTTACAAGCCTTGAGATCGAAGAAAGATAAAGAAATCACATGTGTCCAGGCTCAGAACATACACAACTGTAGAAGCAAAGGGTGAGTACCAACAACAACGTAGTCAAGAAGCAAACTACTAAACAAAGCAACTAGCCAGAAAAATAATACCCTTGACACTCTATGAATCTCCTGAAACTACAACCTACACACAAATTAACCCAACCTAGAAATTCTACAATACGTGGCTCACGACCCAATATATTCTTAATTCATAAACTACAATCAATAATTAAAAGAATCAAATAAGTCAAACTCAAAGTCAAGTAGTTCACTCATAACCATTAAATAGATCAAGTAACAACAATCACTCTCCTGTCAAAATCATTTAAGATTGGCTCTATAACCAATGCATAACCCCCATTGTTATATTATATCGAATAGGATTTTCTTATATAATTTGATTAGTATGTCGCTCTAAAATACCAGCTAATATAATGGTAGGTATAATATCATAGAATGAAAAATATTTTACATCAAACTCTATTAATTTAGTAAACTAACCAAGTCTTGATATTTATGAAATTTACTAAAGTTGCTGATATAATTTCTGAAATAGAAATAACTTATTGGTAAACAATATTCTGTGACATTTAATCTTGGTCTTCGCCTAGCTAAAAATTTGATTTCAAAGTTAGATATGAGAGAAGTATAAGAGAATATTTATCACCCCAAGTCTAGGTGAGGAAAAAAAACACTATATGAATACATGCCTTACGATTCACCTATTATGAGAAGGTAAACTACTACTATGTAGATATATTTACTAATAATGAACTTCATATGCAACACTTGTTGACTATATGAACTGATAAATCTGACAAGTGAAACTATGAATACCAATAATAGATTTATAATGTGTACAAAGCATCTACTATGATCCATAAATGTACCACTACGAAATACTCATAATGAAGACTCGTCAAAGACCAAAAGCAATCTGGAGCTCACCAAAAACCGTTGAATATCATGTTCTTCTATTAGGGAGATCTACTAGTTGAGTACATTGATCTGCAACATGAAATGCATTGTCACCATCAAGTAACATCATTCCGAAAGAATGTACTGAATGTATAAGTCATAATACAACCATATGTAAGTGAGAGCTTAACTGAAACTAAATACCAATAGATAACGATTAGAGACAACCTTTGCTTATAATTGTGGAATAGTGTATCTTACATTGTTTTCTTTACTTTTATATGCGTTATAATTTTTATAAGGTATATGATACAAATGACCAGTTGATCAATGGTAGGAAAGGATTACTCATGCTAGACATTTTAACCCCTGGATGTTGTTCTCATAATTCCACAGTTTGGGATCTGTCCATGCTAGGCTTTCACCCCTGAGGTTTAACCCTCTTATACCAATTGGGATTAGCCCATGCTAGGATTTCGCCCCTGAACTGCTACCCTTATATATAGATTGGGATTGATCCATGCTGGGCTTTTCCCCCTTGGCTTCTACCAATAGTTATAGAGATTGCTTCACTTAGATTCTTTAATCATTTAGATTGTTGTTTTCATGGTCATAACTCTTTCGAGATTATTTGTTAGATAATCATAACTTTTTTCGATATTTTTTTTTGATAATAACTCATTCGGGATTGTTGTTTTGGTGGTCATAATTATTGTTAAAATTTAGAAATATCAACCAGTAGTAGAAGACATATGCATTTATACTTATGATAATAACAATAACATGGGAAGCAAATGTGACACCAACATATTACTGAGGAGCTTATATGACTTGATAAGCATTTTGATATCTCAAACTAAAGCACATCAAGTAAAGATATTTAACATTCTTCCAAGACATTTCTATTTGATATGATACTCACTAACTAATATAAAATACAAGGTGTTGATGAATGTGGAACCAAGGGGGAACATGACAAGATTCAACGTAAGGACAGATATATATTCCAACTTAGTAAATATAAAATGTACAATATAGAATGCAAGGATATTGTGAGTAACATTATTGTCTAACACAATGAGAGTAATAACCAATAAAGGGAACATAGGAATTTAGGAAAAGAAGACATGTTTGACGAAATAGACAATTGAAGCAAGTTGGCAAGATATTGGAAGATTGTATATCCAATATAAAAACATATGTACCATGTGTAATGTAGGATTACTTTAATTTTTATAAAGGTATTATGTTCTAGGGGTACTTGACGATGAACGAGTTTAAACCTTTCAAGCTAGCACTTGGTAGAGTAAACAGTACATTTTGTAACAAACTCATATTAAAGTGCTCAGTTTAATACTCTAAGTAGTAGGAAGTGTAATTACGGAGAACTCACTACCAAGGGAACTTAGAAAAATTACTTTTTGTAATGCAAGTTTTTGATTTATGCCACTAAAATAGGACACCGAATAGCCTTTTATACCTCAATTCCCAATTCGTATATCTTACAAACTGTCAACCTTTCCTCTGACGTCATAATCTTCATCTACTACAACAAATCATTAAGGCTAATATTAGCAGCTTACCAACCAACTCGGGATATTTAAACTCATCAAAATAGTAGCTCACCCATTTCTTTCTAATTGATTGTTTTCTTCCACAAATTCAGCCCGTAACAGTTATTTGCACGAAACAACCTTCCCATGGAACGGGCAGTGAGTTTACCAAAATATTAATTTAATGGACAATCATCATAGCTTATAAATATGCACCCTACAACTTTCCACAATCAATCCCTATGTACCTCCATGACCTCCCAAAACAAAAATCCTCAACACTAAAAATAATCAAAGTACTTCAATTTATAGTTTTCCACACCATCCCATGAGTTGCATTAAACAAGTAAGTCTGGAAATCTCAAATAAACTAATAAATAAAGGTTGTGGAAGAGCCCTAACCTTGGATATCTAAATCTGTTATGCTCCTTCATACTGTTTCTGTAACCTTCTATTAATCTTTGGAAGAGAGTGGCAGAACCTTGGCTGGCAACACATACAGTTATCTCTAGTGCACTCCCTCTGAAGATCTGTCCAATGTACGTGAAGCAATGGAGTAGAGACAGTGAACTTGTGGCTGATTTGAAAAAAAAAAGGTTAGAAATTCTTAGAACCCTAGTGGGAAAATTGGGTGGCTGTTTCATTTTGAGAGAGAGAAATATATGAATTTGTGAGCTTAAAATTTGGATCACAGATAAATAAGATATTTGTATCAGATATTTGACCTTAATAGGTTCTCTTTTGCCACCTTTCTTGTACTTCAGTTGCTGCCAACATGTGTATTTAATTAGGCCAGACATTTGAGTAGGTGATGCACCTACTTTTCCCTTCATATTATATCTTGTGGGCTTTGAAAGATTGGGCCTTCTCAGTATATTTCTTCCTTATTTTTCTATTCACCATGGGCCATATATGGGTGGCGTAATTGTCCCAATAATATGGTCAAAAGAGTTGATGCACCAACTTGGTCCTTAGGATTGTCAATAAGTCAAAGTAGGTGATGCATCTACTTGTCACCAACTAGCTTAGTGAAGTCGAGCAAGCACATCAATATTTTTTTTCCATTTGTAGACCCTAATACCTTTAACTTAACTTAAAACTTATATACAGTACGTAAATTTCAACTCTACTCGAATACCTCCTTATGATATCAAGCTTAAATACTTCCATGGACATCAACTTCGCTGTGTCAGATAAGAATCTATGAGCCGTTCATTTTAAACCTATTGTATTGTCACTAGTCACATAGGAAACTGAGTTCATAAATATGTAAACATGCAATTTAAAAGCTCCATATCAATAGAACTAGTGCACGAGTGGAATACATCCATCGATTACGCACTTGGCTGCCTAATATCACTTCATTCGCCAAATGAATAGGCAAATGAATCATGATATCAAACAATGAAGAAGGAAAAATTTGCTCCAACTAATTTACTGTTTCTACGATCTCTACTTCTAAGCAATCTAGTTCCTCCAATGTGATTACTTTTTGGCACAAACAATGGAAAAAGGAACTTATTTGAATCAACGGAATAGCCACATGATTAGGAAGAATGCTTTTAATTGGTATTGGAAGCATGTAATGTAACATGAAATGAGCATCATTGAGAAACACTCCTTCGTAAAGCTTCTAATTAGACACCTTTCTTTCATCCAAGTGCACACACCTAGATATATTGGATGCAATACCATCAGGTAGCTTGGTTGTCATTAAAACTCCGCAAAATATGAATTTCTCTCCATTTGTCATTGAGAAGAACGCCTTTGTAAACTTTATTCTCTTACTATCTTCTATATCTTGTGGGTGAATGTTCTTCGTGATTCCCATATCTTTCAAATAATACTGTGCTTTTGCATGATACTTTGTTTTTCCTGAAATATCCAAAAGAGTTCCAAGTATGGTATAAACTATGTTCTTGTCTATGTGCATTACATCAAGGTTGTGACGTAACAAGTTGTGCTACCAGTAAGGTAATTCAAAAAAATTGACCTTTTTATCCATGGGCCATCATTTGATCTCTTTCTCTTCTTCCCAAACACATTTTCAAAATCATGTAAGTTATTAGGAATATCAGTTCCCTTTAAAGGAGCTCGAGGAGGCCTGAATTCTGTTTTTTCATTTAATGATCTTTTGTTTGATCTCCATGGATGATCCATCGGTATAAAAATACGATGATCCATATAGCACATTTTCCGACTATGTTTAAGATAGCGAGAATAAGTTTCATTGTTACAACAAGGGCAAGCAAACTTTCCTTTTATACTCCAACCAGATAACATAACATATGCAGAAAAGTCATTGATTGTCCACATAATAGGTGCCCACATTTGAAAAGTTTCATTTCTTGAAGCATCATATGTTTCAACCCCAGAATCCCATAATAATTTTAACTCGTCTATCAATGGTTGTAAGTAAATATCAATGTCATTTCAAGGTGATCGCAGTCCAGGTATAAGTAAAGAAAGTATGGAATATTCAGATTTCATGCACATCCAAGGCGGCAGAATATAAACCATCAACATAACTTTCCATGTGCTATGTGTATACTCATGGTCTGAAATGAATTGAATCCATCACTTGACAAGCCAAGTCTCACATTGCGACAATCTTGAGCGAAATCTGGATGCACCCTATCAAAGTCTTTCCATGCTAGACCATCAGCGGATGCCTTAATTTCCATTTTTAGAACGTTCCTCTTCATGCCACCTCAAAGAATATCCGTCGTTGAGCACATAATAGCCTTTTGAGTCTAGGAATGAATGGAAAGTGTCTCAAAGTCTTTTTTGAAGGCTCAAGCTCACTATCAACTTTAGGATATTGAATATATCGTGAAGCTCCACAAGTATGACAGAAGTCATCATTCTTATGATCATTACTGAACAACATGCAATCATTTGGACATGCATTAATTTTCTCATAATCCAGACCAAGATTCTTAACAATAGACTTGGTTTTATTGTAAGAGTGAGGAATGTTCAACTTGGGCATCGCCTCTTTTAATAACTCTAGAAAAGAAATGAATGATTCATTGCTCCATCCATGTAAACACATCAACAAATATAAGCGAAGTGTGAATGATAATTTAGAGAAACCTTCACAACCAGAATATAATTCTTGGTTTTCCTCTACAAGTAAGCTATAGAATTTCTTGGCATCTTCATTTGGACTATCATAAACTCCTCCAGCCTATGCAACATCTCTAAGTTGATCATTCAGCAACCCATCAATATCATCACGCGAGTAATCCATATCATCATCAACATTGAACTTGATATCCCATTCTCCATGATTGATCCATCTAGTATAGCCTTTAACGAATCGATGGCATATTAGATGATCATACACTACATTCCTTCGGTTCCAAAGAATATTTCAACATTTTGCACATGGATACTGAATTTTCTCTCCATGAGGATCTCCATAAGAGTAAGAAATATCTAGAAATGATTCAACGCATTCAATATACTCTTTGCTATACCTTGCGAAATTCATCAAATCCTTGGATGGGATATGTGAACTCCTAGAAGAAGATATCAATATTTAATCTTTTAGCAATAATCATTAACTAGTTAACAAATAAGTTCTAAAAGTCACGAGTAATATATCAGAATCATGTATTATGAGATGATAAAAGTTTCTTACCTAGTCATGAGGCTTTCACTATGTCAAATCAAATCTTGAATGCTCCACAAATGTTTTTCAGTTTTGATGATACTATAAAGGAAAAAATAAGTACAATTAATACGATATACATAATTAAGAAAGAAAATAAATAAATAGAATTCAAATGATTAAAAGTTAATGTTTTGTAATTGAATTTGGAGCTTTAGTGCTTTTATAGTTTTATGAGCTTTTAGAGTTAAATCTTTAAAATCTTATTCTTGTGCACACCAAATCACAGAAGTATCAAATATCTAATACCTTGTTTAAACATTCAAGCAAACATTATTATGATCTTATAATAGATATTCGATCAACGAATTATGAATGTTGCTTTGTATTAGTAATAGAATAATTTTTATATTTGTTTTCTTATTAAAAAAATAGTTTACAAATTTCACTGTATTAGTGACACAAGAAATTTTTATATTTCTGAACTGTTGTATCAGTGATACATGAAGAAAGATCTTTTTTATCCTTACTTTTTGTGGTGAATGTTTTGTGAGTGTAATATTTTTAATAAATGTTATCATGTTATTAAGAATGTAAACTAAAGAACTACAATACGCCCAACCCAATTAATAAAAACATTATGCATCATAGTCCAAAGATATTCAAAAGGTCAAGCATTAGAGTAGAGTTAAATAACTTTAAGTGAAATAATGAAAGAATCAGAATGACGATATGAAACCTCCATTAGCGGCCTAAATTTACTCAAGAATTTCTTTATTCCCCACAAGTATCCATGGGGGGGGGGGGTACTCTGTTAGATTCCTTACATAAGACTCACTTGGTATCTTAAATAAGGTTGGATTCCCTGATGCTACTTTTGCTTAAGTTTTAACTTTGATTTATGAAGGATTTTTAAGCGTGCTTATATTTTAGACACGTCCTATATGTTCTGTTTTCCTTTATATTTCCCTTACAAATTCATTAACTATATTTCAGAAACTTAAAGGATGTGGATTTATCTTCTTATTTTTAACCCGTGCAACCGAGTAAGCATGTCAAAACACCAAAACAGAAAAGTATTTTAAATCTAATTCAACACAAAAATGATAGTTGAATATAATTCAATACAAAAATCTATAGTATCAGAAACTCAAGATCATGTAAGTAAACAATCATTCAAGGCATTTTTGAAATTCAACAAGTATTTCATCATGTGTTTCTTCAACATTGATTTTTCATTACACCTGGTAGTACCCCTAGTGTTTACAAAGAACATGGTTAAAACCAATGGTAAAGCCAACATTCTTGTGGAGCAATGATTCCTTGTCAGTCGTACTTTATCAAGTATTAATTCCACTAAATACCACATCAATTGAAACAAAGTATTTCCACATGCATAGAACAAGAAGTCAACAAAGGTGACTAGAAAAAATCAACAGAGAGACATGATTT
Source organism: Solanum lycopersicum (assembly GCF_036512215.1). Lineage (NCBI taxonomy): Eukaryota > Viridiplantae > Streptophyta > Magnoliopsida > Solanales > Solanaceae > Solanum > Solanum lycopersicum. Next base: position 18,073,398 of record NC_090809.1, on the reverse strand, counting down.
TCAAATATTGCATGCTTATCTATTAGATAACAACTTTTTACAAAAACTTGACAAAATTTCATAAGCTACAAATGTAGTTACTGGTGAACTTTACAAGTTAAGATAAAAATAAAAATTGGATATTTTCTTAAATCATATAAAACAGCCAAAGCATTTAGACCTGCATTTTTTTTGTCATCTAAAACTGTATCGACCAAGGCATTCCAGTCTGCTCGTATTGTCTGTTAGCTGGTTTATATAAATTGATAAAATTATCAGTTAGCAGGTGCAACGTAGTCCACGTTGCTAATCAAACGTTTTTTTTATGGATTCTTTGTTTGCAGAAAAAAATGCAAAGAGGGGTAGGGACCATATGATCATGTGTTACATGATATACTGTTTAGTATTGATAAGCTAAGAAAATGCTAAGTGGTCACTATATATAGTTATATCTAAGTTATACTGCTAGTTCTTATGTTCTATGTTACAACTTTTTGTAATTTCATATCCATGGATAAGAAATGAATGGGTCATAACTTATTATTGTTAGTCAAAAGAGAACCCATGTGACAAGGGGGAACAGTCTTCCATGTATTTGCCTTCTCCGATCACGAGGCGACCTGTATCAACTCTCAAGTCAACACCCAATACTATTAACCCCTTGCTCTCACAACCCTTACCTTTCGCCTGCACTCTCCCTTCCACCCCAATCATACTGGAAATTACATCATTTTTTCTCCTTTTAAATTTTTTGTCCTTTTTGAAGTTTACAACAAAATTGATTATTTCTCCTCTCTCATTTTATACAAGTTATTTTTTTCAGTCATTGTAAAAAAGAAACAATACATTGCGAAGAAGTGAGGAGGTTCTGTATGATTCGGAATGTAAGGAAGAGATCAACATTGTTTCCTTATGTTTATTCTTATATGTTCAAACTGATGTTTTATTTAGTTTCATCACTAAGATGAATAGACTATAGTCTAAAAGATATGGTCACAAGTTTCAAACTTGGAATCATACAAATTAAAACATGTTTATTCTTCAAAAATTACAAAAGAATAAATATATTTTAAGCTCCTTAGTAGGCTTATTCGTGTTCATTAATAACTGGAATATCTATTGTTCGACATAGACTAAAGGGAAAGGCATCCGATCAATTGAAGTCATAGAGAAAAAGTGTTGGTGGATACAACCACAAGGTCCCCCCTCCCCCGAAGCTCAAAAAACAGCCCACTTTGTGGAGCATGACAGAACCATTAAAGTCGATAAGAAGGAGAAACATAAAGTCAGTGAGGAAAAGGTTGATAATGAAGTTGTTAACTTCATGAAGAGGACAGACGTTGAAATAGACTTTAGCATCATCCATAAACAGTCTTATAACACTTGACCATAGACTATCTTTACAGTTCTATTTACTTCTATTTTATATGCAAGAACATGACATGTAATGAAATTAGAGAGTTACAAGCTATTTCTCATTCGTTGCATCTAGCTTATCAAATAGGACAGACTTTAGCATCATACAAAATATTCTCTCCATTTTATTTGTACTGACTTCTCCTAATTTTTATAAAACTTAGATAAAGCAAGCCTCACTTTCAACAATATCCAAAACTCAACAGGTTGTCCATCCTACAAAAACAAATCTTCTACTTCTATTCTGTTATTGCTAGTAATAGTTAGATGAAAAGAAAGAAAGAATAATCCTCAACTTGAAAGTAGAAAAAGAACCAAAACAATTAAAGACGTAGAAACAATTTCTTTACTAAGTATTTAAGTTATATACATTAACAATTAAAGAATGTTACGCTATCATTGTAGTTTTACCACTTATAGAAGGTAATAAAATGTGCACCAATCAAACTTATCATACACAGTAACTTGTTATTGTAAAAAATAAGATATTATGTACTGTCCAGCCACAAAAGTTAAGTCTATTACTATTTTTTTCTGATCAATCCCTTTATAAGTTTAAATTTCCTATTTGTCAAAACTGTAATGTCCAGCTCTTGTAAAACACTCTCACAAGTTACTGCTCCCTCTCTACCCCTTCTAGACTTGAAAGATATATCCTATATCGTCTATCTCTAAGGCATATGATTCATTTTCTATATAGTGCAACTCAAAATACAAAGAAAGTATAGTAAATTCATACTACGAGGTGATCCCAAAACAACTTAGAAATATTCAACAAAAGTTTCTGATATACACTTGAAAATGCACCAGAGAAACAACAACATGACTTCTAACACTTCAAGGCATGTAGTTGAAAAAATAAAAATATTACACGCAAATAGCTTCAAGACATAATCAATGTTGTTAACAAAAGGAACAAACCAAGCTTTAGGTGAGCACAACTATGAACTCAAGAAGACTTAAAAAACAGTGACATTAAAACATACATTAAAAACTTTTGAAATTCATGTAGACTAGCTACTTACACTTGAGAAAATCTATATTAGGGACAAAATATAGTAGGTATCGCCAACTTCAATAATTTAGTTCTTCGAAGAAAGACGACTTAGCTACAACTCAGTTCTTCATATAAAGGCGACTTAGCTTCAGCTTCTACATTCAACATTCAAGAGAAAAACTACTGAGTCAAAGATAATCTGCCCATTTATACGTAATACAAGTAGAAGATTAACTCCAAAAATCAACAAAATTCGTATCAACAACACAAGAACATAAAAACCCTAACGTCAATTTTTGACTGACACACAAGCATATCAAAATCTTAAAGCTATAATTTATACTTTTGAAGGTAAAATCTCTTACCTGTTAAACTCTATTCCAACAACCTAAAGCTTTAAGATATGAGGCATGTTTATTTGTGAAGCATTTTCTTTCAATTTTCAAAAGGAAATTTGATGGAACAATAGTTTACACAGAAATCATTGAATAAAGTCGTCTTCTTCAACTCTCCAATCTTGAACAACGAAGCTGAGAGGAAAATCGTCTTCTTCAGTTCGTGTTCAGAGAAATTGCAGTGCTCTTCGATTTTTCAGTTTAAAATGGTGTTCTCCAGTTGAAGTTTAATAGAAATGTGACGAAAATCATAGTACAAACTGATTTCTTCCTTTCTTCGATCGTTCTTCAGTTCAGGCAAATCATGTTCTTCAGCTGAAAATGGAAGCTTCAGCTGATGTTTTAGGAAATGTTGCCTTTTTTCATTTCTTTAATGTTTTATTCTTTTTACTTTTTCTTTAAGTCTTTATTTTTTTGTCCAAATAAAAATGGGAGGGAGATGAAATTTTAATGTTAAAATGTTGGCGGGAATATAAAATTTTGGTGAAAACACTAAGGCCACATTTTTAATGTGTTTTAATTACAATTATAAAAATTACACACTTTAAAAGTGTGGCCTTTCATGTAAATAGTTGTTGCCAACTATAACAACACTTATAAAGTGTAAGTTATCCCATTAAAGAGTACACTTTAGATGTGTTGCTAAAATTAATGTAACTAAAAGTCAAAATCTTTGGCTACACATTAAAAGTGGTCCCCAAATTATTTTAGGCAACACTTTATAAGCGTTGTCCAGATTTAGTGTTGCCGTAGACCTAAAATGTTGTAGTGTAGGTAGAGTCCCATACCCCTACCTAGGCTAAGTGAAACCTCTCAAGTCACCCTAGTTAGTGCAAAGTGCACTACTTCATTTTACTTTCTGGAACACTTGTCTTAACCGTCATAGAACACAAGATGTAAGTTTGAAATGGAATTTTGTAAAACCCTACAACGATGCAATGTGGTCTACTGGCCAAAGTAGTACCAAACATGAACATTGCATCCATGTGGATCAACTAGCTAGTATTCCTATGGTGGCAACATAGTTTATGGAGCTTGGAGGCTGTCATAGAAACATTACTCTATTATTATTTTGGACTATGAGGCTATCCACCCCGTGAGGACTATGATTCCATCCTCGGGATGGCGCGAGCCTTCATCTACAAGTTTAGTCGGTGCTAAGGTAGAGTCCCTTTTGAAAAATCTTTAATGACTTTATTAATTATTATAGCTTAGTTAGATTATAGGATCTATCACTTATATAATCATCATCATCATTATAGATCAATAAGAATTGCATGAGTGTGGTCCTTTCATTACAATTCATACATGAATTCATAAATATGCCAAAATGCAATTTGAAAGCGCCATATAAATAAAACTAGTGCACGTAGAATACTCCCCCCTTATGATCATTCGTCCTCGAATGATGGGTGAGTTGACATTCGGGGAGCACCCCCTAGACATAACCGGCGTTGTCGTTCTCTTTGAGGACTAAGACTAGCCTCTTAACATACATCATTAGATTCATAGGTTAAAAATGTGGATAACATCAAACTTTTCAATTATTTCTACGAGGTTTACATAGACCTTAAATACACATAATATATTCGTATCGAGTATACACATACTCTTCATATAGGAAGATTACATAGTCTTCTACTTTTATTGAACATGCATGGTATAAGATAGTATCGTAAGAAGTTTATAACATTGTCACATTTTAAACAATCTAAGTATCACAATTTGGCCATAGCCCTTACATAAAAAATTATAGTCACATATAGGCTTTACAATAATCGTACAAAAACTAAAGATAATGCGTGGAGTTTCTTTAAGACTAAACAACATCAAATAGGTACATAATAGCATCGTCCTCAAAAAGTAAGGAGCTACCAAACTTGGAACATAAGAATCCAAGTACTTTTCAAAGCCTTCTCTAATATCAACAGCTGGATCCTACATTTGTAGTAAACATCAATCATGTGTTAGTACACAATTGTGCTAAATATGGGTATATTCTCATAAAACACGTGAAATCATGATAAAGAGGATATTTGATCAAAACCATGCTAAATTACTTTGAAAAGACTTATGCACAATCAAGAACCCATATAATCCAATACTCACACAAATCAAAGGTGAAACCCATGTTCAACTCAAGACCAACATCAACAAGTAATAGTCAAGTCAACATATACAAGAGTTCGAAACATCACAATACAAGCAAGACCCTTACTCATAATCCATTATTTATCCTACAAGTGTAATGACCAAGCAAAGCCCCATAACCTTACTCAATCAAGTAAACAAAACAAAGGATCACAAAAAATGCCTAACTTAACATAACATAACATCAATAATAACCATAAGTATATTTATCAATATAGACAAATAGCATGTTCATAAATTAAAGTAACATCATATAGGATCATCAAAATGTAAAGTCAACATCGTCATAGATATACATTAAAAGAACACAAGAACAACCTCCTAAGAATTCCATCAAGGAAAAATAGTGCAAGACATAGGTAGAGTCCCATACCCCTACCTAGGCTAAGTCAAACCTCTCAAGTCACTCTAGTTAGTGCATAGTGCACAACTTAATTTTACTTTCGGCAACACTTGTCTTAACCGTCATAGACCATAAGATCTATGTTTGGGATCCGATGTTGTAAAACCTTACAACGATGGAATCTGGACTACCGGCCAAAGTAGTACCAAACATAAACATTGCATCCAGGTGGATCCACTAGCTAGTATTCCTATGGTGGGAACATTGTTTATGGAGCTTGGAGGCTGTCATGGAAACATCACTCTATTATTATTTTATTGGACTATGAGGCTATCAACCCCGTGAGGACTATGATTCCCTCCTTGGGATGGATCCACCCCTCATCTACAAGTTCAGTCTGTGCTAAGCTTGAGTCTCTTTTGAAACATCTCTAATGACTTTATTAATTATTATAGCTTAGTTATCGCATAGGGTCTATCACTTATATAATCATAAACATTATAAATCAATAAGAATTGAATGAGTATTGTCCTTTCATTACAATTCATACATGTAAGGATGGCAAATTTTTATAGTCACATTATAATGAGGCACATTGGTATGTTTTCGCCATCCTTATAACATTTACATCATAGCCAACAACTCACAAACCATAGTGAAGACATTTCAATTCAACATCATACCAACCCTATCAATATCATGATAAGGTATAATTCAATGTAACTTCATCACTAAACACAAGTAATCACAATTGAAGTAAAGGTTAGGATCATAAAGACTTACCGGGTCTCCTTCACAAGCCATCATCCATGGTCTTACAATCAACCATTTAATTCAACCAAATAAAGGGTGTAGTACCATCACACAATAGTAATTAACACAATAGCTAGGTCAATTGCATCATCACTATTTAAATTAATGTTAAGTCAGAAGCTAGATTTAGGGAAATTAGTGTTCATAATGAATTTTATTCAATTGGAACAATGCATTACCCTAGTCAATCAATAGATGAATTAAAGTAGATAAAACAAGTCAAATAATCAAATCATTCTTAAATTCCCATCAATTCATGACAAAGATCCATGATTTAGGGAATTTTGGAAGGGAACATGATCAAAATTAATCAATTATAATCAATAAATAAACAATTTACACTCAATTAGTCATAGAAAATTACAATTTATCATTGATTTGAAGTTAAGAACAAAACCCATTAGAATTGGAAAACACCATTGAATTGGGTAATTTGAAAATCAACTTTGAGAGGACCTCTCGGGGAAAAGAAATTCCAAGAATGAAAACCCATACCTTAATGAAGAATAATCCACGATATTGAAGTGAAACTCTAGAGAAATTGACCTTCTTCTTGAAGCTTTCTTCCATCTTTAATGGAGGAATTGGGGAGAGAGAAAGTAGAGAGTGATGAGAGCTTTTCTGTTTTGTTTTGAGAATGGATGAGTGAATAATGACTTAAAATTACACTTAGGCTATATATGAGCACCCGCTAATTACTCAAAACACCGCTCACTTACATGGGTCTTTTTGTGAAGTCAAAATGTCAAAAGTATGATTTTACCAAATCTGGGAAGTGGCTCCGCGTCCCGGGGCCAACACACGCCTTATTTCCAAAAAATAAATTTTGGGATAGTGAGGTGTGTGTGGGCTGCACGTCGCGCAGAAGCCCACTGATTCTTGACTTTTGTAGGCTGCTTTTGAAGCCTGCACACCCATGATGGGGTCCTTCTCCATGACCCTTTGGGTGGTACTTGGGGCGTCGTTATTTGACGTTTAGACACTCTATACTATTGTATACCGAACCAAAGTCTTTCACAAGTTTTAGACTTTATTTGACCCTAAAAAACCTTCCCCACACATAGCAACGTTTACTAGTTCAATTAGGCTACTTTTCGGACGTCCTAGACGTTCTTTGACATCTTGTCTCTAAAACTTCTCGGATGACTTCTAGAAATTATTTTAGGTCATAAATAGAATCTAAACCTTTTGATACCCATATTAGGATCCATATTAGGTCTTGACTTTTAGGAGTGTAACAATAAAGCTGCTCGCTTGGTTAAACTTGGAATTTCATTTGGATATTTGTGAGAGTTCCCATTATAAATAAAACTATCAAAAATCCATAGACTAACCTAAAACACGTATAGACGATTGTAGCATTATGTCTCAATAGATATGGTTCATAAAATAATAATATGACAAATTAAATCCCTTTCTTGACCATGTAATTCACTAAATAATCACAATTATAACTCATAAAAATAAGGACTTATATTTACCTAAACACAACACATGCAAATGACATATAAACTAAACAAATGCTAGTAGGATTTATGATCATATAACCGGACCACATGATCTCAGATCCTTATGTTTATGTTTAGAATGATGGAGGGGGTATTTAGGATCTCTAAAATCTTCTATTCCAAGTATCTTATGTTATTATATTGCTTCCACATTACATCAATGGAGGTTACACATTTTGTGCTTATCTTAATAATAGAGAATAACAATAGTATCTCCAAAAATCATTGTATATATAACAGACTCATAAAATCACAGGCCTAACTAATCGGGGCACTATTTTCCCTTCTCTTTTTATGTCATAACGCTTTTCAGAGGCGAGTCTTATAAGAATGCATAAATGTTAATAAACTAATTTTTTTATGTTGCAGCTTCGAATTTGGAATTATGTTAAGTTATTTATCTATTTTTGTGATAGAATTTACATAAATGACCAACTTTTTCTTTTCAAAGTCATCACTACATCATGATACAAGGAAACATTTTCCCAAAATTTTCAAAACATAAGTTAATTATAATACAGATAAATAAGTCACACTGAGTATGACACAAAATCAGACAAGCATAAAAAGGGAAAACATAATATATGGGTATTAAGCTATAGAAATATGTGGTGTATGTGTGCATATGTACTAAGGTAGCGTGTAAGAGAATGAGCTATAAGGAATGAAGGAAATGGACTAGATGATCATATGATGCACGAGTACTAAAGCTATGAAATATAATATGTAAGTGAGTAGAGTGTAAGACATGTGTCTACATAAAAGAAAATGATCTACATAATACAAATCACATTGAGCAAGGGAGTTATATCGCATGGATAGTTTGACTAACATGTCAATGAGTACACATATGAAATATGAGCAAGTGAGAATATAACACATGGGAAGAAAAATTATAAGTCCTATAATGCTTAAGCATGTAGGCTACAAGGCATGTTAAATATATAGAAGTGGTCCTTTGAACAATTATCTTGCAGTACCCACAGTATATGAACACGTGACATGAACAGTTATCTTGCAGTACCCACACTATATGAAAAAGTTGAATGAGAAAAGTAACGATTGCAATAATTAATATGTAGGGAAAAGTCCTACGAAAACATATAAAAATAAATAAGGGTACTCCAAAGCGGAAAACACTTACATGGAAGTATTCAATGGAATTAGGTAACCTATAAGAAGGTAATACATAAAGAAAAATGACATACAAATAGATAAACTATCGAATATGCAACATGTCTAATTATATAACAAACAATCTTTGGAAACTAAGAGATATAATATAAAACCACCCTATCATAATAAGGGCAAACACACTGTCTTAATATTTAAGTAACTGATGGAATACTTTTGCTGATATTCCTCATCCACTTCAAAACATATACATTGATTTCCCAATCCACTCTCTTTAATCTCCTAAGAATTCTTCTGCTATAGGGACTTGGCTTCCATATAGGTCAATATAAATACTAAAGTTAATATAGACAAGAAAATCCTCAATATATAGTTCATCCTTTGAAGTAGGAGGCTGAGGTTAACTTTATCTACATTACTAGCTTGTGTCACGTCACACTCGATGTCTGGTGTCTTTTGAAAGACATATTAGAAAATAGTGAAGCTTGAACGTACCATAAAACATTAACTCTAATAACACATAAATATCAAGTACATACTAAATTATATCATGATTCATATAATCTTAGAGTTATCACCTATGGGCTTCACTAGATAAGTCTTGCTAAACTAATAGATTTTTTGAACAAGTGGTGGTGCTGCGACTTTTTTCCCATACAAGATACCGAAAAAAGAGTAAATAACATATGATCAAGTTTTCCTCTCCCTTAATTGGACTATGACTGACGAACTACTACATAAAAATATTAAATGAAATGTATGAGCTCTATACATATGAATAATGCTCTACTTCTATTTTGTACTAATAATGTAGATGAACTAGGTCCATGTATCTTCTATCTTGGTAACCTTTTTAGTCCACTTTTTCTTGTTGATATCGGTTCCAAATATCAAGACTTGATCCAATACTAAATGACGTATATGTCAAACAAAGGTGCACAATGTCATTTCGGTCTGCACCATTATAAATCATTAGGATTTAAGAGTTGATATCTTTTTATTGCCTCACACACTTAGCAACCTCTCTTTCATAATCACATATCTCCCTCCTCTATAACATTCTCATTTTCCTATAATCCTATGTTTTGGGAATTTGACATATCCCATCTATAATGAGAAGCTATGCTTACATATTCGGCCATGTAATTCAAGCTTCATTCCACATTCTTCCTATCTAACAAGTACCTTAGTCAAAACTAATATCTTCATGTACTAGATCCGCTATGTACAAGATGACGAATTGCAACCTAGGTCTAACCAATCAGCTTGTTTTCTTTTCTTAACCTTACCCTTTAGTCACATACTAATCCTCCATAACCAAAACATAGATCATAATAGGAAATACCATGCATATATCATTTATAAAAATTGGCACACTTATCCCTATGTTTTATAGCCATGAAAGAATTCAAATTTTATTAGTTCTTATTCGATGTTGTTGGCACATGCCATATAAAAGCCAAATATTAACATAATCAGGATGATATATGGTGAGAATTTAGGCCATCTTAGATAATTAGGGGTGTAACGACCCTCAATATTGAACTAGGGTAAACTAGAGCATCACATGTTTTATATGATTTACTAATTTTTTAATAAATTAGGAAAAATATTTTATTTTTGTTTTATTAGATTTGATATCAAACATCAAAAGACGACCATGACTTCCGAAAAATAGTGAATGTGAACTAGTGAGTTGTAAGGGTTTTGTAGTCGGTCTTTAAATGTTGTTTGACAATTAAATATTGTATAAGTAATCCTTAAACCAATATGGAAATGTTTAGGGTCCAAACATTCAGGTATGATCCCCCAAGGACCACCCAAGATGTCCTTGAGGAGGACCCAAAAATTTGGCAAAAATCTATCAAAATACAGCATGCCTTCGAGACCAACCTTAACGGGACATCAAGTGGATGATGGGGAATGTAAGGGGATCCTAGGTTGAGACTTAATCTCCAATAAAAGTCCCCCATTCACCACCCTCAGTAAAGAACCACGGCTATGCAACACGAGGCGTCAAACTAACAACGATCCGTAGGTGGTAACTGTAGGTGTTGCCAGTGTCCAGCCTTTAGTTTTAGGTTTGTGGTTAGGATTTAAGTTAGTTGATATATTAAGGGCTTAGAGGTTTGTTATATATTTGATTATTAATCTTTAAAATATAGTAAGACCCTAAGCTAAGTTCTTAAAATCACATAGAACTACGCCTCCAAAACGGTTCCATAAAAACAGTTCTTAGTTATTTAGTTTTTAGTTTAGAGTCAACTTCAAATGGTCATATCTCATAGCTCAAAATGTATTATGTGGGCCACTAGCTACCCAATTAAAGGTCTCAAAGTTCTCTTTCCTTCGCTGTCATGTTTTCCGTATTCCAATCCTAAAGTGTAAAGTTTTTGTCGATATGGTGAAGCATAATAATGACTTACGATACCAAACCACGGTCCTTGGATGACCTAATGTGGATGCTTCCAGTTTGACAATTTTTGTTTTACAGTTAGAAGTTAGCAGTTGGGTTAGTTATTAAGTGGGGGTTAATATAGGTCGTTTGATAAGGTATTTGAGCACCTATATAGGATTAAATGAACCCTAAACAAACAATTCTTATAACCCACCTAAAGACCCTATATTCTCTCCAAAAGTCTTCTATTTCAAAACTTACATTGGAGACAAAGCTCAAGATCAATCTAGGGGATGGATTCAAAGTGGTTTCTTCTCCATGTTTTAGTGGTATTCTCTTGTATTAAGGTATGGTAACCCTTGATATTTGTTAATCATTCATCTAAGGAGTTCTATTAATGATTTTCTAAAGATTTTCTTTGAACGAAATTCCTAACTTTCAATCCAAACATGGATTCATTATCAAATGGTTTTCGAAGACAGCAAATTAGTTATGGTTAATCAATGGTTTTATGATAACAATTCATAGAATTTATGAAAGAACCAATGCTCTCCACAATTTAACAATTTAGCATATAAAGTGGGTCTTCTAATCTTGAATATACATTAATTACATTATGGTGAGTTTATGATGAATTGTTATGCATAGTTGCTTATCTACATCAATTAATTATGAAATTGTAAGAATTTTTCTATAATGATCATGGCTTGGATTATTTGTGAGTTGACCTAATTTCCTTGTCTTTAGTATTAGAATTGATGTTGTGTGGTATGGTCCACTTATTGTGGCAGTATTTACATTCTTGTCTGTCTATGCATGTTGTGATCATGTCGTTGATGTCAGTGGCATGAATTGAATTTATATTATGCTCATCATGAATATGAAGGTTATGTGTGAAGTCCTCAATGGTAGTATCATGGCCTAGGTGTATTGATGATATAAAGTAGAATGTTAATATTTGTGTTAGGGTAAGGAGTGATCTACATGATTAAATATGTCAAGGAATATTTTGGATTGACCCCTACCCATATGAACGCTCTGTGAATATGTGATCCTTGTATGTCCGGAGTCTTCTATTTAAATGTGGACTATGTTCTTGTCTCCTGGGATATAGTGTGAATATGTGGTCTATAATCCCTAAATTCTCTTTATGTGAGTTATTCATGAATTGAGGGATATTGTATATGTGTTGTGGTCCTTGGAGTATAGTTTCCTCAACAACTAGGTTGTTGCTCTTATGTGATCATGATGACTAATATGAACACACACACTCTATGCATAATTATGAGTATGATATGTTTATGTTGTTAATTGAAAGGAGAATTCTCATATTCACCTTTATGTCTTCGTATGCACGAAAAGTATATGACTAGTGAAGTATGAACATGTTTTGTCCAAAAGAGGTTATGTGAAAGGCTTTCTAGCATAGGTATACACACATACGAATGTATGAATGCATAAAGTTTATGATAATCTAGAGAAAATGAGGCGCTTGAAAATTGTTACTCAATTGTACTCTAAACTAGACTATACTATGAATATGATATGATTATGTGAAAGGAAATTCTCGCATAATGTAGGTTCTAAGATGAAAGGACATTCTCATCCTAGTAAGCTTTGATCGATATGACATATAAGGGAACTAAGTCCCTAAAGACTAATTAGTGAACTAATGTCAATTAAAGTCTTAAAGATGTTTAAAAAGGGAGTTTGATCTTAGCACCAGGTGAACATGATAAATTAGAGTGGAGGCTTCACACTGAGTAAGTTTGGCTTCCCACAAGACAATATTAACGTTAGCAAGTTCGGGTTCCCAACGTAGATGTTGTCTCATGGGATTGAAATCTACATGTTAGGTAGTCAAAGTTTCTAGTAGCAATCTCCTTTTTCCATAACTACGTGCCCCCTGTAGCTCATAGCTTAGTAGATCCACTAGAATAGATATTATGTATGAATGTCCTACCTTGAAAAGTAGTACACTCTTTTTTCGGTGTGGGAATAGGTCATCGGGTTCCATTTATCTCAAATTGTATTTGTGGGTTATGGCTATGTCTCCCAAATGTTAAAAACAAAACTAAGATAATAATATGAACTCTAATCGTAACTCCTTGACAGATATACTAGTACAAGTATGACTATTGACCCAATCGATGCATTGCACCAGTGGACATAAAGAAAGGATAGGATTGGATCCTCATATGAAATGAAGACTCATGTTTATGTATGATTAGTATGAATGCATGTTATGTCTGACTTTGATTATTTCAACACATGAACAATGAATATGCATATGAATTACACTTATGGCCTCTAAATGGGTTTACTTGGTGCATGTGTGGTTATGGTACTCCATGTGTAAATTACACAAGTAGGCTTTTGAAGGGGTTGTGAAGATGGGTTACCTATTATGTGAACTAAATGAGTTATGAATAAATATGTAGTAAATGAATGAGTTCCTATATGATATAATTAAGTATGTTGGTCTTATTTCTAATATTAAATGAAGATGTTATGATATGATGAATATGATATGCCTACTCTAGGGTGGGTTCTTGGGAACACATGGTATATGTAGTATTATGGGATTTTACCTATACATTGGATTAGTGTGACTTGGGGGTTGTCTTAGGTGATGGTTCTTATGTGAAGGTCATGTCTTATAATGTGCTTATGACTTTGTGAATATGCATGTTGTTTTATTCAGGAAAGCTATATGGAAGTACATCTTGGATGACCTTAAGGTGATACATTGTACCAAGTATTTCTTAAGGGTTGCTTAAGCAAAAGGAGTTTAGGTAAAAAGAAAGGTAATGCATTGTATGTATTAAAGGTGCATCAAAATGTGATGAATAGCTTTATGTGTTATTATGAATCGTTTCTATGTATATGATAAAGTATGTAGTCTATGTTGTGCCAATTGTATAAATGTTCATGATTTTGTCCTAAAAAGTCATGATGCATGGTTTCTAACAAGATGTACCGTTTAAAAGAATGTTTTTCATGGTTATCATAATTAGCGCATCCTTGTATTAATACCATTTTTCTTCATCTTTTAACAAAAATTGTAGGTGGTGATGGATAGAGGTTTCTTAGAGTGAAGATCTTGGAAGATATTACCCAATATTAAGAGGGTCCTTAGGATCAAGGATTTTCATGTCAAGATGTAATTTAAGTTTATGTAATAGTATAGATTTTATTATTTTATTGTTAATGGTTGTGTCCCTATTCTACTCTGTTGTTGTAGAGTCTAAGACGGAAAAATTAAACTTAGTTTATTAACTATGCAACTATGGCTTTTAAATGAGGTTAAGCTTAAAATTATCTTATGCTATGGAAAGTATTAAAATTTCCACTATTTTATGTTTATGAGATGAAGGTATTCTAAGAGTCTGGTACAAGACCCTCGTGAGGTCGAGTACGTTAGTAACTTCCAGGGGGTGCTCCCCGGTCATTACAAGGGGTATCTCTAACCTTATTACACTGATAAATCCATCTATTTGACTGTGCCACTGCCTTTTTCCAAAAAAAAAAGCAGGTTCAACAATATTAATTTCGAGAACGTGTGTAAAACTGCAAATTCTGCATATATCATAGACTAATAGCAAGTATCTTGTATAGGCATAGATCTTATAAATATGGCGGAAATGTAGAGCTCAAGAGTTGCATACATCCTCCTAATAAGATGTACTTAGAAATACTACATCTCATGTATGTAACAAGGTAAAACATACCTTTTAAGAATATGGATAAGCATACTATATCTTTCTTAATTAAACCAACATGATTCAAATGGTAAAAATGCAATACAAAATTCATAAAACATAAAAACCTGTACATACCTTGTGGGGTGGGACAAGAGAATAAAAAAAGCTCAATGTAGTCTAAATTTTGATCACTTCAGATCCATTTTTGTTAGTTGTATGTTCACATTTTAGCTAGTGTAAACCGTAACAATCGTAAGTATAATTTAAATATCATGATCAAGTGTAAGTGGAAATTGACTTCATAACTTCCCTCTATGGCATGACCTAGATTATGAAGGAAGATAACATTTCTTAAATGCTCATGAAATCCCTTAATTATAAATGTGGCGCGCAACACATTCATAAGTAAGGCTCTACTAGACACCACTTCATAGACTCCCGAAGACGAACTTTTCTGATACCACTTTTGTAATACCCCAACTCTAGATGAGGCGGACAAGTACTATATGAATATGTTCTTTACAAGTCACCTATGATGAGAATATAAACTACTACTAAGTTGATATGTTGACTAGATGAATCGATACATGTGACAAGTGAAACTATGAATACAGATGATAACTTTACCATTTCTAAAAAGCCTTTAATGAGATCAATGAATGTACCACTATGAAATATGTAGAATAAAGACTCGGCAAAGCCCCTATTTAAACCTTGAGATAACAAACAACCCATGATTATCATGTGCTTCTATTGGGGAGATTTAATAGTTGAGTATGTGTACCTACAACATGAAATGAAGCATCCCAATGAGGAATATTAGTACGAAAGAATGTACTAAATATGTAAGGCATAACACAACGTTAAGTAAAATGAGAGGTTAAGTGAAACCAATTAAATACCAATAGATAAGGAATAGAGACAACCTTTGCTTAAACTTCTACAATCATGTATGTTACAATCTTTTCTTTACTTTACTGTGCATTATAATTTTTATAACACATATGATACAAATGACTAGCGGATAAGTGGAAGGAAAGGATGAACCATGTTAGGCTATTTAACTCCTGGCATTATTGTAACGACCTGTTTAGTCGTTTTGAGCAGCAGATTTTATTCCTGGAAAAACAGGTTGAGGCGACAAAACCCACGACGGACCGTCATGGGCATGATGGACCGTCGAGGGGTCTCGTTTCAAAATACGTAGAAAATCTGAAATTGGGTACTGAAAATCGACTCTCTGAACTTCGTGAAGGAATGGCAGGACGGACCGTCACAAGCGTGACGGACCGTCACAGAGCCTTCAGTGAAAATCCATTCTCTGAACCTTGCGACGACCTGCAGGACGGACCGTCGCAGGCACGACGGGCCGTCACAGGTTGCGTAATCCCAGTCAGAGTCGGATTTCTGGTTAAGTTTTATAAGGGGCGTTTTGGACTATTCCTGCTATAATTATATATTTCGTGGGTTTATATTAATAACTCAATTTCTTGGTGGATAAAAGAGGTAACCTTGAGTTAAATTGTGGGTTATTATTGTCATCTTTTACACTTAATTACATGTTAATTAGGGTAAAAGAAAGAGGGTTTGAATTAGAAAAATAGAGAGAACAAAAAGAAAGAGAGAGAAGGGAATCGATAGAGAGAGACGCTCGAGAAGGGGGAAAAACACAAAGCTTTGGGGAAAATTTGCTTGCTTGATCACGAATCTTCGGTGGAGGTAGGTTATGGTTTTTATGCTATTCGTAGTAAACTCTTAATAGCGAATGATATGTATGGGTAGTATTGTAAACCTTTCTATATGCTTAATTGTATGCTTGCATGAATGTGATTATATGATTGTGATAAAATAAGCATGATGAAGCTATTGAATCCTAAATCTTGAAAGATAACCCTAATCTACTTTGTTAATGATGATGCCTTGGTATAAAGGAAGGCATGATAAACGAAAGTAGTGAGATTAGGGGATCGGGTGCCATGTTCCGGTACCAGGATAGTATATGAGGATCGGAGTGTCATGTTCCGACACCAGGATAGAATATGGATCGGGTGCCACGTTCCGGTACCAGGATAGTATATGAGGATCGGAGTGTCACGTTCCGACACTAGGATAGAAAATGGATCGGGTGCCATGTTCTGGTACCAGGATATTATATGAGGATCAGAGTGTCACGTTCCGACACCAGGATAGTATATGGATCGGGTGCCACGTTCCGGTAGCAGGATAGAATATGGATCAGGTGCCACGTTCCGGTACCAAGATAGAATGAGGATCGGAGTGTCACGTTTCGACACCAGGATAGTATATTGAGGAGCGGAGTGTCACGTACCAACACAAGGGGAATAAAGATAATGAATCTTGAAAGATGTTAATATATTCAAACTAATGAACCGAATTCCCAAATGAGTATGATGAGGAGGCGTGAGTCCTCATTGATGTGCTTGGTGTTGTAACCAAGGGTTATGGTAACTGTAGATACTGCATGCTAAGGATATTAGTTGATTTTATGATATTGCTTAATATATACTGTTTTTTATTTTGAGTTGGCCGATGAAATCTACTCAGTACCCGTGTTTTGTATTGACCCCTACTTTTATGTTTTCTTCTTTGTTAATTGTGGAGTGCAACAAACGTGCCATCGTCTAAACTCAACCGCAACTCTAGCCAGTCTTCATCACATCGGATCTTCAGGGTGAGCTAATGCTTCTATCTTGGACTGGATCTTCTTCCTCATGTCTTGATGCCTTGAAGTTCCGGCATGGACTAGCTTTTACTTGTTTTAGTTTTTAGAATACTCTTAGTCTAGTAATTTGATCATAGATGTTCTTGTGATGATGACTTCCAGATTTTTGGAAAATAATAGATTTTGAATTTTAAAAGTTAATGGATTGGTTTTATTTAATGAGTTTGAGTCTTCCGCATTATTTACTATTGATGTTACATTGAAATGTTAAGGTTTAGATTGGTTGGTTCGCTCACATAGAAGGGTAAGTGTGGGTGCCAGTCGCGGCCCGGATTTGGGTCGTGACAAACTTGGTATCAGAGCATTAGGTTCATTGGTCTCATCACACAAGAACGAGTCTAGTAGAGTCTTAAGGAACGGTAAGGGGACGCCTTTACTTTTCTTTGAGAGGCTATAAGACTTTAGGAAAAATTCCATTCTTTCATTATTTCTTTCGTGCTATTACTTGGATCCAATTGGTATCTAGGTGATACAAATTGGTATCTGACCATCTTCACTGTATTTCGCAGATGGTTAGAACTAGAGCAACTACCGCGCCAACATCAACATCGGCAAGACAAGAAGCGTCTGAGCCAGCCACTGGGGCTGTAGCTCAAGGAAGAGTAGCGGCAAGAGGCCGTGTTAGAGGTCGTGGGAGGACGTCCTCTAGAGGAAGGGGACGAGCACCTAGCCCATCTGATACTAGGGCGGTGACTCCTCCACCAACTGAAGAAGTAGTAAGAGAAGGGGAGGATGGGGAAAATGAACAAGTGCAGACTGAGGGATTGCCACCCCAGCCTACCCCAGAGATGATAAATCAGGTGCTTGCTTATCTTAGTGGGTTATCTGATCAGAGCCAGACACCTCCAGTGTTTTCTGCTCCAGCACCTCAGGCTCCGGAGGTACAATATGCGGCTACTGTGGCTCCCCGCATGGATGCCTCATTGGAAATAGGCACATTTCCTCGTCTGACTACAGGGTCTATAATGACAAATGATCAGCATGAACTTTTAAGTAAGTTCTTGAAATTGAAACCTCCAGTCTTCAAGGGTGCTGAATCTGAGGATGCCTACGATTTTCTGGTTGACTGTCATGAGCTACTACACAAGATGGGTATAGTAGAACGGTTTGGTGTTGAGTTTGTGACTTATCAGTTTCAAGGGAACGCTAAAATGTGGTGGCGGTCACATGTTGAGTGTCAACCCACAGAGGCACTACCTATGACTTGGGCGTCATTCTCTAGCTTGTTTATGGAGAAGTATATCCCCCGGACTTTGAGGGATAGGAAAAGGGATGAGTTTTTGAGCCTAGAGTAAGGTTGGATGTCGGTTATTGCATATGAGGCTAAGTTTCGTGCATTATCCCGGTACGCCACCCAACTATGTTTCAGTCCACAAGAGCGGATTCGCCATTTTGTGAAGGGGTTGAGATCAGAGTTGCAGATTTCAACCTTACAGGTAGCGGCTACAGCGAAATCTTTTCAAGAAGTGGTAGACTTTGTGATAGAGGTAGAGGGAGTGAAGCCAGATGACTTCACCATGGCAACTACATAAAAAAGGTTTCGAAAGGGAGGTGAGTTTAATGGTTCTTACTCTAGAGGACAAGGTTCCGGAGGTTACTTAGTCCGACCAATTCAGTCTTCACTACAGACTGTAGTTGGGGGTCCACCTTAGACTGGTCAACACTTCTCTGAGAGACCTATGCATGAACCCAGAGAGTGCTATGGATGTGGGGAGATTGGACATATTAAGAGATATTGTCCAAAATAGAGTTACAGACCTCCAAATGTTAGAGGTAGAGGTGGTCATGGTATAGGCCGTTATTCTGGAGGACGTGGTGGTCGAGGTAATGGTGGTCACCAGGAGCCACTACATCACAACATGGTAGGGGCAACGGGCAGACAAACGAAAGGGCCAATTGTTATGCTTTCCCTGGGAGATCTGAAGCGGAGACATCTGATGCTGTCATCACAGGTAATCTTTCGGTTTGTGATTGCATGGCTTCTGTATTGTTTGATCCTGGATCCACATTTTCTTATGTATCTTCCTCATTTGCTAATGGTCTAAATTTACATTGTGAATTACTTGATATGCCTATTCGTGTTTCTACTCCGGTGGGTGAGTCTGTGATAGTTGAAAAAGTATATAGGTCTTATTTGGTGAATTTTGTGGGGAGCAACACTTATGTAGATTTGGTTATCTTAGAAATGGTTGACTTTGATGTAATTCTGGGTATGACTTGGCTTTCTCCGAATTTTGTGATCTGGGATTGTAATGCTAAAACGGTGACGTTAGCCATGCCTGGGACAGATCCGTTAGTTTGGGAGGGTGACTACACTTCCAATCCAGTGCGTATCATCTCCTTTCTTCGTGCTAAGAAGATGGTTAGTAAAGGGTGTTTAGCTTTCTTGGCACATCTCAAAGATGGCACTACCCAAGTACCTTTGATTGAGTCGGTTTCGGTGGTCCGTGAGTTTCTAGATGTGTTCCCTGCAGATCTTCCTGGTATGCCACCAGATAGGGATATTGATTTTTGTATTTATCTTGAACCGGGTACTCGCCCCATTTCTATACCCCCTTATAGAATGGCTCCCGCGGAGTTAAGAGAGTTAAAGTCACAACTTCAAGAGTTATTGAACAAAGGCTTCATTAGACCAAGTGCATCCCCTTGGGGTGCTCCGGTTTTGTTTGTGAAGAAGAAGGATGGGAGTTTTCGGATGTGCATAGACTACCGGCAGTTGAACAAGGTAACCATAAAGAACAAGTATCCTCTTCCTCGAATTGATGACTTGTTCGATCAGTTACAAGGTGCTTGTGTCTTCTCTAAGATTGACTTGAGATTCGGTTATCATCAATTGAAAATACGGGCAACGGATGTGCCAAAGACGGCTTTTAGAACCAGGTATGGGCATTACGTATTTGTAGTGATGTCCTTTGGTCTTACAAATGCCCCTGCTGCGTTCATGAGCTTGATGAACGGGATTTTTAAGCCATATATGGATCTCTTTGTGATCGTATTCATTGATGATATATTGGTTTACTCAAAGAGCAAGGAGGAACATGAGGAGCATTTGCGAATGGTATTGGAAATGTTGAGGGAGAAAAAGCTTTATGCCAAGTTCTCTAAGTGTGAGTTTTGGCTAGATGCAGTGTCCTTCTTGGGGCACGTGGTTTCAAAGGATGGAGTAATGGTGGATCCTTCTAAAATCGAGACAGTGAAGAATTGGGTAAGACCTAGTAATGTGTCAGAAATAAGGAGCTTTGTTGGGTTAGCTAGCTACTACCGCCGATTTGTCAAGGGATTCTCTTCTATTGCTTCGCAACTGACGAACTTGACTAAGCAGAATGTTCCATTTGTATGGTCGGACGAGTGTGAAGAAATCTTTCAGAAGCTCAAGACTCTGTTAACTACTGCACCAATTCTCACCTTGCAAGTGGAAGGTAAGAATTTCATTGTCTATTGTGATGCATCCTATTCGGGTTTGGGTGCAATGCTAATGCAAGAGAAGAATGTGATTACTTATGCTTCAAGACAATTAAAAGTGCATGAACGTAACTATCCAACTCATGATTTGGAATTGGCCGCGGTAGTGTTTGCATTAAAGCAATGGAGACACTATTTATATGGGGTTAAGTGTGAGGTCTATACGGATCATCGTAGCCTACAGTATGTCGTTACTCAGAAAGATTTGAACTTGAGACAGAGAAGATGGATGGAACTACTGAAGGACTACGACATCACTATTTTGTGTCATCCGAGGAAGGCGAATGTTGTAGCGGATGCTTTAAGTAGAAAAGCGGGAAGCATGGGAAGTCTAGCTCACTTGCAAGCTTCTAGACGCCCATTGGCTAGAGAAGTTCAGATTCTGGCTAACGACCTTATGAGGTTAGAAGTAAATGAGAAGGGAGGATTGTTAGCTTGTGTGGAGGCAAGATCCTCCTTCTTTGACAAGATTAAGGGAAAGCAGTTTAATGATGAAAAATTGATCCGGATCCAAGATAAAGTGTTGCAAGGAGAGGCTAAAGAAGCGACAATCGATGAGGAAGGTGTTTTGAGGATTAAGGGAAGGGTATGTGTACCCCGCGTCGATGATTTGATCAACACTATTCTGACAGAGGCTCATAGTTCAAGGTATTCGATACATCCGGGTGCAACCAAGATGTACCGTGACTTAAAGCAACACTTTTGGTGGAGTAGAATGAAGCGTGATATTGTGGATTTTATTGCCAAATGTCCAAACTGTCAACAAGTAAAGTATGAACACCAAAGGCCCGGAGGAACACTTCAGAGAATGCCCATTCCTGAATGGAAGTGGGAAAGGATTGCAATGGATTTCGTGGTTGGTCTTCCAAAAACATTGGGAAAGTTTGACTCTATTTGGGTAATTGTTGATAGGTTAACTAAGTATGCTCACTTCATTCCGATCAAGGTGACTTACAATGCAGAGAAGTTAGCCAAACTTTACATCTCGGAAGTGGTGCGATTACATGGGGTTCCACTCTCCATTATATCAGATAGAGGTACGCAGTTTACTTCTATGTTTTGGAAAACATTGCATGCGGAATTGGGTACTAGGTTGGACCTTAGTACTGCGTTCCATCCCTAGACCGATGGTCAGTCTGAGCGAACGATTCAAGTGTTGGAGGATATGCTTCGTGCATGTTTGATAGAATTTGGTGGTCAGTGGGATAGCTTCTTACCCTTAGCAGAGTTCTCCTACAACAATAGCTATCACTCAAGCATTGATATGGCCCCATTCGAGGCACTATATGGGAGAAGATGTAGGTCTCCCATTGGTTGGTTTGATGCATTCGAGGTTAGACCTTGGGGTACTGATCTTTTACTGGATTCGATAGAGGAAGTGAAATCTATTCAAGAAAAGCTTCTAGCGGCGCAAAGTAGGCAAAAAGAATATGCAGATAGAAAGGTTAGAGACTTAGAGTTCATGGAGGGTGAACAAGTCTTGTTGAAAGTTTCGCCAATGAAAGGGGTGATGCGGTTTGGTTAAAGAGGCAAGCTAAGCCCAAGGTACATTGGTCCCTTTGAAGTACTTAAGCGAGTAGGGGAGGTGGCTTATGAGTTAGCCTTGCCTCTAGGGCTGTCCGTAGTACATCCGGTATTCCATGTGTCGATGTTGAAAAGATACCATGGGGATGGAAACTATATTATTCGTTGGGATTCAGTCTTGCTTGATGAAAATTTGACTTATGAGGAGGAGCCTGTTGCCATTCTAGATAGAGAAATTCGCAAGTTGAGATCAAGCGAGATTGCATCAATCAAAGTTCAATGGAAGAATCGACCCGTTGAAGAAGCCACTTGGGAGAAGGAGGCAGATGTGCGAGAAAGATACCCACATCTGTTCACAGATTCAGGTACTCCTTTTCGCCCTTGTTTTCCTTCTTGTGATCGTTTGGGGACGAACGATGGGTAAATTGGTATCTATTGTAACGGCCTGTTTAGTCATTTTGAGCAGCAGATTTTATTCCTGAAAAAACAGGCTGCGGCGACGAAACCCACGACGGACCGTCATGGGCACGACGGACCGTCGAGGGGTCTCGTTTCAAAATACATAGAAAATCTGAAATTGGGTACTGAAAATCATCTCTCTGAACTTCGTGATGGAATGGCAGGATGGACCGTCACAAGCAAGATGGACCGTCACAGAGCCTTCAGTGAAAATCCATTCTCTGAACCTTGCGACGACCTGCAGGACGGACCGTCGCAGGCACAACGGGACGTCACGGGTTGCGTAATCCCAGTCAGAGTCGGATTTCTGGTTAAGTTTTATAAGGGGCGTTTTGGACTATTCCTGCTATAATTATATATTTCGTGGGTTTATATTAATAACTCAATTTCTTGGTGGATAAAAGAGGTAACCTTGAGTTAAATTGTGGGTTATTATTGTCATCTTTTACACTTAATTACATGTTAATTAGGGTAAAAGAAAGAGGGTTTGAATTAGAAAAATAGAGAGAACAAAAAGAAAGAGAGAGAAGGGAATCGATAGAGAGACGCTCGAGAAGGGGGAAAAACACAAAGCTTTGGGGAAAATTTGCTTGCTTGTTCACGAATCTTCGGTGGAGTTAGGTTATGGTTTTTATGCTATTCGTAGTAAACTCTTAATAGCGAATGATATGCGTGGGTAGTATTGTAAACCCTTCTATATGCTTAATTGTATGCTTGCATGAATGTGATTATATGATTGTGATAAAATAAGCATGATGAAGCTATTGAATCCTAAATCTTGAAAGATAACCCTAATCTACTTTGTTAATGATGATGCCTTGGTATAAAGGAAGGCTTGATGAACGAATGTAGTGAGATTAAGGGATCAGGTGCCACGTTCAGGTACTAGGATAGTATGTGAGGATCGGAGTGTCACGTTCCGACAACAGGATAGAATATGGATCGGGTGCCTCGTTCCGGTACCCGGATAGTATATGAGGATCGGAGTGTCACGTTCCGACACCAGGATAGAATATGGATCGGGTGCCACGTTCCGGTACCAGGATAGTATATGAGGATCGGAGTGTCAAGTTCCGACACCAGGATAGTATATGAATCGGGTGCCACGTTCCGGTACCAGGATAGAATATGGATCAGGTGCCACGTTCCGGTACCAGGATAGAATGAGGATCGGAGTGTCAAGTTCCAACACCAGGATAGTATATTGAGGAGCGGAGTGTCACGTACCGACACGAGGGGAATAAAGATAATGAATCTTGAAAGATGATAATATATTCAAACTAATGAACCGAATTCCCAAATGAGTATGATGAAAGGCGTGAGTCCTCATTGATGTGCTTGGTGTTCTAACCAAGAGTTATGGTAACTGTAAATGCTGAATGCTAAGGATATTAGTTGATTTTATGATATTGCTTAATATATACTGTTTTCTATTTTGAGTTGGCCGATGATATCTACTCAGTACCCGTGTTTTGTACTGACCCCTACTTTTATGTTTTCTTCTTTGTTAATTGTGGAGTGCAGCAAACGTGCCATCGTCTTCAACTCAACCGCAACTCTAGTCTGTCTTCGTCACATCGGATCTTCAGGGATAGAGGTAATGCTTCTAGTTTGGACTGGATCTTCTTCCTCATGTCTTGATGCCTTGAAGTTCCCGCATGGACTAGCTTTTACTTGTTTTAGTTTTTTAGAATACTCTTAGTCTAGTAATTTGATCATAGATGTTCTTGTGATGATGACTTCCAGATTTTGGGAAAATAATAGATGTTGAATTTTAAAAGTTAATGGATTGGTTTTATTTAATAAGTTTAAGTCTTCCGCATTATTTACTGTTGATATTACATTGAAATGTTAAGGTTTAGATTGGTTGGTTCGCTCACATAGGAGGGTAAGTGTGGGTGCCAGTCGCGGCCCGGATTTGGGTCGTGACAATTATGTTCTAATAATTCCACAAATTAGGATTAACCCATCCTAGGATTTCGCCCCTGAGATGTCATTCTCTTATACCAATCGGCCAATTCTAGGTTTTTGCCCCTGAACTGCCACCCTTCTATACAAACTGGGATCGACCCATGCTAGGAATTTTCCCCAAGGCTTTACATAATTATGCATATCTATTCACACAGATTCTTTAATCTTTGAGATCGTTGTTTTGGTGCCCATATTCTTTTGAGGTTATTCTTTGGATAATCATAAACGTTTTGAGATTGTTCTTTTGTTCATAATAACTCATTTGGGTTCTTATTTTAGTGGTCATAATCATTTTTGAGATTTTGAACTATGGACCAATAGTAGAAGACATATGAATATGGACTTATGATAATATCAATGACATGTGAAGCAAATGTGACACCAACATAATACATAGGAGCCTATACGACTAGGAAAGTACTTTTACATCTCAAATTGAAGCACATCAAGTGAAAATATTTATTATTCAGGTAAGATACATGAACTCAATATTATACTCACTAAATAATATCAAATACAAGGTGTTCATGAATTGGAACCAAAGAGGAACATGAGAAGATTCAACTTAAGGACTTATATATATTCCAAGTAAGTATATATAAAATGTACAGTAGAGCAAGTAGGCATCTTGTGAGGTAACATTACGACCAAAAACAATGGGAGTAATAACCAATAGAGGGAACGCAAGAAGTTGTGACAACGTTACATATACGATGGAATAGTTAATTTAAGCAAGTTGGAAACATATGGGCAGATCGTATATCAAACATATAAGAATATGTACAATGTATAATCTAAGATTACTCTTATTTATACAATGGAAATATGTTCCAAGGTTACTTTGATAATTAAAAAGTTTAGACATTGCATGATGTAGAGTAAACACGTACATTAAATAACAAACGCATATTAGAATTATCACTTTAATAGTCTAGAGAGTAGCAATTGTAAATATGGATCACTAAATACCAAGGGCACTTACAAAGCTTACTTTTTGTAATGGATGATTTAGATTCATGCCAAAGAAGTAGGAAATTTAATAGACTTACATACACGAATTCCAATTCGTATAGCTTTTAGAGTGTGAACGTTTGCTTTAACGTCATTGTATTGATCTATAACAACCAACTATTTAGGCTAATATTAGCAGCTACCGATAAAATCGGGATATTTCAACTCATCAAAACAGCAGTCAACCCATAGTCTTTCAAATTGATTGTTTTCTTTTACATATTTTGTCTGTTATAGTTATTTACATGAAACAACCTTCACATGGAAAGGGCAGTATGTTTACAAAAATATTTATTTAATAATGAATCACCATAGTTTATAAATCTTCCCCTACAACTTTTCACATTCATTTTTTACGTACCTCCATGACCTCAAATAAGTAAATCAATACAATAGTAGTCCTTAACATTAAAAGATAGTAAAGATACTTGAATTTATAGTTTTAAATCACCATCCCACGAGTTGCAATAAACACGCAAGTCTGAAATTCTCAAATAAACTAATAATTAAATGTTGTGGCAACGCCCTTACCATGGATATCTAAATATGATATGCTCCTTCAATTACAATTTTTGTAACATTCTCTTGAGCTTTGGAAGAGAGTGGAAGAACGTTGGCCTCCAACACATATAACTCTCTATAATTCACTTCCTCTGAAGAACTGTCCAATATGCTTTAATCAATAGAGGGTATAAGGTGAACTTCTTTCTGCTTTAGAAGAAATAAGGTGAAAAATATTTAGAACCCTAGTGGAAAAATTTGGTGGTTGTTTCGTCTCTAGAGAGAGAAACTTATGAACTTGAGAGTGTAAAATTTGTAATAACATGAAAAATAAGATATTTGTATCAGATTTAAATTTTTCAACCTTTCTTATACTTCATTTGCAGCAACAACTGTCATTAATTATGCCACGCATTTGAGTAGATGATGCACCTAATTTTCCATTCAAATTATTTCTTGTGGGATCTGAAAGATCGGGTCTTGGCTGTCCATTTACCCCTTATTTTTCTATTAAATTTGGGCCACATATAGATGGTGTTCATGGCCCAATAAAATGGTCAAAAGAGTCTTCATAGGTGATGTACCTACTTTGTCCTTTTGCTGGTCAATAAGCCAAAGTAGGTGATGCACCTACTTGTCACCTACTAGCTTAGTGAATTCAAGCAAGCACCTCAATATTTTATTCCATTTCTAGATCTTAATACCTTTAGCTTTACTTAAAATTGATTTACATTATGTCAATGTCAACTCTACACTCAAATACAACCTTATGATCTCAAGTTTAAACACTTCCATCGACGTGTACATAATTGTGTCGCACCAAAATCTATGGACAGTTTATTCAAATTTATTCTATTGTCACTTGTCGCATAGAAAACCAAGTTCATAACTATACCGCAAGGTAATACATATGTGTCATATAAATAGAACTAGTATACGTAGAATATGGGGTGCTACAATATTTTTCAGTAAAGTTCATGACTGATGGAATATAATAGAGGAAAGAAACTTAACACAACAAGAGAAACAAAATCATTTACCTTAACTTGTTTGGAAAACACTCTGGGAAATGATCCAGAAAACATCAAATCTAGTCTTTGACACCAGGGCACATGTGGACAACATGAAGATTGTATAGAGAATGATGAGGAATGGTTGTTACACCATTTCTTCCAAGAAGAATTATAAAAAAATAAAAATTTGATAGTTAGTGGCATTTATTGAATAAGTAATAAGAAGACAATAAGACGCTAAACCTAGAAATGTGAAGAAATTTTACATAAAGTGGAGATTGATTGGCTAAAGAAAAGGGGAACAATACCTTGATGGAACAATAAAAAGGTAAGAAAGACTAGAAATAGTAAAATACGGCCGTGCATATTCAGATTGTTATTTTACTGAATATGATTTTCTTTCTAAGTGTGAAGGGTGAGCCAATGTATTTCTATCTCTAGTGTAACGCTTTAAAAATCTAAGACATGTTCTAGGAACTTACCTTGATGTAAAAAGTTTTAGACACTACTTTAAGGCCTATTTTAATGTATATAATTCATTTCATAGGATTAGAAACCTAAATTTTAAAGAACGTCCATGACGTCCGAAAAATAGTTCAATTAGGTACTAGGATGCCTAGGCCTATTTGACTAGCTTTTAGGAGTCAGAAAAAGATGAAAATTGGTGGAAGGGTCTATAACACGAATTAAAGTTATTTTAAGGTCAAAACGTCCAGGCATGATGCAAGAATGACCAACCAAGGTCCCTTGAGCAGGACTCTTGCATTATGGCACGAAGCTGCCAAAAGGTAGTATGCACAGACAAGTGCAATCGACGAGGCGTGTGTTAATCAAAGGGGCGTCGATGGCCACTATCATTGAACACATAGTTAAATTCAAGAAGAGCCTGTTTTTCACAGCCTCTTACTTAAGGACGGACCAACACGACGGTTGGTCCTTGGCCCGTCGATCGACACAAAGGCCGTGGACGAGGTTCCATTTCTGAGGTCTGAGTTTTTGCTGCATGTTTTGATTTAATTCATTTAAGTATTATTACGGAATTTAATTAGTTTTTAGGGTATGTCTACTTAAGTTAAATAAAAACCTATATAAATCCCCTAAGCTAATTAGACTAAACTAAGGTCTCATAATTCACAAACCTGAATCTCTCTTCCTTCTCTCTTCTTTCTCTCTCATGTTGAGGAACTCTATAGGGGACAAGGTTAAGGTTTTTTATAGGGCTTAAATCAAAAAGGTTTATCCTTCAATCTTCATCAAACATTAAGGTGTGAGATTTCATTCACCTTTGGGACTTCATTCCCCAAAGGGTTCCATCAAATTGGTTTCAAAAGTGTGAAATTTAAGCAGGTCTTTCCGATCTCGAAATTCATCTTGTGAATTACTTTTTTATGACTTTTTTGTATATTATGGATATATTAACATGTATTATCTTGATGTATTGGTGTACTTTGTAGAACATAACCTATTCCCCTTAACCCTGGGTTGTGATTTTAATATGAATTGTGTAATGTTGGTTCAATTGACTTGATTATTGGTTGAATTACTACTAGATGATGTCATTTTATAAATTATTTATAGATTAATATTAATTGTAGTCCAATTATTGTAGTTCTTGATTAATTGATCTAGATTACGAATTTGACCTAAGTCTCTTATCTTAAGATATGAACTAGAGATAAATTATGATATAGTGATTCCATTACCCTTGTTAATCATGTTGGTTATTTTTGTGTGATGATATTACTCCCCTATTGGGTTGAGCTAAGGTTTTATGATAATACCTTGAAGATGAATTACAAAGGAGACTTGGTAAGTCTTGTGATTGATAGGGTTGGTATGATGTTAAATTTAAATGTCTTGAATATGGTTGTGAGGTTGATGTATGAATTATAATTAAAGGACTACACTCATGCAATTATTATTGAGCGATGATGATGATGATGATTATCATAGGGAAAGACCCTCTGACCTAAACAAAGCTATGATTGTTTACAAAGGCTTAAAGACATATAAAATAGGAAACTAGCTTAGTACCGAGTGAATTAGAGTTAGAAGTGTCCCTTTCCACATAGGGAAGGTAGGATCACTAACGTACTCTTGAGATTGGAGACTATAATCCATGTAGCATAAAGAGCGTCGCAATTATATAAACTAATTCTTCAACTATGTTTCCGCCATACGAATACTAGCTAGTGGATCCATGCAGTTTTTACATTCATGTTTTGGTACTACTTTGGCAAGTAGTCTGCCTTCCTTCATTGTAGGGCTCCATGACACCAGATTCCACATTAGCTCATGTGGTCTATGCCGGTTAAGGTAAGATGTTCCCAAAAGGTAAAATAAACTCTAGCTAGGATGACCTATGAAGTTTATCTTAATCTAGGTAGTGGTATAGAAATCTAACTAAATATTTTACTAGTTAGCATTGAAGGAAGTCTTAGAAGGATGTTCTTATATATGAATATGCGCATGATTGTAAATGATATGTATATCATGATCTTGGTCATCCATGTTACTATATGACGATTGGTTACATTTATGAATATGTGTTGATCTACATTGTTAAAGTATGATGATATGTACTCTTAAATGGTATGCTATGTGAAGTTGGATATTAATCATGGTTCTTATTGGGTAATTTGATTGAGTAAGGTTATAAGGCTTTGCTTGGTCATTGTACTTGTTGACTTAATGAGGGTTCATGGGTAATTGTCTTGCTTTGGGTTATGTTGTCATGAACTCTTGTCTAGGCATGTTGCTGCAATAACTTGATAATAAAGTAGTCTTGACTAAGTATTGAGTTATGTTACATGTATATTCGCATAGCTAGATTTAGGGTTTGTTGGTGTTGTGATGAACATGCTTTTGACTCAATTATTATGTCTTATTCATTTGTATGGTCTTCTTGAATATGCATAAGGTTTTCTAAAGGTATAGTAGTAAATTAGCACGTTTTAACGAAATGTCCCCTTTTAACATGATTTGATATTATGTGGATATGGTGTCATGCTTTGCATAAGTGGTGTACTAACCCCATTTTCTCCATTTTCCTCCAGCATTTTATGTTTTAGTCATTGAAGGTTCTTGAGACGACTTTGAAGAAGACTTGGAATATCTCAGTCATCAATGTTGGTAGGTCCTCACTTTTTGAGGGCAATGCCAATATCGATCTTATGGAGTTGTTTTAGTTTTAAGACTTTTATGTTTTTTCTGTTTTAATTTGGGTACGAATTGTATACCCTCTATGTTTCTTTATTACATTTATGAATGGGCTACAATAACTTGATAATAAAGTTGTCTTGACTAAGTATTGAATTATGTGACATGTATATTCGCATAGCTAGATTTAGGGTTTGTTGGTGTTGTGATGAACATGCTTTTGACTCAATTATTATATCTTATTCATTTGTATGGTCTTCTTGAATATGCATAAGGTTTTCTAAAGGTATAGTAGTAAATTAGCATATTTTAACGAAATGTCCCCTGTTAACATGATTTGATATTATGTGGATATGGTCTCATGCTTTGCATAAGTGGTGTACTAACTCCATTTTCTCCATTTTCCTCCAGCATTTTATGTTTCAGTCATTGAAGGTTCTTGAGACGACTTTGAAGAAGACTTGGAATATCTCAGTCATCAAAGTTGGTAGGTCCTCACTTTTCGAGGGCAATGCCAATATCGATCTTATGGAGTTGTTTTAGTTTTAAGACTCTTATGCTTTTTCTGTTTTAATTTGGATACGAATCGTATACCCTCTATGTTTCTTTATTACATTTATGAATGGGCTAAGCCCAAATTGTTATAATCTTGTTAGATGGTTATGAGATGAGACATAATTTAAGACTATGTTATATTTTATATATACTTGTGTGCAATAAAAATAGAAGACTATGTAAATTTCATATACGAAAGGTCGATGTATACTCGATATGAATATATTATGTGTATGTAGAGGTCAATGTAAACCTTAATGTCTAAAAATCTTTGTTCAATTTAGTTTAGAAATATTTATTTATTCATGCAATGAATTTGTTGATCTTATAGTGCTCTACAACGTAAAGAAGACAACGTGATATCGCTCTCCTAGCGGATCATGCTTATATCAGTTGTAGTGCTTTTTCTTATTCTAGTTTTGAAAGATCTTTTTACCTAAGAAAACACAAACATTTAGGTGCTGAACATTTTTTTTGAGCGATAGTGTTGAGTACTAAGGTTTATGTCATGGCAAAGGAAAATGTAATAATACATTCAATAATATGAATTTCATATCTCCATATAACATGCATATCATAGGGTGGTCTTATATAAGTACCCATTTATGCACGTGTTGTACATAACCTATTCGTTTTTATTTAAACTTTAGTATGAATTCATGTTCGATTTTCTTAATCTTTGATGTAAGATTGAAGTTTAACTTTCTCACAAGTAAATGTGAGCTTCTCTTTCTCACAAAAAATATAAATGTTGTATGAATGTTAGTGCAATTACATTTGACTAATTTTCATTGAATTATTTTAAGTTTGTAATATTTAAAGTAAAAGATAAATAGTGAAACTATGCATGTTGGGCCCTTGCTGCATACATGTTATGGCCAATCAAGTGTGTATGTGTGCATATATAAACAATTCAAAAGTTGTTGTTCTTTTTATCGAATTCAAGTACTTAATATTTATATTAATTTATTTTAAGAAATCAAAACATATTGGATAATAAAAAGATTAAATGGACAAATAATAACTAACAGTCTCTAAATTTATCATAAGTGAAATTACGACTAGGTTCTTATATTACAATAATCTTGGAGCTTTTATGTAAATAGAAATTCATTTTAAAGGTCTCTTGTGTTGAATGAAAATTTTGTATTGCATATAGGCATACAAATTAGATCCTATTTTATACAAATCTATCACAGAGGTACCTTCAGAAGTTCTTAGGGATAAGAAGAAAGGTGAATTGTTGTTGTACAAAAGATATCACCCCCTTTTAAGACCAATTATATTTCAATCAATTCACAAAAAGTCAGTCATGTTGATTTGTTATCATCGAATAATGAGCAAGCGACAACTAGTAGTTTTGAAAATACAATGGTTGCTGAACAAGTATCATTAAATTTTCATGATAAGTATGGATTTCAAAAAAATTATCAACGCTTGGAGGAAAAAGTGTCTTATGTCAATAGTAAAAATCAAGACCGGTCCATGAGGTTGGGAGAAGTGGCAATTACAACCGCCACATATGCAATCCTTGAAGATAAAAGGAGTTTTAGTCAAGATGTCTACAAGTTATCTTTATAAGAAGATATGCTCAATCAGTTTGAAGAAGCAAATATATTTTTTATTTTATTGGGCTAGCTAAGATCTAGAAATAATGAATGTACTTTTAAATCTTTTATATGGATTTAAACTTTTTCTCTTATATATAGTAAGATTAAAATTGCTTGGACCTTACGTGATTGTTGTTATTGTATGGATGTAAAAATGTTTGAGCGGAAAATAATGATTATAAGGTTGATCCTATGAAATCTAACTTTATATAATAGTTTTGTTATTATAACTAATTCATTTATTTTATTTTTAATTTGTTTATAAATGTACCACACTCTACGTAAAGACAAATTTGAACATAATTTTTAATTCTATATATATATATATAGATATATGTATGTATATATATATGTATAGTATAGCTTTAAAACATGAACTCCTAGGTTAAATGTTAAATTACTATGTAATCACTTACCTAGGATGTGACTTATCCGATAAACAGTGAAATTTTTTCAAGGTTTTTAATTTTTCAATAAGTTGCGACTTTTTGAATGAGCAGTGACTTTTTCAAGTAGCTGTGAATATTTCATAGGATTGTGACTTCTCTGAAAAGTCACTTTTCTGATGAGTTGTGACTTTTTCAATAACAATATAAATGCTCTTAGTTATTACTAAATATTATAAATGTTATTCACACTCTTTAACATTGTTTATTTCTAATATTATGAATTCTCACAGTTATTACGTTAATTATTTCTATCCTTTATCTTTTCTTATTTCAACTTTTGTACAGTAAACTTGTATATTATTATACCAACCAAATATATATGATAACACGACGTTATTTTTTGTGGGTTGAATCATTTTTGATTGAATAAATTAAAAAAAGTTTACTAAGTATATAAACTACACTTTGCTTGTGTAAGATAAACAAGTCATTATATATACAAGTTCACACATATAATATATACTTTAATTTTAACTTTTAGATTTTCCGGTAAAAAATAAAACTTTTCTTAGTTAAATATAACTAATGAAATAACTATCTTTAATTTACCTTTACAGTCAACAAGAAGTTAAATATGACAACCAACAACAAAAATGTCATCTATTATGTTAACCTATAAAATAAAAATTAATATACAAAATTAATTCTAAAAAATTCAATTTGGTTGTTCTCTTCACATGTTCATATGACATATAAATAATTTAACGTTGAATACACTTGCGAATCACATGTGGTTAAATGACAAGAAAAATACACAACAAATATCATGTATAAGGTAATATTACTGAGATACAATTACATGATTGGACTTCATCAAATTAAAATAAATATATGCATTATTGCATTTAATTTATAGAATTTTCATTGACCAATTTCATAGGTTCGCATGAATACGAGATATATATGACGATCAACATTGAACATTCACAAAAAATTGTAATATTATTTTCTGCAAAGCTTATTAATCGATCTTCACTTAAATATGCAAACACTAATTATTATAACATATATTTTCTGAAATGGTAATCATGGGCAACACATGTGTAAATAAAATACTAGTATATATATGATGTATTAGAGGGTAATGAAACACGATTAGTAAAAAAATATATAATTATTATATAAGATGATTATTATGAAATGGTTTAAATTTAATTTAATTTTTTCAGCAATTAATGAGCAGATGAGGTGAATGTTGTGATTTCTATTTGTGGTAAAGATGACAATGGAGTAAGAAAAATATTGAAAGATAATAATTAACATGCTCCAAATTTACCATAACTGAAACTAAGACTAATTTCTTAAATTAAAATAATATTTGTGCTTAAACATAAATATACATAAATTTAGTAGTTTTCTTGTATTAATACAAATCCTAGTTGTACGTATAGGAAAAAAATTGGTGCTTAGACATAAATATAAATAAATTAATTAGGTTTCTCGTGTTAATACAAATTCTAGTTGTACATATAGGAAAAAAAGTATCTAGTTTAATAGACAAAACTACCATGGATCACAATAAAAAAATTGGCCATGATGACACATGTCTTTTCCCATCAAGACAAGTCAACCTTAACCCTACGAAAATGAAAGAAAAGCGGAATAAAAACAATAGCGAGAACAAGATAATGAAGAAAACATATTCTTCTATTAAAAACAAAAAATGTGGTTGTCACACGTACAAGCCACAAAATACATAATTAAGAAATAAAACTTAACAAAGATAGACAAAATGAATGCACCATTATAATCTTTAGTTGGTATTTTTTTGTATTCTATTCTAGTCTTTTTTTCTTTGAGAAGTTAATTACTACATATTATATTTTGTTTCAAAAGATGTACTATTAGATATTTCTAGAAAGATAACTGTCATCATAACAGTAGCAATTGGAAATGAAAACTTGACTAATGTGAATAGTTCACCTCGTTTTTGTATGGCATAAATTGAGACAATTTGCGGCGCTTAAGGAGTTGTAAATTTTATAAACTCTAATATTTCAACCTCAATTATTTCCGTTATCATTGCTGACCCTTTTAAAATTATCCACGTCTTTTCAACTAGTCCATAAGATCTGTCCTTTAAAAATTATTGCAGATATTTTGAAGGATACAAACATATATAATAATGAATTTGTAAACCATTGCTCTAAAATTTGACGCTGGTTTAGAAAAAGAGAATACAACTTCCCAACAACATCAGAACTCGCTTGAATGAGGGTAAAGCAAGATGCTGTAGTTATACACCTACACGCATTGTGATGAATAGGGTTGAATCTACATTAGTTTCAGAAGTGAAGGAGAAGCAATACAAAGACCCCATCTTACTTGAACTAAAGGAAAATGTTCTTAATGGGAAGATAATGACTTTTGAACAAGGGAGAGATGGTTTGTTGAAATATAAACGTAAATTGTGTGTTCCAAAGGTTGATAATCTCCAATAGAGAATCATGGGAGAAGTTGAGAGTTACAGATACTTGAGTTATCTGGGTTAAACGAATATTTACCTTAATTCGAGAGAAGTCTATTTGTTGAATAACATGAAGAGGTGTATTGATGATTTTGTTGCGAAGTGCAAAAATTTCAAACGATTTAACATGGAGAATGAAAGGCCATGTGGTGTGGATTAAAAGATAGCTCTTTTAGAATGGACGTGGGAGATGATTAATATGGACATCACTACTTCTCCCCGTGATCTCGCAAGAAACATAGGCTGAATGTAGATCGTATGACTAAATCAACCTATTTCTTTTCGGTAAAGACTCCTTATTCAATATATGAGTGTGTTGGTTTATAAATTCATGTGATAGTTTGAATTCATGGAGTTTCCTTATCCATCATCTTTGGATAGAGGTTCTAAGTTACCTCTCAATTTCGTAATTATTTTTAAAAAATTTGGGTTCAACTGTTAACCTTGATACAACTTTTCATCCTTATGACAGCAATATTCCTACCTAAGAGGATATATTGAGAGCATTTGTGTAGCACTTCAAAGGGAGTTAGGATGACTACTTTCCTCTTATTGAAGTTACACACAATAACAACTATTAATGCAGTATTCAAAGGGCTCTTTATGAGGATCTTTATGGATGAACGTGTAGATCTCCTATTGGGTGGTTTAAGGTTGATAAAGCTGAGTTTTTAGGACCATCCATGAAGTAGGTAAAAATATTCTATGAGACTAAAAATAACATAGAGCCATCATAAATCCTATAATTATGTTAGATAAAGCGATTTGGTTTTTGCAATGGTGATTAGGTATATATGCAGGTTTAACCTATGAAGGGCATTGTGATATCTTATAAAAAACATAAATCCCATAAATATGTTAGATATAGTAATTTTGGTGTTTCGCATTGGAGATTAAGTATATATGAAGGTTTCACCTATGAAGGGCATTATCATATCTGATAAAAAATAAAAACTAAGTCCCAATGCATTGTTACTTAGAGGATATCTAAGAGTTTTAGTAATGTATGACTTGGAGCTACCGTTATAGTTAGTAGTAGTCCGTCCCGTGATTCACATCTTTATTCTAAGAAATGTTTGAGTGATCCTTCTCTTATCATGCCTACCGAGAATAATAGTTTTGAGGAAATCCTATCTTATAAGAAGATTCATATTCACATTCTTGATTGTCAGGTTTGCAAGTTTATAACTAAGTAGATCGCATCAATAAAGGCCTTATGGAGAAGTGAGGTTGTTGATAAGGAATCTTTGAAGGTTGATGAGAATATGAATGTCAAGCCTGCATCCTACACCCTGGATGTGGCCGACATTCGAAGACCATTACTGGCCACCAAGAGAACCCCTGACCTGGCTTACTTAATTCAGAGGAAGACTTACTCATCTCAAATTAAGAATTGAAAATATTCTCATCAAAATACTTAAATAATTGTCTTTGCCAAAAATCACATTCAAATCTTAACACTTCAACATATGAAATATAAAGTAAGGAGACTCCATACTTAGACTACTACATCGTGTATGAAGCCTCTAAATTGAGTGAGATGGATGTTGGGACAAACCACACAACCTCCTAAAAACTACGATAGGAAAAAAAAGATGTCCTCCAAAATGCAAGGAGTCTCACCTAATGACTGTGAACTGTTCACCTCGATCAACAATATGATTTGTGTTGATCCTGGTTACCTGCGTCTGCATCATAAAATGATGCAGGCCAATGGACATCAAATTATGGAATGTACGAGTATAGGAGTTGGTATGCTAAACACAACTATAATGCTTTCAATGGACTAAGGATGATCTTACCTTGGTTCTAATCAACTCATAAGATAACAACTCAATATAAAGCAATAAGGACATATGCAACATA
Source organism: Solanum lycopersicum (assembly GCF_036512215.1). Lineage (NCBI taxonomy): Eukaryota > Viridiplantae > Streptophyta > Magnoliopsida > Solanales > Solanaceae > Solanum > Solanum lycopersicum. Next base: position 18,035,770 of record NC_090809.1, on the reverse strand, counting down.
TATATATATAAAACAGATAAAACAATGTTACTCTTAGTTCATTAAATATATAACAATAATAAACTCAAATTCATTTATATATGAAAGTAGTATAGTTTCTACAGAAGATTATCTAACCGACAACCATCACTTTGAGCCTAAGTGATGATACAATGTCATACCTCATGTTTCCCAAATATTATCCTAGGTGATCATCTAAAAAGTATGACCCATCAATTCCTATTATGGCTACATGTTTTAAATGGAGACTTGAGTTTATATGAACTCTCATCCCCACATTGGTGCTCAATACTACTCCAAAAATATACTTTAGCTCATATTTTTAGCAAAACATCTTTCCTTTGGGTTAAGATAATTTATTGAACCCTTTAGCTTTACAAATTTCCTTTTTGAATAAATGATCCCCTTTTTGTTTAAAATTGTTTTGGAACTCTTAGTTTCCTTTTTAACTTAAATGTTAAACATTTGTAAACCTTTAGGTAATAATGAGTTCCCTTATAGCCTTGTAGAAGTGAACTCAACTCTTTCTCTTTACTTAACTTGAAATTTAAATATTATGAAATACTTAGTCCCCTTATAGCTTTTAAGAATTTAACTCAACTGTTTTTTCTTTGCTCGACTTGTAACGTGAGCCTTAAAACTAAGTTTATGTTATTGTTTGAGAGTCTTTGAAAAATTTAATAATTCACTTCGAGTTTCTTCTTAACTTTTACACTTGACTCTTAAATTCATTGACATTGATCTTGGTTTCCCTTAAATTGAATTATTGATTCCTGGATCATGATCTCATGTTTAGGGATGATTTCATGATTTTAAGATGCACTTTAGAATGTTAGAATCAACAAGAAGTAAAGGTACTTCATTTAGGAGCTAGTACAAAAATATTGGGGAAGAAAGGGGTCTCAGGGGGATCTTGGCGCAACGGACTTCAAGGAAAACCTTTGTAAAGGGTGCTCTGAGAGGCGCGGCATGCAAATATTGTAAAACACAAGCTTCTCTGAGGAGCTCTGGTAGGCCTAGCATCCGAAGGGGTGTTTGATGGGACCTTCGTCTTTAGTTCTCCACTTCTCATCTTTATTCATTCAAAACTCCCATTGATACCATCCCAAACACTTAGGATCTGTGAATAACTCATTACCCAATAGTTTATACTCGAAAACAATCTAGGAAAATGAATCAAAACTAGTAGAGATCAACTACTAGTCAACCACTAGAATTCCACAACTTTTCATCAAGAACTTCAAGAATTTAATGCACATAAAATAAATTGCCTGAATTGAATCAAGTTGGAGTGTGCTTGAAAGGACCCAAAACCGAATGGCTTCACATACCTTGATAGAGATCACCCCCGACGAAATCCATGGAACGATCTTGGCGTTGTTGGAAGATTCTTGGTCTTCCTTTTTTTTCTCTTTTTCTCCCAATCACTAAGTGTTTCAAAATTTTGAAACTTATTTGGGACTTGTTTTACCCCTAATATAACCTTTAAACGAATTAGGAAACACTAGGGTGGAAGGGCAACTTTTCCCTTACTAAAATCCTGAATTGACTTTCATTAGTCAAATAGCTAAACTTCTGAAAACCATATATCCCTCATACAAACTGGGAATTTCGCAAACTTGGTGTTTTTGTAAATGTATTCCCAAGATCTTTTCATCCATATGAAGAACTCATCGAAACTTTTCATGAGCTGGAAGTTATGACCGTTTGAAAATCTCCAAAACTCACAATTGAAATCTGTAAATTTTCTAGATTTCCTTACTCTAAAAATTGATTATTCTTATTTTGTTTAGCTTGACCTTAGTTAATTCAAGTTATGAGATATTACAATATCTCCCCCTAGGGAACATTTATCACATCCCAAGACAACACCCTAGAAATTTAGGGTACAATTTCGGGTTGTAACCGGCGTACTCGACCTCTCGAAGGTCTTATACAAGCCCTTTCATATCTTTCATCGCATAAACATAGTGAAAAGTGGTGCGGAATTAAAAATTTTCCCAAAACATAATATAGTTTTCAAAATCTCTTTCATATAAAAGAAGTATAAAATACTAAGTCTCAATCACATCATCTGAAGATACAAGAATACTTCCGACATGGACCATACTTCAATATACGAATAAAGAAGTACTTTGTCTATTACAATACATTGAATAAAATCACAAAAGACATATATGTCGTCGAGTCAAGTGAGGACATACTTCAACTTCTCTTGAACAATCTTCTAAGTCCAAGTCTTCACTTCTCAAAGCTCCTTACCAACCGTGAACGATATAGATAGATAAAAGCATGGAGTTAGTACAACCACATGTATTAAGTATGGCTTTATGCATAAAAAATCATGAAAACGGACTTTTATTGGAAATATACATCTTTTAATTTTTCAAATCATATTTTAATAATAATAACATCATTAATAAATTTAGAAACACATAAGATAATAATTAATTAACAATATCAAATTTAGGCATCACTTTACAATAAGTTCAATTAACTTTACAGTGAATTGACTTCTCTGTTTCAGTTACTTACTAACCCCTCTACTAACAAACATCTAGCATGTAATTTATTCACTTAAGGTCATCCTAATTTATACACCCTCTCTAGATGTTCATAAAACATCCTTAGGATTACTTATAATGAGTCACATACACAGTTTAAGACATCAAACATATCACCATATAAACGCTATGACATTTCCTAATCAAACGCTATCAAAAGACTTACTTAAGTAGGTCAAGAAGATAATGTACATGATTGACCTCTTCAAGACTACCAAAATCATCCTTATGACTTCCTAAATTCGTATCATGTCCACATAATCAACATCTTCTCTAATTAAAGTCATTCTTAAGACTCATCTAGGTAAGATACGAAGTTACCATTACTATGCCCCCTTCACACCTTAGCTAGAAAACCCTTAACTACTATAGATAGGTACTTATTCCTTTTACATACTCCATAACGTAAGATATTAGTTCATTAAGACTCGTACATCACATAAAGGACAATAAAATAATGGTCTTAGACAAGACGTAGGAACTCCACATAACACCTTCAAAGTGTATTGTGCAATCTCTAGATACAGTCCCATACAATCACCTAAACTCCATAAACCCCTCTAATGCTAATAGGTATTCCATATGATGATAATAGGCAATAACCAAAATTGACCATTATAGATAGACATGAAATCCGGAGTTCTATCCTTCTCCGATGAGGTTCTTCTACTTGCCAATGGTAGAACTTAGACACATCCTATGTAGGCACATGGTTAAGGAATATGAAGGCAATGCTTTGTAATTTAGTCCCAAACTTAACAAGAACTACTTTCCCTTACCATACTCACTCGGTGCTAGCATTATTTCACATAGAAAATTTAATACATTAGGCTCACATAAAAGGGTTTCATAACAAGTTCATAACCCAATCACATTTACCCTACCAAGGAAGGTACACTAGGGATACCTCACAATGGTGACAAGAAGCTCATGATGACTTTCCTAAGGATTAATATTATGTCATTCCAGAAAGCTGACCTTAAGTCCATCATTCCTTTAATTTGAAGGATACCATTACGGCTTAAGCTTCAACAAACTTAACCTTACCCTTAAGTCAAGATTTTCACATTATAGACTCTCATATCATCATTTAAGGTAACATATCATTCATATATTCAATACTAAGAGTTCTAACACCCAAAACCAAGACATCACATTTCAATAATCATATATACATCAAGCAAGGGACACAAGTAAACCAAGACAGGATACCACATTCTTCACATTTAAATAATAATGCAAGTAATCTTAGAAACACCTAGAAACAATATAATATCATCAATTCATCCTATATATATTCATAAAATCATAAATGAACTCCACATAGACTCACAAATCCACGTAGGAATAACCAAGACTTAACCCTAACACTATACTCATAATGTCAAAGTCATAGTCTAAAATGATCACTTAAGGAAACATAAGTAGAAGAACACACATATGAATTCACATGTATAAATATAATGTCATGTTTAACATAATAAACTACACATATAGCAACATTGCTTCAAGTAGTTGCCAATAAGGCCATGCCCATCATATTACATAAAGTAACGTCGACAAGGCCATGTCAATTGCAACTAAAACAGATAACACCACGACAATAAATGGACCATACAAATCCCAATAGAATCGAAGTTTAATTAATATCAAATTAAATAATTTTCCAGCGTACCTTCTTACCCTCTTCCTCACTTCAATTCAATGCCAAATCAATCAATTCAACACCACAAGGCCATTACCCATGGCCATGAACAATAATTCAAAGAAATAACCATAAAACTAAATGAATCTACATCTATTAAATCTAGGTTTAACAATTTAATATAAATTATATATCAATTGAATAGAATTCTTATATCATTAGAAAGCCCATAAGAATCTACAAAACAATTCAACAATATAAGCTTAATATCAAGTAACTTAACTAGTAGTCATAACTAGGGTTGATCAATTTACCTGGTTTCACAGGTAATTTATATTGAAATCATAATTACAATATCAATTATATCGTAATTCAATGTTTAGAAATCATTTATGAGAGAGCCCATGGTAGAATTTCGAAATTGGACTATTCAGTTTAGAAAACTTTGAAATATATTTTGAGAGTTGGGATCCTTGATGAAACAAGTTTAAAGGATCAGAATCCATACCTCAACGATGATAATTCTTCACCTTGATTATGATTTTCCACTCCAAACCCCCATACCAAGCTGCTTCTTCTATTTGGACTTCAATGG